>NC_142650.1:74389642-75013571 GCF_055504915.1 Nelumbo nucifera | reverse complement strand
TCATCATCATCATAAACTCTATCGGATTTTAACATGAAATCAAAACCTAAATCTGTGACCATCCCAAACCTTATAAGATTTTGATAAACGGGTCATAAGATCAGAACGTATCGGATACCGAAAAATCCCGCGAAATCCGAAATGCCAGCAGCCAGGTCGGAATTCAGAGCCTACAGGGGACATCATAGCCATTTATTGTAAATGATAATGTTAAGTTTGTAATTTCGGTGACAGCACATACTATAAAAGATGTCGCTGTTCCCATCTTAGGCACTGCCGCTGCACAGCCTGCACATAGGGGTTTTAGGGTTTTTATAGTTCCCACTCTTCCCCTTACCACCATGACTGCTCAGACGCAAGATGAGCTTCTCGCTGCTCATCTCGAACAGCAAAAGATCGATGTAAGCATCTATAGTCTCCTCTCTTTCTCCACTCTCTCATAATATCACTCGATTCCCTTCTTATTCTTTCAAATCCTTTGAGTTTTGAATCGAATACTTGGTATTTTTCTTTTGCAATGGAAGAGATATTTGAGCAAGGCTTTGTTTCCTACTTTCCTTTAGTAATTTCTTGTCGGGAATGAATCTTTAAACTAGTTCCGTGTGTAGGTTTTCAGTAACATGCTTCATATCATTGAGTAACTACAGATCGAGTAAATAATTTTTGGTGCAACTGGAGCGGTTAAGATGGGAAGCTGAAGCCCTTTAGTTGTGTTTGTTCTGAGATGGGTCTCCTTGCTCCTTGTTAGATTCAAATTATACAAACAGTGATGCAGATAAAATTTATCTATGATAGTTGGCTTTGGTTCTTTGATGTAGGAGTTGTTATATATGTGTGGGTTTGTCAAATCTATGCAATTTCAAACCATAGAGCGTTTAATTGAGTCAAACACATCTATAATCTTGTAGCGATACAACTGAACGTGGGCAATTTATGCAATTGCCAAATGATAGAGGGATTGACTAAGGGATTTTATTGTGATAGGTTATAGAGGGAGCAGTTGAAATGTGGTGAAAATACAGCTTAATGTTTAACCTAGTATGTTGGTTTCCAGGCCCGATGATTTACTAATGTTTATAATTGCTGTGCTTGTCTCTATCAGTGTTTTAAAGCTTGCCTTAGGTGCACATATGAACTATGAAGTGCATTTTAGGGAACTTGCCTTGCCTGAACCCAGGTGCACCTGGTGTCTGCCTTTTTTTTAATGTTTTTTTGGTGGCTTAACACCTTTATGTTGATTTACAGACTTCTAAATCATGTTTCATTGCTGTTTGAATGCTGGTGATTCTCACCGATCTGCTGGTAGGGATTTAAGATGCTTAACATTACACTAACTTCTTGACATAACACAACCATGAGATAAATAAAAAGATATGTTTCATTTACTAGAATTGTTCAACGCTTGAAGGACATTAATACAATCCACACACACTGAAATATTTTAACTTCGAATGCCTTATATGTTACATATATTTATTTTCATTTTATCCAGAGAGGCTTTTTTAAACATTTATTTATTTTCAAAGGTTAGGTTTGCAATTCTTATGTACTATATTTAATTTTTGTTATTTGATTTCTTTTTAAAATCTCTGCTCTTGCTTTGAAAAGGCGTGTGCCTTGTCTTTCGCCGTAGGTGCTAAAAGGCCCTTGCATTTCTTGCTTGCACTTTTAAACTATTGTGATACCCAAATATGATTGTTCTTATATGGTAATGCATTTGCGTGGTTAAAGGTAGTTTTGCATGGACATGGACATAAGACTAAGAATTGATGTTTGTCCTGGAGTATGAATTGGACCAACTGGGGGTTGCCTTATCCCAACTATATGGGGTTGCCTACATAATTCCTGTTTCGCCAAGATCTTGTAACCTCTTCAATGTGTAACGAATCACTTCTTCAATGTGCCCATACCATCTTAGTCTACACTCTCTCATTTTATTACCCATTGGAGCTGCTCCTAGGTTCCTATGGATAACTTCATTCCTAATCCTATCCTTTCTAGTTTTTCCACTCATCCCTATCCTATCTAGTTTTACATTCATCAAAAGTAAACTATTATGATAATCTTGTTTAGAAATTCTAACATTATATGCCCATGAAAAGGTCTAGAATTTTCGTTTTTGTTACTTGATTACTATTCTCAGAAAAATGGTATTCATTTTGTAAATTGGCCAGTCATTTATGCCCATATTATTGCATGCACATGAATATGGGAGTTGAAATCCATTCCGTTGCCTTCTGGGAGAAGTCAGTTTTGCATGTACTTGTCAGTTTACTTTTGTTATTCTTAATAGCATACTTCATTATTCATATAAAGAAGATGAGAAAACATGGACTTGTAGGTACATCTATGGAAAAGTGTATTCTATTAAAATAGTTTATATTTTTTGAAATCTAACAGTATATACTTGCAAAAGATGTTGCCTTTGTTACAAGTAACATTTACAAAAAAATGGCATTCATCTTGTGCATTAGTTGTTCATTTATGTCACTTCAAATAAGCTAGGAGATAAAAAGTAAATGTTATGTGGAAGTGTCCTCAAAGATTGTGTAGTTTTTGGACCCTAATCTGTTTCCAACATGGACACATTAACCATTTAGTAGATTTCATACAACTAGTTCTGTCTGTCAAATAAGCAAGTAGATAAAATAAATGTTATGTTGAAGCGTCAAGCAAGAATTCAGACTGTTGATCTGAAACTTGTCTGGCATGGACATTTTATCTATTTTGGGGAAACCATGCAACATTAGTTGGGGGGGCCTTGAGGGTGGACATTGATAAACATGTGAAGTTTTATCATTAGCTATTGTGGAGATGTTTTTGACTACAAGGAAATGGGACTGCTCTCTATTTGCTAATATCCAAGACATGGATGGATCGGTATCCTATATAATATGCTCATATCATGCTTTTCTATCTAGTTTTTCAACCATGCAACATTAGTTGGGGGGGCCTTGAGGGTGGACATTGATAAACATGTGAAGTTTTATCATTAGCTATTGTGGAGCTGTTTTTGGCTGTAAGGAAATGGGACTGCTCTCTATTTGCTAATATCCAAGACATGGATGGATCGGTATCCTATATAATATGTTCATATCATGCTTTTCTATCTAGTTTTTCAACTTTGATGTCATTTCTCAAGAGTCAACTTTTGTCTTGTCAAGTTAAATTAAATTTGTAACATGTATAGTTTTTTGTAATATAATTTGAGTTTTTGATAACTATTATAGTATAATTTGTTAAAACATACCATTTTACACATTCCGAAGTGCCCATGCAAAATCCAGTGTCATATCTGGTAAGTATAGTAAAGGGTAGGTTTGGATGATGTGGTGAGAAGCTCTACTAGGAAGGAGTGTTAAGGTCACTAACCATTCTATTATATGGTTTCCTTTTCTCTACCCTCTTTCCCTCCTTTTCCCCTTTATGTTTACTGACATTGGCATCAATGTCTTTTTTTTTTGATAAATGATTGAAAATTTATTCATGAAAATTAGAATATATTACAATACAGCCTGCCCAAAGATATTACAATACATTGGCATCAGTGTCTACATGGGTATATGCAGGCTTTGCTTTAAAAATGGTGATCCATTGTAAGGAAACTGCACTTGGAAAGTTGGTTTGATTAACAAGGGATAGCAGAGGGTGTCCTGATGTTATATTTCTTTTGTTCTCTGCATTTGATAATGCAATTATATAATTTTAGACACCAAATTTTTGTTGTCAATGTAATTGACTAATTGCATCAATTTATACTTTTCTGTTGTTTTCTACTTCAATTTGTCCTTTTCTCTTCAATACTAAAAGACAAGCTGCCAATGGGATGGTTTTTTTGAACTCTTTGAGTATCTTCACTGCAGCCTGATGAGCCTGTGGTTGAAGATGAAGACGAAGATGATGATGATGATGAAGATGACGATGACAAGGATGAAGATGATGCAGAAGGTAAAGATCTCTAATATCAAACAGTTATTTGTGGGTTCAACACCCTGTTTTTCTTGGTTGACTTGGTCTAACAGCTTAGAGTTATTAAGAGGGTGTCATCCATAGGGGTGGCAATTTGGTGGGTTTGGGTTGGGCAAACCATCTAACTAACCAACCCGTTTCTGACCCATTTAAAGAAAATTATGGGTTGGGTTAAACCCAAACCTGCCTTTACCAACCCCACCAACCTGTCCAACCCGCATCATACCAATACATTAAAAATTAAGAGGAGACTCCTGGCTGGTGATTGCCTTTGCATGCGCTTCGTAAAATTTTTATATCTGATTTGATTTACTGATCTTTCACATATTTTTAGGTGTTTTGTCACGGAGGCTAAAAGCTGGCCATCTTTTCCTTATCTCAAATGTTCTTTTCTTGCAATTTACAGGACAGCAAGAAGGAGATGCAAGCGGTAGGTCAAAGCAGAGTAGGAGTGAGAAGAAGAGTCGCAAGGCAATGGTGAAGCTCGGAATGAAGCCCATCCCAGGTGTCAGCCGTGTTACTGTCAAAAAGAGCAAGAATGTGAGTTCTTCAACAGGCCATTAAATGATCTTTCGTTCTCAAACGATCTACTTGGTCTACTTTCTACCGTCGCTTTTACTATAATCTGTTGAAATAAACATGGTTGGTTCTTCTTTTTCTTTCAGATTTTATTTGTCATCTCAAAACCAGATGTTTTTAAGAGCCCGACTTCAGACACCTATGTTGTTTTTGGGGAGGCAAAGATTGAAGACCTGAGCTCCCAATTGCAGACTCAGGCTGCGGAGCAGTTCAAGGCCCCTGATCTCAGCCATGTAATCTCCAAGCCTGAATCATCCGCCATGGCTCAGGAGGATGAAGAGGTGGACGAGACAGGTGTAGAACCCAAGGACATAGAGTTGGTAATGACACAGGCTGGAGTCTCAAGGGCGAAGGCCGTGAAGGCACTAAAGGCGGCTGATGGAGACATTGTCTCTGCCATCATGGAGTTAACAAACTAAGCAAAACCCCGCTGAATTGTGTGTCTCCATCATGCATTGAGTAAACATTTTCCTCGCTCTTTTTTACTGAATGTGTGGTCTGTTAGAAAATCCCTTTTCATTTTTGTCATTTTCCCTCACTTTTCTTGGTTTCTTGTTGTATTAGTATTCAGTGGTAAACGAAGAAAAGCGTTTTTAAATCATGGTTATTTTTCTGGTTTTCTCGTCTGTTAATTATTTTGCTGATAAATGATTGATCACATGGTTATTTTTCTGGTTTTCTCGTCTGCTAATTAGTTTTCTTCGGCCAGGGTTCTTTTTGGGTCCATTGATTTTCGTAAAAAAAATCATTGAACGTTTATTAATGATGGGGGTGAACAAGATTTTCCTAGTGAGGCCTAAATTTAACCTAATATTTCCGTCTAAAGTTCTTCCCCTTAAAAAGGAGAAAGCCCAAAGTTGAGAATGCTGGTGTAATGGAAACCTCCACCCGAGAAAGCAATCAAAATTAACATTGATGTGCCGTGGAAATAAAATGGCCAGAGCGTGTGGGGTGATTGCCAGAGGCTATGTATGTAGCTTTCGGTTATTCATTAAATGTTTCTACTTGATTAACAGTTAGGTGCCGGAGGTTATTCATTAAATAAATGTTTAGAGAGAAAAACAATAATTAAACCTTTTAATTAAGCACTACATCAGCATACAATGAATAAGCATTTCTATTAGGGGAAAAAGTTAAAACGAAGTTTCTCCCAATGGTAGTTGATAGGTATGCATAAAAATCAAGGCCTGTTTTTGCAAATTTTTATACTATCAGCGGCACCTATGTGACAGTGTTTATTGAATAAACACCCACACTTCCAAACACTGCAGTAATGTCCTCTTTGTTGGTTGCTGTCTTCCATGAATGAAGCAGAATTGATGGCATCCCAATAGTTACCCGATAGGAGAATCATCATTGAAGGTGACTCGAGGATCATGGTGGAAGGACTCATGGTTTTCAAAACCGCACTGAGCGGACCGGACGCTTGGACCGGAAAAACCGGGAATCAGTCACATGACTTGACTAGTTTCGTTTTTTCCCAATCTGTTTTTTTTTTTCCTTTTAAAATCGTTGATTGTAGTCTGCAAATCGCTGAACCGGCTAATTAACTGTTTAACGGTTTTAACCGTTTTTTAAAATTTTTATTTTTTTGTTAAAACAGACTGACCATTTGGGTCAAATGGTTGGACCGTTCAAACCGATAACCGAACCCCTGACCGGTTCGGTTTTAAAAACCATGGATGGACTAAAGGATTATAGGGTGTATCTAATACCCCATGGAATATTAGGAACACAATAGAATTGAACTACGAGATTTGCATGAATTATCAGCAACACAATAGAATTGAGCTACGAGATTTGCATGAATTATCCACACTCTCCGAGAGGCAAATCAGGCAGTTTACTGGCTCGCAGATTTCGGGCACCAAAATCAAGTGTCATCTCGTCGTTATTCAACTTTTTATTTTATTTTATTTGCTTTGCAAATGCACACACCCCACGTGGATTTTAGTTTGATGTAATTTTCCAATCTATCAAAAAAAAAAAAAAATCATCGAATTTGTGTTAAATGTGATCTGGCCTTGTTTGGTTAGTTATGATTGTATATTGCTTTCGTTAAATATAACACGGAATCTGCTGCAAAGCGAACGAGATATCATTGGCAAATTTTTCTAAGGACGATACCCTTGTGTATGCCACGAGCTGATAGGAATGGGTAGGCATTTTGTACTATATTTCTGTAATGATATCATACTATACTCGGACATAGGTAGGCATTTTGTACCATATAGGAATGGCAATGGGGCGGGGGCGGGAAGAGGTTATTCCCATGGGGACAAGGTTATTTCCATCCTGTTTCTATGGGAATCTCCATCCCTGTGGGGATTTCCATTCTCGTGATTTTTTATAATGTTAATTATTTTGTTTTTATTTTTTATTTTATTTAAAAAATAAAATAATTAAAATTTATAATCCTATTAGAAAAGATATAAATATATTCAATCATATTTTTAAAAATATTAATATATACAAACATATATACACACACATACACATACATATATATATATATATATATATATATATATATATATATATATATATATATATATATATATATATTGTGGGGATCCCATGGGGCAGGGATCGGGGTTCCCGTGGGGCAGAGAGTGCTCTCCCTGTCCTCGCCCCATCCCTCTTAATGGGGATGAAAATTTCCTCGTCTCCATCCTTACGGGAAGAAAATCATCCCCATCCTTGCCTTATTTGAAACGGATCCCCATGGGAATCAAAGAGATGGAAAAAATTGGCATCCCTAATATCATACCTATTTCAAACATTTTAAATTATAGTAAAATGGGTTTAGGTAGGCGTTCTATTTTTATACCATGTGTAATGATATTGTGTTTTGGTGAAAATCGATACAGAACGCATTTGAATACATTGATACAAGTGGGTTTAATTATACGTTTTCTATTATATCACACAGCGTATTGAATACATTGATACAGTAAAAGTAGACAGCAACTTTGCAAGATTCAAGGTCTGTATTTGACTTTTTGCTTGTTTGCTAGATGTGTAATTCTGATTTTTCCCAATGGCTTAAATTATGCTAATTGGGCCCAGGTAAGGCAGTGGTTGTGGTCTGACTTTGAGAGTCCAGAGACCAGAGGAGAATGACGGTTGGGGATGTGTTGGTGGGTTTTAAGGAGAGAGAGAGAGAGGAAGTCTTCCCCTAATGATGGGTTTAATGGGTGAGTTCTTAATTCATTACCCATATGGGTATGGAGTCCTATTTATAATGTTTGGACCTCCAAATTCTAGAATCTTCTTATAGTTTGTCTTTATCAATTTTGCCTTTATACTTTATTAATGTATACACCTTTGATTTCTACATATTTTGGAATGTTCTTACATTTTAGAAATTTCTAGCTCTTGAATTGTTTGTAAATGGTTTTGCTTAAGTTGATAACCAGCCTGAAGCAATTTAGTCTGACCCGGATTTATGCCGGGTCGGCCTGACTAATGTATTTATATAAATCCACTTACATTATCCCCCTACTTAATAACAGTGAAAGGAGAGTGCTGGTTCGGGATGTATTGGTGGTTTTTTGGGAATGGGAGAGAGAAGAGAGGGGGAGGAGAGAGAAAATGTGGATATCCTCTTCCTAATATTGGGTTTAATGGGTGGGTTGTTAACTTGGTTCCCATATGGATATGGGTATAGGCCTTATTTATAGTGTTTGGACCTTCATATTTTGGAATCTTCTTATATTTTGTCTTTATCAAATTTGCCCTTATACTTTATTAATGCACATGCCTTTAGTTTCTATTCTTGAATGTTCTTAAATGCTGTAATTTTAGAAAGTTCTAGCTCTTGAGTTCTTTGTAAGACTCTCTTACATAGTCTTACACTCTAGTGATCTTACTCTTTTGCTCTCACATCACAATTCATCTCACTACTCAACTCAGCTTTTCCAACTCCATCATTTAGTTACTAACTTGAGTGTTGAAGAATCTCTTCCCGGGAATCCACCTCAGGGCCTTTGACCATTACTGTGTTCGTAGGTTGCCATAAGTCTTCAGCTTGTCTACCTTATCTTTGCTACATCTTGGAGTAATAACAAATTGGTGCCTTGTGGGAATCAAATGAAAAGCTCATCTTACCAACATCACATGACTTAGCGACCATGGCTCTTAAGACATAATCCACCAACATCCACACTCAAAGGGGGAGGAGTCTCATAGAACCAGCCCCAAGCCATTACTTCAGAGTAATTTAAGTTTTCCAACACCAAGTTGAGGACCTTGTTGCCATGATGTGAGGTGCCACATTCCCCCTTCCCCCTCAACCAACAGCCATGCAAGGGCAAGAGCAGAAGGTCAGAGATGCCAACCCATTGACACGAGGACAGGAGCAATCCTCCCAACATCTAGAGCAGTTTGCCCACTTCTCTAAGGAGTTCAAATATGCCCCCACAGAGTGTGCCCAAAAAATGTCCCACAACACATACCAACCGTGTATTGGGAACATCTCCCAATGACAAGTACAGGAGATGTTCTCAATGCGCGCTAAGATGTGCACGTGGGGCGTTTTTGGGGCACACTCTGTGGGGGGGGGGGGGGATGTGAACTCCTGCTCTAAGTACCTTCCTCGCAATCCAAAATCCAAGATTTGCCTAGTCCAGGCATTTGAAGGCAGAGCCAAGGTTGGTTAGGGATATACAAAGTGTCTACTCTCTGAATTGCATGGAACAAGTTATTCAAACATTCCTTAACCACCACTTGCCATATTGTGGAGTATGCCAACTCCATTGTGGCATTACTGGCACAAGAAAGTAGGGATCTCTTATCCTTTCAAGATAAGATGCAAAAACAATTGAAGATCTCATAAGCATTTCTCAAGGAATCTAGAATTATGTCTATGCTTGTGCCCTCAGACAACCTTAGACTATACTCTCTCATGTTTTGGTCCTTTGCACTGAATGTATTTGTCTTTCTATATCCTCAAAGCTGAACTAAAGTATTGAATATTTCTAGTTTCTCTTTGTAGAGAGACTGGGCCGAATGGGCCCTAGCCCATTACTATCTTTTTGATTAGTTATTTCTTGTTATTAGTTCTTAATGGGCCTTTAACCCTTTTTTATGGTTTCTAAGTATGCTGATGAGGTGGATGCCTAGTTAAGGGTAGACTTGTAATTTATGTAATCTAAGCAAGATTAATAAAAGATTAGAGTGGAGAAAGAGGAGACTATCGAACTCCTTTCTCCCTTCTTCTCCATTCTTTCTTCTTCCTCTTGTTGTCTTCTTCTTCTTCTCTTTCTCTTCTACCTTAATTTGAAATATTTTCACTATTTTTTATTGGTTTGAATCACATCTTGGTATCAGAGCAGGTCTTCTTTTATTTTCTTCTTTTCTTTTCCCATACACCTTCCGATTAGAAGTGTATGGAGTGATAAGTTGTTGATTATTAAGAGAACTTGTATGCCTAGTTGGTAGAGGGCTTGGAGAGTCAGAATCTAGTTGTAAACTGCCAAGAAAGTGGGGCTGCTGATTTTTTGCCCAAAAACCTAGCTGATTAGAGAGTTTCCAGTTATGGGTTGAAGAGATAGTTTGGGTGTGGTGCTCAAGGCTTGGAGGGTTCCTTTTGATCTCCAAAAGTGGGCGGTTGCAATTGGAAGAAGTTTGAGAAGCTTTGGTTGGAACAACTACTTCTTCTCTCTTTCTCCTTAGAGGCCAAGTACAATGGTACCCTAGTTTTGGGATTTTTAAGTGTTGGGCTAACCTCAATTAAGTCTATAAAGCTTGAAAATCTTGTATTTTGATTTTCGTTTGATCAATAGAGCAATCTGGAAGTGAGATAAAGCAGATCTCAGTGTCGGGGGTTGGTTCCGTAGATTCCTTTTTGACAGGAGTAACTACAATCAAACTTGACGGAACAAATTATTTATCTTGGGCACAATCTATAAAAATTCATGTTTATAGTAGAGGTAAACTAGGGTTTCTCACAGGTAGTAAGGTAAAACTAGAAGAGACTGATCCTATATATGAGAAATGGATGCAGGATAACTAAATAGTAATTGGATGGTTGGTAAATTCTATGTAGCCCCACATAAGTCAATATTATCTTTGGATGACTTCAGTTAAGGAAATTTGGGATAGTGTTATAGAAACATACTCTCAGAAATTAAATGCTAAAAGGGCTTACAAACTGAAGAATGATGTGAAAAATCTGAAACAGGGGGAAAAGAGTGTAGCTGTTTACTACTCAATGTTGGAGTCTCTATGGTAGGAGATTGATGTTATGGAAGCAGTTGTATGGGAGAGCACCAAGGATGTAGAGACATTTAGGAAATTTGTGAAAAGGAACAGAGTATTTGAGTTTCTTACAAGACTTAACCTTGAATTTGATATTATAAGCGAAAATATTCTGGCCAATGATGAAGTAACACTTGCTCAGGCATATTCCATGGTGAACAGTGGAGGGAGTAGGCAATAGGTACAGATGTAGGGTCCACCACCTTTTGAACATTTTGCACATGCTAGGATAAAACCAAAGGGGACAATTAAGAAGAAAGAGGTGATATGTGAATACTGCAAGAAGCCAAAACATACTAAGGGTACTTATTGGAAACTTCATCCAGATCTTCTCCTAGATAGGTTTCTGAACAACAACAACTTTAAGAAAGGTGGTTAGTCTAGAAAGCCCAAGAATGCAAATGTTGCTACAACATCTGAAGGTGGTAATAAAGAAAGTGAAGAGAAATTTGTTGTGGAGAAACTGGCAGTAGTGAAGGCATAATTTGAGAGATATGGGAGGTTAATTAATCACCTGGAGACTATTGTTGCAGCTTCCTCCTTAAGCAACACCTCTTCATCTGCATTTGCCCATTTAGGTATTCGTGTTTCTACAAATCATGCTACAACCTTAGGTAATCGTAGAATTCCTTGGATTATAGATTCTAGTGCATCAGACCATATAACCAACATATCTAACATTTTTTGTTCATATCAGTTCCTCTCTAGTAGAGAGAAGAATTCCCTTGCCGATGGGTCTCTTGCTCCTATCTCTAGCAAAGGGAATATTTGAACCTCTAACTCCCTTATTTTATCATTTTTCCTTCATGTTCTCAAACTTAACACTAATATTTTATTTGTTAGTAGCTTAGTTAAACCAATGAATTGCAGTGTAACATTATTTCCTATTCATTGTGTTTTTCAAGACTTGACAACTCAGAGGACAATTGGGAGTGGCCATGAGGCGAATGTAATATATTTGTTTGATACCTCTGATCGAAGTCCTGGACCACCTAGTGGAGTAGATTTAGAGTCTATTTCATCAGAGTCAGTTGATAGAGTCATGTTATGCTTGAGATTTGGTCATTTGTCTTTTTCAACTTTGAGTCATTTGTTTCTAGAAATGTTTAAGGGAATATCCCTATCGAGTCTTCATTGTGAGTCATGTGAACTTGCAAAACATTGTAGACAATCTCTTTCAGTGAGTAATAAAAGATCAGTTTCTCCTTTCCATATTGTACACTATGATGTATGGGGGCCATATCATTTATCTACTATGGAGGGTTACAAGTATTTTATCATTTTCATTGATGATTTTTCTTATTACACTTGGATTTACCTTATGAGATCCCAAGATGAAGCGCCAAATATTGCACAAAAATTTCATTAACTTATTCTTACCCAATTTAATACTTGAATCAAAATATTCCGATCTGACAATACAAAAGAATATTTTGGAAAGAGTCTTTCCTCCTACTTTGATACCTTTGGAGTCATTCATCAGAGTTCTTATTCCTACGCCCCACAACAAAATGGAGTGGTGGAAGAACTGACATGTGATTGAGGTTGCGAGGAGCCTCCATTTTGCTTTTCTTGTTCCTGTTAAGTTTTGGGGGGATGCTATTCTTACAGCTACATACTTGATAAACCGGATGCCTTCCCGAGTTCTAGGTTTTAAAACTCCACTTAGGCTCCTATTTCCAAATGAGGATCTCTTCCCTCTTCTTCTCTGAGTGTTTGGGTATACCTGTTATGTTCACAATCATCAGAGACATAAGTTTGAGCCTAAAGCACACAAGTGTGTCTTCTTGGGATATGCCTCCACACAAAAGGGGCATTATTGTTTTGATCCAGTAGTGGCACTCCCTTTGTTTTCAGAGATGTCACATTTTCCGAGTCTATTCCTTTCTTTAGTACTTCTCCTGAGGGGGAGCATTCAGAGGAGTTGTTTTCTATATCACCATCTATCCCTCTTCCAATTCCTATTGAGTCTTCTATTGGGTCTTCCTCTCAAGTTCCTGCTCCCCCTTCTCCTCTTACTCATCTTCTCACATTTCCTTCCCATCCTATTCTCCATAGGTGGTACCAGAGACAGACTCAAGGATATACAAGTTGTTTCCACACATTCAGATGAGCTTCTTGCAACTCCCATCTCTATTGAGGTAGCAGATCAACCCCCTTCTACCTCTGACGCCTTCCTTGACCTTGATCTTCCTATTGCTCTTCGCAAGGGCAAATGAAAGTGTACAACTCATTGCATTTTCAAACACTTATCTTATAGCCTCTTTTCCCCTACCTACTATTCCTTTCTTGCTTCTGTTTCTACACATGTGATTCTTAGATCTGTCCTAGAAGCCTTATCCAAAACAAAATGGAGGGGTGCCATGATGACTGAATTAGATGCTTTGCATAAGAATAATACTTGGAAATTGTGGATTTGCCTAAGGGAAAGGAACTGGTTGGTTGTAAATGGATATTAACTATCAAGTATCATTTGGATGGTACTATTAAAAGATTTAAAGCCCATTTAGTTGCTAAAGGGTACACTCAGATGTATGGTATTGATTATTTGGAGACTTTTGCTCCAATAGCCAAAATGACTTCAATTCAAGTTTTGCTATCTTTAGTTGTTACATTTGATTGGGAATTTTATCAATTTGATGAAGTTGCTAAAGGGTACACTCAGATGTATGGTATTGATTACTTGGAGACTTTTTCTCCAATAGCCAAAATGACTTCAGTTTAAGTTTTGCTATCTTTAGTCATTACATTTTATTAGGAACTTCATCAATTTGATGTTAAAAATGATTTTTTGAATGGGGACCTACATGAAGAGGTCTATATGTCTTTACCTCCAGGGGTGTGTGGGAAGGATATGCAAGGAAAAGTCTATAAGTTGAAGAAGTCTCTTTATGGCCTTAAGCAATCTCCTAGAGCTTGGTTTGTCAAATTTTGGGCTACCCTTGTTACTTTTGGGTACGCACAAACTTAATCTGATCATACCCTGTTTGTTAAGAGGAGGGATTCCCTAGTGACCCTTCTAATTGTCTATGTTGATGATATTGTTGTTACTGGTAATGATACTCAGGAAGTCACTCATCTCAAAAGATTTCTTAACAGTGAGTTTGAGATCAAAGACTTGTGTGACCTCAGATATTCTTTAGGAATTGAAGTTGCCAGGTTTAAGGATGGTATCTTCATATCTCAACGTAAGTATGTTCTTGATCTTCTTACAGAGACTGGAAAATTGGGTGCTCGATTAGCTTCCACCCCTATAGACCTAAATCATAAGTTGTAAGCTACTGATGATGAACTATTGACTAATAGGGGAGTGTTCTAGAGACTGGTTGGGAATTTATTATATCTTTGCATGACTTGATCAGATATTTCCTATGTAGTTAGTATAATTAGTCAGTTCATGCATTCTCCTAGAGATACACATTTAGCAGCTACTGAAAGGGTTTTGTGTTGACTGATAGGGGAGTGTTCTAGAGACTGGTTGGAAATTTATTATATCTTTGCATGACTCGACCAAATATTTCCTATGTAGTTAGTATAATACTGAAAGGGTTTTGTGTTATCTGAAAGGGACTTTAGGGAAATGTATCTTGTTTTCTAAGCATGAACACATGAACTTGGAAGCATACACTAATGCTGATTGGGCTGGATGTATTGATGATAGGAGGTCTAGTTCAGGTTACTGTACTATGGTGATTGGGAACATTGTATCATTGAGGAGTAAAAAATAATTTGTAGTGGCCAAATCTTTGACCGAAGCAAAGTATAGGGCAATGGCACATGGAGTTTCAGAACTTCTGTGGTTGAGATCACTTTTAGAAGAATTGGGTATTTATGGTGACAAGCCAATGATGTTATATTGTGATAACCAGGCTACTATCAACGTTGCACATAATCTTGTTCATCATGACAAAACTAAGCACATAGAGGTTGATAAGCACTTTATATGGGAGAGAGTTGCTTCAGGGGAAGTTTGTCTGCCATTTATTGCTTCTAAAGAATAGTTGGTTGATGTTTTGACAAAAGGAGTTCCTAAATGAAAGTTGGTTCACTATATAAGCAAGCTGGGCATGATTGATATTTATGCTTAGATTGAGGGGGAGTGTAGAGAGACTAGGCCGGATGGGCCCTAGCCCATTACTATCTTTTTGATTAGTTCTTTCTTGTTATTAGTTCTTAATGGGCCTTTAATCATTTTTTATGTTTTCTAAGTATGTTGATGAGGTGGACGCCTACTTAAGGGCAGACTTGTAATTTATGTAATCTAAGCAAGATTAATAAAAGATTATAGAGGAGAAAGAGGAGATTATCAAACTCCTTGTTTCTCCCTTCTCCCTTCTTTCTTCTTCCTTTTGCTGTCTTCTTCTTCTTCTCTTTCTCTTCTACCTTAATCTGAAATATTTTCACTATTTTTTATTTGTCTGAATCACGTCTCTCTTTGTAACTATCCTTCTTCTAACTTAATGAATGTAATGATTTTTAGTTTTTTCTTCCCTATGTATTTTGATAGTTTGCATGTTTCATACTATTCATTCTTATTTATATAAGTCCCCCCAAATCTTTTTGCTAATGCCAAAAGGGGGAGAATATATTTGATGCTTGAAAAATGATGATAGGGAAAGAACCATGAAAAATAAAATGTTAAATGAAATAAGGGAGGAATACATACATATGCTTAAAAGTTAACTGATAAGGGGGAAATGCATGTGCTTTAAAATCATAAAATGATATATTCATGAACACATGGTTTGCAAAGTGATGCATTGAAAATGGTGTTTTTGAAAATATTTTCATATGTGCTTGAAATGTTAATATCAACTAACAAATTTAGGGGGAGTGCTGTATATAATTCATTATATCAACAACTTTGATGTGTATTTGCAATTGGTTTATATCATTTTTCATCAATGGATTGTCATCTTCAAAAAAAGAGAGATTGTTGACCTTATGTGTTTTGGTGATAATAAATTCATTGAAGGTACTAATATTTTTTGAATTTAAGTTTGTATATATTATGAACCTTCCATATTTGAGTTGAAAATGAAGAAAACTGCAAGTCTCCTCTCATGGAAGAAGAAAGTCAAGTTCAAAGAAGATCAAGAGTCATATTCTTTAAGAACTTGATGTAATTAGTAGCAAGAAACAAAATTTGGGCTTATATCAGACTTAGCTTGGTTGAACAAAGACTCTAGAGACCAATTATTAAATATTCTAGACACTTAGGCATGTTCTTAAACCCAAGTGCTAAAAACGTTGATAAAAAAATCATGTTTACACACTTTGAAGGCTAGGGGTGGGCACAAGCTGAGCTCAGTCTAAACCAAGCTTCAACCCAAGCTTGAGTCCAATATATAGGCTTGTTTGCTAATCGAGCCGAGCTCGAACCCAATATATAAATAAAAAGTGCTATACATATAAATGTAATATATAAATATAAAATAAAAAAATTATATATATAATATTTTTATTTTTTTATGTATAATAATAACTGGTTTTTATAATTCTTAATTTTTTATATGCCAAATAAAAATATTTTTTATTTTTATAAAACATTTGGCTCATATTTGAGCTCAAGCTGAGTCGAGCTCGAACTAACGAGCTTTTGAATGGTGCCAAATTTGAGCTCAAGTCTCTAGATTAAGTTGAGCTTGAGCTCGAGCCTTATAGTGTATTGGTGAGCTGAGCTCGAATAGCTAGATATTTGGCTCGGTTTAACTTGAGTCCACCCCTATTGGAGGCTAAGAAATTGGCTCCCAGTGGTTAGGAGCCAATTGATTAAGTATTTTGGGTTCTGGAAGTCCAAGGAATCGATTGCTTAAGCTAAGAAGTCAACTACTTCTGAGTGGCTAAGTGAACAATGCTCAAGCAATTAACTAGTTGTTATAAGTAGTTGACTAGCAAAAGTAAAAAATTATGGTCTCGCCTAAGAGTTGGTTACTTAAGCCATGTAATTGAACAGTTGGTCAGTTTGTTAGATCCTGATAGTTAAGGAGTTGACATATTAATTTAACCAATTGACTACTAAGCGCGAAAAAACTTTGAAGCTTGTTTCCACAGCTCTTTCATCTTTGGGATAGCTCGAAACTAGTGGAAAATCACATTTGAATTTCTCTTAATGTGGAAAGATGATGACCTAGCTAATGGATTCAAAAAGTCATACTTTCGAATCTTTGAATCCTAAATATAAAATCTTGGAGAAAAAAAAAGAAAGAAATAGAAGTTTTGAGTGAGATCTTGATAAAACTTGAGAAAGAAAAGAAAAATCAAAGGGAAATAGTTGAGGAACCCAAAAGATAGATCATTTGAACTTCCTTTGAGCTGAAAAGAGAGAAATATATGAGTTTAAGTGATTTGTGTGTGTGAAGTTGATTTTAACATGAGTTCCATGAGCCCTATTGAGCTAAGTTTGCTTTGCGATATCTTGCATACTAAAATAGTTTGGCTGTATTGTTTTTATCAACCTTGAAGGGGCATACATTTGTTGGTTATTATTATTATTATTATTATTATTATTATTATTATCAATAATAATAATTTTCCATTAAGAAATATTCTTTAGGTACAGAGAAGGGGAGCTAAACTATCTTAACTCCCCAAGGATGCCAAAAGCCACCCAAAAGGAAAGTAAAAAACAGTTACAAATGAGCCTAGAAAACAGAATCCGTATTCATCCTTTGTTTAGTTAACCCATTGGCAAAGGAGTTTACACTTATCTTTACCTAACTACATTTTACATCAATGTCCTTTGTCATCCACTTAAACTTTGTCTTTTCACTGTTGTAATTGGAAAGCCTATTCTTGTCTTCCTTTAACCATCCCACTACTAGCTTAGAATCTTCTTTTATTATTAGCTTAAATATTCAGGTCTTTAGCTCTTTTTACCCCTTCCAAAGCTGCTAGAACCTCAGCCTTAAGAGAGTCACATACTCTAATTGCGCTTAAAAACACAACTAATACATTCCCTTGCCCATTTCCTAATACTCCCCCAATTCTAGAGGGCCCCAGATTTCCAATACTACTACCACCGAAGTTTAGTTTGATTATATGGATTGAACTCACAATCTCTTTCCAGTTTTTTAATAGATCATCCACCAAAAGGTTTGTGAACAAAGCTAGAGTTTTCAGCCTGTATACAACCCTTATGTGGATCACTTTTGACACATTTTCTAAACTTCTCAAATAGTCCAACAAACATCAGCCCTTGCACATCTCCACATGGTCATTCTCCTTTTCATTGGTCAGTTGAAGGAAGAAGAAGTAAACAAACTTTGCACATTTAGTGGAGATTCCATTTGCACCCAAACAAAGAAGTAAACCATTCCTGAATATTTTTTGCAAATTAGCATGATATTAATAAATGGTAACCGGAATCACCATTTGCCTTACAAAGAATACACCAATGAGGGGATAAGCATCTATTGGGTCTCTTTCTTTGAAGCAAATCATTTGTGTTGATTCTTTCTAAGAAAACTTCCCAACAAAAACTCTCAAACAAATAACCTTTGTTGGTTATTATTTTCTATATCATTATATTTGAAGGAGAGCTATTACTGTTAGTTGGTTAGAGGGATTCTAGCTAAGTGTTGTAAAGTGTTCAGGGTTTGAACACTAGTGAATGGTTGGATAGCACCCAGAAGCTATTTGGTGGTTGTAACAAGTCTTGTTGGCACCTGGAAGTCCAGTTGATAAAATGGATTAAAATTCTCAAGTAGGGTGCCTGAAGAGAGGATGTTGATTGAGAGAGTCAAACCTCTATAAATTTTTGGTGTCTCTGTTCTTTCATTTTTTGCAATTCATTTGTATTAATGTGTAACATATCTTTTTATTTTTTTTTGCAAATCAACAATTACATATAATCACACACCCACTCATCAAAATAGAGAGACCTTATGTGAAGAACCCAACGCACCCCCTCTTGGGTTTGGCCTCTGGAAACATGAAGAATATCCAAGGCTTCTTTTGGAGGTTAGTAATTTTCTGGTTTGGCATATCTTAAGTATTCATCATTGACAACAAGTAGTTCGGTGATGCAAAGTTCAAGGATTTCTACAAGGAGTTAGGGATCAAGTAGTGATCCACCATAGTCTACTAGCTGCATAACAACTATTAAACCAAGATCACTAATAAAACCCTACATCATTGGATAAAGGCCTGATTATACCGAATAAAGGGTTTTGGGGTGGATGAGCTCCCAAGCTTCCTTTGGGCTTACCATTGGCCACAAGGGTTACATCTTTCAACTTTGCCTTTGGAATATAATCTATCATTCCAATAGATAGGTCCACCGGCCCTACAAATTGAGCAATTTGACGAGGAAGCATACAACGAAGGGCTAAGAACCAATTGCCACTTAATGGAAGAACTTAGGGAGCAAACTCATATTAGAATGGCCACCTTCCACTAAAGGCTGTACAAGTACTTCAATGCCCTAGTTTAGGGAAGGCAGTTCAAAAGGGGGGCCTTATTCTAAGTAGGTAGGTTTCGACAAACTCGTACTAAATTGGGAAAGCCCCTATAGGGTCATCAAAGTTCTAGGTTAGGGCACTTATCCGTCAAGGGATTTGGAAGGGAAAGTTATACCTCATATATGGAACTCTTCCAACTTGAGGATGTAGTACCAATAATATTACTAAGTTGTAAACTTTGTAAACAAATAAATGAAGTTCAATTTCTTTTCTTCTTCATATTGCGTGGTTCATTTGTTCAAGGATTAGAATTAGAGGGGAATGGTGATTAAACTAACGTTAGTCAATGGTTGACTAACCATATTGCTCACACATAGGAATTGCTTTTCTCAGTTCTTACAAATGATCCTTTTTGTTAATAAATTAATTCTTCTATACTTTTGGGTGTTAGACAGTTTTGTATGCCCTTAGCTTCAATCAAGAATGATGTACTTTATGAGTTTATTGTAATGAATAAAAGTGCATATTTGATTCATGTTCCCTTGGTATGTTTCTGTGTAATACCCTTAAACTGGACACTTAATGAGACTCGTGTTAGTTTAGAATGTTCACAGCCAGTGGATCGGTCTGGGGAGACCTATCCTGACAAGGCTGACACTGTAGTGCCACCAAGTCGGTTGGGGTGGCCTGTCTCAGCTGCCAGGGTGAGACCCTAGGCACATACAGTGTAGGATTAATAGAACCTTTGAACCAGACCAGATTTCCAGTATTGCCCTGGACCTTGGAGATAGATGGGCAAAACTGGAAAGTTACACTTAACCCCTAGACTCGATTATGATATTACACTAGATGTCGGATTGGGCTGTCTTTGATATACCAATCAGTGAAATCCTTAGCGAGGGTCAAAACCTGGGTATGTTGGGACAGTCTGAGAATTCATCTGAGTGGGTGATCATAGTGACAGGATCAGCCCCTTTGTCGGACAAAGGTAATGATTGGGGATGCACTCTCACTGATGGAAACCAAGACTGCCGGCAGCCGATTTCAACCGTTGAGATTTGTTTTGCAAAATATATTTTATATAAGATATAAAAGTATATATTTTATGGTTTCTAAAATGTTTGCAAGAAGGTTTTAATTCCCGGGATCCATATAAGTGGAGAGTGCAACACTGTTCCTTGTAGCCGAGGGAGAGGTCCTCTCTTGTCGGGCAGTGTATGATCATTATGGGCTGAGAGGTTAAGTGTAAGACCATTGAGGATAATACCTGATGGGCTAATCTTGCATCTGCCCACAGTCCCTGGGTGTTACAAGGTGGCTTGGCCCAGGGACCACTTAGGGTAAGTGTTGGGCCCATAGAGCCCATTTGATGGGTTTTCAGGGGGTGTACTGTCTTTAACAGTGTATTCGGCCAGGCCTTGCAACAAAGGCTGGGCTGAACCCATGTGGCTGATGTGTAGATCAATGTTTGGGTCCCACGCCATACAAGGAAGCCCAACTGGGCAGTAGTTTGGAAGGCTTTTTGAGTACATAACCTTAAATGGGCCTTAAGCCCATTTCGAACTGGGCTGATTTGATCAGTCAATTAAAAGGGGGCGAATTCTAGAGTGGATCAGCTAATAGGATTGGGCTTAGACCCTATCCACTTAGAGAGTCCAAGATCTAAATAAGATTTAGATCTGGAAACCTCCTAATTAGATTAGGAGATGGCTGATCTGATCTGTAGATAAGATAAGGATTATCCCTTATCACTTAAAGGGACTTCTAACCCAAATATGATTTGGATTAACAACTCCTAATCTGATTAGGAGCTGATCCCTTTAAGATTGTAAAAGAAGAAGGGGGCGGCAACCTTAAGATATATGATTCACAACATATTTTCTCTTTAGAAAGGAAAAAGAAAGAGAGAAAGAGAGATTTCCTGCATACTGCGAATTCTCTTCTGCCGCCTCCTTCCTGTCATTGCCATTCCTTTCAGTTCGATCTCCAGTTACAGGGAGAAATCAAGATTTGATCTTGATCTCAATCTTTTTGGGAAAAGATTGCTTGGAGCTGTACCCACAAGCCATCCAGTTGATTCTTGCGAAGGGTCAAGTTCTTTTGGAAGAATGTTGCTGATTCTGCTCCATCCTACACTGCGCCATATTCAGTGGGAGTAGATTTTGGATCCTTCCTTGGGCGTGAACACCTCCATTAGGAGATATTGATTCTCTGTATCAGGTATATCCTCCCTTCTACTACTTTTGGTTCAGATCTGATTTGGTTCTTGATTCAAAATTGATCATTGAAAATATGTTTTCTGAAATAGGGAATTCGATTCCCTGCAAAGATGGGAGAAATTTTTGAAATTCGCCCCATCCCTTCCGCAAGATTCGGGCGTCCATGTGATGGATATCCCATCCCTTCATTGGGCCCCTCTACGATTCTACTATAAATGTTCATTCTTTCCTTTTTTTAGATAAAAATTCAACGTCAGGAACTATTCTTCATGATTACTTAATTGGCTTTGATTCCCTCTCTCTCTCTCTCTCTCTCTCTCTCTCTCTCTCTATATCTATATATATATATATATATATATATATATATATATATCTTTCCCATCCCACTCAACCCCAAAATTTAATTTATTCAGACCTTTCTTTCCTAAACACACTTTCTCTCTCTTACACACACTCCCTAAAATGTAACGTATGTTCAATTGCTATAATTAACCCAAGATTTAATCTATCCAAACATAGGTGAAACACAACTCCTAGCTTGGGATTTCTGAGTTAAAACGATGCATGTGAAGGTGGTCTTATTGTTTTACTCTTCTTTTAGAGATGTTAGTATACCCTGCATTTAACTTGTAAAGTTGCTTAGCATTTTTCATTTCCACTATTTGTCTATTAACCTTGTATTTCTAATTAATCTTCATTAGGAAACTTCTTTTCAAAAGCTCAACCAAATAGTTTTTATTAAGGTTCTCTTTTTTACTGTGGGAGAAATGAAAATTCAAGACAAAGAAAAAGGTCTCACTGCTTTGGGAGAGAATCCCTCTCCTCCTTGGCAAGTCCAAACCTTGGTAGCCAATTGTAAGGTGCTATTTGATTTTATTCTCCACTTCTCTCTTAAGTTTGTACAACGTTCTTGCAATAGATCTGCACATATCTTAGCTAGGCATTCTCTTTCTCTTTCTCACCATTTCACTTGATCTTGTGCACCTCTTTTCATTGTACAAGATTTACAAGTTGATATTGATGAGCCAAGTGCATGTAGAATCGAACAGCTGAGATCTCTGGCTGTTTGACCTGTATGCAAAGAGAATGATAGCAGTTTCACAGTATCGGACCCGAGACACCAACCTCTCAAACAATGTGTAAGAGAGAACAGCTTAATCTGATTGGGGCTAAGGCTGTATTATTTTCCTTTCTCAGTAAAGGGCCCATCTCATTGTGTTGAAGCACTTGGGAGAGATCCCTTATATAGTTGCTTCTCCAACGTTAAGTTCCTTGACATTAGGAACAAAAGTTACCAGAATAACCAATTGAGACAAGTATTCCTTAAAATTATAATTTATGCTTCATCAGATTTGAGACAAGTGTCTCAAGTTGACCAAGGATCTAACCACTTGGTCATCCAATCTACACTGGGTCAAATGGATATCCATTGACCCAATAAGAGCTGGAATATGGATCCAAATAATCCAACAACATTGGTATCTCCATGCATGAAAATGTTTTCAAATAAACAATCAAATAAATTTGTTTTTATAGAAAATAAATAAATAGATAATTATTTAAAATTAATGATTGTGTGTGAGAGTGCTGCATGGAGACAACCATCAACCATCAACATGTGGCTTGTCACATGGCCATTGGATATTCCAACATGTTGAAGATTAAATGAGGGCCTATGGCCACTCTACCATCAGATATTGCTTTGAGTGGTTAATGAACTTTGTTTTTTGGTTTAAAGAAATAGAAGTTTTATATCTTTTCCATTTTTAAAAGGACAAGCATTATATTTGAGGTTATTCATATTAACAAGCCTGTAAATATATGTTATAATAGAATATATATGTTAGAAAATGAGGATAGAAGTGAGAACCAGAGATTTTCGTATGTCACTTTTACATACATGGACACTCATTTTAATTGTTTAAACCAGCTCTAAGCCCTGCAACTTCATTTACATTAATTATAAACATAAGATGCATATTCCTCGCCTGAGTTTGACATGGTTGTTAGGTTGAGAGAGAGAGAAAGAGTAACATTTTCTAAACTCTCTCTCTCTCTCTCTCTATTTTTCAAACTAAAAATAGAAGAAGAGTAAGAACATATACTTTGACCACCCAGTTCGAGAGACGGTAAAGACTACAGAGGAAATGATACCAAAGCCAATACTTAGCTGTATAGATGGCGTTCTCACCATCTTTAGGTCTGTTCTCTAGGATGTGTGAATGCATCTCAACAATAAAAGTTGGTATTTATTACCATTTGCAAAAAAAATAAATATTAAGGTTAATTTGGGAAATAAAACTCATAGAAGTGCAGGTCTAAATAAGTTGAAATAAAAAGAACTCCTAATCTCCAATTTATTATTTTTTCAGCAAAAATAAGGAGGATTGCGATTTAGGCTAACAATTTTGACCCCAACCCATTTGATCCACCTGATCCACCCATTCCAGTAGTGGGTCAACATGGGTTGAGTGACCCATTAGGGTCATGGGAAAAGGGTCAGGGTGGTGATGCAGGAGCATGTGGGGTCCACATGTAACCCCTCTAGCAATTGGGTTCCTAGGGGATCCAAGTTAGCTATTCAGCATTGCTTTCTTATTTTCTTGAGTTGTGCAACTTATATGGACCTTATAAGTGCTTGTTGATGTCCTAGTCTTATTTTTAAGTTGAGTCATGTGATTGTCATGTGAATCACAAGTGAGGGTATTTCTGTCAAATTGTGTGTTAGGGCGTCACTTTGCTTGGAGGCAATTATATAAAGGCCTCATAATCTTTTCACTGTTTTGAAACCCAAAGACTTGGTGATTTCAGCCCTAAAAGAGAGGTGTTCTTCCTTCCAGCTTCAATTATACTGTTTCGCCTCAAGATTTTAACACTTTTTGTTGATGTTTCTATTGGGTTTTATATCTTGCTGCATCAACTTTGGTATTAGAGCTTAGGAAAATCAGGTTTGAACCATGGCAACTCATGGTAGGGGTGGAGGTAGAGAAAACCAAGTTCAGCAAGGGGAAATGTTGGAGATGAGACGTATGATTGAAGACTTGTCATGGGCTATGCAAGCCTTGCAACAACGGAAGCGAGCAGAAGCCCGAATGGAGATTCCAGAAGGCGACTGCGAATCTTCTAACATATTGGAAGGTAGTCTTGGAGATGAAGCTGAGGTTGAGGAAGAGAATCCCTTCCATAACCCTCACAATGGAGGGGTTGGACATGGTAGGTTGGAAGAACGATTGGCATGTGCTTTAGACCTTAACGGTGGTAGAATAAAAATAGAAGTTGTTGATTTCCAGGGGAAGATGCATGAAGAAGACTATTTGGATTGGAAAGCCAACATGGAAAATTATTTTGAGTGGAAGCCAATGGCCGAGGAATGGAAGGTGTTGTTTGTTAAGTTGAAATTGAAGTGTGTTGCACTTTGGGAGCGAGTTGAAGAGCAACGTTCTCATTAAGGGAAGTAAAAAATCAATACATGGGGGCATATGAAGGCAAAGATGAGGAAGCAATTTCTACTAGCTGATTACACTATGGAGTTGTATGAGAAGTTCCATTCATTGAGGCAAAAAGGGATGATAGTAGAAGAGTACACATCAGAACTAAATAATCTTTGTATTTGTGGTCTTAATGAGAACAATGAGCAACTAACAGTTCGTTATCTTGCAAGACTTAACCCATCCATTAGATATGAGATGGGTGCAGTAAGGTTGTTTAGTCTGGAAGATGCTTGACAATATGCCTTAATGGCTGAGAAATGAGTATTTTGTTATGGTGCAAGGGCGTCCCATCTTAATCATGCAAGCTCACTTCAACAATGCCATACAAGTGTTGTTAAGAGTGCAAATATGTGTTAAAAATGCTAAAGGAGTTAACACCATGGGGTGGGCAACAATTAAAATTCCTATTAGTGTTGGCAAGGGTGAGAAAGGGAAATAACCTACAAGATTCAACAACTCTAATCATTTAGATGGGGATACTTAAGGTGGCCGCAGCTCTAATCTTTGTTGCTTCACATGTGGTGAATAGGGGCATGCTTCTTACACCTACCCGCATCGAAGAGTTAACTTAGATGGCGCTTAATAACACTTTTCAGACCTCTGAAGTCTGAAAATGTTGCTTTTTAGATGTTGGAGGTGTTTGGAAGTGTATCTGAATTTGGGTTTGAAAACCATTTTCAGATCTGAAATATTAAGGCATGGGCCAGGTGCTGAATGCATTCAGAAGCATTTTAGACCTGGCTGAAATTCCAAAATACCCTTGAACTCTCACCTCTCCCTCTCTCTCCTTTCTTCTTCTTTTTCTCGCCGCTGCAACTCCTCTAGCGAACTAGCAATGGCGAGTTTCGACCTTCTCTCTCTCTCTCCCCTCTTTCTTCTTCTTTCTCTCACCACTACAACTTCTCTGACAAACTAGCGACGGCGAGTTCCGACCTTCTCTCTCTCTCTATCCTTCTCTCACCATTGCAACTCCTCTAGCGAACTAGCGGCGGTGAGTTCCAGCCTTCTCTCTCTCTCTCTCTCTCTCCCCCTCCTTCCCTCCCTCTCTCTCTCTCTCACACACCGTTGCAACCGAATAGTCTAATTTAGGGGTAAAATAGTAAAATTAGTGAATTTCACATAATGAAGGTTTGAGCCAAACACGAACAACCTTCTTTATTCAGAGCCTTTAAAAAGTCAAAAAACAACGGTCTCTTTTCAGATTTCAAACCCTTTGAATATTTTTTTCAGATGTTGAAGGTTTGATCCAACACAACAACCTTCTTTATTCAGAGCCTCTAAAAGGTCAAAAAAACAACTATCTCTTTTCAGATTTCAGACCCTTTTAATATCTTTTTAACTTTTCAGATTTCAAATTTATCAAACGCCACCACCTCAGTGGAGGCTAATGATGAAGAAAATGAGTTGGGGGGAACCTGAACATCACCATTATGAAGAAGAAGAAGAAGAAGAAGAAGAAGAAGAAGAGATAGACATTTCCCCAGCTCAAGGTGAAGGTTTGGTGGTTCAAAGAGTTATGATGTCACCAAAGGCTAAGGAGGTTGAAGATTGGCGGTGACATAACATTTTCCACACTCGTGTTACTTGTGATGGTAAGGTCTGTAATATCGTACTTGATGGGGGCAGCAATGAGAACTTGGTATCTAGGGAAGCAGTGAAGAAGCTAAAGTTGCCTACGGAAAAGCACCCAAATTCCTACAAAATTGCTTGGTTCCAAAAGGGAAATGAGGTACCTGTAAGTCCTCGTTGTTTAGTTAAATTTACTTTGGGTGGAAAATTTCAAGATGAAGCTTGGTATGATGTTGTGCCAATGGATGCATGTAAAATTATATTGGTCACAATGGTTGTACGACAAGGACATACTCCATTACACCAAAACAAATATATATACTTTTCAAAAAGATGGAGAAAAAATTAACATTGCAGCCTCTTAAGGATGATGTTTCAAATTCCTCTAAGGTTAGCAAGGTTAATGGGTTCCTTACGACATGATGGTTTGAGGAAGAAAGGAGTCAGGGATTACGTATGCATTAATCAGAAGAAATGTGGCATGTGAACAAACTACAAATGAAGGTTGACTACCTCCAAAAGTTCAGAAGTTGTTGAAAGAGTTTCAAGAATTAGTGAATGAAGAGTTTTCATGTGGATTGCCACCGATGGGAACAGTCCAACATGCTATTGATTTGACTCCGGGAGCATCTTTACCAAATTTTCCAATTTATAGAATGCCTACACAACAAGCTGAAATGAGAAGGCAAGTTGAAGAGTTGATCGAAAAGGGACTAATTTGTGAAAGTAAAAGTCGATGTGCTGTACCTGCTTTACTTACACCAAAAAATGATGGTTTATGGAGAATGTGCATAGATAGCAGTGCAATAAATAAGATAACCATCAAATATTAGTTCCAAATTCCAAGGTTTGATGATATTCTCGACATATTGGCTGATTTTAAGGTGTTCTCCAAGATTGATTTGCGTAGCGGGTACCATCAATTCAGAATGAGGTGTGGAGATGAACGGAAGACAACATTCAGGACTCCAGATATGAGTGGTTGGTCATGCCTTTTGGTTTATCCAATGCTCCTAGTACATTTATGCATACAGAGGTACTTAGACCATTCTTGGGCTCATTTGTTGTTGTTTATTTTGATGACATATTAATTTATAGTCGGACTAGAGAAGAACACTTAGAACACTTACAAAAGGTACTAGAGATATCTTTTTTTTTAAGAAATTCTCTTTCTTGTGTGACAAGGTTGTCCTTTTGGGGTATGTGGTTTCTATAGAAGGGTTACAACCAGATTTTGAGAAGGTGAAAGCTATTAGGGAGAGGCCAATAACTCAATCCCTACGTGAAGTGTGGTTTCCATGGTTTAGCTTCCTACCGTAGATTTATACACAATTTTAGTTCCATAATGAACCCCATTACAGAGATTTTGAAAGGTTCTACCTTTGTGTGGACAAAATCAGTAGACAAAGCCTTTCAATACATCAAATAGGCCTTGACTAAAGCTCCCATACTTGCTTTACCAAATTTTGATAAGTTGTTTACAGTGGAGTGTGATGCCTCACAAGCTGGAATTGGTGCAATTCAGCCAAGAAGATAAACTAGTAGCCTTCTTTAATGAGAAACTAACCGATGCTAAGCGTCAGTACTCTACATATGATCTAGAGTTTTATGCCTTGGTGATAGCTCTACAACATTGGAAACATTATTTGATAGGAAAGGAGTTTGTTGTGTTTTCTGATCATTAGGCCCTACAGTACTTCAATTCACAAAAGAATCTTAGCCTATGGCATGCCAAGTGGACTTCCTACTTACAAGAATTCACATTTCCACTGAAACATAAGTCAAGAGTGTCAAATAAAGTTGCTTCTCCGTAGGCAACAAGTCTTGGGCTTTGAGGAGTTGAATGTGTTACGTACACAAGTCTTGGGATTTGAGGAGTTGAAAACCCAACAAGAGTGTAGAATTCACATTTCTACAGCTGAATGTGTTACGTACACAAGTCTTGGGCTTTGAGGAGTTGAAAACCCAATATGGTGATGATCCATTTTTCAACCAAATAATGAAGGAATTGGAAGGGTTAGCGAATGGAAGAAGCTTGCAATACGCTGTCCATAATGAGTACCTTTTCGAAGGTAATCAATTATGCATTCCCGAAGGGTCTCTACATGAAGAGATTGTTAGAGATCTCCATGGATGAGGTTTAGGAGGACATCTTGGGAGGGATAAAACTTTACACATGGTGGTTGATCGTTATTTTTTGTCCAAGATGCACAAGGATGTGGAATGAGTGGTGAAAAGATGTAGAGTTTGCCAACTAGCAAAGGGAAATACACAAAAGATAGGGTTGTGCTATATACACCTTTGCTAATTCCAAATTCACCATGGGTTCACTTAAGTATGGATTTTGTGCTTGGACTTCCTAAGACAGCAAGGGGCCATGATTCAATTTTTTTGGTGGTGATGGAAAGGTTCTCCAAGATGATGCATTTCATACCTTGCTCAAAGACAGCTGATGCTACTCACATAGCTGAATTGTTCTTCAAAGAGGTGGTGATATTAAAATGGACTTCCGTCTTTTATTGTATCTTATAGGGATGTGAAGTTTATGGGGCACTTTCAGAGGACTTCAGGTACAAAGCTAACCTATTGTAGTACATGTCACCCACAAACAAATGGGAAAACAAAAGTCGTAAATATAAGTATTGGAAACATGTTGAGGTGTCTTGTGGGCGACCATGTAAAGACTTGGGATACCGTTATACCCCCAAGTTGAGTTTGCCTACAACTCTGTAAATAGACCTATCAAAAGAACACCATTTGAAGCAGCTTATGGGCACAAGCTGCAAGATATTTAAAGCCTTGTTTCCTTATCGAATGAAGCATGGGTTTGTGTAGAAGGTGAGGAATTTTCTAATCATATCAAGCACACCCATGAGGTCCGAGAACCAATAAAAGTTAGTAATGAAGCATATGCTACATTAGCAAATCAACACAGAAGGCACAAGGAATTTTGTGAAGGTGATGAAGTACTTGTCCATTTGAGGAAGGAAAAGTTCCCTAAGGGAACAAACCATAAGCTGAACTCAAGAAAGTTTGGGCCTTGTAAGGTTTTGAAGAAAATAAATTCCAATGAATACATCATTGAGTTGCTGGAAGTGCTTTAAATCAAACATATCTTTAATGTTATTGACTTATATCCTTTTGAGGGATTTGAAGAAGTGTAGCCACCAGAAACCATGTTTCAATAGCTCCCAAAAAAGCTACCAGAAGTGATACAAGATGTTTTGGATGTAAAAGAGGTTCAGTCTAGAAGGGGAAACACCTATCGATGATTCTTAGTGAAATGGCTGGGAAAACCAACTATTGAGACTATTTTCAGCAACAAGAAGAAGAAGAAGAAGAAGAAGAAGGAGAAAGATGTAAGAGACAAAAGAATTCCCTCTAGCGGCACCAACTTTATTATTTATATGTTAGGGTGACCAAAGACAAAAATGCCCCTCTACGGCATATAGTACAAATTTCATCACTCCCCCTCAAGTTGGGGCATAGATGTCAATCATCCCCAACTTCTCACAAAGATCATAATGTCGTAGTGAGCATAATCTTTTAGTAAGAACATTTGCAAGCTATTCATTAGAGCTAATGTAGGGAGTACACACTTGCCCCTTCTCAATTTCTCTCTAATGAAATGTTTGTCCACCTCAATATGCTTGGTTCTATCATGGAGAACTGGGTTGGTCGCGGTGTTGACGGCAACTTTGTTATCACAATAAAGTGACATAGGATCAACGAAAGAAAATCCTAATTCACTTAATAGGTTCTTGATCCACAGTAACTCTGCAACTCCATGCGACATAGCCCTATATTCAGCCTCTACACTTGGCCTGGCCACCACACTCTATTTTATGCTTCTCCAAGTCACAAGGTTTTCACCAACAAAGGTACAATATCCGCTAGTGGATTTTTTGTCATCTATTGAACCGACCCAATCTGCATCTGTGTACACCTCTACTCTCATGTGCCCATGTTTCTTAAAGAATAAACCTATCCCTAAAAATTTCTTCAAGCACGTAAGAACTTTGTATGCTACCTCTAGATGTGCCTCCTTGGGTGCATGCATGAACTGACTGAGGGCATCCACAACATATGCTATGTAGAGAAGCTTGCCTACAAGTCTTTGGTACTTGCCTTGGATCTTTCAAGGACTCACCACTGCAATCCCCAAGTTTGTGATTTACATCCATAGGTGTGTCAGCTGGTTTAGCTCCTAGTTTCCTTGTATCCTTTAAGAGATTTAGGGTGTACTTCCTTTGGGAAATGAAGATACCTTACTGAGAACGAGTAACCTCAATACCGAGGAAGTAGTGCAAGTGCCCCAGGTCCTTTACCTCATACTGTGTAGGAAGGAATTTCTTTAATCTCTAAATCTTTGAGACCTAGTATCCAGTGATGACAATATCATCTACATAGATAATCAAGGCTGCTGCTTTTTCTTGTTCCCTCCTTACAAAAAGTGTGTGATTAGATTGGCACTACTTGAATCCCATCTGTTGATCTGCCTGATGAAACATACTAAACCAAGCTCTCGGAGATTGCTTTAGACCATAGAAAGATTTCTTCAATTTGTAGACTTTATGTTCACTTCCCTTAGTACAAAAACTAGGGATTGAGTCATATACACTTCCTCTTCAAAATCACCATTCAGGTGGGCATTCTTTATAATTAAGTTGGTGAAGCTTCCAATCAAGATTTGCAGTTAGAGACAGGAGAACCCAAATAGAGTACATTTTTGCAACTGGAGAAAAAGTCTTGGCATAATCAACTCCATGCACCTGTGTGAAACCTTTTGAACTAGTCGAGCCTCGTACCTCTCCACAGGCCCATCTGCCTTATGCTTTATAGAGAATACACATTTGCATCCTACAGGTTCCTTTCCCTTAGGAAAATCTACCAGTTCCCACGTGTCATTTTTGTGAAGAGCATTGATATCTTCTTTCATTGCATATGTCTACTCAGAAACAAGTAAGGCCTCTGCAACACTCTTGGGAAGGGGAAAACTATCAATGGTAGATAGAAAAGCACGAAAAGAAGATGAGACATTCTCATAGGACAAAAAATGAGATATACGATGATGTGTGGTGCATGATCTAACACCCTTCCTTTTTGCAATAGGGAGGTTCAGATCACAACTTGAAGTGTCAATATCAATAGGTTCATGAACATCAACTGGAACAATAGTATCTGGGTGGGGTGAAGGCAACCCCTGAAACTCTGATGGCATTGCTGGCATGATTTCTGGTGGCTTTGTGGCAATTGAACTCTGTTGGCATTGATTTTTGTAGCGCAATCTCCAAAAGACACGAAAAGGAGGAGGATTAGGAATAAAGGGCAACAAAACTTGAGTTTGACTGTTTCTCTTCAACTCTACTCTCCCCCTGAGGAGAAACAATAAAATAGGGAACATCTTCAAAGAAAGAGACATCCATAGAGCAAAGTATTTTTTAGACACAGGGTCAAAACAATGATAGCCTTTCTGAGCAAAGGGATAACCAAGAAAAATGCACACAATAGCTTTGGGATCAAGCTTACCACGAGTAGGAGAGAGATCATGAACAAAACACTTACGTCCAAAGACCCGCATAGGGGTAGAAAACATAGGAGCTTTAGGGAAAAGGAGTTGATGAGGGGACCTATAATCCGGTACACAAGATGGTGTTCTATTGATGACATAGGCAGCAGTTAGAACAACATCCACCCAAAATCTTTTTGGGACATTCATCTGTAACATTAATCCTCGAGTAACTTTTAGGAGATGTCGATTTTTTCTTTCCATAACCCCATTTTGTTGTGGGGTTCTGACACATGAGCTTCTATGTTGAGAGCCACAGGATGCAAAGAAATCTGTAAAGTCTCCATGAAAATATTCTTTGGCATTATCTGCTTGAAAAATTCGGATCTCAGATTGAAATTGGGTATAAACCATATGTTGAAAGTCTTTCACAATTTTAAGAACCTCCCATGAATGCATAGGATAAATCCAAGTATAGCGAGAGAAGTCATCAACAAAGGAAATAAAATACTTGTAACCATTCTCAATTAGAATATTAACAGGTCCCCACACATCTGAATACACGATGTGAAAAGGAAATTCTAATCTTTTATTACGTTAAGGGAATGAGGTTCTACAATGTTTACTCAGTTGACATAGTTGACACTGAAAATCACTAACAAACAAAGACTTAAATAACTTTGGAAACAAAAACTTCAAACTCAAAAGATACATGGCCTAAATGGTGGTGCTACAAGATTCTTACTCGACGGATTCAAAGACTTTGAAACTGAAAGGCCAACTTTGTTCTCCAGCACGTAGAGACCACCCACCATTTTCCCTCTACCAATTGTCTTCCCGATAGCCAAATCCTGAAAAACACAAGAATGTGAAAGAAAGGTTATTGAGCAATTTAAGGCATGAGTAATACTACTAATGGACAACAAATTAATAGGTAACTTTGGAATATGAAGGACATTTGATAAGGAGAGGCCAAAAGGCAAAGATATAGGTCCTTGACCAACAATGGAGGAGAAGGATCCATATGCTAGCCTCTCTTTATCTTTGCTAGAGAAAAGAGAATATGTTTGAAATAAGGTTGACTTACCAGTCATGTGGTTGGATGCATCGAAATCAATAATCCATGGGGATTCTAGGTTATCAGTAGACACATGGAAAGCTGAAACAGAATTACCCGAAGATGAGGCAAAAGAAGTAGAAGGTGTGGGTCCAAAATCAACATTGTGGAGAGCCTACCATATTGCTCTAAGTGGTCATGAAATGAATTAATAATATCTTCCTTTGGGTCAGAACGAGGCAGCCCTGAGAAGTACTCTAATGTTCATGAGATGCTAAGTGAGCCGAAGTAAACTTCTTCTGGTATAGTTTCTTTGCTAGTTCTTGTGCTGATTTCTTACCCAATTCCTGTGCCCATTTCGGATTCCCATTCAATTCCTAGTAGGTTTCACGGGTGTGCCTAGGTTTTTGACAATGAGTACACCACATTTTGTCTTTATCTTCTGTCTTTTTCTGATTTTTCCCTTTTCTTGGTACCCTAGTGTTACTTCTTATAGCAAGGACAATAGTCTCCCCCTCAGGAGGATTCATGGCAAACTTCCTACTCTCTTCAGACTGAACAAGTGCATAAACCTCTTGGACAGATGGAAGATCCTTGCTGTCCAAAATCTGAACGCGAATAGGTTCATACACAAGATTCAAACCTAGAAGGAAAGCGAACACCCTTTGTTGTGAAACTAACTTTTTATATGCTTTAGCATCCTTTTCACTTTCCCACTCAATATTCTGGTAATAGTCTAGTTCTTTCCAAACTGAAGTGAGGGCAGAATAATATGTTGATAAGTTCCTTTCTCCTTCCTTATATGTCGAAGATTCTGCTTGTAGTTGGTAAGTTCTAGCATGGATGTCAAAGGCCAAGACATAATCATGCAATTTTCTTGGTCCCACTTATCCTATTCTACAGTACTAGCCTTGGGTTCCTTTATTTTCCCATTTATATATCTTACCTTACCCTTGGCTGTGATATACAACCACATTTCCTTAGACCAAGCCAAGTAATTTCTACCATTCAACGGGGTGATAGTCATTGGGAAATTCATGGAGTCATGACCACTACTCATTCCACTATGATTCATGGTGGTTCCCAAAGTTGCAAACTCTTTAGCGTTCATGATTTCAGTCTATACACACCCACAAGAGAAGAAACAACCCTCACTCTAAGTAATTCACAAAAAAAGGGTTTTTTGGATCATCCGATCCACAAAGGGATTAAACCCACCTTATATCATTCGGTCAATGCAAAAGAGCATTAACCTGTTCTTTTGCAAACTCTTTAGCGTTCATGATTTCAATCTATACACACCCACAAGAGAAGAAACAACCCTCACTTTGAGTAATTAACAATTAGAACCCAACTTCTGCTGCTATGTTGGTCACCTGAACACACACACAAGTGTAACAGATCCCCCAAGGCTAACATTAACCACAAGCATCAGTAAACAACTACTGTACCAGTCAGCCGAACTAGGTCACTCCCATGACCTACAAATTTCTTCACAAAAAAAAGGGTTTTCTGGATCATCCGATCCACAAAGGGATTAAACCCACCTTATATCATTCGGTCAATGCAAAAGAACCTTAACCTGTTCTTGGTATCAACACCAAGAACAAAAAAAAAGTTTACAAAGTGTCCTTGATCAGTCCGAGAGAATTCTGGGTTTTCTAATAACAAACTAGGGAACAACAGAGAAAAAAAAGGAACAGCCGGCCTCTTAGGAAGATTCAGCCAATCATCAACAACTCCTGGAATCACTTCAGTCAAGTTTTAGCCCAGAACAAACGAAAGAGATGCAGCCAAACAGTTCTCAGGTACAGAACATCAGTATGCTTCCTTCGTTCTCAGTCCAGAAAGCACAGAACGATCAGCAAATGCAATGTGGAGATTTTATAGAGCACCGACCTGCTCTGATACCATGTTTTCAACAAGGAGAAAGATGTGAGAAAAGAATTCCCTCTGATGGCGCCAGCTTTATTATTTATATGTTAGGGCGACCAAAGACAAAATTAAAAAGGAAAAGACAAAAATGCCCCACAATGACATATAGTATAGATTTCATCAGAGACTACTTGCATCGCATAAGAAGAGTTGCAGAAGTTGGACCCAGGCACACATGTTGAGTGAATGAAGGATTTCTTGCCAGAGTCAAGTTTCCACCCGGAGAGGTTGATGTAGGAGCATGTGGGGCCCACATGTAACCCCGCTAGCAATTGGGTTCCTCGAGGGGCTAAGTTAGCAGCAATTCAGCATTGCTTTCTTAGTTTCTTGAATTATGTAACTTAAATGGACCTTATAGGCGCTTGTCAGCGTCCTAGCCTTTTATTATTAAGTTAAGTCATGTTATTGTCACGTGAGTCAGTTATATATATAAGCCTCATAATCTTTTCACTATTTTGAAACTCTAAAGACGTTTTATCCACTGATGTGGTGATTTCAACAATAAAAGTGGGGTGTTCTTCGTTCCAGCTTCAACTGTACTGTTTCACCTCAAGATTTTAACACTTCTTGTTGTTGTTTCTACTAGCTTTTATATCTTGTTGCGTTAGTTGGGTTGGGTCGAGGGTACCCATTTGGGTCATAAAGGAGGTGAGGGTCGAAAGTAATTTTCTTTCTTTCAGTTCTCTGTTCGGCTAGTGGAAGTCGCCATTGTAACTGCTACTCTGTTAGGGTTTAAAATTTGTTTTCTCAAATCTCTGTTCTGGCATCTGACAGTGGAAGTCGCCATTAAAGTTGCTATTCTGGTAGGGTTTGAAAAATGTTTTCTCAGATCTCTATTCCGCCAATGGAAGTCGCCCTCAAATCTTTGTTCCACCAGTGGCAGTCACCATTGAAGCTGGCTACTCTGTTAGGGTTTGAAAAATATTTTCTTAGATCTCTGTTCCACCAGTGGAAGTCGCCATTGGAGCTACAACTCTGTTAGGGTTTGAAATTCTTTTTCTCAGTTCTTTATTCCGCCATTAAAGCTATTTGGGTCAGGGTCAAAAGTAAATCTTGTTGCTACTGTTTCTCATTTCAAAGTCACCAAGTTTTTTCTAAACAAGTTGCCACTAATTCATCCAAAATCAATAAGTCTCCATTGTTTATTGTTATTTTCATTACATGGATAGTTGCAGGACAAGTGCCATCGGCTAATTCAATTCACCTCTCCCTTCCTCATACACACACAAACACACCTGCAAATAATAGAAGAATCACATGGAAGTGAACAAATCCACACCCCCACAAGGCCACAAGAATAAAACCTCTCTCCTCTCCCTCTCATGGAGACTCCAACACCACCGCAAGGCCCCCTCTTTCTACTCGGCTTAACTAGTTTGCTGCCAATAGTTGAGCTAGAAAACATTTCAAACTCAGGGAGCAAAATTATACCTTTACAACAGAGCTACGTGCTGGTACCGCCATGTTCCTCACCATGGCCTACATCCTCGCCATCAACACTGGCATCCTCTCCAACTCCAGCGGCACTTGTTCTGTGTTCGATTGCATACCTCTCTATAACCTTCATCTCACTTTCCAATTCCTCCAACGGCACTTGTTATTTTTATTGTTTTTTGCATTTTCTTCAATTGTTGTTTTTTAGTTGAAACACGTACATTTTAATTTTCTTACTACTTTATGTATTTTTTCTGTAATTTTTTATTTTTTTGTATATATTGTTGATTTTTACATTTTTTGCTTTTTAGCTGTAATATATATATATATATATATATATATTTTTTTTTTATTTATTCATCTTTTTATGTAATTTTTGCAATTTTCATATATGCGACCTGTATCTGCCACGTGGCCATCATGAAAAAGGCACATATGGTTCTCTTAGACTTGATTTTTTGGATATACGGGTTGACCCAACCAGGTTGTGGCCTTTGATAAAAAAAATATAAAAAAATAAAAGCAATAAGCATTTATACTTGGTGAGGGTCGATATGGGTGGGTAAGGGGGTAAGGGTGGGTTGTGACCCACTAACAAGCATTTATAGTGGGTCATAGTGGGTTAGTGGATAATATGGGTGGGTTGGTATTTAACCCACACCCAACCCAACCCAACCCATTTGCCACTCCTAATTGTGATGCATTAGCAAACAAACATTATTGGACATTCTCCTTATTCTACCCGAAAGAGGAAATAACTCCTTAAAACAAAGAATGCAAACCACCACACAACCTAAAGAGAAAAACCCCTTATCTGATCAGTTTCAGCCAAAGTGGCAGTATTTCAGACTTCTAAATGCCACCTTAGACTGGAAATGTAGAACAACTAAGCAAGGTTCCAGAGAGTGGTTAATGAGTAACTTCCTACGTGTTAAAAAAATAAGAAATAATATTCATAAAAAAAAGAAATAATCAATAATGAGAATGGATTACTAGATCAGACTGGAATTGAAATCCCAAGTAACATAGACTTCCAGACTGGGGCCATTTGTCTCATTGCTAAAGACTGGAATAGAGAGACAGGATAGAACTGAATGCTCCAGAGAATGACATAAGCAGCAAAATCAACACAATTCATCACATTGTTGGTCATGCATATAGAATGTTAACAGTCAGAGGTGGAATGGAACATCAAGCTACAAAAACATGGAACCACAGTTTCTCATCCCCCAAATGTTTCATTTTGCTGATTATATACAGTTATTTTTCCACACTATATGAGTGTAAGTGAATCAATATATATTGAAGAACAAGGAAGAAAATGACTCCCTTTACAAAACTAACCTGATCCAAACAGTCATGAGCTCATGCTAAAACAATAATGATTTTTTTTTTCAACTACACAAGCTCTGAGTCAGGATAGTGTACCTATTTCAAAATTGACATGAGATGGAAAAAAAAAATAAACAAGGAAAAAGAATTTATTTCAATAGGGAACTCATGCTCTTAATGTAGGACTCTGTCTTGAATGGCTTAATACCATGTTCGTGCTCTTCACAGAATCCACAAGATGATCAAAATATGTTGCTACCAAATAACTACATTAAGAACAAAACCTTTCAATGGAAACTTACCTTGCCGGGAACTAGATCATCATCTGTTCAAACTGCCAGCTAAAACTGACAACCTCCTCACATTTCTGTATGATGATCCCCTCAAAAAATATTACATCCTATAAAAAGCACAGACTGACAAAAACGCATCAATGACATTCAGAATCCATGCAAGTTCGGGATATATAAAAGTGATTTATTGTCCCTTAGATGCTATAAAACAATAAATATCAATGCTGCTTGGAATCATCAAGGGGAAACCACAAAATATCATATCATTTACATTAAGGGAATAAGGCAGAAACAAAGATCATCAATTACTTCACATCAGCTTAGAGCACTTTGGATTCATTGGTCTTACCACTTCCACTCTGCCCAACAAATTAATTTAATTTGATTGGAGATATGTGCTATGACCAAACTACAATGAAAAAAAAGCAATGACAATCCAAGCACACCATCCTTAATAATTAAAAGGCCATCTAGAACATCTCATGTGGTGATTGTCTTCATGAATGGTTGCTGAGCTTCTTCCACCTGATTCACCGTGGTGAGTGTGAACTTGACGAGCGGAAGGGCCACATGAAGGAAAATGGATTGCGCCTTCCTCGACTCTCCCCACCATTCTCCCTGCCTCCGGGGGTACTAGTAGCACTTTGACTTCTGTTGTGACGTCTTGAACTTTGACTATGGCATGCACTACTAGATCCTTGTGGAGGCAACTCATGACGACAGACAGGACATGTGTTGTGCTGAACCAACCATGGAACAATGCAATCATTGTGATAAATATGTTTGCAAGGCATCTGCCGTGCTTCAGAGCCCAACTCGAACCTATCTTTACAGACAGGGCAATGCAAATCAGTACGCAGATGCTTATTTGTGATTGTTATTGTGGGCATTGCATCTATGGAAGACTGAGATGCTGGGGGTGGCCCTTGCCTATCACCCGCAGAGAGCTGCTCAATCAGTTCATCCAGTCCTGGGCCAATGAAGTAATCACCAGTATTAGCCCGTCTTAGTCCAACTCCTGTACCTCTATTGAGAGGTAAGTCCATCAAACCATTTTCAGGAATCCTGAAAGGCATCTGACCATTAAAGATCAACCATGCACCTGCACGTAACCCCATGCCATGTTCGGGAACCATACGAGATCTCAATCTGTCGAGTTCTCGGTATCTACCTGCCAATCTCTGCCTCACCATTAAATCTTCTATTAATCTAAATCGCTGGTCATGGTCGACAATGGAATCAAATCCAAAGAAATCCAGGGGGCCAATGCCCTCCATCTCATCGAGCTCCTGAACAAAACCTCCATCACAATGAGGGCACACCTTATCTCGTCTACGGAGTCTAACCTGCTGCCTACATCTGTAACACCAATGGGTATTTCCGCTCGACATCCTTTACTTCTCTCCCCCTTTGTGTCTGCCGAATTTCTGAGACAAAGCTCAGAATTCTGTCCACTCTGCACAGAGAATTCCTTCCTTCTTTCTTCCCAAAACTGCTCAAAATCTACTCATTCACAAACAGGAAAAAGGAAAAGGCATCAAAATTACCATTAATAAAGACAAATAAGAGCCCTCAGGCATATTGCAAGAGGTTAATATCTGACAAAACGGTAGAGATGAAGCCAAAAGAAGAGAAAACCCAAAAAAAAATAAAATTAGAAAAAAAAAGAAGAAGAAAAACAAGATGAATCCATGAATTACATTAGATTTTACAAAAGAATCAGAAAATCAAAAAAGCTTGGACACGACAAACATTGAAATGAAATTTTATGCAATTGAACCCAATTAATATCTTTAATGGAAATTGGAAAAAATTGGGTAAAATAAACAGCATATCAAAATAGTTGAGACAACTTTTCTTTTCTTTTCTTTTTAATGCAAAATCACATCTAACACAATCGAAAATTCTAAAATTAAGAAATAAAAGCACAACTAAAACAAAATTCAAACCCTCCAATGTCAGAATATATTGAAGCATATGGGTAAAAGATCAAAACGAAAATATATCAACATAATTGGAAAGTTGTGCCGAGAAAAGGACAAGATTACATGAAAAAAAAAATGGGAGAAAATGATAATGATGGTTGAAAAGAAATACAACACATACCTCAAGAGGAGCAGAAGAGAAGAAGAGAAGATCTGAAGGAGGGCCTCCTCCATGGAGAGACGGGGAGAGAACAGGAGTGGAGGCAGAAAACCCTAAGCAGAATGCGATAGGGGAGTTGAAGCCACGAAGGAGGAGGATCTCTATATGCCTCTGCTGCTTTCCCTTTCTTTCTAAATTCTACTACCACACCTCCAGGAGGCTGCCATGTGGTCCTGTCAACGGAGTCAGGTATGGGTCCAATGCAATCCGATCCATGTTTTCCGTAGATCCGTGGACGACTTTTTTAACTAGGGTTGTAAGTCGGGCCGGGTAATACCTGACTCGAATCGGGTTAGGTTCGAGAATTGAACAAGGTTTAGCTGTTCCGCAGGTTGTGAAACTAATGATAAGGTTTTCATGTCAGCATTTTTTATATGCATTTACTAGTTTGGACTCATGTGCAAAGCATAAAACTTTGGTTGTTTGTAAAAAATAACATAAAACTTTGGTTATATGCACTTTGGCTGTATTAATAGAAAGAGTCTTATTGCATTTTTAATTAAGTTTATCCAATCCAACTCAAGTATTATATTTTTGAGTCATGTTTAGTTGTTGTTATCGCAATCCAAATTGAAACATTAGTAAGAGTGGGGACGTCAGCGGGCCAAGTTAAATGATAAATTCAACTTAACTCACCCCTACATTGTCTGATTAGGATTGAGCTTATTAGAGTGTAGGGTCATGTTAGAGTTTTGATTATTTAATCCAAATTATGTATAGGTTTGGTTGACCATGCCCATTAGGTCATAATAGCCCTATACATATAAAGGGTATTCTTGTAATTTGGTTTGACTTCTAACCCCTAACCTTAAGGTTATGCTTGGTTTGTAAAGGTTTCCTACATTTTCCTTCATTTCCCTACTTTTTCCTTAAAACTAAATAAAGCCTAAAGTTTATGATTTCTTTCAATGTTTGTTTTAACCCAAGTTAGGTATAGGGGTTAGGTTAGAGTTTTGTTTATTTAACCCAAATTGGGTTCAAGTTTGAGTAAGTCATGCCCATCGGGTCATGATCCCCTACACATATAAAAGGTATTCATATAATTTGGTCTATATGATTTATTTCACTGTTAGTTTATTTATTTATTTCTTTTCTTTCACTCTAGAGAAGTCATACCTTGGAACCCATACATTAATGGGTCTTGAGTTTTCAAAAAGTATCATATAAAATATAATTGAAAGGCTATGGGCCGGATTGAGTTGATATCGAGTTGAACCCTATAAGCCGGGGCAAGTTCAAAAACTACATAGCATTGAACCACATTGAATTGTGTTTGAGTAGAAGCATGGGAGAGTCACCTTAATGTTGAGTCAAACCCATGCTAACTTGCCCAACCCTATAGGGTTCAACCTAATACCAGCCCAATTTGTGTCATAGTTTTTCAATTGTATTTTTTGACAAATTTTAAAAACTCAAGAGCCATTAATTTAAGTTGGAAATTGGTTTAGGGTTATTGGGTTGGCATCCTTAATTTTATTTACACTATTAGTAATTTAATTGAACCTTCAATTAATAAAAATTATAATAAAATTATTATTATTATTATTATTATTATTATTATTATATTAACAAATTTAAATTAATGTTTTCAATTTTTATCATTTTTAAATATGACTTAAATGGATTGTAAACATAACTTCTATAGTTTCATTAGAAATAATAATTAATAATTATGCTACCTAATTAAATTAATTAGGATAGTTTAACAACATAAATAAGTTATGGACTGGACTTAGGCCTAAATGTTTGGATTTTCTTAATTTTGGGCCAGGCCCAAGCCTAGTGTCACACACACACACATACATGGATATAATTTTCGCTTATTGACTAACGCAACCCTGGTGACCTAGGCCTCGGGCCAACCTGAGTGTATTAAATTTTAGTGCAGGCAGGGCTTGGGTTGGAAAAATCTGACTTGACCTTGGGCTTGGGCCTTAACCCAATTCTAAAGGTTGGGCTTGGGTTGAGCTTAATTATTGTTATTTTAATTACTGTGAAAATATTTTACATAATTGAGTAAATAAATGTGAAATTATTTTAATTATTTGTGACATTCTTACTTAAATAATTCAGTAACTTAATTATTTTACTTTACAAAATTATGGTAAATTCACTAATTTAATAGTAATTTACTATTAAATTAGTTTTTCAAACAGCTTGGTAACTAATTAAATAACATAATTTACATAAATTATGGTAATTTTCAACAATAATTACCATAATTAATAAATTATATTTATATTTTATAATTTAAGTAATTGACAATAGTAGTTCAATTATCATTAATGTTATTTTAATTACTATAAAATTATTTTACAATAATTATAATTTAAATAATTTACTAAATATGGAAATTTACTATTAAATTACTTTTTCAAAAAGTTTGTTAATTAATTAACTATAATTAATTATCAATTTTTAAAAGTAATTTCAACATAAAACATTAAATAATTACCATAGTTAGTAATTAATTATCAACTCTACTTAATTAATTAAATATTTAATGAATAACAACAATTATTTGAGATTAATTAAATCTACTTAATTAATTATTTGCATTTAATTTTGTAATTATATTATTTATAATTATAATAAGATTTTAATTAACTATTAAATTTTACTTTTTTTTTATTATTTGTGTTATTGTATTATCTATTTTCTCTTATTATTGTTTTACATATTTATTGCTCATCTTATTTCAATATTTAAGTGTTAACTAAAATTGTTTTCATAAAACGTTTGACCTTAAACATTAACATTTTAAACATTGATGAGAAATTAAATGCATGTATTTGTAAGCTGGATATAGATAGTGATGGAAATAAGTAGAGATATAGGGGAGGGAGAAGATGAGATTAGGAGAGGAGATGATTTAGGTGAGAGAGAGAGAGAGAGAGAGAGATTTTAGGTGATTGGGGTTTTAAGGTAGTAAGTTGAGAGTTAATGAAGGGTATGTTGAGGAGAGAGAGGGAACCAATGAGAAGCCTTAGTTGGATAAGGGGAGAAAGGAGTGACCATCTAACATGGCCATCTTTGTTTTAATATATACTAATAGATTTTTTATACTGCAATATTCAAGTGTTAAGCTCAACTCAATTTTAGCATTATTATATATAAAAAGGCACCATTACAATCCTCGTGCTTTTTTAAAAAAAATGTTTTTGCCTTCAAGGCTTCAAACTTAAAATTAGTGACATACATATATACATATATACATATATACATATATATACATACATGTATAAAGATAGTTAGACAAGTTATCGTAAAGAAAATATATAGCTACAATCTAGTATATCCAACAGTCTAACTTTGAATTTGACATGTGAATTGCAATGTTGGACAGAAAAAAATCAATATTTTCTGCATACAATCAATATGGGGTTGGACCATGGTGTTTCAAAACCAAAATCAATTAAAATAAACTTAGGGTCCGTTTGGTTTGCTGGAATAGGGGTCTGGAATCGGAATTGGAATGGACTATTCCGATTCCAACTATTTGGTTGGGCAGAATCGGAATCCCATTCCCATTCCATCTGGAATGGCATTCCCCCATTTGAGGGAATGACCATTCCCTGTCCCTCCCTTGGGATTTGGGAATGAAATCCCATTCCTACTGATTTTAATTCCCATTCCCATTTATCTGATCCAAACAGACTATGGGAATGGACAATTCCGATTCCGATTCTAGAGGATTTCGATTCCAATTCTGACTATGAACCAAATTGACCCTTATACTAGATGCAAAATCCCACTACTAGTATAATATTCATGTCCAAACTACTAGTGTCTCTTACAACCTTGTTCTTGCTTCAACTCTAATTCCCTTAAGATAGAGGTGTCAATTGAACTGGATTTGGTCCAATCCGATCCAATCCAGTGTGAGTCCATTACAAATGGGCCTGGTCCAATCCAGTCCAATGAATATTTTAGACCATTTTGGACTAGTCCAATTCAATGTTTGGACCGTCCAATCTTTTCAAATTCGTTTTAATTTAGATTGGTCCCAACTCAAACCTAGTCCATTAACACATGCATTCTTATCTTCTATCAGTGGACCAAATATTGGCTCAATCCAACCCAATCTAATATAAATTCATTGTAGATGGACAAGTCCAATCTAATCCAATAAACACTTTGGACCATTAAGTTTGGATTGGTCCAATTCAATGTCTTATTGGTCCATCCAATCCATCCTAATTGAATTTGATTTGGATGGAGTCCAACCCAAAACCAGTCCATTGACACCCCTACCTTAAGGTATACCATAAATTTTAAAGTCACTTAGGTGGTGTTTAATACTATTGTTGTTTTTTGCCTTTTCTTTTTGGAAAAATGCTGCCAACTTAAAGCCACATAGGCATTTTTTTTTTTGCAATGGAGAATCACTTCTTATTTGGTTGATGCTTTATTACCATTTCTTATAAAAATTCTATCAACTTTTTTGACTCAATTTCTCTGAGAGTCGTTTTTCCAAAAAAATGTCATTTTTGGTGTTTCTTGTGGGGAGAAACATTCTTTCCTATGTGGCACCTATTGGAGCCTGTGTCTTCAAACAAGAATAGACATAAAATATTGTTTTTAGGATTTTGTCTAGAGTTAACTGCTCTCCCAAAATCCAAGAAAAAAAACATTGCCTAGACAACGGCGTTGGTACCAAACACCTCCTTAGTGTTGTTGTTAGAACTTGCAATAAGATCGGAAATTGAACAAGCAAATGTGAGGAAATCCGAGCCAAGCTACTTTTAAAGAGGCTTGCAACCGCACATAACATTAGAGTCCTCCACATTTGGGGACATGTGGTAGATGGAAAGTCAGGGACGAGATTTAGACAATTGATCTTAATTCAATCTAAGTTGAACAACTAGGATTTTGTTATTTGCCCCTAGAGTCCTTGGATGCTTAGAGTAGAGCGTAGGTCATCTTAGTTTTTGGCTCAGTCTTTAGTCTTCAACTCAATAAGTCTATTTTTCGTTTTCTATAAGTTATACAATGTTTATTCCCTCTTCTTCGTCCTTTTACTCCTCTTTTTCCCATTATGAGCTAATCAAGATTAGAGTTGGAGTTGGCGAGTTCCAACTCTAGCTCATCCCTAGAAACCAAGCTTGAGTTTAGGGAGATTGAGGCCAATAACTCCTAGGTCCCGTTCGCTTTTCAGTAAGTTACTTACCCAGGTAAATGCAATTACCTGGGTAAGTTTTTCTTGGGAAACACTTATCTGAGTAAGTGCATTTATCCATGTTCTTTTGTTTCCTAGATGAATAAGGCAATGTCCATTTTAGCCATAAAAATCCATTATTAAAAGGGGAATTTTTGTCCCATTAAAGTGTTAGCAACTTTCCCCCAAGTGGGAAAGTTATTTACCCACCTAGGACCCAGGAAAATAAACTTTCCTTGATCCCTACATAAATATGAAAAAAGAACATGGGGTTCTTGGTCAATGGAAACCAAAATCCTATTGGCCAACTTTCCTCTCTCTTAAAATCCAAAAAAGAACGCCCCCCCCCTAGTGTGTAGAAAACCCTATAGATGTAGATGTAGAAATAGAAGATCCCAAGTTGGATGTGGATGTAGAAGCCACTGAGTTGGACATAGTTGAAGTAGATGCTTCCAAGGTTGAGGCCCTAGGAGCCAGTTCAAGCCATTCCTTTTGGCTGTCATTTACTCTGAAGAGGACTCTCTTGCTGAAGACCATTTGATAAATGGTGCATGGATCACCAAAAGTGTTTTGAAGGATAGGGACTTGGGGAGGATTTGTTAGACCTACCAAATCCCCAAGGAGTTCAAACTTAGAGTTCCAATCGGTGAGGAGATGGCCTACTTGATGTCCATGTAATGGTTGTATGTGTACAAAGATAGCTTGATAGCTGGGTTAAGGTTCTTAGTTGATGAGCTAGTGGCCTAGCTTCTAACGCTAAACCAAGTGACGCCTTCATACTTGGTGTGCCTAACTCCATGAGGTTCCTAATAATCATAATGTGTGTAGGTCAGATCCAACAAATCGATCTGAACATTAGGATCTTCACATCTCTTTTTGTCTTGAAGAAGCACCCTTGGGAAAAAGGTTGGCTCTACTTCTCAAACTCAGTCTAAGGCAAATGCACTATTTTAGGCTTCCTATTCCATCCATGACTAGAAGGAGAGGTATTTTTTTTTGTTGAGTAGGGACCCATGGCACATAGTGATGAGGTGGACCTACCCCAAGGTGGAGTAGGAGGAGCTAGTGTTGATTAGTGAGGAAGAAGTTGCTTTTAAAAACTGGTAAGCCTGAGGGTTCAGATCAGAGTGTATTTGACTGAGGACAAGTTAGTTGAGGCTGGCCTGAGCAAGGTCTATTTAGGTAGACACATTATCTGAGTCATTCCTTCTCAACTTGTTTAATTTTTCCCTAATGTTGTTACTATTGTTTAGAATACCAGACCAGACCGGTTGAATTGTGACCCAGGGCCCTGACCGGTTTGGTCACACCCCAAGAACCATAATTAATGTCTAAAAACCTAATAAAAATCGATTGACCATCTAGTTTAACCGAAAAATTGATGAACTTGTCGCTCAAGTCACTAAGTAATTAAAATTCTAAAATGAATGTTAAAAGACTTGAACCCATGGCCTCTTTTTTTCATATATTACTTACTTACCATTAGTCCACTTCTTTACTTATGCTACTTAATGACTCTTTATTGTATATATAACTTTATTACAAATGTACTTTAATGAAAATGTAAATTAAGAGACTTGAAACTTGGTCATTTGAATTAAAAATTAAGGAATTTGCCATCCATCCACCACAGTTAAACATATTAAAAGTTGTAAAATATATTATTTAGGTAGACACACTCTTTATTGTATATGGCACATCATCATGGTTGGGCCCTGATTTAACCTCTCCCTTCTCCAGTTCTATGATCGGTCTAGTTCTTTGAACATTGGTTTTTACAACTTTAGATTGGTTGTGCTTAGTATAGATAATCAGATGGCTTCATTCGACAGGGTGGGTCTTTTGGTGGTCATGAAAATGAAGAAGGTTTAGACCCTAGCAATACCTTGGTGGCCTGAGTAATAGATGTTGCAACAACACCATAGTGGTCAAGATGACTTTGGAACAAGGTCATGCTTTCTAATGATGATTGGGTCGTCATGACCTGGTGAAAAGGTATGACAGGAGGGACACGAGAGAGTAACTATTGTCCATATTTGATGAATATTCAATCTTGAGTGGTTAGCCATAGTTGTTGATACTATTTGGGAAGAACATATGATTGAAGTTCTTGATCAAGGCGTGTGTACCTCCCAATTAACTAGATCGAGGTTGTAACTCATCCCTTTGAGGTCCTCTAGATCCACGCTTACAACAAGATCATGGAGGTCTGTATTCCCTCTCTATTTTTTCTGATTCTTTTTTGGCACAAGCTTATTTTCTGGCTAGACAACTTTTTAGAGTACAAGGTTTCCTTCTTGGAGTTGCCTTCTTTAGACCCTAGCATTGTAACACTTTGGCATCGTTTGTTAGTAGGTAAGTACCCTAACCCAATATTGTTCTTGGATCTGTTTTAATAGATCTAGGTTGACTTTGAACTATTGCCATTAGTGGCCTCATTAAATCACTCTTTATTGAAAGGTGGCTAGGCAATCTCTCCAATGACTAAGAACTTTTTAAACTAACACAAGTCTCATAAGTGTCCAATTTAAGGAGTAAGCACAGAAAAATACCAATCTGAATATAAAACAATAATATATTGATGTTATTAATACATAAAAGTTAGTGTACATTAATCCGATTAAAACTAAGGGCAACATTGTATAACAATTCCCACTTGCACTTAGGTCCAATCAGGTACAAGTCTTGGTTCGATATTGTTCACTTGCTCCTTAAACACCTTCTGTGTTAGTGGCTTAGTCAATGGGTCCATCACATTATCACATGATACGACGTTTTGAATCTAGATATTTCCTCTACCAACAATTTCCCACAAGATATGATATTTCCACTCGATATGCTTTAACCTCTCCCTTCTCCAGTTCTATGATCAGTCTAGTTCTTTGAACATTGGTTTTTACAACTTTAGATTGGTTGTGCTTAGTGTAGATAATTAGATGGCTTCATTCGACAGGGTGGGTCTTTTGGTGGTCATGAAGATGAAGAAGGCTTAGACCCTAGCAATACCTTAGTGGCCTGAGCAATAGATGTTGCAACAACACCATAGTGGACAAGATGACTTTGGAACAAGGTCATGCTTTCTAACGATGACTGGGTCGTCATGACCTGGTGAAAAGGTATGACAGGAGGGACACAAGAGAGTAACTATTGTCCATATTTGATGAATATTCAATCCTGAGTGGTTAGCCATAGTTGTTGACACTATTTGGGAAGAGCAAATGATTGAAGTTCTTGATCAAGGTGTGTACCTCCCAATTAACTAGACCGAGGTTGCAACTCATCCCTTTGAGGTCCTCTAGATCCACGCTTATGACAAGATCATGGAGGTCTATATTCCCTTTCTCTATTTTTTCTAATTCTTTTTTGGCACAAGCTTATTTTCTAGCTAGACAAAATTTTTAGAGTACAAGGTTTCCTTCTTGGAATCGTCTTCTTTAGACCCTAGCATTGTAACACTTTGGCATCGTTTGTGATGGAGGGTGATTTGACCCGACCTCCTAAGAAGGTGACACGTGGATGTGGTTCAACATAAGCAATAGCTCAGCATGACAGCCTGGCTAGAGCTGAGTAACGAGCTCATTAAAGTCCTCGCAAGTCAGCTCGCTACATTACAGCTCGCCACGGAACGAGCTCGCTACAACGCGAGCTCAAGGACCCCAGTATGTTGAAAGGGAATACTCCAAGATAAGCTTATCCCAGCTCGCGGGCTGAGAGAATCAACTTGCTCCAATATTTAGGCAAAGGAGACTGCCCCAAAGGCAACCTCAGGCGGAATCACCTCGGGATACCTCCAGAAGCTCACTACAAGGCAGCTTGCTATGGGATAGCTCGCTAGAAGGCAGCTCGCTGTTGAGCAATGGGGAGTTTTCAGGAAGCTTCTTATCTGACGAGACCGTACCCGTCAGACTGCACCACGTCTCCTAACTGACGGTGCAGTCCCTGCCAGCCCAACAGACTCTACCCACGTCTCTCGACAGGTGGTGGCGTGTCTGTCCTTTTCGGGTCGTGTCTCTCATCTGATTAGGCAGTACCCTACAACGGTTACTTGCGCAGCCCTGGCAAATAACGGCTGTGACAGAGGGCCAGTGGCGGTTACGCCCAATTTGACAAGAACATCTGTACTTAAAGGCCCCGATTTCCAAGGGGTGAGGGGAATTGGAATTGAACTGATCTAGCACTATCTGCACTCTTAGCTTTCTTTGCATCATTTACAACTCTATCAAGTTTTCTAACTTAAGCATCGGAGTATTCCCACCGGGCGAGCTCCTCGGGAATCCTTCACCTTCCTCTTCTCAGGTACTGTCTGTCGCCAGCTAGGAGCCAGACGTTCGCCAGATAGGAGTGTCCGGATCGCGCTACATCATTTGGCACCATCTGTGGGAACGCTTCAAAAAGCCTTCCTCTAATCTCTGCAACTTTCTCTAAGAACTCAACATTCATGGCTTCCTCTAGCAATGCCGGACGTGGTGCCGACCATAACGCTTATGGGGAGCAACCTCAGCTCCCCACTGTCTGCATTGGACAGTTCATCGTCCCCCTCTTTGTGGACGGAGTTCCCAGCCTGAATGGGCCTCCGACAGTGGCACCTATGAATGCTCCACTCCCTTCCATGGTTGGAACAACCTTCATTGAACCTTCTGTTGTTCCCCTAGTGATCAACCAAAACCAGCTTGAAGACCTAGTGCAGTGAATGCGAGCTATGCAAGCTCAAATGCAACAGTTCCAGTAGTTTCAACTCTACCAACAACAAGTGCCGCATCAAGTTTCTCAGTACCAGTACCAACAGCAGTTCCCTTCATTGCCTCAGGCCCAGCAACCGCTTTCGCCTCGACATCCGGCCACGAAGCAATCCAAGCTCTCCCGTCGGAGCGAACGTCCTCGCCGGGGAGAGGCCTCTCAAACCTAGAATCCTTCCAAGAGCCAAGCCTCATCCCACGACAGGAAGGAGAGACCAGTCACCCCCACCTCGCAGCTTGCAAGCAGGTCGGGGGCCTCCCAGCCAGTCAACCCACATCGCCTCAGCACTCTCAATTCGAGCTCCCTCTCGCCGAAAACCAGTTTGAGGTCCTAGCCGTAGACTACAAACAAGGCCCTTCGGTTCACAGCTATCATCAGCAGTCCGAGCCCATCGAGCTCGGTAATACTGAAGCAAGCAGCACCAACGCCGAGCCGGCAAAGCAGCAACGGAGGCACCGACGAGTTCACCGAACTGTCACTCGCATCCTACCCGAGCTCAAGGGTAAGGAGGAGGTAAACTCAGGTGAAGTAAAAGCTACCCCTCTCCTTTCAGTTCCTTCCCCTTTGTCGACAGAACTTCTTGTTGTTCCTATGCCAAAGGACTTCAAGCTTCCTCCCCTAGATAAGTATGACGGATCCTTCGATCCGAACGACCATGTTGATGCCTTCCAGTCCCAGATGCACCTGGCAAGGGCCAATGAATCCTGTAAGTGCGTGGTTTCTCCACCACCTTGAAAGGGGTAGCCCACACATGGTATCGAAACCTTGCGCTCGAATCGGTAAGAAGCTAGGCGTAGTTCGTGCAAGTCTTCGTTTCCCATTTTGTCACTAGCAAGAGGTGCCCAAGAACTCAGGAGAGCCTCCTTGGCATAGTCCAGAAGGAATGGGAGTCCATTTGGAGTTATATCAAGCGGTTCAATGACGCTTGTTTAAAAATACCCGACCTGGACCCCGCAGTTCGGCTCACCGTGGCCAAGCGAAGCATTACCCATAAAGAATTCAAGTGGCATGTGGTTGTTAATCAGCTCAAGACTGTGACCGAGTTCCTCAAGCTCGCGGATCAGTTTATAGGGACGGAGGAGAAGATCAATCAAAAGAACGTAAGTGCGCCCGAGAAGAGAAAAAGGGAAGGCGAGTCCTTGATTCAAGGAGATGGTAAGAAGAAAAAAGACCCAACTTAGAGGGCAAGGCCGAGTCAGCCTTTCCGAGCCCCAGCAGCCGAAAGAACGGACTACACGCCCCTAAACGCAAAGCGGGCCGAGATCCTTATGGCGATCAAGGATACCCCATATGTGAAGTGGCCACCTCAGCTAAAGGCAGATCCTAGTGTAAGAAATAAAAATAGAGGAACTCATCCGTCGTGGATACTTGAGAAATTTGTACAAAATAATAATAATAATAATAAAGCAGGTCGGCAGGGGGAGCAAAGTAGAGATGCTCCCGAATCCAGCAGGCAGGCAGAGCAACCGTAGAGGCAGCCCCCTGAAGAGAGACTAGTTCGGGGGACTATCCACGTGATCGTCGGAGGATCGATTGTCGCGGGCTGCACTTCGGCTATGACTTGGACATCAGCTTGCGAGGCCACTAGGGAAGAGCAGAATCCCCCAAAGCGGCCAAGGACGGAAGACCCAATCTTCTTCATAGAGGATGATGCACGCGGGGTCCACTACACCCATGTTGACGTGCTCGTCATAAAGATAAAGATTCTTTGAAGTCAGGCGTGTCCTCGTCGACTTCGACAGCTCGACAGATATTCTTTTCAAAGCAGCATTAGACCAGCTCCAACTCCAAGAAAGTGACCTGAAGCCCGCGAATACTCCCCTGGTAGGCTTCAGTGGAGAGGAAGTCAGGCCCCTAGGAAGGATTACAGTACCTATGGAAGTCAGCACCTGGCCTAGCATAGTGAGACTCAACCACGACTTCTTAGTGGTCACAACCCCCTCCCCGTACAATGCCATAGTAGGGCGGTCAATCACCCATGCCCTACGTGCTGTGGTCTCCACTTACTATTTGGCAATGAAGTTTCCCATGGACTTTGGAATCGGGATTGCGCGAGGTGACCAGCTTGAGTCTCGCAAGTGCTACGTCGCCACCCTCAAAGGGAAAGCCAAGGTGGCCGACGACCTCGAGCTGGAGAGACCTACGGATCAGTGCGAGGAGTGAGCTGCACCCATAGAAGAGACTGACTCCATCCCAACATCGACGGAGGACCCAGCTTGGACACTTCAAATTGGCGCTTCTATTGAGGAGCCTCTACGATCTCAACTGGTACGCTTCTTACTTGAAAATTTAGATGTTTTTGCATGGTCCACGACAGAGATGCCCGACATAGACCCTAGCATCATAACTCACAAGGTTAATACTGATCCTATAGTTAGACCCGTTAGACAGAAGAAACACAACTTAGCCCTAGAGTGATGAAGGGCAGTCGACGAGGAGATCGGGAAGCTCCTTGCAACCATCTTTATCAGGGAAGTCCATTACCCAAGTTGGGTGGCCAACCCCGTTCTGGTAAAAAAGGCTAACAGTAAATGGGGCATGTGCGTCGACTACACCGACCTGAACCAAGCTTGCCCAAAGGACTGCTTCCCACTCCCTAGGATCGACCGTCTGGTGGACGCAACCTCAGGGCATGAGTTGCTGAGTTTCCTAGACGCGTATTCAAGATACAACCAGATCATGATGGACCCAACTGATAAAGAAAAGACTGCCTTCATAACCGAGTTCGGCTTGTACTGTTACAATATCATGTCCTTTGGGCTAAAAAATGATAGGGCAACCTTTCAAAGACTTGTAAATAAATTGTTTGAGCCATTGATTGACAGAAAAATAGAATGTTATGTAGACGACATGGTCATCAAAACCCAATTTTTGCATGATTTAATATACAAGACTTGCATTTAGTTTTTGAAATTTTGCGTAAATTTAACATGAAATTGAACCCGAATAAGTGTGTCTTCGGTGTTACCTCGGGTAAATTTCCAGGGTACATTGTCAACCAGCGTGACATTGAGGCCAAACCCAGATAAAATAAAGGCCATCCTAGACATGAGACCACCCCGAAAACTGAAGGAGGTTCAGAGGCTGAATGGTTGAATAGCTGCTCTGAGCCACTTCATGTCCAAATCGGCAAACCGCTGCCTGCCTTTCTTCAAGGCAATCAAAAGCAAAGGTTTTGAATGGACCGAAGAGTGTCAGCTCGCGTTTGACGAGCTCAAAAAGTACCTCACTAGTATACCAGTCTTAACCCGGCCCGAGGAGGGTGATGTTTTAGAGTTGTACCTCTCGGCAAGTGACGAGGTGGTCAGTTCGGTACTGATAAAAGAGGTAGATCGGGTCCAATGACCTATCTACTATGTTAGTAAAGTGTTGTAGGGAGCAAGGATGAGATATCCAGAGATAGAATAGTTGGCCTACACACTAGTTATTGCAGCCCGGAAGCTTCGTTCGTACTTCCAAGCTCACATTGTCATCGTCCTTACCAACAAACCTCTGAGGCAAGTTCTGCTCAAGCCCGAGGTCTCCGGTAGACTGACGAAGTGGGCCGTTGAGCTCAGCGAGTACGACCTCCAATACAAGCCGTGAACTGCTATCAAGGTCCAAGCCTTAGTAGACTTCGTCGCGGAATGCACTTTTAGCTCCAAAGTCCTCAGGTCGGTTGAGCACGGGGCCCCCAACTCGGGCGAGCCCGAAGTTCCCAGGCCGGTTGAGCTCGAGCACCGTGAAGTAGCAACCAGTGCGGCATCTCTCATAGTTAGGCCGAACGCGAACTGGGATGAGGAGCCCTGGATCCTTCACGTAGATGGCTCGTCAAACCAGCAAGGCAGCGGAGCCGGAATCGTTCTGTATGGCCCAAGTGGCACAAAACTGGAGTACGCACTACGCTTCGAGTTCACGGCATCCAACAATGAAGCAGAGTACGAGGTGTTAAAAGTCGGGCTGGCTCTATCCAAGGAAGTGAAAGCCAAGCATATCGTCATTGGCAGTGATTCCCAGCTCATGGTCAATCAAGTCACAGGCGAATACGAAGCTCATGAACCAACCATTATTGCTTACTTAGCCAAAGTAAGAGAGGCTCTACTCAACTTCCCGTCACACTTCATCAAACAAATCCCAAGATCGGAGAACGCTAAGGCTGATGCCCAATCCCCGATTAGCCAGCACCCATGATAATACCATGAGAACCATGTACATAGAGAACTTACCTTGGCCTAGCATTCTCGGGGGGGGGGGGGGGGGGCAGAGGAGGCTGCTCCTATCGTGCAAGCAGAGCTGAGCTGGATTGATCCACTCGTGAGCTTCCAGCTACATGGGGCCCTCCCTACGGACTGTAATGCCGCCAGAAGGGTGAAGCGTCAGGTGGCCAAATACGTCATAATAGACGGACGACTGTACCGGAGGTCTTACACGCTCCCCTATCTGAGCTGCTTGCAACCTTCCAAGGCCGAGCTCGTGCTCCACGACACTCATGAGGGCCTGTGCGGTGGACACTTGGGGGGCAAGGCCCTCACCCAAAAAGCGCTACGATAGGGATACTACTGGCCAACAATGAAAGCAGACGTGATCGAGCTCGTCAGAAAGTGTGATAAGTGCCAGAAGCATGCCAATATCCACCACCAGCCTGCCGCCGACCTAAGACATCTTACTAGCCCGTGGCCTTTCGCACAGTGGGGGATCGATATACTCGGACCGTTTCCACCAACAACAGGCCAGAGGAGGTCTTAGTGATAGCAGTTGATTATTTCACTAAGTGGGTAGAAGTTGAACCTCTCGTAACAATCACAGCTCGGAACATGCAGAACTTCTTCTAGAAAAATATAGTGTGCCGCTTAGGGTTACCTCGGGTACTGATCTCTGATAACGGTAAGTAGTTCGAGGACATTAAATTCCAGAACTGGTGCCAAGACATGGGAATTCAACAGAACTTCACCTCGGTCACACACCCTCAAGAAAACGGCCAAGCGGAAGTCACGAACAGAGCTATCCTCCGCGGACTGAAGGCATGCCTGGACCAAGCTAAAGGACTATGGGCAGACGAGCTACCCAATGTTCTATGGGCTTATCGGACCACAGTGAAGACCGCTATAGGCGAGACCCCCTTCAACCTCACCTACAGCACTGAAAGTAGTCATCCCAACCGAGATGGAGGTTCCCTCGCTATGACTAGAAGCGTATGATGACAAGGCAAATGAAGACGAGCTACGCACCAACCTCGACCTACTTGACGAAGTATGGGACCTCTCATATATTAGGATTGCGGTCTACCAGCAGAGAGTAGCTCGGTACTATAACGCCAGGGTCAAGAAGCGGAACCTCCGCGTAGACGACCTGGTCCTCCGTAAAGTTATGGTGCCTGAGCCCGGTGTTGGTAAGCTCGGGCCAAATTGGGAAGGACCCTACCGAGTAAAGCGGATGCTCGGGGAAGGAACATACGAGCTCGGGGAAGGAACATACGAGCTAGAAGGGAAATAAGTACCTCGGGCATGGAATATTGTCAACTTAAGGCAATATTACCTATAAGTTACTGAGTAGACCACGAGTCACTCCCAGAGCCTAAGGGCCAAAATGCCAAGCTAACGAAGACCTCGGCACGATAAGACTCAGTCACCTCTATGGCATGGGCGAATTCTAAGAGTAGACTATAAGTCACTCTTCCAGCCTAAGGGCTAAAATGCCGAGCTAACGAAGACCTTGGCATCACATAAGACCTAATCATTTCACCGACATAGGCTAAGTATTAACACCGAAGGCATAGGCAACTCGAGTGTGAACCCTATGATGCATGGCTCCCCTCGGTATACTAGTTGAACCCGATAAGGGACAACCTACTTCAGCTTAACCCAGGTGCATACAAGTCGAGCATATGCTCACTATGATAACCACCTCGGGGTATACCATAGACTACCCCGAGTATTGAGGAACAGTTCAGGGTAACAACCGAAGGACCCTACTTCGGGTATGTAGCTCTAACAGCTCGAGTGATAAAGTCACTTCGGCAGAAAGTAAAGAGCTCACAACACTTTGCAGAAAAAACAAAATATCTCATTACTAAATCCTATAAACAAAAATAAAAAAAAACTGGGCCTTACAGCCCGAGAGAAGTTCATCAAAAACAAAGAAAAAACCGAGCCCAACCGCCCAAGAGAGTTCATCAAAAAAGAAATATTTAAAACCGGGTCCAGACACCCGGGAACAACCATTCCAGAATCAGAAGAAAGAAAAAAGAGCAGCAATCGGCCTCAAGGTTCCGTCGCCTCCACGTCCTCGTCATCCTCTGGAGAGTTAGGCTCCTCCTCCTCCACCATGTCCACCGTCTCTGGATCCAGACCCTTCATCATTATGCCCTCAAGGTTGAGCCCGGAGAACTTCTTCCAGACCAACCATCAACAGAGTTTGAATCCCGAACGATAGGAGCTTAAGCCATACTCCACCTGGAGGTCGTGGTACTCCTAGGAATCCTAGAAGTCCCACACCGCCTTAGCTCGCTCTGCCTCCACCATGGCGTCAAAGTTCCGAGTTCGATCCTGGAGCATGGACTCCAGGTCCTGGACCTGTTGGTGAAGGAGCTCTCTCTCCGCTATCACCCTCGACGACTCCTCCCGGTAGTGAGCGCTCTCCTCAGACAGCTGGGCGATCCGTGCTTCCTGGTCCCGGACGAGTACCTCCTGAACTTCACTCCCCTTCCGAGCCTGGAGGATTTCACCTCGGGCCTAGTCGAGCTCACTCTAGAGCTTCTGCACGTTTGACCTCTGAGTGAGGGCGTCCTTGGAGTGAATGTTAGTCTGGAGGGCCATGGCATGGATGGCAGAGTTCACCTACCAGAAAAAGGCCGAGGTCAAAAAGAAAAAAGAAAGAGAAGAAGGGAAAGGAAGAAAAAAAGGCAGCCACTTACCACCATACAGTGAGATGAGGCCAGCCTGGTGAACTGCTTAGGGTCCATCCCTCCCCAGTGGGTGACCTCCTCGTGGGTGACCACCTGCCGGCTCCTTCGCGAAGCCACGGTGAAGTCAGTGACGCTTTCCCACTTCCCCTCGGTAGGAAACTACGAGAAGGCGAAGGGGTGGGAATGCACAAACAAAGAGTACTGCCCTTGCGCTGGGACCTCGTGTTCTTCTGTGCCACCTTCCATGGCTACTCCCTCGAACAGAACCGGTGGGACCTCTGGATCAACAGCCTCGAACTCAACACTCCCAAAAGTGGAAGCTCGGTCAGGGCTCTGAAAGGGATGGTAGAATCCATCGTATGGACGCCAAAAGGGTTACGAAATGGGTGGGCGAATTTCAAAAATTTTCTACCTACCTTTCAACTGGGAATCACATTCCCTGATTTTAGAATCAAGATTCAAGGATCCTACTTGAACCAGAACCAAACCAGATCTGAACCAAAAGAGAAGGGAGTGAATATACCTGATCCAGAGAAATAATATCTTGCAAAGTTGGTGTTCACGCCCAAAGAAGACACCAAGATCTGCTTCTGCTGAAGATGACACAGCCTGCGAAACAGAACCAACAGAGTGCGTCCTACACACTGAATCCTTCACAAGAATCTTTTGGATAACAATGAGCACCAAACTGAATCAGCCTTTCAGTAAAGACTGATATCAAGAATTTTTTCTTGATCTTTCTCTGGCAGAGAAGTCGAACTACTATAGATGGTGGCGGCTGCAGGGTGTGTTTTGTGTTCCCTAGGGTTCGAATTCTTGAAATTCGAATAAGGTTTCCTCTACTTGCTTAATGTTTAAGAAAAGATCTCCTGATCATATCAGGAGTTGCCCCTTATCCAAATCTGTATTTGGATTAGGGCTCTTCTTAATCCTATCTGTAGATTAGATAAGCTTTTGGGCTCATCCTAATCTCAGATCCGCCCCCTAATAATGATTGACCAAATCAGCCCAGTTCGAAATGTGCTTTAGGCCCAATAAGAATCAAGTGCTCAAATGTCTTCCAAACTGCTGCCCAGTTGGTCTTCTTTGTATGGCGTGGGACCCAAGAATTGATCTACACACCAGCCACATGGGTTCGGCCCAGCCTCTGTTACAAGGCCTGGCCGAATTCACTGAAGAGCCCAGTGAACCCCTTGATCCCATCACATGGACCCTATGGGCCCAACACTTACACTAAGTGGTCCCTGGGCCAAGCCATCTTATAAAAACCCAGGGACTGTGGGCAGGTGCAAGATTAGCCCATCAGGTATTATCCTAAATGGCCTTACACTTAACCTCTCAGTCCATAATGATCAAGCACTGCCCGACAAGAGAGGACCTCTCCCTCAGCTGCAAGGAACAGTGCTGCACTCTCTACTTACATGGATCCTGGGAATTAAAACCATTTGCAAATATTTTGAAATCATACTTAGGTATATATCATATATATAAACTTTGCAAAACCAAAATTCCAATGATTGAAATCAACTACCGGCAGTTTGGTTTCCATCAGAGAGAATGCATCCCTGATCATTACCTTTGTCCGACAAAGGGGCTGATCCCGTCACTATGATCATCCACTCAGGTGAATTCTCAAACTGTCCCAACATACCTAGGTTTTGACCCCCGCTAAGGATCTCACTGATTGGCATATCAAAGACAGCCCAATCCGACACCTAGTGCAGTACCATAATCGGGTCTAGGGGTCAGGTGTAACTTTCTAGTTTTGCCCATCAATCTCCAAGGTCCAAGGCAATACTGGAAATTTGGTCAGGTTCAAGGGTTCAAGTAATCCTACACTACGTGTGCCTTGGGTCTCACCCTGGCGGCTGAGACAAGCCACCCCAACAGTTGGCAGTGCACCAGTGTCAACCTTGAAAGGATAAATCTCCTCAGACTTATCCAATGGCTATGAACATTTAAAACCAATACAAGTCTCGTTAAGTGTCCAATTTAGGATCTTACACACAGAAGTATACCACACAACATGAATCAAACATGTACTTCATTTATTTACATTAAATATCAAAAGTACATCAAAACTGATTGAAGCTAAGGACATACAAAACTGTCCAACAAGCACGACCTCTTCGCCCTGCGCTTTTGGCTGCTTGACAGAAGGCGGCGTGCATCTACACCAGACATGTTGGCTGCCAAAAATCACAAGGCATTAGTCCAGCAAAAAAAAATAATCACAAGGCATTGTGCGACCTAAAGGCAACCTATCAGGGCTCAGGCCGGCCTGCGCGAGCTTGTCCTCGGTCAAATAGTCTGAGCAATGGAAGCTAATCATTTCCCAGGATTGCAGCGTCTCTCGAACTTTTGGATCCAAGTCAACACCCGAATCCGGGATGGCGGCCCTCCAGTGGGTCAGGAAGGGCCACCCTTCGGGGTTGCGAACTTCAAAATAATCCCGCTTCCAAGCTAGGATCCTGTTCGGCAGCTCGTGAAGGAGCTTGAAGCCGGGACGGGGAGAAGATGTCAAGGTCAAGAGGAAGACATTACTCATAAAACAAAGAAATAGTCCCAACTACATTTCGGATCGAGTTGGGGTGAAGTTGGTCTATAGTAACATTAAAATGGTTCAAAACCTCCACTATCAAGGGATGCAGAGGAAGACGAAGATCAACAATAAGCTGTTCCTGGAAGATCACGATTTCGTCGTGACCATGTTCCCAAGGATAGTCGCCAGATGGGAGACTGTAGATGAGATTTTTGGGAAGGTCAAATTGAAGGACCAAGGTCTTGAGTTTCTCCATTGACATGGAAGAAGGGCCGAAGCTGTCCGACTCCCTACCCCGAGAAGTAGAAGTCGTTTCGCCGGAGGCCTCCTGAGCCTCTGGAACCTGCCCCCAAGCTCCCCCCGAGCTCGAAGGGATATCATCCTGGTTACCACCCCGGGAAAAGACATTTTACGGGTACCCAGACATTGCTGACAAAGCAATAGGACTCACCAGAAAAAAAGCTGAACCGAAAGGACGGTGTGAACAAAAGAAGAGCTCGAACAGCTAGGTAAAGGCGCGACCTCAAATCCGAAGGCAAGGCAAGTTGGCGTAAAGGAAATGAGGCCTGGGACCCTCCTATTTATAGACACTGTGCCCACAAACCAATGACGCAGATTAAGGCGAATTCGATGGTTCGTAATCAAGTTGACTGCACGTCTTCTGAAACTGAAATATGACGGGCTGCACATCTTCCATGATTAAGGTAATGCCGACTGCACGTCTTCCGAAACTGAGAGCCGTTTAAGCGCGCTTTTTGGCGCTCGAAAAGTCTAGAAATCGCCTGACATCCATGTGTGTATTATATGTGATCGGTCAATCAAGTTTGAATTTCAGGTCAAATCCACCCGTCACACTCCATGAACTCGCGCTAGGGTAGAATCCTTATCCCAAGGAGTGGGGGGAAATTGATGGAGGGTGATTTGACCCGACCTCCGAAGAAGGTGACACGTGGACGTGGTTCAACATAAGCAACAACTCAGCATGACAGCCTGGCTACAGCTGAGTAACGAGCTCATTAAAGTCCTCGCAGGTCAGCTCGCTACATTATAGCTCGCCATGGAACAAGCTTGCTACAACGCGAGCTCAAGGACCCCAGTATGCTGAAAGGGAATACTCCAAGATAAGCCTATCCCAGCTCGCGGGCTGAGAGAATCAGCTCGCTCCAATACTTAGGCAAAGGAGACTGCCCCAAAGGCAACCTCAGGCGGAATCACCTCGGGATACCTCCAGGAGCTTGCTACAAGGCAGCTCGCAATGGGATAGCTCGCTACAAGGCAGCTCACTGTTGAGCGACGTGGCATTTTCAGGAAGCTTCTTATCTGACAAGACCGTACCCGTCAGACTGCACCACGTCTCCTGACTGATGGCGCAGTCCCTGCCAGCCCAGCAGACTGCACCAACGTCTCTCGACAGGTGGTCGCATGTCTGTCATTTCCGAGTCGTGTCTCTCATCTGATTGGGCAATACTCTGCAACGATTACTTGCACAGCCCTGGCAAATAACGGCTGCGACAGAGGGCCAATGGCGGTTACACCCGATTTGACAAGAACATTTGTATTTAAAGGCCCCAATTTCCAAGGGGTGAGGGAAATTGGAATTGAACTGATATAGCACTATCTGCACTCTTAACTTTCTTTGCATCCTTTACAGCTCTCTCAAGTGTTCTAACTTAAGCATCGCAGTATTCCCACCGAGCAAGCTCCCCGAGAATCCTTCACCTTCCTCTTCTCAGGTACCATCCGTTGCCAGCTAGGAGACAGACGTCCGCCAGCTAGGAGTGTCCGGATCGCGCTGCATCAGTTTGTTAGTAGGTAAGTACCCTAACACAATCTTGTTCTTGGATCTTTTTTAATAGATCTAGGTTGACTTTGAACTATTGCCATTAGTGGCCTCAATAAACTACTTAGTTTGAAAGGTGGCTAGGCAATCTCTCCAATGACTGAGAAGTTTTTAAACTAACACAAGTCTCATAAGTGTCTAATTTAAGGAGTAAGTACAGAAAAATACCAATCTGAATATAAAACAATAATATATTGATGTTATTAATACATAAAAGTTAGTGTACATTAATCCGATTAAAACTAAGGGTTACATTGTATAACAATTCCCACTTGCACTTAGGTCCAATCTGGTACAAGCCTTAGTTCGATACTGTTCACTTGTTCCTTAAACACCTTCTGTGTTAGTGGCTTAGTCAATGGGTCCATCACATTATCACATGATACGACGTTTTGAATCTAGATATTTCCTCTACCAACAATTTCCCACTCGATATGATATTTCCACTCGATATGCTTTGACTTTGAGTGGGCTCTTGTCTCCTTAGCTTGAGAAATGACTCCAATATTGTCACACAATAGTGGAATGGGTGATATGCTAGAAGGTACAAATCCAAACTCTTAAATGAATTTGTTCATCCGAACTACTTCCTTGGTAGCCTCACTTTAGACAATGTACTTGGCATTAGTCGTAGAGTCTATTGTTGACACTTATTTGCTACTTCTCATTGATAGTATATGATCCCAACATATATCCAGATGTAGACTTTTTATCATTTAGATTTGACTGAAAATCAACATCTATATAATAGATCAATTTAGTGAGTTACTATTGAGAATGGAACAATAATCTTTAGTCCTGCTTAAGTATTTTTGTATGCTCTTCATAGTTGTTTAGTGTTCTTGTCCTGTGTTGGATTAATATCTACTTATAACACTAATGGCTTATTCAATGTTACGTCAAGTGTACAACATGACATATATGATGCTCCTTACTACAGAGGCATAGGAAACCTTTCTTATGCCCTCTATCTCCTTAGAGGTTTTAGGTGACATTCCTTTAGAGAGAGTATGCCTTTTACATTATTTTTCTTTTTATTCTTAGACATGAGAATTAGACTTCACATTAACTGGGTGGTTTCCCTTAAACCCAATCAGCTAGGATGAAGAACAATATAATATACTTAGTCTAAATAGTATCTGGCAAAACCCATCAAATCTCACCTTTAGATCGATTCCAAACAAAGCAAACATAAAAATCCATTGGATTCCATGTGATACAAATGCCGAACTGGGGTATTTATGTACCCTGGTTCGTGTTTGTGAGCGTTTGTTTGATACATAAAAAAGTAATGATTATCAAAGCAAAAATGTATTTTATAACACTTTTATACTCTTAGAAGAGAGCATTATTGTACCTATTTTTTGGATACAATTTTGTGTTTAACTTTTTGACCAAAGTTAAGGCATTGGAGCATTTAATGAGGGGCCCACACTTTGCACCGATTTCTAACAAACAAGATGAATGCAAAAATAGTTTAAAACGTGAACCGTGTTTGCATTCGTGAACCGAAAAATGGGTAAATATGTAGTGTACATATTTCCGTTTGCATTGCAACCAAACACAACCTTGTAATCAAACTACTAAAAGGAAAATGAAAACAAAATAGTAATATTATCAGCAATGTTTTCAGGTAGAAAACCAAAACGTGGGAGAGGAGTTTACCCGATTCGGATTTGGCCTAATGTTGAATGTTGCAATGGAGGATCTAAGAAAATTTTCTCGCCTAACCTTCTTCCTTGATTGATAATGGTGACTGGAGCTTGACGAGAAGAGATGGTCATCTCGTCTAAAATTGTAGTAGATTTTGGCCTGAACACGTTTGCTACAACAGGGGAAATCTCGGTCTAGTCTCGTCTTCTCGAATGGCAGTGGTGATCAGGGGATAACAGGATGATAAATTGACTGATGAGGTTCTAGTTAGCTATTGAGAGAAGGATGGCTTCAGACAACGACTACTATTGATTATTTGGTTCTACTCATCCAACAAAGAAGACGCAGAATAGGGGAGGAGTTTTTCATTGCTAAACTGGTTCGGTGGTGTTTCGTTTGATTTTTACAATGGATTTAGGATGCCAAGTGGTGGAAAAAATAGAGGAAGAAAGAATAAGAGGGAGTGGGGAAGAGGAAGAATATGAGAAAGAGGGAGAAGAGATCGAGAGAATAAGAGAAAATGGAGGGGAAATCACCACCACTAACAACAATAAGATGCAAAAATAGGGGAAGGGAGGTGTTTGAACTACCAAAAAATGAGGAAGAGGGAGAGAAGATGAGGGAGGGAGAGAGAGGAGAGAAGGTAAGGGTAGAGGTTGTGCTTGCCTTCTCACCACCTCTCTGTTTGGTGTGTCAAAAGGTAGAGGACGATGAATAGTGCCCGTTTTGAGTTAGGTTAAATGTAAAAACATTGGCTTATATATATGGGGTAAGGATATTTTGGTGATTTTGTGATTTTTGAGGGGCATTTTGGTAATTTGGATTCAGAGGGTCAAACTAAGATACTTGATGGATGGATGGGATTTTGGATCAAAGAAAGAAGGGATGGGATGGGTAATAAGTGTATACAAGGGTTTTGCATGTGTGGGCCAATGAAATCAGCCGAAATAATTTTTTTTATACAAAGGGATAAATGATGGTAGTTTTGGCTGAAATTTTGCAGGGTAGGGTTTTTGGACACTCTGAGTTTATTGGTGGGGCTAGATTGGCTTAATTGGGCCTAGATCAGGCAGATCTAGAGGGGGCTTAATTCGGTAAATCATATCTTTGAAATGGATTCTTGGTACGACGGAGGGGAGAACAAGGGTAGTTTGGGATGAAATTTTGTAGGTAGGGGATTTAGGGTGTCAAAGATATGATGGTAGTGTCTTATTGGTTCAGGGGAGTCAAGGTCATAGGATTTTGGGTTCACGAAAGGGTTTATAATGAAATTTTGGTTTGGAGGGGTGAATGAGGTAGTTTTGAGTTGAAAATTTACGGGTATTTTGGTATGTCCAGAGTTCAATGGTGATCTGATTGGTCCAAAGGTATTAGGATTAAGGGGATTTGGGGTCAGGTGTTTAGGCCAATGATAGGGCTCAAAATGGAATCTTGGTTTGATGGAGGGGTAAACAGAAGAATCCTGGGTTGAATTTGACGGGTAGGTATTTTAAGAGGTCTTGGGTCAGATGGTGGTGTCTGATCTAGTGGTCGAGGTGTAGATGGGTGCTAATTAGGGCCATCGGATTGGTATCAATCAGATTTAATGGTGGATTTGGGGAATTTTGGGTTGAAATTTGGGTTCTTTGTGTATTTTGGTGTTTTGAAGAGATTGGAATGGTCTGATTGGGTATTGGGGTGAATTAGAGGTTTAGGCGGAAGACATAGGAAAAATCAGGTGTTGACACCAACCCTTAAGGAAACTCCTACAAAAGGCTTAAGTAGGCTGGCAAAGTGGTCAATTAAGCTCAGGGAGTTTGACGTCATGTATAGGTTAAGGGAATCTATCAAAACTTAGGCTCTTGCAAACTTCATCGTTGAATGTACCTTCAATAGTAGTAGTGTGGTGCAATCATAAGAACTCTAACATACTTGAATCTTGCTTTTAGATGGGTTCTCTAATCTTAAGAGGAGTGGAGTAGGCCTCATCCATTCAAGCTTGGATAACATGACATTAGATAATTCACTTTGGTTCAGCTTCCGAACCTCTAATAACAAAGTTAAATACAAGGATCTTCTGGCTGGCCTCTCTTTGGCCAAGGAGTTAGGGGTAGATCATGTCAAAGCTTTTAGTGACTCGTAGTTAGTTGTCAATAAAGTAAATGGAGAATACGAGATAAGAATGCCAACAATGTCTAAGTATCATTAAAAGGTCTGAGAACTGACTTCACTATTCTAGCACTTCACTCTGTAATGGATTCCATAGTTAGAGAATGCTCGGGTTGATGCCTTATCGAAGCTAGTGAGCTTAATAGAATTAAAACATGGAAGGCTAGTGTTTGTAGAAGAGTTGTCCTATCCTAGCATTGAAGCATTAGATAAAGTAGTATGCCTGGTTTGGACATACTTGAGAATAAAGTTAAAGCTTAGAGAGCTAGCTATATGTTGATCGGCTTGGTACACACTCATTAATGATAAGTTGTATAGAAGGTCATTCAACCCACCTTACCTAAGATGTTTGAGATTGGAAGGAGACTATGTCCTTAGAGAAATACATGAAGGTGATAGAGGCATGCTAACATACCACATTAATCTGTGACTTTTGTGTTATGCTTAGCATTCAATTCGATCGAAAATTGGTATATTTTATTTATTTTTTTAATAATTTATTAATCTTTAATGAAAACACATCAGATCAAATCAGATCTGAAGATCCGAAGGTCTGATAGGATTCGAATTTAGATCGCGAGTCCCTATTAGGTCCAATCGGATCATATCTGACATGAGCAGTGCTGGACCAAATTCAAATATACCCTGATTCAAGCTGACCCCGAGGGCCAACTCCTATATTCAAGCAGAGAAAAAGGAACCTAGAGCCAATCTGGGCCTAGTAGAAGAAGTCCAAGAATTGGGCCAAATCAGAGTTGCGACCTACTAACAGGTAGTAGAGGGTTGCTCAGTATTACAACTCTTAGATCTGAGGATGAAAATTTTGGGAAGGTGACCTTGTCCTTTGATAGGTCATTATCCTTAAGTCTAATTAGGGAAAACTTGCACCCATTTGGGAGGGACCATATAGGGTACTAAAGGCACTAGGGCTTGGGACATATCAACTTGAACACCTTGATGGGAAGCCCATATCTTGTATTTGGAACTTTTATTAATAAAAAGTTCCTATTTTCTCTCTTGTATGTGGTCATAGTTTCCATGAACATGACATTGAACTCTTAGAGCCCTGACCTAAGTTGGGTGTGGCTAAGGCCTGAGTTATACAACCTCATTATGCTATTCGTCCAATAGGTCTTCTCAACTGGATGAAGATCATCAACACACCACTGATTGTTTCCTCTAAGCCATTGGCTCTTATAACTAATGGACTTCTATTTGCTTTGAGAATGTTTCCCTAGATTTGACGAGATGTTTGATGTGATAAGACCTAAATGGTATTGTTCAGCTAGGGACCCAAAGCCCCTATGTATCACTAAGCTATGCACCTCGTAGCCTAAGCTTAGTACTAACTGGAAAATGGGATAAAAGTTGAAAATTAGGTTAAATAAAATAATTTTTCATTACTTGAAGTTCCATTACATCAATGGGTGGAACTTTGGCCCCTACGAATAAATAGAAGAAAAAGGAAACTGCAAGTATCAATAGGGCCATTGCCCCAAAAGGCATTCTATAAAATCTCTAAAGGTGCATAGGTCCCAACAACAGAAAAACAAGAAGAAAAAGGCAATTAAGTATAGGAGTCTTCCGCCCTCTCTTTGCCATTGTTAGCCACAACAACATCCCTTGTAGAGCTGCTCTCACCTTCACCTCAAGCCTCAGATGTCCTAGCACCACCACCCTTGATCTCAACATTGGCAAAAGGGTTAAACTTGCTCATGTCGAACTCAAGGAGGATGGCCAGTATGTGCTCCTGACAAACTTAGTTCCCTTCAAGGTATAATTTGCCACTATAGTTAGCTAGGTCTTGCTTGTAGTGATTGGAGGTCTAGTACTCTGCTGCCCCAATGGCCTTGGCCTTAGCCAACTCTTCATTATCCTACTCAACATATGCTCTAATGGTCTCTATTCTAGACTTAGTGTTAACAAGCTTCAGCTCGGCCACCACCATTCCTTTCTCTTAAGTTTTGAGCATGGTCTTTAGGAGCCATACCTCCTCGTGTACCTTTTTTAGTGATGGGAATTCTCTTTTTGTTGCTCTGCCCTGAAGGCCACCACCATTCCTTTCACCCACTCTGTCATGACACAGAGGAATATCAACTCTTTTACTCATGGATAAAAGATAGAGAGAGAGCCATCTAGGATCTTCTTCCCGGACCAAGCCATGAAATACTACCACCCTTTGGTGAATGAGTGGGATCTAAGATAGAGTATCACCTTAAAAAGATTAAGGTTCCCAACCAGTGGACACCCTACTGGTAGGCCACAGAAATGATCCCAACCATGAGTTGAAGACCTTGAGAATCAAAGGATGGAAAGGTAGCCTTAGCCTGACCTAAAGCTAATGCTCAAAGACACATCTTCACCTTGTTACCCGTCCATGGCTTCTTCTTCGCCAGTTGGAGAACTATCTCTCTTCTATAGGCCTAAGAATACACTCCAAATTATTAGTGTAGCCCATGGACTGATAGACATATCGAATTGAACTGAGACATCCAGAATCTACTCCCCTTATTTAAATCTTAAATCTAACCCGATCGAATTTGGATCTTGTCAGATTGGTGGGTGCATTTTTTCTTGAAATAATGTCCAAATCAGATGGTCAACGGTCTTCTGATTAAGTGGACTTTTTTTGGAATCTATCCATTGGTGCCTCCCCATTTTTAAAACACAAAATAGGTGGCAAGTTATGGTCTCCAGATAATCAACCAATGTATGAGAAACTGGTAAATGATGCTCTGCCTGTCTGCCTAATTTATGTTCAGGAGATTGAAGTTATACTGCTTACAAGTCATTGGTTCAAAAATCAGTTACCATGGGCTATTCCAAGGAGTAGTTGATTTTATCATCTCGTCATTGGGGATTTTTCCTTTTGGCTATGGTTGTTTGTGCAGTGCAATTTTATTTGCATTAGTACAAACGTATAGGGTGCAAATGAAAATAATGCAACTTTTGGTTTAATTTTATTTTGGGTTTTACCATATTTTATTTCAGGTCTTATTTTACTTCATTTTTACTGCAATTACATAAAATAAGGTAAATTTTGAAACAAAAATACGTCATAATTTGCACCAAAATCATTTGCATTACCATGATTTTGTATCAGTGCAAATAAATTTGCATTGCAACAAAATACAACCAAATCTGCATTCTTATTGGGACTGTCAGATTTTTTTTAGGGAGAATGACGGTTCAGCACAGGATCAGAATTTTTAGGCCCAAAGTACAGTTGGGGTAGGTGTCAGTTCGGAATTGATGTCAATTCACGGGCGGACATTGATATATAAAATGGGGGTATTTGACATTTTGAATGTTTATAGGTATGCAGTGGAATTCAGAAATCTGCATTGAGCCTGCCCGTACTTTTCCGTTTTTTTATGAGGTTTTACGCCTTTACCCTAGTTGAAGTCTCCTTCTTTCCTTGGAAATGTTCATACATTAGTGCAATATGCTTGCAGCATTAGTAATTGCTTTACGTGATCTGAAGTCCTTTCTTTCTTTTTTTGCTTCAGATCTGAAGTCCTTTCTTAACACCCATTGTTTCCAAGGACCGTGTCTACCGAGACTATTGATTAATGGAATTGCTTTTTTTTTTTTTTTTTTTTTTTGCTTAAAGAATGAAACAAGAAAAAAACACACTGATGTATATGCCCTCTATTTATATCCATTTAGACCTTTGGTTTAGTTTTACTGATGTATATTCTATTTGACTTTTCCCACAACATCTCCATGACTATCTTTATTTCTTTCACTACATTTCTAAGTGTTCACAAGCATATCCCTGTATGTCTCTTAAACTTGTATTCATCAAATTCTTTGCCATACTAGAACCAAGCAAGTAAACATATTTTACATGGCCATACTTGAGAAAATTTTGAATCTCTCTCTCTCTTTCCCCCTCTCTCAAAAAAGAAAGAATTTTATAACTATTAGGCAAATAATGATAATGACATGCATGGCAAGAAGGATTTATGTGGAAACATCAAGAGTTTCCAATTCCAAATATGTTAGGCAAGGAACCCATACCCAGTCCAACCCCATTTACAATATCACCAGATCCACTGGCCTATGAGCTGCTAGTTGTGAAACAAGTACCCAGATGTGCTGTGGGACGTTGTGGGCGGCAATCTTGTGGGGGGATGATCCGAATTCGATGTACCTAGCCTTATTAAGCCCCATTTTAAATAATTGACATGGTAAAGTCAAGTGATTCTCTAACCATATATTGCCCATATTAGAATTGTGACTCAACACTTGAATGGGTATTGTATTAAAGTTTTAGAATGGGCATTGATGTATTGAAATTCACATTTATAGACAACTAGAATTGGAAGTAAGCTCTGGTAGCCATCCCTTTCATGATATAAACCAGATAGAGACATAGAGACGAGCTGAGCCTTATATAGAAGTAGGAGTAATGTGAGTACTCTGACATATTTTAAGAATATAAATTAAAATACAGAAGAGGCCTTAGAAAAGACACATAACAAAGATAGTCCATGCAATAACTACATAGATATCCTACTACTAATGGAAGATAACAGCATTCAGTACTCAAAAATTCTTAACAAGTCTTGGGGTGCTTTTAAATGGAACCAGAACAGCTTTTCTCGGACAACACATCATATGCCAAAAGCACACATATAGTACTGAACTTCCCTAATGGCTGCAGGCATGGAAGCATTAGCACTTGCATCAGAAGTCTGTCTCTCCGAGACCTCAAGCATTTCAGCGGCCGAATCTTCTCCAGAAAAATATATGAAAGACAGGAAGGACAAAGCAAAGGTTGATCAAGAAGCTGCGAAGCCAGAGCCTGATGGGGTGATGGAATCCAAAGTTTTACTTTCCCTGAAGTTTCATCATAAGGAATTGGGTGAAAGCTCTTCTCAGCCACAGATGGTTGCTTCAAAACTGCGTGTTAAGAAGTCAGGGAGGAGATCTTTCTACTGTGTCTACTGCAGGAGGACATTCGAGAGCCCACAAGCTTATGGAGGACATCAAAATGCTCACAGACGTGAAAGATCTTTAGCCAAAAGCCAAGGGTTGGCTCCATTGGATTTAAGATACCCATATGCACGTCTGCACGCATATTCAAGATTACCATCAACAATTGTTTGTGGGCGTTTCAGTAGATCTTCTGGACTTGGGCTACAACCAGCAGTGATTCATAAACAGTATCACCCATGGTCTCTTCCAGGACGAAGTTATTTTAATGGTGGGTGGAACAGACCAGAAATGCTGCTGATGAACAGACAACCTGAAATTGCTAGATTGAGGAGGGATGATGGGTTAATATTGCAAGGAGCAGAAGGATTTGATGGTGATGGTTTTGTTAACATGTTTAGAGGATCCCAAGCCATTGAAGCTTCAAACGCTGCAGCTAATAGGATGAACGATATTGAACGTGGTAATCTGGAAGCTCATCCACATGAAGAGAAGGAGCTTGATTTGTCTCTTAAACTCTGATAGTTGTTTTTTGTGGCTTCAATCTACTTAATTCCCTGTTTTTTCTTTGGGGTAATATTACATATTAGTGCCATTTTAGATATTCTGAATTTCAGAATTTGTTCTGGCTAGTTATTAGTTTGCTCTGTTATGGAAGCACTTTGGAATTTGGATGGTGCTTCACTATGTAATGCTTCATTTCTAATGCAATAAAAGTATTCAGTTGGAGTTAAAGTTTCTCCATATAATGCAGTTAAACAGGTACGGTTGTTATATCAAGAACAAGATGGAAACAATAGAATATTAATAAACACTAGTGGGTCATTTACTAAAATAATAGAAAGCTATAGTTATCATTTTACTAATAAGGGAAAGCTACCCTATAGTTATCATTTTACTAAAACACCACTTATAATTTACAATGGATTTAATCAATCTTCCATTATATGACAGTGGAAAATGATAATGTTGACCCTAATGTTCATTTAAATAAATTTAATAAAAATAAAATACCACATTTGCCCTTAATAAGACACATGCAACCACTCTATTGGCTATATTTGGTCAATTTTGTTTTTGTACAAAAAAAAAGTGTTAAGGGTATTTTTGGAATAAAAAATCATGGGCCTAATGGCAAAACGAACACTCCTTAATGAAAGGTTGATTAAGTAAATAAGTTGTAAAATATATGTGATGTTTTAGTAAAATGAAAACAATAAGGTAATTTTAACTAAATATGTAAAACTATAAGGCGTGCTCTAATAAATGACCCTAATAGAAACACATAAGAGTATACAATTGTTTTATATTTTCAACTTTTTAAATAATTAATAATTAATCATATTTTATATACTACTTTTAATAATTTTTTTATAAAAAAAATAACAATAATTAATTTCAGTTAGGTTTATTCATCAAACTGATGAAACCAACCAACCTGATCAACTCGACTCGAATTGGTCGGTTTTCTAGTATTTTAGGTCGGCTTTGTTTCAAAATTCTCCCAATTCGACCAATTTGGATCAGTTTCACTTTGGCCATTTGTAAACCGGCCAAAATTGAACAACCTAACCATGGAAATGATATATTATCATAAATCTAATTTTTAAATTTATTTTATAATAATTTCATTGTAATTTTTAAAATTTAATTTAATTTTTTAAGTTTAAATCTTTTGAGCCAATTGCCCAAACAAAAAAATCGACCCAAATTGATACACCTTGAGTGGGTTGGTTTTCACAAAAGGTCAGTCGATTCCAACTAACCAACTTTCCAACTTGACCAGATCAATTTGGTTGGCCAAATAGCCTAAGACCGAATCGAACCAACTCATGAACACTCATAATTTCAGCTAAATTAATAGTCTCATCTCTAATAAATAACAATAGTTTAATCTCCAATAGTTATTGAAAATTTATATAAAAAATACACAATTATTGAAAATATATTAATAACAAAAAAATACAATAATTATAAAAATACAATAAGTACTAAAAATATATTAAATTAGTCAATATTATAATCTCAAATAATAGTTTAATCTCTAATAAATATTAATCAATATGTTATAACAAAAATACAATAAATACAATAAGTACAATAAATTAAATTTCAAATTTCAATAATAGTTTTTTAATCTCTAATAATTACTGAAAGTTTTCTATTAAATAACAAAACAAAATAAATTTATACATACTGATTGAAAATACAATTATCACAAAAAACAGTAAATAATTACTAAAATACAATAAATATTAAGTTTAGTATATATAATTATATAGTAAAGACAGATTAAGAGTTTAAAATTTATTATTAATAAATATTAATTTTTTGAAAGTTATTTTCTTGAATTATTACTTGATATAAGTGAAATTAGTTATTTACAATATTATGTAAAAATATTAAATTATTAATAATTTCAATGTTATGTTATAATTATTTTTCTACTTTTCATATTTTTTTAAATTTATTACATAATTTCTTTATTTTAACTATTTAAAATCTAGTTGTGTTAAATATTTTGTTATTTAAAATATTTAGTTACTTAAATACTTAAACAATATGTAAAATATTTAAATTTTAAAATATTAATTATTTATTGAATTTAATTATGCATAAAGTCATAATTACTACTATTATTACATAATTTCATTATTAATTTTGTAATATATTAAATTATTATTAATTTCAATATTATTTTATAATTATTTTTCTACTTTGAAGAAATTTTTTAATTTTATTACATAATTTTGTTTTTTTAACTATTTAAAATCTAGTTATGATAAATATTTAGTTATTTAAATATTTAAATAATCTATAAACTATTTAAAATTTTTGTTATTTGAATTTTATTTATTTAAAGCTATTACATATTATTAAATATTTGAAAAACATTTAAATTGATAATCTAGAAAAACATAATTTAAATTGTTAGTACATAGTTTTGTGATATATTTTGTAAAATATAAAATTATTTTTGTGTTTCTAATAAATATTTTAAAGTTATTATATAATTTTGTTAGAATATTTAAATAATTTTTAATTTTTAGGAGAAGAGATTATTTATGTTATTGAGAAAGTGCATATCAGCCCACCCATGCCTTGTACTGAAACTTATAAAGGGGGTGACAAAAATCGAACACTAGACCACTTGGTCAAAATGGCTCCGATACCATCTAAGAGAACCATTCAACCTAAAAGCTTAAGATATTAAGTGAGGTCCTTGAATAGGTTTTATTCCCTACACATCAATGAATAATGGAAATTCAAACACTTTTCTAGTCACCTTTGTTTAAATACCATCATCGTTTAAATACACAACAATGTCACCCCTCCCAATCAGAAAGGTAACAATTCTCAATCAAAGAATTTTCTTAATAATAATCACAAGGGAAATTACAGGGATAGAGGGCAAGGGCACAGAAGGTTAAGGTCGAGGTCGAGGTCGTGGAAACTATAATAATTCCTAATGACCTCAAGGTCCAGAAGTTATGTGCCAATTATGAAATAAACTTAATCACATGGTTCTCACCCACAGTAGACAATTTGATCTGTTATACAATGTGGGAGCAACCTCAACTTAATCACATAGTTCTCACCCACAATTACAATTCCATCCCTCTTATTTTCTTGTTAAGGAGCATCTCTCTTCAAGGCTTTAGTAAAGGTAGTCTCTATTAGCTTCCTGCTTCTAGTGCTCCAATTTGCTCTTTTCTTAGCTTATGTTGGTGAAGAATCTTCAATTCACATTTGACATTTTAGACTAGGTCATCTAACAGCATTCATAGTTGTTTATAAAGTCATTAGGCTCAGTTTGGAAGGAGTACAAATGCAAATACGTACAGTACAAATACATATAAAATAATACAAAATATAAGGTTTTGCACTCTACATATTTGCATTTGTACTCCTTCCAAACTGAGCCTTAATGATTTCAATTTACTAGTTTATTGTCATGAGTCCTTATCTTCAAATTTTCATGATTGTCAAGTATCAAAAAGTCATAAATTATGTTGTTTGCATTTACATGTTTCTTCTCATGCACCTTTGGATTTATTTGGGATCCTTCTTCTATTGCTTCTCATAATGGATTTCAATACTATATTTTATTTTTGGATGGCTATAGTCGATTTACTTGGATTTTTCTTCTTGCAAACAAGTTTTATGCTCTTCCCACTTTGCTTTAAAAGTCATGTAGAGATTTTTTTATTTGTTCAATAATTAAGCACTTTCAATTGTTTGAAATATTGTTTCCATGTGCTCGTTTAAAGTCATTTTTATCTTTGCACAATTTCTTGATCAATGAAGTGAGACTTTTTGTTAGAGGAATCTTTTATATTGCTTGTTTGTGTTCATTGTTATCTAGTTTAGAGGTTACATTGTATAGCATTCAAGTGATGAGTGAGACTCATCATTGTAGATTTGGATGACTCACTTCCTTGTAAACCTAGAATTTTCCAACCAAGGGTGGACTTGGGCACTTCACTTTATGGTTGGCTCGTAGAAAGTTAATAGTGATATTTCAACTACAATTTCCTGATCCAATTGAGTTTGATCCATCATAGGATCCTTGGGTCACTATCACTGAATATAGTTACTCAGATGCAAAGACTTTCTTGCCCTTGGACCTAAGGAATCCTTAGTGTTACTATATCATGATCAATCACTTTGATGTACTATGGGTGAGATCACTATCCAATTGTGATTGCCATAGTCTCTATGTTGGGTAGGGATGACAATTTGCCCATCCCTGCCAAGTACTCAACCTCCCCGACTCCACCGAGCCAAGAATGGAAATTGTCTTGGTGGGGGAAGGAATGGGAAGGGGGATTAATAGGGATCCTCGATTGGGGACAAGCATATGGGATGGGAAGTGAAGTCCTCACCCCACCTGACCCCAATTATATATATTAAATATTATTTACATTAAATATATATTATGTAATAAAATTTATATTATATACAAATCAAAATACATTACGAATTATTTATAATTTAATAATTTCCTTTATTTTAAGTAAATTTATTTTCCAAACAATACTTTTAATTAAAAAAGTTTTGAGAATTCGGTTCCCATAGGAAACCCATTGGGGATGAAGGGCAACTTTCATCCTGATAAGGATTGAAGTTAGGGATGGAGAATATGGTCCCCTCCCCAAACCCGCCCCATTTCCATTTCTAATGTTGGGAGGCTAAAACTGATATTATAGTTCTAAGGATTCCAATAACGAGACTACACCCTCATATAAGGGAAAAGTGTTACAATCAAGAAATCCTAATCAAACTAGAACTGTTGGGGAGAATCCTAGTAGTAGTAGAAGTCATAGGATAGTTTTTAGGTCATAATTGATTAGGGAATTAAACCTTGATTGACCATGGTTATTATGTGCTAGTAGTTCTTTTAAAAGTGTTTCTCAACAAGTTTGACATATTCAGGAGGTTCCCTAATCAAAACAGAATTCTTGGATAAATCCTATATATATATATATATATATATATTGATGCTGCTCAATCCGAGGTGGTGCACGAACCGAGGAAGGCAGTCAGATAGTCCTTGCCAACAGGGTGGAGCCGAGGTGGAAGGACGAGACCGTGCTTCAAGACCTGTGATCAAGAAAAGATGTTAGAGGCCCGAGGAGTTATCCCCAGGTAGGCACTTCGACGATGAAGCCAGTAGGAGGTGGTGGATGGTCGGGCCAAGCAATGAGAGTGTTGGTCTAAGCATAGTAACAATATGGGTGCTAAAAGTTGGAATCCCTTACCTTGAGCGAGGAATACCTCTTTATAACCGAAGTTCTGTGTCCTGGTCGAATTGGGCTTCTGGGGTTGCTGGGATGAGGTTAACCGCCGAGGTCTTTGGGATAGAGTCCTATTCCCCAATGGAGTTGTCCTCCTCCCTCCTCTTATTCGTAGTTGTTCTTATCCGCGTGACGTGTGGCTAATGTGGCTGGGAGGATAAGATGGGGGGCTACAGTAATAGCATAACGCGGCCGGGGCTGTGTCGATGTGGCCGAGGTGACCGGGCGATGACTGGGTGGCCATGTGTCTCCTAAGGCCAGCTCAACCATGACCCAAACACCCCTCCCCCATTTCTGAAGTTGAGGAATGAAGTGTTCGGTCGAGGTGTAGCACAATAGGATGCTTTGTTCCTCGGCTGAGGAACTCCAAGTTAAAGTCTGGTTGAGCGTCTAGTCTACTTAGTTTTCCTCAGTGCTTGCCAAAATTTGGGATCCGCACAATGTGGGTTGTGGCTGAGGAGTCCTTTGATCGTCAGCTATGGAACTTCAAGAATTCTAGTTTCAGAATCCAAACACCACTCCCCAAGTTCCGAAGCCGAGGAGGGGGAGTGCTCGGCCGAGGTATCACGCGGTCATTTAGTCTGGCCAAGCATCGAGGAGTCGAGTTAACCTCTAAAGTCTAGACCTCCTTGATGCTCGATGGTGTTGTGCCACGGAAGGGCTCTTCTCTCTTCGGTTGATGAACTTGTGCTTGAAATTTCAGAATCCGAACACCACTCCCCCAGTTCCGAAGTCGATGAGTGGAGTGCCTGGTTGGGGTGCAACACAACGTCCATTGGTCAGGGCTCGTCATTGAGTGTCTTGAAGTGACCCGAGAGGCAAATTGGACTGGCGGTCCTGGGTGGACCGGGGTAATTAATGTCTTTACCATTTCATGTCAAGGTCGCCACATCAGTTCCCGAGGCCACGCACGTGCGGTGACAATCGCGTCAATTGGTCTTCCTGAGCTTCGTCAGAGCGATGCGTGATCTCCACCGTTGATCTGGCTCCGATTCACATTTTTGGAGGTTATAAGAAAGGGTGGAAGGGCATTTCTCCTTCACCATTTGTGAGAGGAACTTGCTAAGATAGCTTGGTGTGGGGTTGTCAACATTGCTCGGCTTTCATTTTCATTCAGCGGCTTCAAGTCCAGTAAGATGTCTTCCCCGTCTTCCTTTTCCTCTTCTTCTTCTTCTTATGGTTCCTCTTCTAGTTCTAGTGGCTCTAACTATGAGTTTGAGGTCAGGGACTTTGAGGTTGTTGAAATCGAGGAGGCCGAGGTTGGCCCTTCTAGAGTGGAAGTAGAGCTTCTCGCGTGGGCTAGTCGCTAGTTCGGGACCACCCCCTGCGCTTTGACCCCTGGAGACATGTTTCGGATCCGGGCTATGTATGACATCCCCAAGGAGTTCGGGATGAGGAGTCCACAGGCCGTTGAAAGGCCAACGAATGCTTAGCTGGGTGAGGTGTGTATGTACAAGAGCAACTTGGAAGATGGGCTGAGGTTTCCCCTGAACGACGGGGTAGTCGGGGTGTTTGGATGGTATCGAGTATTGCCAGTGTAGCTAATGTCAAACTCCTTTAGACTTTTGTTCGGCCTTGTATCTTATTGCACGGTCCGTGACATCGAGTTGACCCTGGGTATGGTGAGCTACCTCCTCCACCTGAAGTTTCACCAACAGAGCTACTATTATTTCTTAGCCAGGAATAGCGTCAAGGTGTTGATCAGGGCCCCCACCTCTGTGAAGCATTGGAAGGAGACCTTCTTCTTCGTGCACTGTCCCGGGGGCTTCCCCTTCCCAGCTGTGTTGTAGTTGCCGAGGATGAAGGTGTCATAGCCCAAGTGGCTCATTCTTACCTAGGAGGAGAGGTTGGCCCTAAGCATGATCAGTGAGATAGACGTGGTGGCGTACACATGCTCTAAGATGTTGATGCTCGTTAGATTGATGCACAGGGTGGCTGGTCTATTTTTGTTGCTTTGATTTACTTGTCAAATCCTCTTCCCCCCCCCCCCCCCCCCCCCCCCTTTAATCTTGTGCTTATTGTTATAATTCCAGGGTGTAGGTGTGGAGATGGAAGTGAGGAAATGATTGTCCACTGAATGAAAGAGAATCAGCAGAGGTAGAACCGGGCTAGTGCGCAGTCGCAGGTTCGCCCAGAGGTGGTCCCTCTGCCGAGATCTTCTAAGAGGGCGTCCTGTTGCCAAAAAAGGGTTTGGCAGCGGGGAAATGACGGTGAGGATGTGGTAGTGGTGGATCCGGAGAACGTTCGCTGAATTGCCATTCCTTCGCATACTGAAGTCAGGGGCAGCAGCTCGACCATCCATGTGCCACGTTGGTCGGCCCATAGCGAGGACGGACTTGAGATGCTCGGGGTGCTTGAGCAGCTACTCCGCAGAATGATGATAGCGTCGATTGCTTGGGAGGCCAGGGGCACTGGAAGTGGCACCTTGGAATGCTCACTCATTCGAGAAACGACTTAGGTAATTTGTACTTGCTTTCGTTGTTTTAAGTAGGTTCCTTCGTGCTAACATCGTTTCTTATCTACAAAACGCGTGCTCGGCAATTCCTTTGGTTGACCAACTCCGAAACTTGCAGGGGATGTACGAGAGAGAGCACTTCGTGTATCTGAACCTGAAGGCCCAATTGGTCGAGCTTCGAGCGGCTGGGGAATGGATAGTCGCGCTGGAAGAGGAGGTGGCCGAGCAGAAGGCCTAGAAGCCGAGCAGGCGAATGTCGTGCGTAGCTTGAAGCAGTAGATCACCAAACTGAAGGCAGAGAGGGAGCGGCTGAAGTAAGAAGCCACTGAAGCGGCGATGTGTCAAGACTGTTGGAACAGACCAACAGAAGGCAGTTAGTTAGTTTTACAAGAGGAGGCCACATCACCTCAACTAACTAGCCACTTGTAATAACTGCCATCCACTTGTAACAACTGCCATCCAATTGGACTGTCAAGACTGTTGGAACAGACCAATAGAAGGTAGTTAATCAATTTCAAGAAGAGGCCACATCAGCAGCCACTTTTCACAACTGCCATTCACTTGTAACAGATGTAGCAGTCAAGATTGTAACACTATAAGTAGTAGGGCCAAAAAGGAATAGGAGAGGACTCTTATAGAATTAAACACTCTTTCAGCAATAAACTCTCTCTCCCCCCTCTCCTTCCAAGAATTCAGGAGGTTGGCCCCTCGAAGAGCCCTGAGTTAGGCAGGTTCCTAACAATTTGGTATCAGAGCTAGCATGACCAAAACAAGAAACACCCGAGTGGATCAGATGGAAGTTGAGATCCATCAAATGTTTTCAGATCTCAAAGAAATGAAGGAAAGCTTCACTACTCTCCTCCATCGACTGGAGCAGGGGCAACAAACATTGATAGAGGAAGCCACGAAGAGTGCAACAATGAAAATAGTCGCAGAACAGGGGCGACAACACGAATAGCCAAAATCGACTTCCCCATATTCTCAGGCGGCGACCCAACCCCCTGGATTCTCAGAGCAGAAAGTATTTCGATTACCATGAAACACCGGGACAGGATAGGGTAGCTCTAGCTTCTGCGTATCTTGAAAGGGAAGCTATCCTCTGGTTTCAATGGTACCAAAGGGGGCACCCCTGTCAAACCTGGGCAAAGTTCACAGACGCCGTGATTGTCCATTTTGGATCATCTGGGTTCGAAGATCTTGATAAAAACTTGGCGAAACTGCGGCAGGTGAGATCAGTAAAAGAATACCAGATGAAGTTCAAAAGGCTGGCCATGAGAGTCCAAGCATGGACTAAGAAGGCACTGGTGGGAAGCTTTGTTGGCGGCCTAAAGGAAGAATTGCGACTAGAAGTGAAGGCGATGCAGCCCACTTCCATCATCAATGTGGCAGCACTAGCAAGATTGTATGAGGACAAGTTCATCCCAGCAAGAAAGGTGCAGCAACCATGGGGTCTAGAAGCAAGAAGGGAGCAAGAAAAGACAACAGCACCAGACAAGGAGGAAGGAGTACTGGGCCCAGGCCCACTGGTTCCTTTCAAACGACTGTGAAGAGAAATTTGGGTCTCTGTTACAACTGTGAAGAGAAATTTGGGTCGGGCCATCGCTGCAAGAAACAATAAGCGTTTCACCTCCAAACAGAGGCCGAAGAGGAAGATGACATCCCCGGTTGCGAAGAGTCTAACTTAGGTTGGGAAATACAATCCAATGGCACGCCTGAAATATCCTTACAAGCCCTACGGGAATTGCGTCCCCTCAAACAATGAGAGTTGCAAGGATGATTCTAGGGTGCCAAGTGTCAATCCTCATCGATAGTGGCAGCTCCCTTAACTTCAAAACCGAAGTCTTGGTAGATAAAATGGGACTTCCGGTTCAGCCAACAACAGCCTTTACGGTTCATGTGGCCAATGGGAATAGCCTCTCTTGCAATAGCATTTGCACGAGCCTACCACTAAAGGTTCAGGGTCATCAGTTTGCGGTGGATCTATATCCTCTCCATCTCAGTGGAGCAGACGTGGTGCTAGGCATTCAATTTTTAAGGCAGCTAGGACCCGTGGTCTATGACTGGGCCCGACTCACCATGGACTTCACATCAGGAAACTCTACAGTCCATCTACAAGGGAAGACATGCAAGGGCCCAAGGCCCATCAGTCTTGCAGCACTGACAAAGCAAAGAGGAGACCCAGATCAGCCCATATTCATGCACATGGACTCAAATTTTCCTACTTAGACCTGCAATCAAATTTCCTATATTAGACCTTGAGGGCATGGTCGCTCTAAAGGAAGGGGGGATTGTCAAGACTGTTGGAATAGACCAACAGAAGCAAGTTAGTTAGTTTTACAAGAGGAGGCCACATCAGCTCAACTAACCGGCCACTTGTAATAACTGCCATCCACTTGTAACAACCGCCATCCAATTGGACTGTCAAGATTGTTGGAACAAACGAACAGAAGGCAGTTAGTCAATTTCAAGAAGAGGCCACATCAGCAGCCACTTGTCACAACTGCCATTCACTTGTAACAGTTGTAACAGTCAAGATTGTAACACTATAAGTAGTAGAGCCAAAAAGGAATAAGAGAGGACTCTTTCAGAATTAAACACTCTTTCAGCAATAAACTCTCTCTCTCTCTCCCCCTCTCTCTCCCCCCTCTCCTTCCAAGAATTTAGGAGGTTGTCCCCTCGAAGAGCCCTGAGTTAGGCAGGTTCCTAACACAGTGACTATTAGATAGTTTTGTATGCCCTTAGCTTCAATCAGAATGATGTACTTTATGAGTTTACTGTAAATGAATAAAAGTGCATATTTGATTCATGTTCCCTTGGTATGTTTTTGTGTAATACCCTTAAACTGGACACTTAATGAGACTCGTGTTAGTTTAGAATGTTTACAGCCAGTGAGTCCGTCTGGGGAGACCTATCCTAATAAGGCTGACACTGTGGTGCCACCAAGTCGGTTGGGGTGGCCTGTCTCAGCTGCCAGGGTGAGACCCTAGGCACATATAGTGTAGGATAAATTGAATCTTTGAACTGGACCCGATTTCAAGTATTACCCTGGAACTTGGAGATTGATGGGCAAAACTGGAAAATTACACCCGACCCCTAGACTTGATTATGATACTGCACTAGGTGTCAAATTGGGTTGTCTTTCATGTACCAATCAGTGAGATCCTTAGCGGGGGTCAAAACCTGGGTATGTTGGGATAGTCTGAGAATTCATCTGAGTGGGTGATCATAGTGACAAGATCAGCCCCTTTGCCGGACAAAGGTAATGATCGGGGATGCACTCTCACTGATGGAAACCAAGACTGCCGGCAGCCGATTTCAATCGTTGAGATTTGTTTTGCGAAGTATATTTTATATGAGATATAAAAGTATATATATTATGGTTTCTAAAATGTTTGCAAAAAGGTTTTAATTCCTGGGATCCATATAAGTAGAGAGTGCAACACTGTTCCTTGTAGCTGAGGGAGAGGTCATCTCTTGTCGGGCAGTGTATGATCATTATGGGCTGAGAGGTTATGTGTAAGACCATTGAGGGTAATACCTGATGGGATAATCTTGCACCTGCCCACAGTCTCTGGGTGTCACAAGGTGGCTTGGCCCAGGGACCACTTAGGGTAAGTATTGGGCCCATAGAGCCCATTTGATGGGTTTCAGGGGTCGCACTGTCCATAACAGTGTATTCGGCCAGGCCTTGTAACAAAGGCTAGGCCAAACCCATGTGGCTGATGTGTAGATCAATGCTTGGGTCCCACGCCATACAAGGAAGCTCAACTGGGCAGCAGTTAGGAAGGTTACGTGAGCACATAAGCTTAATGGGCCTAAAGCCCATTTCGAACTTGGCTATTTAATTAATTAATTATGGGGCGAATTCTGAGATGGATTAGCAGATAGGATAGGGTTTATCCTTATCACCTAAAGAGAGGGCTGATCCAAATATGATTTGGATAAGCATCTCCTAATTGGATTAGGAGCTGGTCTTTTAGGTTGACGAAAGATGGAGGGGGCGACAGCCTTTTGAGACAGAGACATTCAGATCCTCTTTAGTGCTGAAATACACAGAATGAAGAACTAAGCATCCCTGCAGAATTCTTTCTTGCCGCCTCCTTGTTCTTGCTGCCCTGTTTGCCAGTTCAATCTCCAGTTGTGGGAGAAGTCAAGATTCGATCTTGACATCAGTTTTTTGAGGAATAATTGATAGAAAGTTGTGCTCACGTGCCATCCTGTTGTTTCTTGCGAAGGACAGAGTTCTTGGAGAAGAACACTACTGATTCTGCTCCATCCTACACTGCGCCATCTTTAGTGGGAGCAGTCTTTGGATCCTTCCTTGGGCGTGAACACCTTCGTTGGGAGATATTATTTCTCTGTATCAGGTATAGTCCTCTCCTACTCCTTTTGGTTCAGATCTGGTTCAGTTTATGGATTAAGATTGATCCTTGAAAATATGATTTTCTAAATAGGGAATGCGATTCCCAATTGAAGGGAGAGAAAAATTTTTGAAATTCGCCCCCCTTATAACGCATGTTTTGGGCGTCCATACGATGGATCTCTCATCCCTTCAGTGACCCAATACAAGGACTTGGTGGAATACCGACAAGAGATGGATCAATACACCTCGAGCTCATACAAGGCGGGGTTCAACGTCTTCCGGCGAAGGGCGTTGTGCCATTGTTCGAAACTGGTTGAAATTGCGCAGACTTGGGGCACGTACGACAACGAGACTTCTGATCCCGTTGAGGAGGGCAATCACCTACCTCGGACAACCTTGTTGATGAGGAGGGCAATGGGGATGAGGATGGTGAGGGAGATGAGGCTGCTAATCCCGATGAGGACTGAGTTGTCACGAGGTTTCTTTTGTTTCTATTGTCTTTGTAATGGCTCGATATGCCAAGCTTTGAAGCTTATACTAACAATGTTAACTTAATGAAAATACACCTTTTGTTCTAAACTTCTGTGCCACTTCTCTCTCTCTCTTTTTTTTCCAGTTGGGTTCCTCGGTCTCATCGTGGCCGAGGTCTGGGGTTGGCCAAGATCTTCATTCTCCAGTTAGTGGGGCCGGAGTTTGTTTTGAGCTCTCATCTTCAGGATGCTCGGTTATTGGACTCGGGAGCTTTTTGGCCATTGCTCAGCCAGCTCTGGTATGACTATTAGCTAGTGGGTGTATGGAGTTCAATGACTGCCCTCAGGCCTTGATGGGTGGGGGCATTCTTCTCCACTTTAGGCTCGGGCCATGGACAACCGAAGTGGTTTACTTGGTCGGCGATATGCTATCAAGCTATGCATCCTGGGCTCAGGCCGTTCGAAGATCAGCTAAGTTAGTGTTATGTGTCGATCTACGCGTATGATGCACAGCGTGTGTTTCACGATGAGTGTTGTGTGGCCCGTATTGCACGGTGGGTGTTGTACGGCTTGTACTACGCAGCTTACGTGATGTGTGTGCAATGTAGCATCGCACGTGGTGTGTGTGAGTGCGGTGTGCCGAGCAATCAACATATGGCTTAAATTAAGTGTTCATTAACATAGAATCACCAATAGTACATTCGGAGATTCCCGAGATTCCCGATGTGCCCTCTCGAAGGTACTGTGTGATAGGGTCCATCCAAGATGGGTCGTGTTGGATTGGGAGGATGAGGAGAGCCGTTAGTGCGATGCTCGGTAGGGCCAATGTGTCCAACCGCACTATTGTGTCGAGGTCGATTTTTGGAGAGCTCGCTAACTTTGACAACACATTGGCTCGTATGATTTTGGGTCAATGAATCTGCTAGATGTTGAACTGCTCGAACCGCTGAATGAGCTCCTGCACCTTTTATAGATAGCTCACCATTGTGGGCGTCCACGTCTCAAACTAGCCGAGGATCTGGTTGACTACTAGTTGGGAGTCGCTGAAGGCTTCAATTCTCCGAGCTCCCAGTTCTAGGTTGAGGCGAAGTTCGGCGATCAGGGCCTCTTACTCGGCTTCATTGTTGGATGCTTTAAACTTGAACCTAAGGGTGTGCTCCAACACCGTGTTGTCCGGGCCAAGGAGGATGATGCCGGCCACATTGCCTTGCTCATTGGACGAGTTATTCACATGCAGAGTCCATACTTGTGGTGGCGGGGTCGGGTGCTCGGTGGTGAAGGTGCATTCGACGATGAAGTCAGCCAGGGACTGAGCCTTGATCGCGGGCCAAGGTGTGTAATTCATGTCGAACTCACTCAGCTCCATGCTCCACTTAATTAGCCAGCCAGATGCTTCTAGCCTCTAGAGAATCTGCTTCGGTGAGCACCCGAATGGTGTGGGCTTGGAAGTATGCCATGAGCTTTCTGTCCAAGGTGACCATTGCCAAATCCATTTTCTCTAGGTTGGAGTACCGAGTTTCCATGCAGCCGATGACCTTGCTGGTGTGGTAGATCGGGCGCTGCACCCGGTCTTCCTTTTTGAATAGCACCGAGCTGACGACCTCATCCTCGGCTGAGAGGTAGAGCAATAACTAGTCCCCTGGGGTTGGTTTGGTGAGGAGAGGCAGCGAGCTCAGATACTGTTTTAGTTCTTGAAAGGATCGTTCACATTCCTCGGTCTATTGGAAGTCCTTCGGACATTTGAAGGCTTTGAAGAAGGGCAGGCACCGGTCCGCGGATTTGGACACGAATCTGCTAAGTGCGGCTATTCTCCCGGTGAGGCATTGCACTTCCTTGTGAGTATGAGGTGATTGCATATCGAGGTTGGCCTATTTTTTCTCTAGATTGGCCTCGATTCCCCTTTGTGTCACCATAAACCCCAGGAATTTTCCGGAGCCGACCTCAAAGGCGTATTTGGTTGGGTTCAACTTCATCTTTTACTTCCTGAGGGTGCCAAAGACTTCTTTTAGGTCGTGATGAGAGCAGATTTGGCCCTCCAATAACCTCATGACACATGGCATCCCGAAATAGCTGGATGACACCCAGATGCCACCTAAGTGATGATTTGGAGTCCCAGATCGTAGTCTATCTTCGCCCTGACCTAGCGACCTGCCTTTATTGTTGACCTGGCAACCTCGAACGCAACTTAGGTCGGCTTGCAGCACCTCGTCCGGGGCCGACCTGTAGCACATCGTCACCGGCCGAAGTGACCTCGACGCGAGGCACGAGATGTGCTCGTCAACAAATTCGGCATGCATACCCCGACACTCCCAGGTTTCTCTGAAGTTGACCCGTGTACCAAATGTTCTAGAGGATGGTCAACGTGCATAGCGGTTACCTCCAAGGATTTCGGACCGGTAAGGCACGACCTCTCAGAAATCTCAGATGTAGTGCGTGAAGCCTACGCCAAACAATCCCAATATAAAGGCATCAACCCCAATAACACAGGGTACGCGCGATTATTTGCTCACTAGCTTACTAGCATACAAACGTTTAGCTCGCACAACCCAGCACTGACTTAAGCATCGGAGCGACCTTGCCGGGTTAGCCATCCCGGGTTCTTTGATCCGCTGTCTTGTAGATTCACCTAGCTCACTACTCGATTGGAAGCCAGATCATCCTCCAGTTGGAAGTAGTCAAATCGTGCTACATCAAGTCGGAAAGGTGATGCTTGGCCTTCTTGCTCTTTACGAGCATGTCGTCGATGTAAGATTCTATGTTTCAGCCGAGCTGATCCTTGAAGACCTCATTCACCAGCCGCTGATAGGTAGCACCGGTGTTCTTGAGGCCGAAAGGCATCACCTTGTAGTAGTATAGTCTGTGGTCGATGATGAAGGCCGTTTTCTCCTGGTCATCTGGGTGCATCCGAATCTGGTTGTATCTTGAGAAGGCATCCATGAAACTCAAGAGTTCATGCCCTATGTTGCGTCAACGAGCTGGTCAATGATCCCTGGTAGAGGAAAGTGGTCCTTGGGGCAGGCTTTGTTTAGGTCGATGAAGTCGATACATATCCTCCACTTCCCATTGGCCTTCTTCACCATCACCACATTGGTCAGCCAGTTAGGGTATTTTACTTCCCGAAAGAAGCTGGCGTCAAGCAACTTTCTCACTTTGTCAGCGATCACTTGTCATCATTCTGTAGCGAAACTCCTTTTCTTCCGCTTGATGGGTCGGCAGCGTGGATCAGCATTCAAGTGGTGCATGATTACCTCGGGTCAATCCCCGGCATGTCTATAGCCAACCAAGTGAACACATCTACGTGATCCCTTAGTAGTTATACTAGTTGCTCCCGGAGATGGTCGTCCAGGAGAGAGCCAACCTGGACCATCCTCTCGGGGTCTTCCTCATTGAGCGGCACCTGGATGAGGTCTTCAACAAGTTGGCCGTTCTGCATCTTCACCTTATCCCGAAAAATAATAGGCTTCGGCCATCAATGTTTTCGTGATTGGGCACAGTCCTCACCAACAGGTCAGGTAACATTGCTCTGCAGTCCTCTGGTCCCCACGTGCTATTCCCACACCATACTAGGTCGGGAATTTTACCACAAGGTGGAAGGTTGAGACAGGCTCGCAAAGCATTGAGGGTCGGCCTGCTGAGGATGGCATTGTAAGAAGTTGGGTAGCAGACCATGATGAAGTCTACCATGGCCATTGCGGTGATATCACCATCTCCGATTAGAAGGGGAAGGGCTATCCTCCCGGTTTGTATGAGGGACTCCCTAGAGAAGTCCATCAGGGGAGTGTTGACAGGGTAAGACGACTCCTGTTGATGCCGAGCTTGTCGAATGCTTCTTCAAAGAGGACATCGGTTGAGCTGCCCGTATCAACCAGGATGCTTCACACCTCAAAGTTGGCTACCTCAACCATGATCACCAAGGCATCATCGTGTGGGGTCCGCACCCCCCGGTGGTCATCCTCTGTGAAGGTGATTGGATCAGCTCGCCTCTTCTTCTATCCTTGGTTGTCAACCTTGCACAACCGCGCATATTTTTTGTGCCCCTAGCTGCTCTCCCCTCCCGTAGTGATCCCTCCTGATATCACTACGGGATCACGCCGATAGGAGGAGCTCGGGGCGGTGTCCGAGCATTCTCTATGCGTGGTTCTTCCTGTGCTGGCTTCTCATTCTTGTCAACGAATCCGTCGAGGTACCCACTCCTGATCAGGTCCTCGATGTGGTTGTAGAGGTTGAAACAATTGTCCGTGTCGTGGCCGTGGTCCCTATGGAATTCACAATATTTGTCACAATTCCTCTTATTGCCTTGTTTTTTCATCTTTTTAGGCCACCGAATGTAACTGCGGTCACGGATTTGCATCAGAACTTCAGACCGTGGTGTGTTCAATGGTGTGAAGTTCCGATATGTTGGCGACAGAGTCCATGGTCTATGGCCGGGCCAACAATCTTTCCTCTTATAGTCCTGATCTGACCTCTCTGACTTCCACTCTTCTGTGTCTCTCCTCTTCTTTTCGGGCCTTTCTTCCACATCCCATAGTTGTGCCTGTGCTTCTTCTGTGTTGATGTACTTCTGGGCATGGCTCATCAGTGCGGCTAGTGTCTGCGGAGGGTTCTTAGAGATGAAGAAGTTGAAAGGCGAGGGGTGAAGCCCATGCTGAATAGCGGTGACGACCACACACTGGTTCAGGTTCCTGACCTATAGTGCTTCTTTGTTGAATCTCGCCAGGTAGTATCTGAGAGATTCTGACTTCCTCTACCACACTTGCATAAGGCTGGTCGAACTCTTCTGATGCTTCTAGCTTTCCTTGAACTGTGTACGGATCTGGGTCTCCAGCTGCTCCCACGACGCTATGGAACGCGGAGGTAAAGAGGAACACCAAGTTAGGGTTGAGCCCGTGAGGGTGGCCACTAGGCTTTGCACATCAGGCCCTTTAAGGATCCATGCAACATCAGTTGAGCCTTCAGTGCTTCGATGTGGTCGGTGGGGTCGGTATTCCCATCATACATATCAAGCTGAGGTGCTCGCCACCCTGTGGGAGGCACCTCGTCCACGATCTCTTGGACGAGCGATGGTTCCTTGGTGGTTGGTACAGCTAGCTGCACGGGCTGATCTACAAGCGGTGTCGTGCTTCTCTAAATTTGGTTGCACTCCAATTCCTCTAAGCGTTGTCAAAGTTCCCAGATCTCAATGTCCCTATTGTCCGGGACCACTATACGTGTAGCTCTCCTTCTTGGGCCGTGCGGAGTGATCTTTCACCGAGTTGGACTCAGCGACGGAGACCACACGAGGTGGTGTCTGCTTGCTGAGCCTCTCTTTCGCGGGGATCCGTGTAGTTTGATGCATCCTACTACGGTCGTGGGGCTTTCGAGAGCGAGATATGGATGCAGACTTCCTTGCTGTGTCTTACTTCTCATGGTCAGACCGCGCTCCCCTTTTGTCTGGTCGACGTGTTTTGGGGTCCTCGGGGCAAGGATCATCCTTTGTACGCGTTGGAGCATGAGGAGGGATGGCCTGGCCAGGCGGTGCCATGGATCATAGCGTCTGCATTATCTCGAAGATCTTATCGACCTTCTCTTGCATTGCCCGGAACTGCACAGGATCAACCGCGGCTAGAGGTTGTGGGATTTCTTGGTGTGGAGGGCTACGACGTCGAGACTCCTAAGAAGGGGATCGGCATGTTGATCGTTCGAACTGGTTCTTGGGCATTTTGATCACTTTCTTGGTTGCACGGAAAGGAAGAAAAGATTTTAGGAATGCTTTTTGTGTAATTTCCATAAACAGTGCCAATTTGATGCTGCTCGATACGAGGTGGTGCACGAATCGAGGAAGGCAGTCAGATAGTCCTTGCCAACAGGGTGGAGCCGAGGTGGAAGGATGAAACCCCACTTCAAGACTTGTGAACAAGAAAAGATGTCAGAGGCCCAAGGAGTTATCCCCAGGTAGGCACTCCAATGCTCAAGCCAGTAGGAGGTCGTGGATGGTCGGGTCGAGCAATGAAAGTATTGGTCCAAGCAGAATAACAGTGTGGGTGCTAGAAGTTGGAATCGCTTACCTTGAGTGGAGAATACCTCTTTATAACCAAAGTTTGTCATAATGCTTTTTATTAGTACAATTGTCACTATCTTTAGAATTAATGTCATAGGTGTACTTGTGGAAACCTACTCCATTCTAGTACTATCATAACCACCGACATTCCCATCATAGTAGTGGTAATATAAGGTACACCATTAATGTTGTCATCGCTAGAGTCTTCACACAAACAATCCAACTTTACCTCAGTAGCTGGTATTTCTTCTTGGTAGTATCGCTAATGTCGAGCTTTATTGCAAGCCCCATGCAGCAGCTCAGCGCGGACAGGCTCTTTGGAAAGATGAAGAGAAGGAAGAAGCAGGCTGCTAAAAGAGCTCGCGTCGAATCTCCACAGCCCCCTACTCCCGAGCCCAAACAACCTCCAAGCGCTCCTCAAGTGATCGACCTGGTCGAGGAGCCGGAGAGGAACCCTCATGCACCCGAGGTGCCCTCGGAGCCCGCTCCTTCTACAACTGCAATTTCTTCGGGCAACGAAGGGGCAATTCGGAGTATTTTGATTCCGAAATACAGCCTCCAAAAAAGAAAGGGGGCGGTATATGCTGATGAAGTCACGAGCTGGTCCGAGGTATCGACCGCTCAGCTCAGAGCTCAGGCCGCTACTCATTTCATGCTGGTAAGTCTTGTTCTACCTTAATTTCTAGTTTTGTAGCCTTGCCGGTACTAACTAGTGTTCTCTTGGCAAGCGAACTCCGTCGTGCAAGCCCTGCCTCTCTAGTCTGAGATGCGCCTGAAGCAAGCCCTGGTTGTCGAGAGCTCATCCCGTGAGGCTCACACCGAACTGAAGTTAGCTCGCGATCATATCCACCGGCTAGAGAGCAACGTGATAGCTCAAAAAGAGTATATCAAGGTGTTAATGTCGGAGAAGGAAGATTTGCTGCACCGGGTGGAGAGCCTCGAGGCCGATGTTACGGAGCGAATAGAGATCCTCCTCAAGGCTATGGACGAGGCCAAGGTGAAGGCCGTGGAGGATTACAAGAGCTCGGAAGAGTTTGATGGGGCGCTAGTGGAGGCCTACCGCAAAGGCTTCAAGCTCAGCAGGTGGTTGATCAAGCGCGAGTTCCCATAGCTCGATGTAAGCGTCATCACCACTTCGCGAATCACTACGGAGGTAGCCCTTTTAGCTGCTGAGGACCCGGACTCCGAGGAGGAGGGTGATGATGACATTGGAGAGGCCAATGCCACCGATCAGGCTGGTACTTCCGCGGGGGCTTCGGGCAAGGGTGACGAGTCCCCTAAGTAGTCCGAGTGGTCTTTTGTATTTTGAGCCTGCGAGCTTGGCGTTTTTGTTTCTTTTCTACCCTTGTAACGAACTTTTGCAGAATTAATGAAATACTCTTTTATTGCAAAGTGTCAAGCAATTACCTTCTTTTTAATCGCAATTATGTAATTTTCCCCGAACTGTTGAGTCGTCGAGCTAGGTGACCGGGGTGGGGGTTTCTTAGCTGTTACCCAAACTACCACCCCGTACTTAGGAGTAATTTGCTGAAGGGAGCGACATTGTAGGGTATACGTCCGACCTGTCTACACACAGGCTACATGTCGTAACAACCATTACAGGTATTCATACTCGAGCTAGGTGTGCCTTGGCACTTCGCCTATGCCAAAGAGGCGACTAGGTCTTTGATGGTGGCGAGGTCCTTTGTTAGCTCGGTATTTTAGCCCTTAGGCTGAGGGAGTGACTTATAGTCCACTCCTCTGGAGCTCGCCCATGCCAAAGAGGCGACTGGGTCTTATATGGTGCCGAGGTTCTTTTATTAGCTCGGTGCTTTGGCCCCTAGGCTCGATGAGCAACTTGTGGTCCACCCTCTTCTGGAGTTCGTCCATGCCAAGGAGGCGACTGGGTCTTATAGTGTCGAGGTTTAGCTCGGCACTTTGGCCCTTAGGCTCGAGGAGTGACTTGTGGTCCACTCAGCTCGGTAATTATAGGTAATATTGCCTTAGGTTGACAATATTCCATGCCCGAGGTATCTGCTTCCCTTCTAGGGTTTCGAGCTCATACGTTCCTTTCCCGAGTACCCGCTTTACTCGGTAGGGTCCTTCCCAATTTGGCCCGAGATTACCAACACAAGGCTCAGGTACCATGACTTTACGAAGAACCAGGTCTCTGACGCAGAGGTACCGCTTCTTGACCCTAACATTATAGTACCAAGCTACCCTCTGCTAATAGGCCATGATCCTAATGTATGCGAGGTCCCGTACCTCATCAAGTAGGTCGAGATTGGTGTGTAGTTCATCCTTATTTGCTCCGTCGTCATATGCTTCCAGGTGTAGACTAGGGACCTCAATCTCGGCTGGGATCACTACCTCCGTGCCGTAAGTGAGGTTGAAAGGGGTCTCGCCCGTTGCAGTCTTCATTGTGGTTCGATAAGCCCATAGTATGCTTTGCAGCTCGTCTACCCACAATCCCTTAGCTCGGGCTAGACGTGCCTTTAGTTCGCAGAGAATTGCTCTGTTTGTGACCTCCGCTTGACTGTTCGCTTGAGGATGCGCCACCGATGTGAAATTTTGTTGTATTACCATGTCTTTGCACCAGTTCTGGAACCTAATGTCCTCGAATTGTTTGTTGTTATCACAAATGAGCACTCGAGGTAGTCTGAAACGGTAAACTATATTCTTCCAGAAGAAATTTTGCACACTTCATGTCGTGATTGTTGCGAGAGGTTTGGCCTAGTGAAGTAATCAACTGCTAACACTAAGAATCTCCTTTGTCCTATCGCTAGTGGAAACGGTCCAAGTATATCGATCCCCACTGTGCAAAGGGCCACGGGCTGGTGAGGTACTTGAGGTCGACAGTGGGCTAGTGATGGATGTTGGCGTGCTTCTGACACTTGTCACACCTTCTGATGAACTTAATCGCATCTATCTTCATCGTTGGTCAATAATATCCCCTATCGTAGTGCGTTCTAGGCAAGGGCCCTGCCCTCCATGTGTCCATCGCACAAACCCTCATGAGTGTCACGGAGCACGAGCTCTGCTTCAAAAGGTCGTAAGCAACGTAGATAAGGGAGCGTGTAGGATCTTTGGTACAGCCATCCGTCTATCATGACGTATTTAGCTACCTGACACTCTATCCTTCTGGCAACATTACGATCTGTAGGGAGGGTCCCGTGTAGCAGGTAGCTTGCTAGTGGACCAACCCAGCTCGGCTCTGCTTGTATGACAAGAGCGACCTCCTCTGCCCCCCCGAGAATGGCAGGCCAAGGCAGGTTCTCTATGTACACGGTTCTCATGGTGTTGTCGCTTGTGCTGGCTAATCGGGACAGGGCATCGGCCTCAGTGTTCTCAGATCTTGGGATCTGCTTGATGAAGTAGGACTGGAAATTGAGCAGAGCCTCTCTGACTTTGGCTAAGTAGGCGACCATGGTTGGCTCGCGAGCTTCATATTCGCTAGTGACCTGGTTGACCACGAGCTGGGAGTCGCTGCAAATAACGATGTGCCTAGCTTTTACTTCATTCGCTAGGGCCAGTCTGGCTATCAACGCCTCGTACTCCGCTTCATTGTTGGAGGCAGCGAACTCGAAGTGTAGCGCATACTCCAATTTCACACCGCTTGGCCCGTACAGAACGATTCCAGCCCCACTACCCTGCTGATTTGATGAGCCATCCACTTGGAGGATCCATGGATCCTCATCCCAGGTCGGGTTCGGTCTAACCAGGGGAGAGGCTGCACTAGTTGAAGCTTCCTCGCTGTGCTCGGGCTCATCCGACCTGAGGACTTCGGTGCTGAGAGTGCATTCCGTGACAAAGTCAGCTAAGACTTGGGCCTTGATAGTAGTTCACGGCTTGTACTGGATGTCATACTCGCTGAGTTCGATGGCCCACTTTGTCAACCTACCGGAGACCTTGGGCTTGAGCAAGATTTGCCTTAGAGGCTTATTGGTGAGGATGACGACCGTATGAGCTTGGAAGTATGGTCAAAGTCTTCGAGCCGCAACAACTAGCGCGTACGCCAACTTTTTGATCTTTGGGTACCTCGTCTCTGCTTCCTGCAACACTTTGCTAACATAATAGATGGGTTGTTGGACCCGATCTACTTCTTTTATCAGTACCGAACTGACTACCTCATCACTCGCAGAAAGGTACAACTCCAAAATATCTCCCTCCTCGGGTCAGGTTAACACCGGGATGCTAGCGAGGTATCTTTTGAGCTCGTCAAAAGCGAGCTGGCACTCTTTGGTCCATTCAAACTCCTTGCTTCTTTTAATTTCCTTGAAGAAAGGCATGCAATGATCTGCCGATTTAGACATGAATCGGCTCAGAGTGGCTATGCGGCCATTCAACCTCTGAACCTCCTTCAATTTCTGGGGTGGTCTCATATCTAAGATGGCCTTAATTTTATCAGGGTTGGCCTCAATGTCACATCGGTTGATGATGTAACCTAAGAATTTACCCGAGGTGACACCGAAAATGCACTTGTTCGGGTTTAATTTCATGTTAAACTTGCGCAAAATTTCAAAAACAGAATGCATATGTTTTATTAAATCATACTTGTCCAGGGGAGGTACCTTGAAGTCTTTTGGTATCGGGACGGCCAGGAGTTCGGGAGACAGGGGAGATGGCACAGAGGAGCGGAGTGTATTTCTCGGCTCCCGAGCTCGCTTCTTCCTTTCCTTTGAGGAGTTTGGGGAAGTTTTGGGTTGTAGCTAGGTGAGCTCTGTGGCATCTTCATTGCTTCTTTGTCGGCTCCGCATTGGTGTTGCTGGCCTCTATGTTGTCGGGCACAGTTCTCGCGGGGAGTGGACCAGACTGCTGGCGATGGCTGTGGATTGAGAGACTTTTTCTAGAGTCCGCGGTCAGGACCTCAAACCGGTTTTCTACGAGCGAGATCTCAAACTCTGAAAGCCAAGGTGATGCAGGTCTGTTAGGCTAAGAATCTCCCGACCTGACCATGCGCGACGAGGTGGGATTAATTGGTTTCTCCCTCTTGCCGCGGGTTGAGACTTGGCTCCTAAGGGGATTCTGGGTCTGGGAGGTCTCTCCCCGGTGAGAGGGGCATTCACTCTGACGGTGAAGCTTAGCTTGCTGTGTGACCGGATGCCGAGGTGGAACCGGCTGGTGGTTCTGAGGCAGTAGTGGGAAATGCTGCTGGTAGTGCTATTGATAAACATGGTACAGTGCTTGTTACTGATATAGTTGGAGCTGCTGGACTTGATGCATTTGAGCTTGTATAGCTCACATGCAGTGCATCAGGTCTTCGAGTTGGTTCTATCCGGCTATCGGGCGAACAGACGGTTTGGCGAAGGTTGTACCTACCGTGGAGGGGAGCGGAGCACTCATTGGCGTCGTGATCTGAGGCACGTTCAGAGTCAGGACCCCATCCACAGAGAGTGGTAGGGTGAACTGACCAATGCACACCGTTGGGATCTGAGGTTGCTCCCCAGAAGTATCCATATCCGTTCTGCGTCCGGCGTTGCTGGAGGAAGCCATGAAAACTTGACTAAAAATGCTTGGCAAAAAGAGGCTTTTCGAAGAGTTTTTCACAGACAATGCCAATTGATGGTGCGTGATCTGGTCACTCCTAGTTGGAAGTGGTTGCGCTCCTAGCTGGCGACGGACGAGAGATACCTATGAGGAAGAAGATGAAGGAACCCGGGGGGGCTCACCCGGCGGGAACACTCCGATGGTTAAGTTAGTAACCAGATTAAAAGTTGGGAGAGAGAGAGAGAGAGAGAATTGTAGAGAAATTAAAGAGCTAGAGTGATGATCACACAATACCTTCGCCTTTGGGGGTCGGGGTCCTTATATGCTAGTATCTTGACATGTCAGGTGCAACCGCCTCCGAATCTCTGTTGCGGTGATCTGCTGTCAAATAACGGCTTGGAGTGGCTGGCTGTTATTTGTCAAAGCTGAGCTGGCGGGCAAAGGTGATCGCTGCAGAATACGATCCTGGCAGACAAGAAACAACCTCCAGGGTTAGTAGGCACGACGTCGCCAGGCAAGAGACGCGGGTGCAGTCTTCAGGTTTGGCAGGTACAGTTGTCAGGTAGAAAACCCCCTGCGATACGCCGAGCTGCTCTGCAGCGAGCTACCTTACACCGAGCTGCGCCGAGGTTTTTCTACCCGAGGCAGGTCTCCGAGGTAGCCTACTTAGGTTTGGACAGGAGTGAGTTTATTCTAGTTAAGGAGCTGACGAGCTTGGGATGCTCCCTACTTAGGAGAGTCTAAGCTCGGGGTGCTCCCTATTTGGGAGAGTCTTAGCTCGAGGTAACGAAGTATTATCTTGTAGCGAGCTATCAGGCTGGGTTATAGCGAGCTCATTATGCTGAGTTATAATGAGCTCGTTATGCTAAGTTGTCACTTATGTCGAATCACGTCCATGTGTCCCCTTATTATGAGGTTGGGCCAAATCACCCTCCCTCGGATTTGATTCCTGATCCAATTATTGTTGTGCTTTATGATAATTTAACCCAACAGGGAAATGACTATGATAGGGAGATAGCCCTTTAAAAAATGGACAACATAGGTCTAAAATCCAACGTTGTTAATGATAAGGTTAATTAGTTGGAACGTGAGAGGGGCAGGGAGACCATCTTTACAAAGACAGGTCAAGGAACTTAGTAGAGTCCATAAGCCTGGCATTTGTTTTTTGATGGAAACTAGAATAAATGCCGACAAATCCAAAAAAAAAAAAAATAGCAGCTCTAGCTAGAGGTCTGGGTCTAAGAATTCAACCTTCAGGTGCCATGAGGAGCTTGTTCTAGTTAATTCTATTGGTTTTAGGTGTTTCCCATCAGCTAATGATATCCCCATACTCTAAAGACTATATCATATTCCCCTAGGGAGGGTGAACTATGTATATATGAGGGTAGTTTCCTTGCCAATATTAGGTTCCCTATTCACCAACAAATTGGTGAGGTCCTTTCTTACTACAACCTAGCCCTAATGCAACTGTTCCCAAACACCTTTAGATTTATGATCGGCCTAATCTCTGTGGCTTAACACAAAAAATATATCTTTAGTTTTGACCTTATTTTGAATCATTTTTGTCCTGAAGGTCCACCCAATGCACCAAGGTTGGTGATACTTCTCCACTTGGCTTCAAATAAAGGTAATTTCTAGATCTCCTTCCTCCATTCATGACTAAAAGGAAAAGTTTGTCTTTACTTCCTACAAGTAGGATTACCCCTATATGATTGAGTGGGGATGCCCTCTATCACAAGACAAACCATTGAGCCTATCTTCTAAAGAGAATGAAATGGTGGTCAAATTGACATCTTTGAAGGCTTAGGTTATGTGATATTTGACAAAGGATATAACGGTGAGTGTGGGATTGATCTTAACTCGTCAAGGTAGTAGGCGCTTCTTGGTTATTCTTGATTACCTTCTAACTTTACCTTGACTAACCTTGACTTGCTTTGTTAATGGAAATAATAAGATGGTTTAGATGAGTAAGTTAGGTGTGCTAGTATGTTTGAAGAGGAAGACATCTATTAGTATCCAATTTTTGCCCGGTCCCTTCATCCTACCTTTTTATATCCCCTTTTAAGGCCCTAAAACATGAAAACACAACCAAATCCATTTAAAACATTACTAAATCCTTTAAAATATTCCAAAACCCAAAATCTGCCATTTTCAATATTGTTTATACATCAAATGCCTGACCAAACCATTCCAGTAAACTTAGAACATCCAGAAACCCTTGAATACCAACTTTCACCACTGATTTCCAATAAAACCACAATCCCTTTCAATGGTCCCAATTAACAAGAACAAGACCAACGTTCAACATTACATGGTCATTGATATCCAAATCAAACACAATCCTTGGACTTAGGAAACTAAAACTTAATTGTACATTATATTTCATGACCAAATTCCAAAGATCTATTCTTCGCCATACTAACTTTCCTTTTTAACGATCTCAATCAACACATTAATCAAACCTTGAATTCACAAAATCAGATCTGGCATATACAATGCCTCAAAAACACTAAGATATGATCATCGACTAAACAATATCACAAAACTCTAACGATCAACAATGAAATTGCCAAAATTCATTTTTTACAACCTTGGGTGAGAAAAACTAGAACAACCAACATTAGCAAATTCTCTACCACATATAAGCATTCCACATGATTCATCGTCTTAATTTATGCATGCACGCTAAGTTTCAACTCAAAAATCCTCTATTTAACCATTTAATCGTCAAAAATTCCAATCCAATATTTATGATTAAATTACAGCAAAACCTATAGTTCAAATAACCAAACCCCTTCCATTGAATCCAAAAACCTTAAAGTGATCTACTCATCCAATCCTAGCCATAAATTCCTTCATTTCTTTTTAAAACAAACAAGATTTTGTTTCAAGCCCTCATATAGGTTGATGGGCTATAAGCTAAATTCTTAATCTAAACCGAACCAAATCTCCCAATTCATACCTTCAACAAAAAATCCACTTATCCCATCATATTATATACATTCCTAAGTACCTACCTACCAAATTTCATCCTAAAATTCCCTCATTTAACCCACCATTAAACCAAGATTTTGTTTTAAAAAAATCTCATTAATCAAAACTGATCGGTCATAGATCTTCATCGTCCAAGATTTATTTGACAAATTAGACTTCACCACCATATTTAGAGGCCCAAAAAAACCTAGCATGTCACATTTTATAACATAATTCCTCCATTTGACCATTAAACTAGAAAGATTCTATTTCAACACATTAAATTAAATCGCCACTTCATTTGTCTTAATATGAAACCTCAGAGGGTGAGGGCTGATGTAAGCCCTCCACTTGACTCCCAAACCACTTGGATGAATAAAATTCTACCTATTAGGCTTAAAACACCAAAAACCTAAGATACCCCCACTTAAAGCTAGGAAAAGATAAAATAACATTTATAATTGTTTTGACTTTACATTTATGCTAATAGGAGCCCCATATTTGAGCAAGATGTGTCAAACATGCCCTAGTCTCCCATTGGATGCACAAAACTCCTCAAAATTAACCCCAAATCAAGGAGAAACATTGCATCTATAAGGAAAATCGATTGCAAGCCCTCTCTACTTGAAAATCTTTAGCTATTTGCAAGAAAACGTTTTCATGGAACCCTAGCCATGTGTAAACTAATGTTCAAGCCTTTTTCTCCCCACCTTTCTCTATTAAAGGGATCCAAATCGAGTTGGAAGTAGGGGTGCTCATGGTTTGGTTAATTGAACCATGTCCTTTTTTAAACCAAACTAGTCCTTTGGTTTTTGTAAAATCTCAAACCAAAATTGAATTGAAATCAATTGGTTAATTGGTTGATCGGTTTGGTTCTTCTTTTTTTGGCTTTTTATATCCATTTTACGGTTTCGAAAAGTGCTCATGATTATTTGTTCACAAAGAATGAAAAAAGAAAACCGCACCTAACATGTTGGGTTTCAAAAAATAAATAAGAGGGGAATCAAGAAAATAAAACCCACTTCTTAACTCTAAGTGGAACTAGTGGCACTGTGTGAATCAACACCAATGACAATGCGGATGTTACTTCTCGTAGATGGTCAGGAGCAAGTGAATAAAAAAATAGAAGAAATGTAGGATAAGAGTGATAGTGGTGAAAGACGAATGTATATTATTGTTCTTACTTCTTAACTTCAGTCTTCCGATCCATTCCCTTGTGAAACTTTGCTTGTAGTAGAGAATAATGAATAAGAATAGCCTTCACACTCTTGCAATGTTTAGACATTATAGTATAAAATTAATAAAACATATTAGTTACCGGTTAATTGTCGATTTTTCACATTGGTTAACTGAAATCAAATTACTATCTTCAATTTTTCAAAAACATCAAACCGAATCAAACTGACTAGTTCGATTAATTGGATTTTTTTTGATTTGGCTTTTCAGTTTTTAATGAGCAGCCCTAGCTGGAAGAAAGGGGCAAAAAGGAGAAAACAATCCTACAAACAACGACTCCGGATCTCCTGCCCACGACAACTCTGCCCACGCCTACCCACAATACACTATCCCCCGTGAATTGGGAACATCTCCCCCTGCATAATACTATGCAGAGGATGAGATGTTCTCCGTGTATGACTAGGATAAACGTGGGCAGAGTTCTCGTGGACAGGAGATCCAGACTCTCCTACAACACAACACTCTGAGCATATAAGAGATCTCTCATTTCGTCTTTCACTTAAAACTCCCAAAAAGGTTGCAACCCAAGGTTCAAATCTTCCCCAAACACTTGCTTCTTGCTCATTTAACCTCCCCAAACTTTGATTCATTTCTAAATAACTTAACAGTATCCTTCCGTTTTACTGAGAAAATCAATTGGAAAGCATCCTACAAGTAAATCCTTCATATTTATAGAGGTTCCCAGTCTTGGGAGTAACAGCCCAGTCAGGATGAGCTGGAGACAAAATCATACACACCCGGCTGAACACCACCTATCACGGTTGAACACATCAATGCTCACTGTGGACCTCATCTGAGACCCAGCTGTACTGAATACTTGCATGTTCAACCGTATAGGTATTCATCCGGGTGTGCATGTTTTTGTCTCCAGCTAATCCGCTCCCGTAACAGCCACTCTGGCTGGCCCAAGATCCTTTCTCAAAATGACTATCATTATTCTCCTCAGTAATCATCTGTTATTCATTCATTGCATGGTCGTTAACTTGTTGTCATTTCTGTGTAGCCGTTATTGGGGGTACCCATAGTGGCAATAGCTTGGCAAAATTGAAATCACATCAGCGCCCCACATGCACATCTCTCAGCATGCATTTGGAACATCTCCCGTACTTATCATTGAGAAATATAGTAGACACACCCTGTGGAGTACCGATGTGAACTTGGGCAAAATTCTCACTTTTTCTTCTAATGTAGGCCACATGGCGTGTCACTCTGGTCCTCTTGTTTTTACATGTGAAAACAGGGGCTCCGCTCATATGTTTTCTCATGTTTTATCTTTTTTTGTTTTCATGTTTTCTCATGTCTAAGGAACAAACATTTGGGTCCCCCCAGGTCCAAGTGCGAAGTTTTGAAGCAAATGACCCCGACATGCTGCTGTAATCGCTCTACCAAGTAATCACTGTAATAGCGTGTCGGGTCAGGAAGATACTTAAAATAATCATTAATAGGTCACCATGTCGGGTTTCCAATCTCGGTACTGTGTACTTGAATTAAATTATTAACAGTCAGTAATTTAATTAAGGGGTTTCATCAGCCACCCCAACGTCTTTTTCATCGTATTCTTCATCATTTCGAACCTACGACATCCTCGCCTCCATTTTCAGAGCCGTTCTCACCGGATCACCGGAGCTCTACGAAAAGCTACAGCGTCTTTTTATCGTCTTCTTCCTCATTTCAAACCTACAACATTTCGAACCTACAGCCTCTTCTCCATTTTCAAAACCGTTTCTTAGAGTTGTTATCATCGGATCGGATCATGGAGCTAATTTCTTAGCGTCTTCTCCATTTTTTCAGAACCGTTAATCACCAGAAGGTATCAGGATGCCCGGTGGGTGAGTGGCAATACGAGTGAGTGGATTTGGCTCTGTCATTTCCGAGAAATGATCCCGGAGGGGATAGGGGGGGTAGACGGGCTACGGAACCACCTCTACGGGGTGGGGAGAGGTCTTCAAGACGTCCCCAAAGGAGGCAGAGATGACCCGAGCCAACGAGGAAGGCCAACGGTGGGAAACAGTGCTTTTGAAGAACTAGCGTTTCCCACCGTCGGCTGGGGTCGTCGGGCCGATGGAAGATCGCAAGGTGTTGGGATGCTTGGTAGGTGAGTGGTAGTAGGAGGGAGTAGGTTTAGTGGCCATCGAACCCCTCTGCACCCACCGGAGCGACCTCCGGGTAATTCTGTAATTTCCAAGAAATGGTTCCGGAGGGGGGTACGGGGGGGTAGACAAGCGGTGGAACCACCCACCTCCACGAGGTGGGGAGAGGTCTCCTGAACATCCCCAGAGGAGGCGAATATGACCCAGGCCAACGGTGGGAAACAGTGCTTTTGTAGAACCATTGTTTCCCACCGTCGGCTCGGGTCGTCGGGCCGATGGGCGATCAGAAGTTGTCGGGATCCACGGTGGGTGAGTAGCAATAGGAGGGAGTAGGTTTGGTAGCCATCAAACCCCTCCGCACCCACCGAAGTGGCCTACGGGTGATTCCGCCATTTTCGAGAAGGGAGTGGGTTTGGTGTCCATCGAACCCCTCCGCACCCATTGGAGCGGCCTCCAGGTGATTCCACCATTTCCGAGAAGCGGTCCCAAAGGGAGGTATGGGGGGTATACGAGCTGTGGAACCACCTCCACGGGGTGGGGAGAGCTCTCCTAGATGTCCCTAGAGGAGAACGAGATGTCCCAGTCCAACGGGAAAGGCCGACGGTGGAAAATAGTGCTTTGCAAAACCCCCTTTTCCCATTGTCGACCCGGGTAGTCAGGCCGATGGGCGATCCAAAATTGTAGGGATGCTCGGTGGGTGAGTCGCAGTAGGAGGGAGTGGGTTTGGTGGCCATTGAACCCCTCCGCACCCGTCGGAGCGGCCGTTAGGTGATTCTGCCATTTCCGAGAAGCGGTCCCGAAAGGCAGTATGGAGGATAGACAGGCGGTGAAACCACCGCCACGGGGTGTGGAGAGGTCTCCAAGACGTCCCCAGAGGAGGCGGAGATGACCCAAGCCAACGAGGAAGGCCAACAGTGGGAAACAATGCTTTTGAAGAACCAGTGTTTCCCATCGTCATCTCGGGCCGTCTAGCCGATGGAAGATCGCAAGGTGTCAGGATGCTTGGTAGGTGAGTGGCAGTAGGAGGGAGTAGGTTTGGTGGCCATCGAACCCCTCTGCACCCACTGGAGCGACCTCCGGGTAATTCTGTAATTTCCGAGAAGTGGTCCCGGAGGGGGATACAGGGGGTAAACGAGCGGTGGAACCACCTCCACGGGGTGGGGAGAGGTCTCCTGAACATCCCCAAAGGAAGTGGAGATGACACGGGCCAACGGGGAAAGCCGACGGTGGGAAATGGTGCTTTTGCAAAACCACTATTTCCCACCGTCGACTCAAGCCGTTGGGAAAATGGGCGATCGGAAGTTGTCGGTATGTTCGGTGGGTGAGTGGCAGTAGGAGGGAGTGGGTTTGGTAGCCATCGAACCCCTCTGGGTGATTCTGCCATTTCGGAAAAGCAGTCTCGGGGGGGGGGGGGTACTAGGGGTATACGAGCACTGGAACCACCTCCACAGGGTGGGAAGTGGTCTCTTGGACGTCACCAAAGGAGGTGGAGATGTCCCGGGCCAATGGGGAAGGCCTACAGTTGGAAACGATGCTTTTTCAAAACCATTATTTCCCATTGTTGGCCCGTGTAGCGGGGCCAATGGGTGATCCGAAATTGTCAAGATGCTCGGTAGGTAAGTGGTAGTAGGAGGGAGTGGGCCTGGTGCCATCGAACCCCATCGCACCCGCCGGAGCGGCCTTCGGGTGATTCCACCATTTCTAAGAAGTAGTCCAGGAGTGGGGTATACGGGGTATACGGGCCGTGGAACCACCTCCACGGGGTGTAGAGAGGTCTCTTGGACGTCCCTAGAGGAGGCAGAGATGTCCCGGGCCAACGGGGAAGGCCGACAGTGGGAAACAATGCTTTTGGAAAACCACCATTTCCCACTATCTGCCCGGGTAGTCGGGCTGATGGGCGATCCGAAATTGTCGGGATGCTCTATGGGTGAGTGGCAGTAGGAGGAAGTGGGTTTGGTGGCCATCGAACCTCTCTGCACCGCTGGAGCGGCCTCCGAGTGATTTTGTCATTTCCAAGAAGTGGTCCTAGAGGACGGTATGGGGGCTAGACGGGCGGCGGAACCACCGCCATGGGGTGGGGAGTGGTCTCTTGGACGTCCCCAAAGGAGGCGAAGATGCCCTTGGCCAATGGGGAAGGCTGGCGATGAGAAACGGTGCTTTTGCAGAACCACCATTTCCCACGGTTGGACCAATGGACGATGTGAAAGTGTCTGGATGATCGGTGGGTGAGTGGCAGTAGGAGGGAGTGGGTTTGGTGCCATCGAACCCCTCCACACCCGCCGAAGCGACCTTCGGGTGATTCAGCCATTTCCGAGAAGTGGTCCCGGAGGGGGGTAAGGGGGGTAAATAGGCGACAAGACCACTTCCACTGGGTGGGGAGAGGTCTCTTGAACGTCCCCAAAGTTGGCGAAGATGCCCCGGGCCAACGGGGAAGGCCAACTGTTGACCCATCGTTGGGCTGATGGGCGATCAAAAGGTGTTGGGATGCTTGGTGGGTGAGTGGTAGGAGGAGGGAGTCGGTTTGGTGGCCATCGAACCTTGTCGTACCAGCCAGAGTAGCCTGCAAGTGATTCTGCCATTTCCGAGAAGCGGTCCAGGAGGGGGTACGGGGGTAGACGGACAATGAAACCACCTCCATGGGGTAGGGAGAGGTCTCCTAGACGTCCCCAGAGGAGGCAAAGATGCCCCTGGCCAACGAGGAAGGCCGACAATGGGAAACGGTTCTTTTGTAGAAGGGAGTGGGTTTGGTGGCCATTGAACCCCTCCACACTAGCCAGAGCGGCCTTTGGATAATTTTGCCATTTCCGAGAAGCAGTCCCAGAGGGGGATACGGTTTCCCACCGTCGGTCTTCCCCATTGGCTCGGGGCATCTCCACCTCGTCTGGGGATGTCCAAGAGACCTCTACCTACCCCATGAAGGTCCCCATGCCCTCGCCCCTTTGGGACTGCTTCTCAAAAATGGCAGAATCACCCGAAGGACGCTCCGTCGACCTTCCCCGTGAGCCTAGGCTTCTCTGCCTCCTGTTGGAATGTATCTTCAATGGATTTACGAATTTTTCTTAGTCAACAAAAAAATATCTTTTAAGCAAGGAGAATAATAACAAAAAGAAGAAAAACAAGTCACCAAACTGTAGTCATCCCTTCAATACCTATCTCATGGACTGATTTCATGGACTCAATCTACCTTATGCAAACATCAAATACTCTCTCCACATTTCCAAGGCTTTCCTAAACATCACTATGACTATTTCCCGATGTAACCTCATCCAACCAACCTCGATGAATCGCCCATTCAAAAAATTTGCAACCACCAATAGAATCGCTTTTAGTTGTTGGACTATCTAGCACCTACTCCTACAAGTACAACACATGTCACTTGCAATATACATGCCTTATATCAATGTTAACAAATAATATCATCCCACTAAAAATATTACCTCTGATTTTAATCAACAACTATAAAACAACTACAGTTATTCCGAGTTGTTAAAATTCGAAAGATGCTTTTCCGTTTGCAATAGCAATACTTAGTATCATACTACAAACTACTCAGAGATTGATTCCTGACACTCTGTTGGCTATTCATACATACAACTGTTCAATAACCCACAGTAAGGATATTCATATCTTAATCAACATTAAACACTTCATTTTCATTAGCATTGAACTAAGCAACATTCAAATATTATTTACAGAGGTCCTTATGGGAAAAAAATGTAACAAAGTAAATTTCCTATGGTCGAGCAGCATCAACAAATGCGCGAGTGGCCAATAGAATATTAAACCACCGGAATTAACCGAAAACACGGGCCGTTATAGAAACACGGGGGAACCACCTCCACGGCGGTTGAATGCAAAGGCCTGATAAACCTTCCAACGGCCACTAAAACCAGTTTTGAGTGTGCTTTCAACGGTTAACTGACGGGGAGGAGACGAGACAAATTTCGAATTTGTTGGCTGGGGCTGGCATGGGTTTCGATTTCCGTACGTCCCCAATCGAAATTTCTGAGGGCGAGCTGACCGAAGAAACCCCTTTATTTTTCTGGTAAGGGTTACAAATGTTCAAACCCCCATCAAATTTTGATCGCTGCGGTGAATGGACTTCTTATCTACTTTGTCACCCCGCCAAAAGTCGCTTTCTAAACTCTGACTTACAACACCACAATAACTTTTTGGAGAACGGAAAGTAGCCATATGATATGATGGAATAGCAGCAGCTGTAACTCTTCAAAAGAATGGTCTTCCCCGCATGAGAAAGGTAATGTGCTTTCCAGCCTTGGAGTCTAGATCTCAGTTTCTCAATAATCAGGTTTTGTTCTTTCTTCCCATAATGATCTGAGAAAAGGAAACCACCCAAATACTTCTCTTTGTCGTCCATAGTTCTCACCCCCCCAATTTGTTTAAAATTCTTTTCCTTATTCTACGATGAGTATTTGGACTGAAAAGGATGGATGATTTATCATAGTTCACCTGCTGACCCAACCACCTGCTGAACGACCAACAAGGAGGATGTCATCAGCAAACATCAAATGGTTAAGTTTGCATCCTTGATTACCAAATTTAATTCCATGGAGAGTATTATTATGTAATTTTGCTTGGAGCATTTGAAATAACACATCCATGGCAATTATAAATAGATGGGGGATAAAGGACAACCTTGACGAAGGCACTCTCAAGCAAGAAGGGCTTAGATGGGTAGCCATTGATCAGACCACGAAGAGATACTGAAGAAATGCAGTGTTTGACACTCTCAGAAAAGTTGTCGGAGAAACCTCCCAGAGGAAGCACATGCAAAATGAAATTCCATTCCATACGGTCATATGCTTAGAAAGATCCAATTTCAGTATTTTTTCTTCTTCATAGAGTTAATGATCTAGTTAGCAATTATCCTATTGTCCAAGATCTGTCGTCCTGGCACGGAAGCATTTTGGAGAGGAAAAAGAATATGAGGTAGTAAATTTCTTAATCTTTTAGAGATAATTTTAGCAATCTCCTTGTACGGAATGTTGTTGCACCCGATAGGACGAAAATCAGCTGCAGATTCCATGCCCAGCTTTTTGGGTATGAGAACAATATTGGTAGAGTTGATATGCGCAAAGTCTTCAGGGTGCTGCCAAAGAGATTGAACAAAAGCAACAAATTCATCCTTTAGGTTGTCATTGGTTTGAAGGAAAAGTAGGGAAAGGAAGGGAAAAGCAGTATAATTTCTGGTACAATAATGCATGTAACCCATCTGGGCCTAGGGCCTTTAATGGGCCAATGTCAAAGAGGGCATTCCTTACTTCCTCATCGGTTGGTAATTGATCAAGCATAAGTCTGTCTTCGTGGGTCACCTCACAAGGACTAAACTTCTTAAGGTTCGATGAAGAAAAGAGAGATTTAAAATAATTACAAGAATATCTTCAATTTCCTTTGGATCTGAGGTCCATACTCCATTACTGTTTTTAAGCCATCTGATGGATTTTTTTCTTTTCTTGTTAGATGCAAACTGGTGAAAAAATTTGTGTTTTGGCCACCACCATCCAACTAATTGCATCTTGCTCTTTGCCGCCATTAAATTTCTTCATGTTCGAGACATCTTTGAAGATCCTCTTTCAACTCCTCATGATACCCACACTCCATAGTCCAATTTGCTTCAAAATTAGTGGGTTTCTGTCTTCTCTTTCTATTTTTTTTGTGGTTGATAGGACAAGCGGCCCGTGGTTACTCCCAATGATTGGGAGATGACACACCCATGCATTCCGAAAGAAATCAAACCAGCCCCTAGTGCAAATAACAAAATCCAATCTCTTTAATCAGACCGTTATCCACCCTTCCATTACTCCCTGTGAAACGAGGCCCCTGAAAGCTCAGACCGCAAAGCTGAAGCCTGGTAATGAAATTTTGCAGACCATTTGTATTGTTAACCAATAGCTGTCGCCCTCCTTTTTTGTTCCCTTCAACAAGATCATTCAGGTCACCAACTATGCACCACTCGTGCTATAACTGGGAGCATAATTCAAACATTTCATCCCAAACTCTCTTTCTTTGGTTCATATTGGGGTGCCCATACATACAAACCAAATACCAGGGAAATGAAACCGGTTTATTAAGAATTAAAACAACAAAATAGTGAGTGGACTTCTTGACAATGTTTAGTTGGGTAGAGCTAATGTCCATCCGGTTAGCTCCACACACGTTAGGGGTGCAAATTCGTGCAAGACAGATGGCCGCATGCAATTGTTTGGGGTGCCTAGGGCACCCGACTATGGGATAACTTTGGTTATTGGTCCCCAACAGCCTATGACGTTGAAAGCGTTTTTGGGCTGGGCACATTCACCTATTCACGCCCATGGTAACATGGCATGCGGAAATTACTAATTTACCCACTCTCATGGTAACGTGGCATTCCCAAAAACGCTCTCAACAGTAGGTTGTTGGGCCCCAACAGCCAAAATTTTCCCCCCGGCTGTGGGGCGCCTAAGAACATCCTCCCGTTATTGCTGTATTATACTCAACTTTTACCAAGCTTGCGTGGTCTTTTTTGGTACTTTTTTGCATTTTAATTTAAACCGGAGCACTTGTGGGTAGAAAAAAATGAGACAATTTACTAACAGCCAGCCATTGTCCTTTCAAGATCATGTGTTCCAAAACAAAAATGCCGATGCCCCTCACCAAAGAACCTGGAAATTCCTCATTGTGGCCTTACAAAGCTCCAATTAAGTTTTTTTTTTTTTTTTAATTTCTTGAGTTGGTCCGGTTTGTTTTTATTTAGTTAGGAAGTTGTTGGGCTTTAGGCCCATTAGTTTATGTTTTTTTTAAGTTGTAACTGTTCAGCTTTTAGTAGCCGCCATACTAAGGGCATCCTTGTAATATCTCATATTTTTAAGTTAAGTATAAATATAATGAGAGGGGGCGACTAAGGTGGATTTCACAATCTTGGTTGACTTCCTACTCTCTTCTCCTTTCTTCTCTACTGCTGAAATTTTCATCTTCCCCCTCTTTCCTTCACAAGAAACTCGACTAAATCTGCAATTAGTGATCTCTACTTGGTATCAGAGCAGGCCGAAGGTTCCTTGAAGTTGTTCTCTCATGCAGCCCTAAATCAGCCGACTGCATGGTGATTTAAGAGGTTGATCAAAGCTCTCAGGTAAGCCCAATTTTTGGATTTTTTTAGTGGATCTATGTGCCTTGTAGCTGGTCTAGGGTTTCTCATCAAAATCAGGAAAAACTAGAGAAAGGGGAAGAGTCATATTTCTATTGGACTCTTCAATTTTGACCTAGGAAGTGGCGCCCTAATTTTTTAGGGTTCCTTGGAGTTTTTTGTAAGGGGCAATTCAAGTCCTACCTGATTTGGAGGCTTCTAGAGAGGGTGGCTGCCTCTTCTCTCTCTTCTCTCGTCCCACAAAAAAGGAATCTTTCATGGGAAGAAAGTCTAGGACACCAGAAAGGTGTTGGTTCCAAAAGGTGTTTTGTTTGATCTTGCTGTAAATTTCAGTTATTTTCTTTACATCTTTTGAGAAGCACGGAAGGCCACGGAGTTGAAAATAAGCCCAAGAGTGAAATGGGACCAGTGGGAGGTGTTAAAGACCCTTTCGGGGCTGGGACCATTACTACAGTTAGGTTGGATGGTGCAAATTACTTAGAATGGTCACAATCTGCAAAGATGGCCATTGGTGCTCATGGAAAATTAGGGTATATCACTGGTGAAGAGGTGAAACCCGAAACTAGCAACTCCTAATGGGTACAGAAGAATTATATAGTGATGACTTGGTTGTGTAATTCCATGTTGCCACATACAAGTAAAATTTTTTTATGGGCAAATACAGCTAAGGAAATATGGGATGGGGTTGCAGAAATCTATTCATAGAGGGAGAATGTTGCAAAGACTTATCAATTGAGAAATTAGATTATTGCTACAAGGCAGGGAGATAGATCTGTTGCAGCCTATTTTTCAGTCCTTAAAACCCTGTGGCAAGAGATTGACCATTTAGAGACATTTGCTTGGAAAACCACTAAGGATGTAGCTACCTATCAGAAACATCCAGAGAATTATAGGGTGTTTGAATTCCTTGTTGGCCTTAATCCTAAGTATGATATTGCACGACAGCACCTTCTTTCCAGGGACAGTGTTACTCTCTCCCAAGCATATGCCTTTGTGTCAGGGGAGGAGTGCAGGAGAGGTGTGATGATGAAAAACCTTATTTCTGATCAATCTGTCATGGTAAGTGTTGTGAAACCTAAACAAAGTGGCAGTGACATCAAGAAGGAAGATAAAAGAGATCTGATCTGTGACTACTGTAAGAAGCATAAACATACAAGAGATACTTGATGGAAGCTTCACCCACATCTCGTGCCGACTAGATTGAAAAATAAGAAGGGAAATGCGCACATGGCAGTTACTGGTGACATTCCGGCCCCTCCTACTACAGTTGCTCTGGAGTCTGTTGCAGCTGTTGTAGTAAGGGCTGAACTTGAGAAGTATGGGCTACTTTTAAACCAGCGGGATACAGCCAGTTCCAGTTCAGCCGCAATCGGACAGCAAGGTACAGGTGGCACTGGTGGAGTCCACTCTACCTCCTTTGCTCACACAGGTAGTTCACACGTCACTGCAAATTATGTTTCCACTTCAAGTAAGGAGAGACCTCCTTGGATTATAGATTCTAGAGCATCAGAGCACATGACACAGAGCTCTACTATTTTTTCAACTTACCAGCTCTGTTCTGGCAAAGATAAGGTCTCTACAGCTGATGGATCCCATGTTTCAACTTACCATGGATGTCACCTTTTTTGAATCCACGTACTTCTTCTCAAAAAATCCTTCTCAGGAGGAGTGTTTTGGGGAAGTGAGTCAGCAATCTATTCCTCTCCCAGTTCCAGTCCCTGTGTCTACTCCTGTGCTTGACCACCACCTTGTGGCACCTACCTTGCCACCTCCTTTGCGTTCTGCTTCTCAGCATTACTTACAACAAAGACTTCACAAGGGGGTTGATTCCACTACGGCAGAACTCACACCACTTCCTGTCGATTCCTTGGAGACTCCAGATTCGGCTGCCATGGATTCAGGTATTCCTCTTGGTCCCGCTACTGTTTCAATTCTCATTGATCATATTGACTCTGTTACAGATAACCTTGATCTCCCTATTGTTCTCAGAAAAGGGAAGAGAAAGTGTATTGCTCATTGTATTTCACAGTACTTATCCTGCAGTGGACTTTCTCCTTCCTACCGTGCTTTTCTCTCCTCTCTTGATTCAGTGTCTATACCCAAGGGTGTTAGTGAGGCTCTCTCCAAACCTGAGTGAAAAACAGCTATGCAGGAAGATATGACAACTTTGATTAAGAATCAGACATGGGACATTGTGGATCTACCAGAAGGCAAGGAGACAGTTGGATGCAGATGGGTTTACATAGTAAAATATAAGGCAGACGGAAGTATAGAAAAGTACAAGGCAAAACTTATTGCAAAAGGATACACACAGACCTATGGCATTGATTACTTAGAGACCTTTGCGCCAGTTGCAAAGATGACATCCGTTCGGATACTTCTTTCTCTTGTTGCCTCATACTCTTGGCCTTTGTTTCAACTTGATGTGAAGAATGCTTTCCTAAATGGGGATCTGCAAGAAGTGTATATGGATCTTCCTGCTGGTTTTACAATGATACTGAAAATGGAAATGTATGCAGGCTTAAGAAGTCACTTTATGGCTTGAAACAATCTCCTAGAGCATGGTTTGACAGATTCAGATAGGCCTTGATTGCTTTTGGCTACACTCAGACTCAATCCAATCACACCTTGTTTGTGAAGCGAAGGGGATCTTTGGTGTCAGTCCTAATTGCTTATGTGGATGGTATTGTTGTCACCGGGATTGATCTGAGTGAGATTGATGGTCTAAAAAAGAACCTACATAAAGAATTTGAAATTAAGGATCTTGGAGAACTAAAATACTTCTTAGGCATTGAAGTTGCAAGATCAAAACATGGAATTTTTATCTCACAAATGAAGTATGTCTTGGATCTTCTTCAAGAAACATGGAAGCTTGGAACAAAAGCAATCAGCACCCCTATTGATCAGAACCATAAAATCAATGCATCAGAAGGTGAACCAGTAAAGGACATTGGGTGATATCAGAGACTTGTGGGTCGGCTGCTATACTTGTGTATGACAAGACCAGACATCTCCCATGCAGTAAGTATAGTAAGTCAATACATGCATGCTCCACGAGTCCAACATTGGGAGGCAGTTGACAGGATTCTTGCTTATCTGAAGGGACACCCAGGCAAAGGCATATTGTTTACTGATCATGGACAGTTGAAACTAGAGGCTTATATAAATGCAAATTGGGCAAGATGCCTTGATGACAGGAGATCAACCTCAGGAGTGTGCACCCTAGTTGGGGGTAACCTTGTCTCATGGAAGAGTAAGAAACAAACAGTGGTGGCAAGATCAAGTGCTGAAGCCAAATACAGGGCCATGGCACATGGAGTTTCAGAACTTCTCAAGATCCGTTCCCTATTAGAAGAAATTGGTGTACAGGCAAAAGAACCTATGATGCTATACTGTGATAACCAGGCAGCAATTAACATTGCCCATAACCCAGTCCAGCATGACCGAACTAAGCACATTGAAGTGGATAGACATTTTATCAGAGAAAGGGTAACTTCTAACCCAGTCCAGCATGACCGAACTAAGCACATTGAAGTGGATAGACATTTTATCAGAGAAAGGGTAACTTCTGGAAAAGTTTGTCTTCCATACATTGCTTCTGATCTGCAGCTCGCTAATGTTCTCACGAAAGGTGTTGCAAAGAACAAGCTGGAGCATGATCTACGTAAGTTGGGAATGTGTGACATTTACTCCCAACTTGAGGGGGAGTGTTGAGTTGGTCCGATTTGTTTTTATTTAGTTAGGAAGTTGTTGGGCTTTAGGCCCATTAGTTTATCTTTTTTTAAGTTGTGACTGTTTAGCTTTTAGTAGTCGCCCTACTAAGGGAATCCTTGTAATATCTCATCTTTTTAAGTTAAGTATAAATATAATGAGAGGGGGGCGGCTATGGTGGATTTCACAATCCTGGTTGACTTCCTACTCTCTTCTTCTCCTTTCTTCTCTATTGCTGAAATCTTCATCTTCCCCCTCTTTCCTTCACAAGAAACTCGACTAAATCTTCAATTAGTGATCTCTACTTAACTAAATCACACACTAATTCTGTGATGTGAGACCAACAACTCTAACACCAAATGATGTAGAACCAAATAACTCCAATACCAAATAATCTAAGATGGCAATGACCATAGTGTAAAAATAGGAAGATATTGATCAGTTAGAATAGGTTTTAGGAAAGATTCAAGGACCCAGACACAAAAAGGGATATAGAAGGTTCTAGCCTTCTAAGAATTATAGATTCTCTATAGGATGGTGGAAAATGAGAATAAATAAACTAGGTGTAGAAATAAAATTTTAATGAAACATCATAAAAATGTTTAGAATGATGGATTCCATAGGGTGATTTAATTTTAAAGCCTTCTAAGTAGCTTTTCTATAAAAGGACAAAAATCCTCTGATGCAAGGTTCAAAGTTTTGATATGTATTGGACCGTATCGGCTGATATGTATCATATCAGGGGCTTTCCGATATGCCCCTACAGTGGGTGTTTCGGGTCAGACCATGGTTCAAGGGGTAGACGGGACCTTAAATTGACCCCTCTGAACCAGATTGAGAAAAAAAAAAAACTAGAAAGAAAATGGAGAAGCAATCCTTGATACAGGCCGATATGCCCCTATCGACATATCAACCTGTATCGATATTTTGAACCTTGCTCTCATGAAAGAAATAGCCAAAATTCCCAAAACTAAGGTGTTGAATTATAATTTGTAGGATGAAGGATGATTAAGAACTATGTGGGAACCCAAATATAAAAGCAAGTAGAGACTATTTGGGTACAAAAGGATGAAAATGACTAAAATGAAGAAATTCAAAACTTTGATATAAACTAAAGAAAGCATACCTTTTATCAATTTTGATTCTTAGTATGTAAAAGAAAAATCAGTTTCAATTCTTCAGAGTTGTTGAATGAACTCTTTTGACGAAGAATTGTAAATTATTGACAGTCATAGTGGCTTCTAATAAAATTAGAAAGAAGATGTTATTCAATGGGGAACCTAGAATCACTATAAGGTTTATGAGAGTAACTTACCATAAGTAATAACAAAAGGTCATTATCCAATCTTAGTCGCAACTATCTGGGATCCTAGGAGGGGTGGACTGGACACAAAACAAACCTTTGTGCCTTTGTCGTTTTACTTTTTTATTATTTTATTTGTACACAAACAGGACACTCACAGGATTGTATGTGCACATACTTCTTGGGTTAACATTTTACCCTTACCCAATGTTGGTCCAAATTATCTAGGGCAGGGTTCAAAGTTATAATACGTATCTAGCCGTATCGACCGATACGTATCAAATCGGGGGCTTCTCGATATGCCCCTACAGTAGGTGTTTCAGGTCAGACCATGGTTCAAGGGGTAGACGGGCCTTAAACCGACCCCTCTGAACCAGATTGAAAAAAAAAAAAACTAGAAAAAAAATGGAGAAGTGAGCCTCGACACAGGCCGATATGCCCCTACCGGCACATTGGCCTGTACCAATATTTTGAACCTTGATCTGGGGTCTTGGGAGGGGTAGACTAGATAGATTTTGCACAAAGTGGCCACTTTCAGACTTTTACCTGTGTTCTCACGCTTGCCAGCCTGAGATTTTACCATTACACCAAGCACAGACCCCTATTTAGGGAACAATACGACAGATTTGAATTTTCTTAAAATTCTATCTACCTAATTTGATATGCTCTTCATAAGAGACAACCCCCTTGCTCAAGAATGATTCCCACAAAGAACCCTAAATAATTTGTTCAATTAATCAGGTGAAACTCTAGCTTCCACAAGTGCAGAAACTTTCATACCTGTCCAATTGAACCTTATTTAAAGCTAGGCTATAGGTGTCAGAACCCTTATCTTTGGCTCCTAGATCAATTGCCCTAAGCTCTTGAAACTTCAAATAACTGATCAAAATACGTGTACTCTATGAAAATACAAAAAGATGAAATTCATAAAACTACATATCTCAAACTATTTGTTATGATAAAAACTAAACCCTCAAACTCCTATAAGAATACTAACCGTCAACTCATTCAGCCTAGTAAAGCCCTAGTTTTGACCTGACCTGTGACTTCATCACTTCAATAGAAAGACTTCCATTGAAACTTTCAAAACCCCCACCAATATCATCTAGGAAATCAAGAGCTTTCTGCTCAGCTGAAACTAGCGATACCTGTTAAACTCTAGCTTAAGTGCAGAAACTTTCTACAGTGTTCACATTCAAATTGAACCTTATTAAAAGCTAGGCTACATGTGTCACAGCCCTTATCCTTGGCTCCTAGATCAATCGCCCTAAGCTCTTGAATCGTCCAAAACATCTGTAAGCTTAAATTTGGCAAAGTAACTTTTTCATGAAGTTCCTAAAATACTGTTTTGAATTAATAGATTTAAACATTATTTAATTAACTACAAACACAAAAAGATGAAATTCTTAAAACTCCATATCTCAAACTATTTATTACGATAACAACTAAACACTAAAACTCCAATAAGAATACTAACCATAAACTCTTTCAGCCCACTAAGCCCTAGTTTTAACCTGACTTCTGACTTCATCACCTCAATAGAAATACTGTCTACTTCCATTGAAACTTTCAAAACCTCACCAATATCCTCTAGACAGCCACAAACTTTCTCTTGGCAACCCCCCGCCCGCCAAAAAAAAAAATCATAGAGAACCTACTCCCAGAATAAAGTAACAAAAGAGTTTAAAAGAATGCTCAAAAAACAGAAAGCCATGTTGTAAAGGAGGGCCTTCAACTTGGTACCAAAATGGAAATGATCGAATCATCGAAGAGCCAAATGTGAACTGGAAGCAAAATGAACTAAAATTAAACTGGAAGGGAAAATTACTTCACTGCAAAACTAAAACTTTATCTATGTCAATATTGCCTATAAGTTTGGCGTCAAGAGAAAATAAGCTGCCAAGAAGACTTACAAGAAACCACTAAAAAGGCAAAAGAATCATGCCCAAAGCAGTGTAACCACAAAGAAAAGTAGAAGAGCCAGAATAAAACAGAGACTCACGATTGCCATAAATGCCTGGAGTGGAAACAGAAAGGAGAAAAGTAAGGTAGTTTTAAACCTACAGTTGATAAGACAAATGTAGGTATTTCTTTTATATATAAATGGGGAGATTTGGGATTCAGATTACCTTTCCTTGAGATTCAAACTTGAACGTTACGGTGAACCATGACAATCCTTTATCGACAAAAGGAGCAAGAGCAAGGGCCCTGCACAAGAAGCATGTCTTAAAATAAGTGGACAGAAGGCATTATATAGACATACACCATCAATTGCAAACAAGACATGTAAACTTGTCATTAGACTTGTTCATGGACCGGGCGGGCTCAGCTTTTGACAAAATATGAATGGGCCTAACCTGAAGCCCAAGCCCAGAATTGTGTAAAGCCAAGCCTGAGGCCTGGCCTATAAAAAGATCCTACTTGTCATTTCCAATACAGATTGATTTTTGGAATGCAGAATACTTGGAAAACTTGATCAGATTAGGGTTTTTAATCTAAAGAGAACCTGTAAATGGTTGATGAATACCAGTACCAAGACAGAAGAAAGAATGAGAAGAGAATCCTCTTAACGATGTGTGTGTGCAGCCCCATTCTTTATTATACACAATGACAAAAACACCCCTACCAACTACTAATGAGTGTACAAGTGAGACATAAAAAAGAAAAACACTAGTATGACACATCAGTATAAACAAATAAACAAAGAAATAAACATAGAAAGAACTTCATAACATTCCCCCTCCAACTGAGCATAGATATTAATTCTGCCCAGTTTGCATTACATAATGCCACAACCAAGATTTAGGGACTCCTTTTGAGTATATCTACTAATAAAAAAGCAATGAATGGAAGGTACACTTCACTAAAAATTACTCTCTTTTAGTGTTTGTCAACTTCAATATGCTTCATTCTATGTTGAATTGGATTATAGGCAGACGTAGATCCCACCTAAAATAATCTGAAATAAAATAGAAAATAGAAGGAAAGAAGAAGAAGAAGATGGAAGAGTGAGAAACAATGGAGAAAGAAGATGGAAGAAAAGGAAAGGAGGAAGAGGCACAATTATATGTATACCCTTAATAGGGCGGCAAGTAGATCTGTTCATGGGCCGGGCACGGGCTTGGCTTTTGCCAAAATTTGAATGGGGCTCAGCCCGAAGCCCGGCCCGTGAACAGGTCTACCAGCCAGCACTAAAAACAGTAATAACAGAAAGAAAACAGGCCCACTAACTAAGAAATACATGGACCAAAATAAATAAAATAATAATGTCCTATGGCTCATTCTGCCATCATCTCTCCACTCCCCCCCCTCAAGCTGAGCATGGATATCAATCATGCACAGCTTGCTTACATAGTGCTGTAACTTTTCCTTAGGGACACCCTTGGTCAAACATCTACTAACTGTTGATCTGAGGCACTGAAAGGAAGACAAACTTCTCTGGAAGCCACTCTTTCTCTTATAAAATGCCGGGTCTACCTCGATATGTTTTGTCCTATCATGTTGAACTGGATTGTGAGTTATGTTAATTGTAGCCTGGTTATCACAGTACAACATTAAGGGATTATCATATACAATACCCATGCCTAGAGAAGAGAATACTCTTTCTCACAATTCCCTTCAAGTAACAAACAACCCATTCTGCAACAGCCATATGTGTGTCTTTAGGGGCATGCATAAATTGGCTAATCACACTGACAGCATATGAGATATCTAGCCGTGTCATGCAAAAGGTATAGTAACTTCCCCAAAAGTCCTTGGAACACTCCCCTGCCCGCCAAGAGCTCACCATCATTAGTTGAAAGCTTATGGTTGGCATCAATAGGTGCAAAAGCAAGTTTGGCACCAAGTTTCTGAGTCTTCATAAGAAGATCTAATACATACTTTTGTTGGGAGATAAAGATGCCATCTTTAGACTTAACAACTTCAATTCCCAAGAAATATCCCAACTCCCCTAAGTCCTTAACTTCAAATTCTGAGGTAGATTTTTGGGTGCTTGAACTTCCTCTGTATCACTCCCTATAACCACAATAATATCAACATAAATAGCAAGGAAGGTAACCGAAGTATAGCCAAACTCAACAAGTGCAGCTCTGAATTTGTCAAACCAAGCTCGTGGGAATTGCTTGAGGCCATAAAGGTATTTCTTCAACTTGCACACCTTGCTCTTCATTTCCATACCATATATGCCTAGAGAAAGTGACATATAAACCTCTTCAATCAAGTCCCCATTTAAGAAGGACAACAACAAACTAATATAATGGCCAATCATAACTCACTACCAAGGAAAATAGAACTCTCATTGAGGTCATTTTAGCAACTAGTTAGAAGGTCTCCGTATAATCAACTCCATACACCTGAGTATAACCCTTGGCTACTAGCTAAGCCTCACACCTCTCATGGTGCCATCAGCATGATACTTGATGGTGAACACCTACTTACATTCCATTGGTTCCTTCTCATAAGGCATGTTGTGGGACTTAACAGTATGGGCTTCAGCCCATTTATGTTATGTTTTGTTTATTTCTTGTTAGGCTGTATTGTTCTGTACTGTTATTAAGAATGGGCCTAGGCCTTCTTTTATTTTGAATTACATTACCTCTTACTAATAGAGGGTAATATTGTCAACTCATGTATTATTGTTGCCCTAGTATAAATAACAATTTGATGGGTTGGACAGAGGGTGCCACCCTATTCTCCATTTCTGTTCTTCTTCTTCTTTCTTCCTCTCTTGATCAAGAATCTGAATACAAATATGGTGTTAGAGCTGTAATCTCCTCTTATTCTGCTCGTCTACCCTCTTCTTCACCTCCTCTTTCTTCTTAAACTTCTTTTATTGCTGGAACAACAAGAGAGAGTTGCTGCTGGCTGTGGTGAACTGAAGTTTTTTCTAGGGTTTTTTCCTGGAAAAAATCTCCAAGGAGGCCCAGAATAGTTGCTGGTATGCCCAGGTAAGGCAAGAAACTTTGAAGTAGTCATATGGACTTCTAGAGAAACCTGGTTAACAGGTCTAGCCGTTGGACTGTAAGGGGTATTGGTCCAGGAGGTTCGTGCTCTAGCCACTAAACTATAAGTAGCATCAGTCCAAGAGATTTGTGTGCTCTCTAGCCCAGTTTTTCTGGAGTTTTAGCAAAGGGAAGTGTTGTTTGACCTGTTCTACTATTCAAATAACAGTTTTTTGTGAGTTCGGGATGTCTTCCAACACAAGTGAAGTCTCATCTGGAGGTTCAAGGACTACAGACAATATTATTCATCTTGGAAATCCCATGGTACAGATTAATAATGTGAAACTAAATGAATACAACTATAGGGAATGGGTCATTTCAACAAGATGGTCCATGGTGAGCCATGGGCTGCAAGGTTACATTGATGGGAAGATTAAGGAGCACAAGGAAAACGATCCTAGTTACAGAAGTGGTGCAAGGAAAATGCAACTGTGATGTCATGGTTGCTAACCTCTATGACTCCTAAAATTGCAAGGATTGTTTAGCACTGTACCACAGCCCATAAGGTTTGGGAGAAACTGTACAACACTTGTGATCAAACGAAAAACATAGCAAGAATCTACAAGATAAATGAAGACATTTTTAGTTTGACTCAAGGAGACACGACTGTTGCAACTTATTTTGTTACACTAGAAAGTTTGTGGGAAGAACTTGATATCCACTTAGTCCTTGAGTGGGATAGCACCAAAGATATAGAAAGGCATGACAAGCAAATAGAAGGAAAATTTTTCAAGTTTCTTGCTAGTTAAGACCACTCATATGAAAGAATTAGAGCACAAATATTAGAGAGAGATGAACTTCCAGATCTGCATCATGTGTTTTATCTAATTAAGAATGAGGAGATGAGGAAAGAAATGGGAATTGATGTCTCTCTCTAGCCTATTGAGCAGTCTTCTCTTTTCCAGCAGCTCTAAGGGTGGAAAAGGGGTGGATAAGAAGAACTTGAAATGTTCTCACTGTGGAGGAGAGAAGCATACTAAGGATACTTGCTGGAGTCTTCATCCACACTTGAAACCAGCAGCCTTGAGGAAGGACAAGAAGACAAACAAGGATCCCAACTACAGTTCAGGTCAGGTTATGTAGCCAATGTAAATGTTGCAGATAGTGTTTCTAAGGGTAACAGTACTAGCTCTTCTAATGTGGGAAAAACTTCCCAGAATTTACAACCGAAGAGGTAGAAATCCTCAACTGGGCTATGGCTTGGTTGAAACAATCATCCATTGCTTCATTCTTATTTGTAAAAACAGATATAACATCTACCCTTAGTGCTATTCATTCTTCTTCATCAAACATTTGGGTTATTAGTTCAGGAGCTTTTGAACACATGACAAATTCATCCTCATTATTCACTTCTTACCATCTCTCATCAAGGCATGATACGGTAAAAATTGATGATGGATCTCTTCCCATTGTTTCTGGAAAGGGAGACATTCAGCTAGGAAAGGGGATCCCCCTCAAATCTGCCTTACATCTTCTAGATTTCACCACTAATTTACTCTGTCTCAAAAATTACCAAAACCCAACATTGTCTTGTTACCTTTATTACTGTTTTCTGAAAGATTGTAGCTGAAGTAGTAGAAGAGAGGTGAACGCAAACAAGTGCTGAGAATGTCGAACTTAGTAACCCAGTCGACAGTACTATTATTTATAGTAGATTACAATACAGTGTTACATGAAATGTCTGGAATGCCCCTGATTAGTGATGGGACACCCAGACTGCTTAAAACACTAAACAGACTTAGGCCCAATAACAAAGGCCCAGTACCTAACAGCTTAAAACCCAATACAAACTAACATGTACACTTATCAGCCGAACCAACAATACATAAAAACAGTCAACTTAACACTCTCCCTCAAACTAAGCATGGATGTCAGTCATGTTTAGCTTGCCAAGAAGGTCCAAGATTTTTGTTACAGCCAACCCTTTAGTCAGCACATCTGCAATCTGCATCTCGGATGGAGTACAAGGAATGCAGAGTTCTCCCGAGACTATTCTCTCTCTAACAAAATGTCGATCAATCTCAATATGTTTTGTCCTGTCATGTTGCACTGGGTTATTTGCAATGTTGATGGCAGCCTTGTTGTCACAGCTTTTATGCCAAGCTCACCAAGAAGGGTCCTAAGTCACAGAAGTTCAGCAACACCATGAGCCATAGTTCAATATTCAGCCTCCGCACTTGATCTAGCAACCACATTCCGCTTCTTACTCCGCCAAGTAACCAGGTTCCCTCCAACAAATGTACAATATCCTGAAGTTGATTTTTAGTCCCCAGCAGAACCGGCCCAATCTGCATCAGCATAAGCTTCAATTTCAATTTTTTTGTGTTTTCTAAACAAAATTCCCTTTCCTGGGCAAGTCTTCAAGTACCTGAGAATCCTTTCAACTGCTCTCATATGAGGGATCTTTGGAGAGTGCATGAACTAACTGACAACATGCACAGCATAAGCAATATCTGGTCGGGTGAGAGATAGATATATCAGCTTCCCTACCAATTTTTGTTATCTCTCTTTATCACAGTAGTCCTCCCCTACTGATTCCTGTAGACCATGGTTCTGTTCTATTGGGGTATCTGCTGGTCTACACCCTATCATGCCTGTCTCTTCTAGGAGGTCAAGTACATACTTCCGCTGACATATATAGATCCCCTCTCTTGATCTAGCAACTTCAATCCCAAGAAAGTATCTCAAATGGCCCAAGTCTTTGATCTCAAATTCAGAGGCTAAAAAATCCTTTGGTCTTTTGATCTCTTCCAGGTCATTCCCAGTAATCACCATATCATCCACATAAACAATAAGTGTTGTAAGCTTGCTATCCTGTCTCCTTATGAACAAGGTATAGTCTGCACCACTCTGAGTGTACCCCACTTTCTTCATGGCCCCACAAAGCCTCTCAAACCATGCACGAGGAGACTGCTTTAGGACATATAATGCTTTCCTCAGTTTACACACCTTTCTATCAAAGTCGTAGCCTGGTGGAGGGTCCATAAATACCTCTTCATGAAGATCACCATTTAGGAAGGCATTCTTCACATCCAACTGATGGAGTTCCCATGAAAAATTTGCTGCTAATGACAGTAAAACCCAAATTGTGTTAAGCTTCGCTACTGGAGCAAAGGTTTCTTTGTAGTCAATCCCTTCTTTTTGAGTAAACCCCTTTTCCACAAGTCGGGCCTTGTACCTTTCAATGGACCCGTCCTCCCTATGCTTTATAGTGAACACCCACTTGCACCCGACAGTGCTCTTCCCTTCTGGCAGATCCACTAATTCCCAAGTCCTTGCTTTCATTAAAGCTTTCATCTCTTCATTCATAGCTTCTTTCCACCTTGGGTCAGACACAGCCTCTGAGTACCTAGAAGGAACATGTACAAAAGAAAGAGCAGACACAAAGGAGTACCAGTACAAGAACGGATAGGCTTACGAAGAGCAATAGGAAGATCCAAATCAAAAGTATGTGTGTTGGGATTACCTTGGATTGTGGAGATAGATTGATCCGAGTCCAACTGGTTGCTGTCATGAGTTTGAGGGCCCTTTTTTCTTCTGTTGTAGGTGATTCTTATATCTTTCTGTTGCCTACTAGAGCCCTCAGGAACATCTGCAGTATCAGGAAAGGTAGCAGGCACAGTGGGAGCCTCACTAGGTTCACCAGGGATGCCACAACTAGGAGGAGTAGAAGGAGAGGATGGAAGGCCCAAGGCAGATAGAGGAACAAAAAAGAAGGGAGAATAAGAATCCTCTTCCATCCCACTAGTCTCCCCCTGAAGAGGATTCTGGGAAGACTGAAAGTAGGATTGAGACTCAAAAAAGACCACATCTCTGGTGACATACTTTCTCTTGGTGATAGGAACATAACACTTGTAACCCTTTTGTGTAGGAGAATACCCCAAAAAGATTCCTTTCGTAGCCCTAGGATCCAGCTTGGTCTTCTTTGGATCCTGTACATGTATAAAACATACACAACCAAAGACCCTAGGAGGAAGAGGAAAGTCTGGAAGGGTAGGACACAGAACAGAGAAAGGGGTTTTCATACCCAACACCTTAGATGGCATCCGATTTATCAGATATGATGCAATAAGTACTGCTTGAGACCAGTAGTGCTTGGGAACCTTGTGCTAGAATAGTAAGGCTCAAGCTGTCTCCAATAGATGCCTATTCTTGCGCTCAGCAACCCCATTCTGTTGTGGGGTATTAGCACAAGATGATTGATGTAGCATGCCAGCATCTTCCATGAACAAGTTCAAGGATTTTTCAAAATATTTAGCAGCATTATCTGACCGGAATTGCTTAATCTTCTTGTCAAATTGTGTTTCAATAATTTTGCAAAATGCCATGGTTATCCGTGGCACTTCATCTCGTCCTTTTAACAGGTAGATCCATGTGCATCGAGAGTAGTGGTCAATAAAACTGATAAAGTAACGAAAGCCATCAATAGAAACAATAGGTGAAGGGCCCCAAACATCAGAATGAACCAAATCAAAAGGAGCTTGAATTTCATTATTGGAAACTGGATAAACAGTTCTACATTGTTTTGACAGTTGACACACTTCACAGACTAAACTCTGACTTGAAATGCCCTTAAACAATTCGGGAAACAACACTTGCAATGAAGAAAAAGGTAAATGACCTAGCCTAGCATGCCACAGATGCAACCTAGCTATTGACTCCACATTCTCCGGACCACTAGAAGCAGATGCTTGTAAAGCTGAACCGATGTCTGCATCAAAATAGTAGAGGCCTCCATACTCATGACCGCTCCCAATCGTTCTCCTCGTCAATCTGTCTTGAAAGACACAATGAGTAGGAAAGAAGGTTATGCTACAGTTCAAATTTTTGGTAAGTTTTGAAACAGACAAAAGGTTTGAGGTAAGACTAGGAACATGCAAAACTAATTTAAGGGAGAGGTCCTTGCTTAGGTCAACCACCCCTTTGCCAGAGATGGTGGAGAAAGACCCGTTAGCAACTCTCATCTTATCCTGACCAAACAACAAGTGATATGAAGAGAATAAGGAGGACATATGTGTCATGTGGTCAGTTGCACCGGAATCAATAACCCAAGACGTAGAGTCAATAGGACTAGTTGCACTAAAGGCAGAGACTATACCTGATCTGCAAGAGAGGAGGAAGCAAAAGAGTTACTCATTAGACGGGTTAAAGCCTGGCTAAGGACCTCTACCTCATCAGCAGTGAAGCCCAAGGTACCGGCTCCGGAGGAATTAGCAACCTGCCCCATGGAAGAAGAAGCCACTGTTGGTATACTCTGTGAGTTATCACCATTGTTACTAGTGACAATGGTTCCCACTTGCCGCTTGACCCTTCTGTCCCTTCTTGTCTTTTCTCAATGCAGCTGGCTTCAGGTGAGGATACAGGACCCAACACTTTTCTTTTACATGTCTTTCACCTCCACAATGAGTGCACTTAAGATGCCTTTTGTCTAGATATTTGTTCCCCTTTTGATTTGTAGAAATCAGGGCTGAATGTTCTATAGATTTTTCAATTGGTTGCTTCTAAGTGTCAACTTGCATCTCCTTTCTCCTAACCTCTTCATTCCTTACCAGATAATAAACATGATGTAACTCGAGCATTTCATCTCTTCCAAGAATTTGTGACCTTATGCCCTCATACACTGGGTCCAGGCCAGCCAAGAACTTAAAGGCTTTGCTCTCTTCAATCTAATTATCATGTCTCTCCTTGTCCTTCGCATTCTCCCAATCCAGAATCAAGTGGTGATCAAGCTCTTCCCGCAGTCCTTCCAGAGTTGCAAAATATGTTGCAACTGTCATATCCCCTTGCCTTAAAGCAGCAATGTCTTGGTTCAACCTGTAAATTCTAGCATTGTTTTTCTTTTGTCCATAGTTTTTTGACACTTTTTCCCAAATCTTAGCTGTTGTGGGAAAGTGTTGAACAGTCCTGGCAACTCGAGGAGTCGTAGAAGCAAGCAGCCAGGACATAACTGTGGAATTCTCCTTGCGCCACATTGCATACTCCACACTGCCAACTTCTGGTTCCTTCTTCTTCCCATCTAAATACCTTGTGAGTTCACGGGAAGTAATAAAAAGCATTGCAGAAACGGACCACTCCCTGAAGTTGTATCCATCCAACAACACACTTGTAATCTACAAGCTGTGCAGATTCGGGTTCTCCAGATTTGAAGACCTCCCACCAGGTCTGTTATCCCTAGAAGAGACCTCTCCGGAAATTGAAGACATCTTGGATGCAGACTTTGTGTAGATAACACTGTTTCAGACTAGCCGAAGTGGTCACAGTCCTGAAGTGGACTAGTTACAGCACCAAGAAGAATTCTGTGAGCAAGTAACCGACCTGAAACTGAGAGCTCTCCACCACTGCACTATGCAGACTTCACTTGGGCTTCGACTTCTGCAACTGTAGAGAGTACTCACCCCTACAACCAATACTAGGACTGCTGAAATCAGTCCTCAACCTAGGTCTGTCCTATACAGACCTCTCTTAGCAGCCGAATGGCAACTAACTACTAGAAGCAGTCTAGTAGGGCATCAACTTCTGGGTCTTACTTCCCTTGTGCCCTACAACCAAGAGAAGCCCTAGGTTCGAACCCTGTTTTGTTCTACGGCAACCCTAGGGTTTTTTCTGCAGCAACCAAGAAAGAAAAAGGAGAGAAAGCAAGCAAGAGAGAAGAGATGGCGTCGGCTGTAACCAGAAGATCACTCAATGCTCTGATACCATGTTTGCTGAAAGATTGTAACTGAAGTAGTAGAAGAGAGGTGAACGCAAACAAGTGCTGAGAATGTCGAACTTAGTAACCCAGTCGACAGTACTATTATTTATAGTAGATTACAATACAGTGTTACATGAAATGTTTGGAATGCCCCTGATTAGTGATGGGACACCCAGACTGCTTAAAACACTAAACAGACTTAGGCCCAATAACAAAGGCCCAGTACCTAACAGCTTAAAACCCAATACAAACTAACATGTACACTTATCAGCCGAACCAACAATACATAAAAAACAGTCAACTTAACAATTGCCACTCAATATCCACGGTGAAGAGATCTCTAATGAAATGACAATCCACCTCGATGTGCTTAGCCCTCTCATGGAAGACAAGATTAGATGCAACCTTGATAGCATTAGTGTTGTCTGCATAGAGAGGAATAGTTGTAGGAAGTGGACTATCAAGATCCACAAAGAGAGACTGCAACCAAACAATTTTATTACAAACTGAGGACATAGCTCTATACTCAAGCTCAACTGAAGACTTGGAGACAGTTTGTTGCTTCTTACACTTCTAAGAGATAAGAGAATCACCCATAAAAACACACCATCCAGAAGTAGATCTACGAGTGTCAGGGCAACCAGCCAAATCTGCATTATATGCTCACAACTGAATGGGAGAGAAGGAAGAGAAGAACAGCCCTTGAGAAATTGTGCCTTTAACATAGCAAATAATGCAATATTCAACAATCATATGAGGCTAACGAGGAGCGGAGACAAACTGACTAACAACCTAAATAGCATGTGAAATATCTGGACGAGTCATGTTGAGATAGATGAGAGACCCTACAAGTTAGAATTATAGAGTAGCATCAGGAAGCAACTAGCCATCAGATTTAGATAATTTAACATTCAGCTCCGGAGGTGTATCAACTTGCTTCTCATCATTGAGACTAACAAGTTTGACAAGATTGGAAGCACATTTCTGCTAGCAAACAAAGTACCCCCGAGTACTTTGTGAAAGGAATCATTAAGTAAGGACTTCAATTCTTGAATGTTTTCATTATCATTACCAATCAACAACATATCATCAACATATAACAAGAGAATAGTGATATCCTAAGGCCATCTCCTAACAAGGAGGGAGGGATCAGAGGAGCTCTGACTATATCTAGCGTTTACTACAACATCTCGAAAATGCTCAAATCAAGCCTGGGAGCTTGTTTCAAACCATATAGAGATTTCTTCAGACGACATACCAAAGAAGGATCACTGCAATAGCCAGGAGGAGGCTTCATGTAGACTTTTTCCTTCAATTGTCCATGAAGGAACGCATTCTTCACATCTAACTAACAGATGATCTAGGATTGGATAGCAGATAAAGCTAGAAGAGCACGAACTATTGTGATCTTGGCAGCTGCTGCAAAGGTTTCTTCATAGTCAATGCCATACTCTTGACTATAACCCTGAGCAACTAGTCGGGCTTTGTACCAATCAAGAGAGCCATCTGATTTTAGTTTGATGGTGTAAACCCAATGGCTCCCAACAATGGGGGCATCTGAAGGAGTAGGAAGAAGCACACAAGATCATTTTCATTTAAGGCCCTAATCTTGGCATCCATGGCTTCTCTCTAGTGAGAACTCCTAATGGCATGGGAGAGAAAGAGGAATGGAAGAATTAGTGTTTTAAAAGGCATGGGAGGCGTACACCTGGAGGCGCGCCTCCAGGGGAGGCGCTCCCAAAAACGCCCTAAGGTGTATGCCAGAGGCGCTAACACCTCTGAGGCATACACCTCAGGTGCAAGAGGCGTACACCTCATGCGCTTTTTTCGTGAGGCATGCTAGAGGCGTACGCCTCATGCACATCTTATATAAAAAGATAGAAAAAAAAAAGAAAAAAAAAAGGAAAGGAAAGGAAAGGAAAGGAAAAGAAAGGGGTAGGGAAAGAAAAAGAAAGAGAAGAAAAAAAGAGAAAAGGAAAGGGAAGGGAAGAAAAGATAAGGGGAAAGAAAGTGGTTTGCCTTTTTCCCCTTCGGCTGGGGGGCTTCACCCCCCAGACCCCCCCACCCCCTTTTCGATGCAGCCCAATTTGTTTTTTTTTAGTTAGGGGGGTCTTTCTCCGCTTCGACAAGACCCCCCCCCCCCTTCCTCCTCCTAACCCCCCTCCTCTTAAGGTTGCATTCTAAACTATGCCTCACGCCTCTAGATAGTGGAACGCCTCCGCATTTTAAAACATTGGGAAGAATTAGCATTGGAAGAAGTAGTATCTAAGGGAAGAGTACCACTTACAGGAGGATTTGAAGAATGATGTTCTGGAGCATATTGAAGGGAGGGGGGGGGGGGGCAGGTATAGGTTCTAGAGCATGTAACCACTTACAAGTGAAGACAAGAAGATTTTTCACAGCAGATGGAGGAACATCCTCCGAATCAAAATTCTGCAAAACAGAGACAGAGGGTGCAGACAATCTAGCAACTCCAACAAAGAAGGATATATGTTCAAGAAACACAACATTCTATGAAATTCTAATACGACGAACAACAAGATCATAACACAAGAATCCTTTGTGATCATAACTATATTCCACAAAGGCACACATGCCAAACTGAGCAGTGAGTTTAGAACATTCACAAGAAGGAAGATGCACAAAACATACACAACTAAAGACATGGAGATTAGATAAATCAAGAGAACAACCAAAAAATTTCTCAAAGGGTGAGATGTTAGCAAGAACAGAAGAATGTAGGTAGTTGATTAAACACATAGCTGTATTGGTTGCTTCTACCCAAAAGGAAGGTGGAGCATGGGATTCCTAAAGAAGTACCCATACAACACTAAGGAAATGCCCATTCTTGCATTTTGCTACACCATTTTGCTGAGGAGTACCTAGGCAACTATGTTAATATTGGATTCCATAACTCCTCAAATATGCCTGAAAATCTGCACCAGTATATTCTCCCCCCCCCAAGTCCGAGCTAAGAATGTCGATGTTTGCCTTGAACTAAGCTTGTACCATAGCATGAAATAGCATAAACATTGAAAAAGCTTCCAATTTGTGTCGTAGAAAGTAAATTCATGTGAATTTGGTACAATCATTAATGAACAATACAAAGTATTTGCATCCTAACCTTGAGATAACAGAAGCAAACCAAACATCACTGTTTATAATCTCAAATGGTGAGTAGCATGCTTGGATTTGTGAGAGAAAGGTAAAGTACAACTCTTAAACAACATACAGTACATGAAGCATCAAGAGTACGAATAGGAGTTTTGTTCATAATTAAACCAAAATCAATCAAAAACTTCAATTTATCAAAACATGGATGGCCCAATCCTTTATGCCACAAATCCCAAACATTATTTCTTTAACTCAAAAAAAAATAGATGTGGAAGAAATAAGGGGCCATTTGGCAAGTCTTTTTGGAAAGATCTTCTGGTAGCTCTGACAATCAAAAGACGCATTGAGCTTTTCATGAAAATCTAAGTAGATCGAAGCTAGTTTGGTTACCGCACGTCTTTCTGTGCATCTTTTCGTGTCTTTCCGTGCGAAAATAAAGCTAGAAAGACGTGAAAAGCTCCATTTGGAGCTTCCCGAAATCAGCCCAAAATGGGCTTCTCGCGTCTTTTCGGCACACCGACTTTTGGCAGCTAGATCTGTTACGAACCAAACAGAAAAAGACCGCAGAGTGATCTACCCGACTTGCAAACAGCCAAAAGACCATGTGGAAAGATGCGCCAAACGGGGCCTAATATAGGCTGAAGATGCTCTTGTTTGAGATTTCTCCAACTCCAACACAAACAAATGGCCCAACCTACACCCCTTTTCTTTCACCGTCCCAGCGTGTCAGTCTTGAATCAAACAACCATCATGAGAAAATGTGTGAATATTTCCTTCAACAAGTTAGCCAACAGAAATGAGATTGGTAGTCAAATTAGGAACAAAAAATGTCATAGCAAGAGAGGGGCATGGCAGGTGAAAGTTTTAGGGACAAGTAGATGATGCTTAGTTTTTCACCATTAACAATTACAATGTGTTTATTAGGAATTTTAGTGAGATGACTTGGTTGATTGGCATAGGCTCTTGTCATGTGGTTTTTGGCACTAGAATAAAAAATCCAAACATGTGAGGGGGAAGAACAATAACCAAATAACTTACCAGACAAGTCAGTAATAGAGAAAGCAAAAGAGATAGCATATGATACCAATTTCCGAATCCTCTCCTCACTCATAGAAACTGTAGTGTCACCTTTATCTGATGAATCTATACTACCTATAAAAGAGCGAATGACCCTTCTTTCTGGAATTTTCATTAAACGTTTTGCACCCCCCTTGTCTAAGCATACAGCAAGCATAAAGAGGGCATATATACCCTTTACTCTCACTTTAGAAACTGCCCATGAATTATAAATAGTTTTGTCTTAGAAATACTACTACGTGCAAATGCACGTACACGTTTACTAGTCCCCCTTAGTGGACAAAGTGCCAGTTGCCTTCTATGCTACTTCATAAGCACGGGGCTAAGTCTTTTTGTGAACACCCTTGAAAGGACGAACAGGACAATCCGGAATGATGTCACCATGTTGTTTGCAATAGGTACAAACATTCTTCTTATAGTGAGAAGCAATATGGCCAAACCCTTACATTCATAGCATTGGGTCTTGGAGAAGTCTATGGAAGATGATTTCTTACCACCATAAGTGGTACAAACATTCTTCTACCATTTTCCCTTTAAGTACAGTAGCAGTAAGAAGTCTCCCTACATAGCTTTCCCAATACAAAATCTAAATCTAGAAGGGCACACCCTACTCAAGATATTTGAGTTGATTATCTCATATTCAGATCTAAGCCTCATTAGGAACTGATTACTTTTCTCAAAATGTTGTTGAAGATACTTCACACATTATATCGGGTTAAAAGTTCAATATTAACAAGCTCATATCAGCCCACACGTCAAGAAAACCCGAGTAATATTCTTGAATCTTCCTATCTCCCTGAGAGTATACAAATATTTCTTATTCAATTTGATATTGCCTTCACATATTAGATTGATGATATGCTTTCTTCAGATAGGAATACATTTCATAAGCAATGTTCATCCTCCTCATAGGTACAGAAATATGGGATTCTATAGAGCTTAGAATCCAAGAAACAATTTTCCATTATCCAACTTCCATTGTTGGAAAGCTTTAGTATCAGTTTCAGCTGGTTACAACACCACTACTTCCAAGCCTTTTCCTTCAACATAAAAAATCAAAATGAAATTTCCACATTCCATAGTTTGCTCCATTAAGCTCCACCGGAATGACATCTACTCTATCAGAGGCCATTTCAGCAAGAAATAACAGTCCAAACACACTAATAGCCAAGAAAAAATAGATTCAACAGTAGCTCACTTCAGTCTGTCAGTGTCAGGCGACTTTTCCAGAAGAGACACCAGGAGAAGAACTCAAAACCCTTTCCAGACTGATTCGAACCAGACCAGGCAATGGGATATTAGTAATACTCCTTTGGGCAACACCAAATCCGATATTTTATGCAGGTCTGGTGCTTCATAGGTGAAGGTACAGAAAGAGAGGGATTCGAACCCTCAGTAAACAAAAGCCTACATAGCAGTTCCAATGCTACGCCTAGAACCACTCAACCATCTCTCCTACATAATCTTATCATTATGACCCAGAAACTGAGTGAATAGCGAGTCATTCATATTATTGCAGTAAAGGTACACCCAATACCAAAGAAAACCCCAAAGCTGTAGGCGCAGAGGTCCAGGACAGAGTCTGATATCGACTGATCAAAACAGCCTACAGAAAACTTCAAACCAGAACTGAATAAGGAGGCAAAGTGACTTGAGACAATCCTTCAATCTTGAGTAGAAACCAGATGTTGAGAGCTGGTACAGATAACCTGCTCTAATACCATGTAAACCTTCTTGGTCGAACAGAAAAGAGAGAGAATAGAATTAGGAGTATCAATGTTGTCAATCCCCACTCCAAAGAGTCACTTATATATTAAAGAGAATGTATAATTACAAGAATGCCCATGTGGGGCAGAAAGAAAGAAATAAAAGGAATACATATAAACATAAAAAGTGAACTGTACAAAAGGGACTATCCTAATAAAGTACATTAAGCCTCAAAGTCCCCACAGCAGGTGGGTTCCCCCTCAAGATGTGGTAAGCCTATTCAATCCCATCTTCCTAAGGCAGCCAAAAAAGAGGGAGAATTATGTGGAGGGCAGTAAGGGCAGCAAAAGCGTGGACTATTTAGGAAGAAAGAAACCAAAGAATTTTCAATGACAATAGTAGGTCAATGGAGGAGGTCATAGAAGGCATACAAGTCAGGGCCATACATTGGGTAAAAACATTGGAACTCTTTTGAATATTCTCAATAAATGAGATAGAAAATGGTCAGAAGTGGTACAAATAGATAGAAGTAAAGATAATCTGAGATTGGATTTGAATCTCTGGATGAAAACAAAAATGAAGCTGAACATTGATGGTAGCTCTCTGTGCAATCTGGGGTAGGCAGGAATAGGGGGGTGTTCAAGAACCATTTAGGAATGGTGGTGGCTATGTATTCAGGGCCAATTGGCATTCATAATTCGGTTTGGGCTGAAATACTGACATTGTTGCAAGGACTGAGGTTAGCATAACAGCTTTGTTTCTGAGAATTGGAAGTGGAAGGAGACTCACAATTTAGTCATTTATTGAAAAAAGCAAATTAATTCAGCACCTTAGAGTTACAGGCATGCCTACAAGGAGATGTCACCCATCAATGGAACTCAATACCACCTTCAAGGAGATAGACATCACTTGTTTTGAGCAAAAGTGTAAACTTTTATTCGAGGTTGGTTTGAATGTTCCAATATTCGTACTTAACTTTAACTTCAGATCTTAATTTAATGAGTCGCTTTTTCTGATCAAAAAAAAAAAAGTCAAAGATCCATATAGTGACTAAAAGAAGTGGGAAAAAGTAAAAAGAAAAAAAAAAAAGGGTCTTTCAAGAGAATCAAAGGTTGGGGAAGGAAGGTACAATAAAAAAGGCAAGATGAGTAAGGTAGGTGGATTTTGTTAGAGGATGAGTCTTTTTTTAGCTACTTTTGGGGTTCAATCGACACATTATCTTTTACAATGTTGATTGACCCTGATGTTAAAAATTAAAACGGAGCTGCATTGTGAATGTTGCAAAATTTTTTGATGGTTGGCAATATCTGTGATTTGTATGTTTGTACATCATTCTTTTGCATGCTATGTGCTTTTACTTTGGCTGCAAAGCCTTCTCTATTCCTATCTTTTTTATTTAATAAGATTTTCTAAAACATACTTACTTTTTCTTATAAACTCTGTGATTGGAAATTGGGTCAAACCACATTAAAACTGGTTGTTTCTCCTTTATTTCCTTATTATTATTTTCCTGTCCATGGATTGACAGTAACAAGTCTAGATCACACCTATTTTCAATCCTAAAATTTGGACCAATTATATATCTCCACAAATAGTTGCTTTATTCTCTTTTTCTTTACTATATATATATATATGTGTGTGTGTGTGTGTGTGTGTGTGTGTGTGTGTGTGTGCGTGTGCATGTGAATTTTTCTAGTTTTAAAATTGAACAAATAACTGTGGCCAATCACATTTAAGTGATTGAACAAAAAAAGAAAAATCATGTTTCGGAACCTAAGGAGTGACTACTAAAGCAATCCAGGTAAGACTGTCCTTTAGTAGTTGATTACTAGAAAGATAGTTGTCATACGGCCGACCTAGTAGCACTAAGTAGCCAGATTACTAGAATCTCATAGTTGACTACCAGAGAAAAGGATTGGATGTGCGTGAGAGTCAACCATTAAGCCTTAGCAATCGATTTCAAAGAACAAAGTGCTTGCAACGACATTATAACAACCAATTTGGTTAAGTCACCTTTTCTTATTAATTTTAACTAGTCAGGACCCATGCAACGCACAAGCTTTATTTATAAACAAAATTGAAGATGGGCCTATATGACATTTCCAATTAAATGGTGTCCATCTAAGTTCAATTCAAGTATTATTTTCCTATTCTCTAGATAAATTTGTATTTTTTTTGGTATCTTAATGCAAATTTTTATTAATTTTTGTTGGTTATTGTTGAAATAATGTACTTTATTGCAAGTAGTCGACTATATCTATATAGATGGAATTTTATGACATTTTCAATTAAATGGTGTCCATCTAAGATATTATTTTTTGGGGTTATTTGTATCTTAATGCTGATTTTTATTAATTTTTTGGAAAAGATTTTTTATTATTTTTATTGGTTTATTATTATTTTTAGGTAAAATTATAAAAAGAAACATCTTGTAACAATTCTATAATTCACCTTTGTGTTTTGACCCTAACAAAGGCCTCCCCTATAGTTTTGGGAAAAGAGTGCAAATACCTCCTTTCCCTTGTCTCTTCGATAACAAAGACATTAAAGTTACTGATAATTAATAAATTTAATAAATTCAATAATTGTTAGATAATATACTTTTTTCGAAAGGAATTTAAATAAATTCAATTATAAATTTACTTAAATTTAAATAAATTTAAATAATTGAGATATTCAATTAAGTTTCATAAGGAATTTAAAATAGTTGGTTTTAAATTAATAAAATTTAATTATAAAACTAATAATTGTTAGATAATTTTGTATTAGTTTTATATTAATTTTAAATTGATCTTCATTTTTAATTTATTTTATTCCTTTTATTAATTAAATTATTTTTATTATATTAATAAAGATATTTTCATTATTAACAATAATTAATAATTATTTTTATTTTCTTTAAGTAACTTAAAAATTTATTTTTATTATTTTCAAATGAATTATAATTTTAAAAGAAGTACATTATTTAGTGCAATAATATATCCTTGAATATCTCAATTTCAATATAATTAATCTTTACTGATAGTTAAAGTTTAACTATTTATATATAGTTAACTTGAAATGATATATAGATAAAGTTAATGAATTTTATGCAATTTAATGAAGTAATGGAGATGAGAGAGAATTAGAGGCATGAGTTATTGAAGGAGAGAGTTAATGGCGTAATTAATGGGAGATTATTAAAAGAGTTAATGGGAAAGAGGGGATAGAGAGAGATAGTTAATGGTGTTTTAATGAAGAGTGTTAAAATTCTTAAAGGTGATTGGTCACTTGAGTTATTTTAGTAAATTTTAAAATTAGAGAATTTAAAAAAAACGGAAAAAAGATAGATACCTTTAAGAAGAAACCAGAAAAGAGATAAGTGGCTTTTAGAATAAACCATAGAGCAAGAAAGTGCCAGCTTGGCACATTGCATTTTACTGTGTGTGTGTAAATATATATATATATATATTCTTTGTTGAAATAATGTAATGTACTTTGTTGCAAGTAATCGAATAGTAAAGAGCAGGAAAGTGCCAGCTTGGCACATTGCATTTTAGTGTATATATATACATATATATATATATATATGTATATATATATTCTTTGTTGAAATAATGTAATGTACTTTGTTGCAAGTAATCGAAATAGTAAACCATAGAGCAGGAAAGTTCCAGCTTGGCACATTGCATTTTAGTGTGTGTGTGTATATATATATAGATATATATATATATATTCTTTGTTGAAATAATGTAATGTACTTTGTTGCAAGTAATCGAATATATATATGTATTCTTTGTTGAAATAATGTACTTTGTTGCAAGTAATCGACTATATATATATATATATATAGTCGACTATAAGGTTCTAGTAAGAAGCAATTTTGGGAAGTTTTAAAATTAGAAAAGTAGAAGATTTATAACCTTTACTACTTATTAATACTAAACTAGGCATGCGAAAAAAAAGGATTATGACGCACCCGCCAGCTCTGACAACCTTAGTAACTTGGCTTCCTGCCCACACCATTGCCATTATTTTGAGAAATCTGCAGTTCAAAAAATAAATAAATGAGGGAAATATTTTAGATGCTTCAGCCTCCCAACAAAATGCAAAAATTACCTTTCAACAGCTGCAACATAACCCATCTTTCCACTAGACGGCAAAACAAAGAGCCTAGGAACAGAACAAAAGCATTATAGTGATGAGAATTCCTTGATATTTATAAGCATGCAAAGAAACTTCCAATAATGGTTAGGAAATTTTTAGGTGGAAACTGCTTGGAATTGCCAATGCATAAAATATTATTTTGTTTCTTGAAAACCAAAAACCTTACTTATATATGACCAACAAATTGCAATGACCAAATACCAAGGAAAAGAAATATGTAGGAGTAGGATAATCATAGATTTTTTTTTCCTTTCTTAGACCACTTCATATTGACCCACACAACCCAACTAAGCTTGTCCAATTATGCAAGTTGTTAAAAGAAGGCTCTGAGTATGTCTGAAAGGAAAGGAAAAAAAATTGAAGGGTGGAATAATAAAAGCTGCAGAATGCATCATTGAAAAGAAAGAGTGACTGTTTGTCCAGTTAAATCCTGGTCAATTTAGCTGAAATTTGACAGCATGAGAGCACATTTATAGTTCCCTAAACTAAGCTCATCATTGAAAAAATGAGAGCACATTTTTTTTATTCATCAAAAAAATTTTGTAGATTTTCATCTCAATATGACAAGTGGAAGTTCCCTAAACTAAGGGTTCAAGACGACTGATTTTTCGGTTCTGTAAGTTTTGTTCGACAATCTTGTCTTCTTCGAATCAGACGTTGAAGCCACCGACTCGCACATCTTCGGGTCCTTCCTCCTACAACCCAAATCAATACCTAACTTCCCCACAACCACTTCAACAACTAAAAGCTCATCCCCTCTTTTTTAAGGCTCAATCATGTCCAGAGCAGGGTAGGCACAATCAGCACTAGAGAAACCACCAAATGAACCTGCGAAAGAAGGTTTAACTACATTAACCATGGTTGACTACTAATGTCATCACTGCCAATTGTTGACATTAGTAGACTATACACTTGGAGCATCATTCTATTGTTGAAAACACTAGTTTCTAAATGGGTTTGAGCTAATATGTTTTTTAGTGGTGATTTCATGTTCATTTGTGGGAGGGTTCATATTTTTTGAGGTTTTCATCTGAAAAAAAATCAGAAAAATCCAGATTTGATTCTTCCTTGGGTTTGAACTTGGAGACAAAGAGGTTGATAAACTTATCCCAAGAGGCATTATAGGATGGCCCAAGCAGTTTGAGGAGTGGTGGTAAAGGATGTTGGAAAACTAAAGAATCGGTTAGAGGTATGTATTACAGGCAGGTTTAGTCGAAAGATTTTTGGACACATCCAAATGAAAGAGATGTGGAATGCTGGGTGGAGAATGAATGAAGGGGAGGGGTTTTCAGGCAGCAAGGAAACTCAATGCAGGTTTGTTCATCTTCATGTTCAAGAGTAGTGAAATTAGGGACGAGATTTTGAGGGAAGAAGCAAAAGCAAAGTATCATTACCCAGAAGTAACATTAAGGCCATGAACACCACTGGTTGGACAGGTAAGGAACTCACCTGGCCAGTACCTTATCTGGATTCACATCTAGGCAATATCGTTGCACACTTGGTGTATCCAGACATTCAGGGCTGTTGGAGAGGCATTTGGGAAACTCATGCATTATGACTTTAGAAATAGACATTGGGAAAAACTGCAAGTTGTAAGAATACTGGAGGAAGTTCAAGAGGTTCGTTTGGATCAGTAGAAAGCCTTATGTGCTGATTCAGCCAAGCTTCTTGTGAAAGGAAGAGGAGAAAGTTTGGGGTTTCAGCAATAGACAGAGGAAAGAGAAGAAAAGGGGAAGAAGGTCAACTAGGATAGTGATTCATAACCCTAGCCGCCAGCCCCTCATTCTACTTATAATTAACTTAAATATGAGATATTACAAAGATGCCCCTAGTAGGGCGGCAACTCAAACTAAGTACTTACAATTCTTTTAAAAACAAAATACTAATGGGCCCAAGGCCCAACAACTTCTTAATTTAAAAGAAAACAAACTAAACATAAATTGGCCCACTCAACACTCCCCCTCAAGTTGGGAATATATGTAACACATTCCCAACTTGCGTAGATCATGTTCCAGCTTATCCTTCGCAACACCTTTTCTGAGAACATCAGCAAGCTGCAGATCAGAAGCAATGTATGGAAGACAAACTTCTCCAGAAGTTACCCTTTCTCTGATAAAATGTCTATCTACTTCAATGTGCTTAGTCCGGTCATGCTGGACTGGATTATGGGCAATATTGATTGCTGCCTGGTTATTGCAGTATAGCATCATAGGTTCTTCTACCTGTACACTGATTTCTTCTAACAGAGAACGGATCCAGAGAAGTTCTGAAACTCCATGTTTCATGGCCCTATATTCCGCTTCTGCACTTGATCTTGCCACAACTGTTTGTTTTTTACTCTTCCATGAGACTAGGTTACCCCCAACTAGGGTGCACACTCCTGAAGTTGATCTTCTGTCATCAAGGCATCCTTCCCAATCCGCATCTGTATAGGTCTCTAGCTTCAACTGTCCATGATCAGTAAACAATATGCCTCTGCCTGGATGTCCCTTCAAATAAGCAAGGATCCTGTCAACTACCTTCCAGTGCTGGTCTCATGGAGCATGCATGTATCGACTCACTACACTTACTGCATAGGAGATGTCCGGTCTTGTCATACACAAGTATAGTAGCCAACCCACAAGTCTTTGGTATCTCCCAAGGTCCTTCACTGGTTCACCTTCTAATGCACTGATTCTATGGTTCTGATCAATGGGGGTGCTAGCTGCCTTTGTTCCAAGCTTCCTTGTCTCTTGGAGAAGGTCCAAGACATACTTCCTTTGAGAGATAAAAATTCCATGTTTCGATCTTGCAACTTCGATGCCTAAGAAGTATCTTAGTTCTCCAAGATCCTTAATCTCAAATTCCTTATGCAGGTTCCTCTTCAAACTATCAATCTCACTCAGATCATTCCCAGTGACAACAATGTCATCCACATAAACAATTAGGATTGACACCAAAGATCCCCTGCGCTTCACAAACAAGGTGTGATCAGATTGAGTTTGAGTGTAGCCAAAAACAATCAGGGTCTTTCTGAATCTGTCAAACCATGCTCTGGGAGATTGTTTCAAGCCATATAGTGACTTCTTCAGCTTGCATACCTTTCCCTTTTCAGCATTATCATAAAAACCAGTTGGAAGATCCATATACACCTCTTCTTGTAGATTCCCATTTAGGAAAGCATTCTTTACATCCAGTTGAAACAAGGGACAAGAGTATGAGGCAACAAGAGAAAGGAGTATCCGAACAGAGGTCATCTTTGCAACTGGCGCAAATGTCTCTAGATAATCAATGCCATAGGTCTGTGTGTACCCTTTCGCAACAAGTCTTGCCTTGTACCTCTCTATACTTCTAGTAGGTCATCTTTGCATCCAACTGTCTCCTTGCCTTCTGGTAAGTCCACAATCTCCCATGTCTGATTCTTAATCAAAGCCTCCATCTCTTCTTGCATAGTTGTCTTCCACTCAAGTTTGGAGAGAGCCTCACTAACACCCTTGGGTATAGACACTGAATCAAGAGAAGAGAGAAAAGCACGGTAGGAAGGAGAAAGTCCATTGTAAGATAAGTACTATGAGATACAATGAGCAGTGCACTTTCTCTTCCCTTTTCTAAGAGCAATAGGGAGATCAAGGTTATCTGTAACAGTGTTAGTAGGATCAATGGGAACTGAAATAATAGTGGGATCAAGAGGAATACCTGAATCCGTATCAGCCGAATCTGGAGTCTCCAAGGGATCGACAGGAAGTGGTGTGAGTTCTACTGTAGTGGAATCAACCGCCTTATGGAGTCTCTGTCGTGAGTAATGTTGTGAAATGGTACGCAAAGGAGGTGGCAAGGTGGGGGACATCGGGTGGTGATCAAGCATAGGAGTAGACATAGGGACTGGAACTAGGAGAGGGATAGACTGCTGACTTACTTCCCCAAAACACTCCCCATGAGAAGGATCCTTTGAGAAGAAGTACGTAGATTCAAAAAAGGTAACATCCATAGTAACATATCGGTTCCCAGAGACTGGATCATAGCAGCGGTACCCTTTCTGATTCTCTGCATATCCAAGGAAAACACATTTCTTTGCCTTGAGATCAAGTTTCGAACGGTAAGGGCCAAGAATATGAGTAAAGCAGACACATCCAAACACCCTTAGAGGAATATGAAACATCTCCCCCTGGGAAAAAGAAGGCTGAATGGGGTGCTGAATCCGAGTACACGAGAGGGCACCCTGTTAATCAGATAAACTTCCGTGAGAACTGCATCTCCCCAAAAACGAACCGGAACTGTGGCTGTGATCATCATGCTTCTTGTCGTCTCAACGATGTGTCTGTTCTTCCTCTCTGCAACACCATTCTATTGTGGACTACAGGAGCAACTGTTCTGATGAACAACACCATACTCCAACAGATATGAGGCAAGATGTCTCTCAAAATATTCCCTAGCATTGCCAGATCTGAACATCTTTATTCTCGTCCCAAACTGTGTTAGTACCATCTGGTGGAATTGCCTCACCAAGGATGGTACTTCATCGCGTGATTTCATCAGGTAAATCCAGGAATATCGAGAGAAATCATCCACAAACAGGAGAAAATAGCGATAGCCGCCCATAAAGGGAACATGATAAGGGCCCCACACATCCGAATGAATAAAAGGATAAATGACCCAAATGGACTCACAGACTCAAACAGTTTTGGAAACAAACAACTCAAAGAAGAAAAGGATAAATGACCCAGATGGTTGTGCCAAAGCATAATCTGACCCACAGATTTTGACTCACTGTCTCTGCAAACATGATGGCTTTGGTGAAGAGGAGGAGCATCCAGGAGGTAGATTCCATTCACTTCACGACCACTCCCAATCGTCCTCTTTGAATCCAGATCCTACAAAATACAGCGTCCAGGAGAAAAAATTACTGAGCAGTTCAGATTCTTAGTCAAACTACTAACAGATAACAAATTAGTGCTCAATCTAGGAACATGGAGGACAGAGGGTAAACAAATAGAATCATTAATCTTGACAGATCCCTTCCCAGCAATAGGAACATGGGATCCATCAGCTGTGGAGACCCTATCTCTGCCAGAACAGAGCTGATAAGAGGAGAAAATAGTGGAACAATGGGTCATATGCTCTGAGGCTCCAAAGTCTATAATCCAAGGAGATCTCTCCTTACCTGAAGTAGAAACATAGTTTGCAGTGACATGTGAACTACCTGTGTGGGCAAAGGAGGTAGAGTGAGCTCCACCTGTGCTACTTGTACCTTGTTGTCCGCTTACGGCTGAACTGGAACTAGTTGTATCCCTCTGATTCAGAAGTAACCCAAACCTCTCAAGCTGCAACGGACTCCAAAGCAGCTGTAGTAAGGGGGGCCGGAGTATCACCTGTAACTGCCATGTGCGCATTTCCTTTCTTATTCTTCAATCTGGTCGGCACAAGATGTGGGTGAAGCTTCCAACAAGTATCTCTTGTATGCTTAGGCTTCTTACAGTAGTCACAGACCAAGTCCCTTTTGTCTTCCTTTTTGTTTTCATTGCCATTCTGTTTAGATTTCACAGCACTTACCATAGCAGACTGATCAGAACTGAGATTTTTCATCATTGCATCCCTCCTGCACTCCTCTCCTTACACAAAGGCATATGCTTGGGAGAGAGTGACACTATCCCTAGAAAGATGTTGCCGTGCAATGTCATACTCAGGGTTAAGGCCAGCAAGGAATTCGAACACCCTATACTTCTCTAAATGTCTTTGATAGGTAGTTGCATCCTTGGTGGTTTCCCAAGCAAAGGTCTCTAGATGGTCGATCTCCTGCCACAGGGTCTTAAGGACTGAAAAATAGGCTGCAACAGATCTATCTCCCTGCCTTGTGGCAATAATTTGATTTCTCAGTTGATAAGCCCTAGCAACATTCTCCCTTTGTGAATAGGTTTCTGCAACCCCATCCCATATCTCCTTAGCAGTGTTTGCCCATAAAAAATCTTTACTTATATGTGGCAACATAGAATTACACAACCATGTCATTACCATATAATTTTCCTGCACCCACCGGGAGTTGCCAGTTTCGGGTTTCACCTCTTCACCAGTAATATACCCCAATTTTCCACGAGCCCCAATGGCCATCTTTGCAGATTGGGACCATTCCAAGTAATTTGTACCATCCAACCTAACTGTAGTAATGGTCCCAGCTCCGAAGGGGTCTCTAGCACCTCCTCCCACTGTTCCCATTTCATTCCCGGGCTTATATTCAACTCTGTGTCCCTCCATGTTTCTCAAAAGAGGTACCAAAAGCAACCAAAAAATGTAGCAAGAACAAACAGAATACCTTCTGGAACCAACGACACTCCTTTGGTGTCCTGGACTTTCTTCCCACGAAAGATTCCTTTTCTGTGGGATGGGAGAAGAGAGAGAAAAAGCAATGCCCTCTCTAGAAGCCTCCAAACCACATGGAACTTAAATCGCCCCTTACAAAAAACCCAGAGGAACCCTAAAAAATTAGGGTGCCACTACCTAGGTCAAAATTGAAGAGTCCAACAAAATCAAGACTCTTCCCCTTTCTCTAGTTTTTCCTGATTCTGATGAGAAACCCTAGACCAGCTACAAGGCATACAGATCCATCAAGAAAATCCAAAAACTGGGCTTACCTGAGAGCTTCGATCAGCCTCTTAAATCTCCATGTAGTCAGCCGATCTAGGGCTGCAGGAGTGAATCTCTTCAAGAACCTTCAACCTGCTCTAATACCAAGTAGAAAGCCTTATGTGCTGATTCGGCCAAGCTTCTTGTGAAAGGAAGAGGAGAAAGTTTGGGGTTTCAGCAATAGACAGAGGAAAGAGAAGAAAAGGGGAAGAAGGTCAACTAGGATAGTGATTCATAACCCTAGCCGTCAGCCCCTCATTCTATTTATAATTAACTTAAATATGAGATATTACAAAGATGCCCCTAGTAGGGCGGCAACTCAAACTAAGTACTTACAATTCTTTTAAAAACAAAATACTAAGGGGCCCAAGGCCCAACAACTTCTTAATTTAAAAGAAAACAAACTAAAACATAAATCGACCCACTCAACAGGTTCCATACAATCTGGATCTCTTCTTTGCAGGGGAAGTATATGAATTAAGGTTGGTTATTGAAGGGGAACACCCGACTGTCAGTACACACTAATTGTGACTTTGGATTTGATGAAGACCTAGGGTAGTCGGTAGAGATAGAAGAGTTACAAGACAGTGGCAGGAAATAGATTACAAGGGGAAGGAGGAGGAGGAAGAAGAATTCAGCAAGGAAAATGGTTGGAGGAGGATCCAAAGTGGGGAGAAGGCATGAAGGAGAGAGGGGAAGAAGGTGAACAATAGAGTTTGGGAAGACAAAGAGGCGGAATCAGGTGAGGGGTGTAAATTTAGAAAATAATAGGGAGGAAAAAGTAAAAGAGGAGATTTAAGAGCATCACGTGGGGGGATGGGGCCCAGTCAATCAAACTTTAGGGGTGGGTCTCAACAAAAGAAGGGAGCAAGGAACCCAGGAACCTAGACGGATTGAAAGACAGAAGGCCAAAGGAAAGGAGTTCAAGAAAGGAGGAGAAGAGTCGGCAGAAGACTGGCAAACAACGATATGAGGGAGAAGACACGAGAAAAAAATCAAAAGGAGGTTTCAATGGTCAGGAGTTAGCAAGAGACTACAAAAGACAAGGATGGATTCATCTGGTGCATAACAAGATACAAGTACAAGGGACAAAATGGAAGCACAATGGGTACTAGACCAGATAGACTTGGAGCTGAAGGAAAGAAGGTTGTTTGTGGATCTGAGGGAAGGCAAAACAAGGACCAAATAAAGGGAAGGAGGAACTAGGAAGAGATGTGGAATCCATCATTTCTATTGAAACGATAGAGGGACTCAACAATGAGGCAGATGCAAAGATAAGAAGTGAAGAGGGGGAAGAAAACCGATTGACAGAGGAAGGTGAGCCCTAGTTAATCAAGAAGCCAGCAAAGGTATTGAAGCTTTAGAGGTTCTGCAGACACCTACTTTTACAAGTGAGAAAAATAGAGGAAAAGACTCAGGTAAGTCAAAATTGCAGTGGAAAAATTCTTGGTAGTATAGAGAGAAGGAGAGGAAGGGGACATTGAGGGGGAAAAAAGTGATTCTGAGGAGGTGTAAGTGGACAAGAGTACAAGACATTCAAGGTAGAAAGGAAGGTTGATCTAGATAAGATGGTGGAAACGGAAGTCCAGGTTAGTAAAAACTTTGGGAATTTATTTCATTGGGGGCAAGGAGTTTGCGATGAAAACTTTAAGAGAAGTGGAAGAAAGAGGGAACAAAATTGCCCAGTTCAGAAAGAAGGATGAAGAGAAGAAAGGCAGATAGTAGTGGCAGAAGATATAGAGAAAAGTAATTGGGAAAAAAAAAGAAAGAAAAAAAGAAAATAGATAAAGGAATATTCTGGGGCTCCCCTGGTAATAGGGTGACAATGAGAGTCTGTTCTTGGAATATAAGAGGTTTAGGGGATAGGAGAAAAAGAGAAGCAGTTAGGAATTTCGTTAGGTGCGACAGAGCGGAGGTGCTGTTGCTGCAACAAGCAAAATTAGAAGGGATGAATGAGCAGCTGGTGTGGGAGATACGAGGTTCAAATAAGGGGATTGGATGGCTTTGGAATCTGAGTATCTTTCAGGAGGCTTGTTGTCAATTTGGGAAACAGGGGTGGTGACGAAGGTGAGAACTTTGAAGGGAAGCTTTTCTTTATCAATGGTGTTGGAGAGAGTTAACGGGGGGGAAGAGCGTTAGTGTCTATTGTATATGGACCAAACTGGATAGCGAAAGGGAGGGGTTGTGGATTGAGCTGGAGAACATGCATGAGGTGTGATGCAGTAGGGCTGGAACAAACTATCACAAGGCAGAAAGAGAGAGGGAGAGAGAGAGAGAGAGAGAGAGAGAGAAATCCCAAGGAATCACTCCAAGGGGTCCTAGAATCACTCCATACAGAAAACTTGCATGAGAGTTCTAAAGAAATCTTCAATAGCTTCAAAAAATCCACTCCTTGTCTTGTGCATCAAGAAACATAATAACTTTCTACCTACTAATGCAAATAAACTGAAATTTGAAAGAGAAGTAATACTAAGCTAGTGGAACAAGATGCTATAGCCCAAGCCCACATGGGACTGGTCAAAATGACGAATATACCCCTGACCAGACCACTCCAAGTCCCAAGAGTCTTCCCCATGCCAAATCAGAACCTGTTTGTTGGCCTTCTTTTTACAAGAATAGGTCTTATAATGCCTGGACCGATCCCCATCATCTCTCCCCGGCTTGAAAGAACTCGACCCTGGTGGGTTAATGGCATGATATTGCTCATAAAGTTCTGGATTAAGATCATACAAGTCTTCAGCTGTAATCCATGAACATGCTACAAGAGGTAGATTCTTCCACTTTGCAAGAAACTTTTGATAACCTCCACTTTCTGTAGAAATCAACTTCTCATCAAGGATGTCTTCAGGCACATTAGCAGATGGAACCAATGGCAGCTTAGGTAATGAAACTATGGGACAATCACTATGGCCACAATATGCACTTAGGTCTTCAACATTGAAGATTGGGCTCATTCCCATGCCGCTTGGCAGCTTTAGGACATAAGCAAGAGAACTGATTTTCTTAGTGATCTTGTAGGGACCTGCACTCTTGGAGTGAAGCTTCTTATAAAAGCCCTTAGGAAAGTGCTCAGGGTGTACACGCACCATAACCATATCACCCTCCTGAAAATCAGCTAGGCACCTAAGTAAATCAGCTTTGGCTTTGTATGCATCATTGCTAAGAGCAATCTTGCGTCGAACTTCATCATGGGTTTCTCTCATGTGGTGGGCAAAGCCTTCAGCCTCTATGCTTGTCCTAACCAAGGTTCAAAGTATCAGCCCATATCGGCCGATACGTATCGTTCCGGGACCCCTCCGATTCGCCTCCACCGGTTCAGGGGGGTGGAAGAGACCTAAACCGGCCCCCCTGAACCAATTTCGAAAAAATATAAAAAAAAAGTAAAAAAAAGGGTATCGATTCGCCCGATACGCCCCTACCAGCGTATTGGGCGTATTGATATTTTGAACCTTGGTCCTAACGTCTTGTGGCAATGACATTAAATCAATAAGCCTCATAGGCTGAATTCCAGTAACTATCTCAAAGGGACTTCTTCCATTTGACCTGTTAACTAAACTGTTTTAAGCAAATTCAGCCATAGATAGGATGAGATCCTACCTGGAATTATGGTCACCAACTAAGCAACATAGCAAATCACTGAGACTCGTATTAACTACCTTAGTTTGACCATTGGTCCGAGGATGGAAAGATAAGAACTTCAGTTTTGTACTGAGGAGTTTCTAAAGTGTCTTCCAAAAGTAACTCATAAACTTAGCATTGCAACCAGAAACAATAGTAACAGGAACACCATGTAAATGAACAATTTCCCTAAAGAATAGGTTTGCCACATTTAAGGCATATGATGTCCCGCTGCAAGGAATAAAGTGGACCATCTTTTAGAACCTACCTACCACAACATAAATTGAATCATGACCCCTTACTGTCTTGGGCAGACCTAGGACAAAATCCATAAAGAGGTTAGAGGTCTTGCCAAGGCTCATGTGGAATTGGTAAAGGGGTGTACAACCCTGTAATTTTCTTTCTCCCTTTTGCCAATTGACAAATTCTGCATTGTTTGATCACACAATCAACATCAGCCCTAAGGCTAGGCCAATAAAAGTGATCTTCTACCATAGCAATGGTCTTGTCTCAACTAAAATACCCAACAATTCCACCTATGTAACACTCCCAAATAACATAATCACGTAGTGAAGTGTTAGGAACACACACACAAGTTCCCTTGAATAAATAACCATCATGGATAGAAAAGCTAGGATATTCATATCGTCCAGCCTGTAAAGAACCATAAATGATGCTGAAATCCTTGCAACTAGCATAGTCTTGCTTCAACTGATTCAACCCCACAACCTGTACAGACATAGAATGAAGTATATACACCACTTGGCTCAATGCATCGACTACTTGGTTCTCGGCACCAGCTGTATGCTTAATCACAAAGCTATATTCTGCTAAAAATTCAGCCCATTTCTGATGTTGACTACTAAGATGCTTCTGAGATTTGAGATATTTGAATGCCTCATGATCTGAATACAAAACAAATTCTTGGGAAATTAAATAATGACGCCAATGTCAAAGACATTGCACAACAGCATAGAATTCCTTGTCATATGTGGAGTATATTTGTCTAGCTTCATTAAGCTTTTCACTGTGAAAAGCTATAGGATGTTGCTGCATAAGCATACCACCTATTCCAATAAAATTTCTCTTTATTGATCGGGAAAAAAAAAAACAAAGGTGGAGGGAGCTGGGAGAGTGAAAGATTTCAGACCTGTAAGTCTTATTTCTAGCCCATATAAAAATTTAGCAAAGGTATTTTCCATAAGATTAAACATGGTGCTACATTTGGTGTTGGGTCCAACACAAATGGCATCAATAAGAGGGAGACATATATTGGATGGAGTAGTAATTGCAAGTGAATGTATGAATGCAAGAATAAGGAGTGGTTTTTTGGGGGTGGTTTGTAAGATAGACATGGAAAAAGCTTATGATCATGTGGAGTGGGGATTCCTAGAGGAGGTGATGAGACTAATGGATTTTGGAGAAAAGTGGAGGAGTAGAGTGTTTGCATGCATTTCATCAGTGTCTTTCTTGGTGCTGGTGAATGGGATCTCTACTGAATTCTTTGAGTCTTCAAGAGGGTTTAGACAGGGGGACCCTTAATTTCCTTTGCTCTTTGTCTTAATGGTGGAGGTGCTAAGCAAGTTAATTGATAAGGGAGTGGAGGCTGGACTGCTTAGAGCTAGAGGCTTTAAGGTGGGAAGAGAAATCTTGATGATTTCTCATCTTCAATATGCAGATGACACTTGGATTTTTTTTATGCATCATCAGTGCAAGTACTGAATTTAAGGAGAAACCTTAAAGGGTTTGAAGTGCTTTCAGGTTTGAAGATTAATTTAAACAAAAGTATTATGATTGGAATAGGGAATGTGCTGCAAGATGTTATAGAAGAGTGTGACGCCTCTTGGATTGCCAAAGAGGGGAGCTTCCTTTCACTTATTTGGGCTTGCCTATTGGTGTGAAAGCTTCAGCACTTTCTACTTGGCAACCAGTGTTAGATAGAATTCACCAAAGACTCTAGGGGTGCAAATAAAATGGATCAGATCCAATTCAAATCCGAATTTGATCCGGTAAAAGCCAGATTTGGATACCTCCCTTGATCATAACAAATCAGATCAGATCCAGAAAGTTGATCCATTTAGCTAACGGATTAAATTTGAATATACCCCAATCAAATTCGATCCATTAGTTACTATAATATATATCATTATATTATGATATATTATCTATATCCTATCATCCAGTTTTTTTAATTACCATTAAAATTGAATCGGATTCAAAGCAGATATCTGATAAGATATTTGAATTTGAATTCGAATTATACTCTTGAAAATCCAATAAGTTATTATTGGATTCAGATCAGTCAGATTTCTTATCAGATAGGATCAGATATACCCTATACCAAATCCGATCCAATCTGTTTGCAGCCCTAAGAGACTGGCAGGTTGGAAGGGGAGGTATCTCTCATTTGAGAGGAAGATCACAATCATTAAAAGTGTCTTGTCAAATATACCCATCTACTATTTATCTCTATTGAAAACTCCAGCAGTAGTGAGCCAAAAAATTGAAAGGATGCAAAGAGATTTTCTGTGTAATATAAAAGTACCAAAAAAAAGGTTTCATTTAGTTAGGTGGGTTTGGGTTTGTAAGGCAAAGAAAGAAGGGGATTTGAGAATCAGAAGGATGAGAGCTTTTAATAAAGCCTTGTTGGGGAAGTGCGTGTAGAGGTTTGGGTGGGAGAGGAAGGCATTATGGAGGGTAATTGCAAGCAAATATGGGATGGTGAATTTTGGTTGGGATACGAGGGAGATATCTTCTTCTTATGGAGTGAGTGTTTGGAAGGGTATCATGAAATTCCAAGCTTCAGAAAAAGCTTGTGTTTCATGGAAGGTGGGAGATGGGTCTACTATTAGATTTGGGAGGATGAGTGGTTAAATGTGGGGAAGCTGTGTGAGGTCTGCCTTAGATCATATAGGCTGAGCAGAAAAATATCACAATTGCTAATTTTTTTGAATGGAGGCAGGGTAAGGCGTGCTGGTGCCCCTTTTTTAGAAGGCCTCTGCTGGATAGAGAGGTGGAAGAATGTGTAGTGCTTCTGGCCAGACTTCAAGAGACAGAGATCCAGTGTTGGTGTGAAAATTTTAATAAATTCTCATGCAACATAATTCACTCAATCAAGTGATTGAGTTTTTTTATTATTTTGGGTAAAGCCCATTCAGGGAATCATACGGATTGTTCCCCTTAATTACATCTCCACAAGAATAGTAGAGAACACCTTTTGATTCTGACTTGGAGAAATGAATGCATAGAACAAAAGAAAGGAACAATAGGGTACTTAAAAGAAATATTCATTTGCGTTTCTTTTACATCAAGTGTACAAGAATGAGAACAAAGAAAAAGAAAATACAACTGAGAAACTATACAACAATAAATTTATCTCTTTTCTTTTTGATACAAAGAAAATTTCATTCTAACTCCTTTCTTCACAATAATAGTTAATCAGATGAAATTCTGACTGTAGACAGCCTTAATCCTTGGATTTTTGCATATAAAAAAGGAACCATAGTAAATCAAACTGAATATTTTATTTAGACGGTTTTTATCCCTCTGTTCTCCATTTTCATTAGGGAACCATAATCAGCCCTTGAGAATTAGACTGTAGATGGTTTAATCCCTAACATTGTCTTGAAAGAGAGACCATAATCAACCAAGTAGAGGCACCTGGCTGTAGATGGTTTATTTCCCTCTATTTCCTTTCTCAAAAGAGAAAATAAAAGAGAGAGAAAGAAGGATACATAGTAGAAGACATATATAGGAAGTATTCACAAAGAGTACTTTCCTTTTTCTACCTGTAATTAGTGAGACTTTTCCCTCCTTGCCTTCCCTTGAGCACTTCTCTTTTCTTCTCTCTTTATCTTAGTTTTTCTTTAAAATCTCTTGAGAGATTTTTCTCCGAAGAGTCTGTCTATAGCTTCCCCTTAAGGAGCTTAAATAGGGAGTGGGGTAGTTATGTAACTACCTCCTCCTCCTCCTAGGTGAAGGACACCTGTCCCTCCCACTTAAAGAGAGGGAACTCCCACACGGGATACTTTCTTATAGTTTTGATAATTTGGCTAGCAAACTAGCCAACCCACTTATTTGGGTTATTAAATTATTAAATATTATTTGGATTAAAAAAATGCCTCCAACATCCAACCAGAAAGTTGAGAGAAAAAAAATGACAGATTTCAGTTAATTCTTTCTATAAAGCCTTAGTCAGGAATCAGGTGGAAATTCATCACATTGGAGGTGTGTGGGGTAACCCAATCCCCCCAAGAATTGAAGCTTTTGTGTGGCTGGTGGCAATGAACAGCATCCTTACTCAAGATCAGTTGAAAAATAGAGGTGTCTTTGGCTAACAGGAGCTCATATGTGAGATGGATTCAGAAGATGTAATGCACTTGTTGGTCAACTGTGTCTATGTGAGCTGTATTTGGTTATTCTACTTTCGCCTCTTCAACAAGGGCGAATGGGATCCTCAATCGCCTAAGGAAATCTTTGAAAAGTGGCCAAGAATCAATAGGGGGAAGAAGGCTAAATCATGTGGAGTAGTGTTCCATTTGCAGTGTGCTGGGAGTGTGGAAAGAAAAAAATAGAAGAATTTTCTCCAACAACGCAAGAGAGAAGGAACGACTTTGTGCTGAATTATTGGAATGGATGTTAACTCTCCCAGAATTCAGAGATGAAAGGAGAGAAAACTTTGGCTTGGATTTCTGGAACTTTTTGAGTCTTTGTTAATTGTTGCAAGGCTTTATGTTTCTGTCTGTTCTTTTGTTCTTCTTTATGTCTTATCCCAGTTAGCTGAATTGTGGGTGATGCCCTGTACTTTCTTCTCATTTAATGGATTTTCTTTTTTATTTATCTTCAAAAAAAAAAACCACCAAACACTCCTACCTGCCCTCCACCTTTTCTCCTTCTACCTTACCCCTCTCTTCTCCCTCCACCCCATCCCTGAATTCAGCCACCTCCCTCCTCCAACCCTTGAGAACAACCACCACTTGACTCAACAAAACCATCCCTAATCTATTTTTGCTGCCTAACAAAAAAACAAAAGAGAAGCAAGGCTACCCCGAATTCACACCTGCCGCCTTCTAATCCCTTTGAGATAAGGAAATAAAAGATCGCATCCCTCTATCAAAAGACCCCCATTAGACTCTTCGACTTCTCCCCTCTCAACATTTTCAACCACGTGGCCATCATCAAATAAAATGACCTCATCCCTCCTATCAAAATTACCTTATTGATGCTTGACCTTTCAAGACCATTGTCTTCAACCTCTGGCTGACTTTTCACCTCTCCAACAGAGACCACAATAGGAGAGAGGACGACATCCTTCCATTCCCCCATCTTCTCTTTCCTAGTCTCCAAGCTGCATGTGGACAAGACAGAGATCTTCGCTGCCCTCCAAAATGTCTAGTCTTCCCCTTCTAAGAACACATGCAAGTCAAGTTTCCCCTCCAAAGAACAACTCCAATGAAGTTGGAATTTTGTCCAAATCTTCACATTCCACTAAGATTCTGCAAAATCAATCGTCTCCCAACTTCTATTTTTGTCATCAAAGCTTAGAAAATTTCACATCTTTCTCTGATCATTGTGAAGGTCATCAGACCCCAAGCATGCAAGGGAATTCCCACAATACCTATCCACACCACCCTTTTTCTCCTTCAATTAAGAATCGACCCTGCTGCTGGGAACCACCAACCTAATCGTAAGTCAATCTCCCTTGTTTTCTCCCATTTTGAAACCAACACGTACTCTGCATCTTCCCTACTCTGAAACATAAACAGAGGCAGACCACTAACCCGATTTCTAACACCCACGACTCTTTCTTCACCCCATTCAAGCTTCGTCCATGCTTCAAACAGCTCTTTCTTCAACTTGATTCAATGAGACAAGCATTTAAGAGTTTCAACTTCTCATTCAAATTTTCAACCTGATTCACCTCAATCTGAACCCTAAACTTCTCAACCTCAACCACACCTTAAGAGATAAAGCAGTCAGCCCAATGGCTGGATTTAGAAATATACTGAACCTGCATTCCTGACATCTATAACACTTAGTACGTACAAAAAGTCATATGTCTTTTTCTTCCACTATCCATAATATCTCATCCCACCTTTAATATAATCATGTATCTCCAACATATGTTTCCTTTTTGTCTTCTATTTCCATTCCCAAACCTTTGACAGAGGCCAAGGCCCAACCTAAATGGAGGGATGATGTAAACCAAGATGGTTGCATTAATAAAGAACAACACATGGGAGTTGGTTGAGTTACCTAGAGGAAAGATCTGAGTTGGCTATAAATAAGTCTTTACAGTGAAGTAAAGATCAGATGGGAGCACAGAAAGGTACAAGGCAAGATTACTAGTAAACGAGTACACACAGACCTATAGGGTAGATTATGAGAAGACATTCTCACCTGTTGCTAACATGCCTAATATGTATGTTTTTATCATCTTTGGTTAGGCATTTTGAGTGGCCCTAACTATAGTTTGATGTCAAAAATGCATAATTAAATAGAGGTCTTAATGAAGAGGTCTACATGATATTGCCTCCAAGGTTTTATGATCAAGAGAGATATGGTATATAGTCCATAAACTTAAAAAGGCTTCATATGCCCTAAAATAATCTCCTCGTGCCTAGTTTAATAGATTTAGGAGAACACATTACAAAGGATTGGCTTTAAGCAATCACACTGTGATCAACAATTGTTTATCAAGAAGAATGGTGACTTGATTACTTTCCATATTGTGTATGTAGATGATATTATAATGACTCATAGTTGTCAAGGCAATGCCTAGGTGCCTAGGTGTCTAGGAACTTCTTCGGGCTCACCTCGCCCAAAACGCCATGGCATTTTCATACAAACTCTTCCACCAAAGTTCTGTTTGATTTTAATTGGAGGGAACTTCCAATCCATTATTACTTTGTCTTTCGCAGTGGAAGAGCTTGCTACTTCGAACCACGCCATCATGATATCAGCTACTGTCAACATTTGAAATGCTTCCAAACCTTTTACAAAGTGAGTTGTTTTTGTCTTTATGCTGTCTACAACATCTTCTAGGATCATGTACCTTTCCTTCAATATTCCTTCATTTCATTCTTCCCAATTTGTCCAGACAATTGTTGCCCTGACTGCCTTCCAAACTTTTTACCCCTCTCCCATTTTGTCTTGCCCTATTTCCCCCATTTGGAGAGGTCCCATCCCCCCCCCTAAAACTAGAAGGTTTTGCTGAGAAGTCTTGCATGATAAGCTCAATACCTATGAGAATCTCCTAAGGAGAAAATCCTATTGCCTTTTCTCCCCACACATTTTGCATTTTCCGCAAGGCAAGTGGTGAAAGTCATTCCATTTACTAATCAACTATCAATTTGCTAACAGCACTTTGAAGTTTTTCTTCTCTTTATTTGGATGCAGGTGAATACCCCCTTTCAGACCTACAGAGTTTCTTGCACCCTCCTTTTACTTGCCTCCTAGAAAAAGAGGCAAAGGAAAAATAATGTGATGTGTCAGAACTACCACTCTTTGTGCATTTGGGACAAAAGAAACTCAAGAATTTTCAGAGAGAAGTAGACCAAAGAAGTTGTTATGGAAAAAATTTGGTGAAGACAAGCATTTTTGAAAACTTTAGACGCTTTCACCATTTCATGATGGATGATACATGTAGAAATTGGTTGATTGTGGCCTCCTCTTCATCAGCTAACCCCAAGCAGAATCAGATATGGTGACTGCCCACTATTAAGACTTGAGCTGAATATTGATTAATGAAGAACCAGGGGCCATCTGGTATAAGGGTGTTTTCAGAAATGAGGAAGGAATTTGAGGAAACATTCAAGCAATCTACTCGGGTCCAAAGGGGGTTGGGGAGAGCAGAAATATAGGCATTGGAGCAGGGTCTAAGGCTGGCCAACTCTCCCAATATCAAAGATTTACAGGTGGAGAGAGATTCCAAGGTTATAATGGCATGGGTAAGAAGAACAAAGTGGGTGCTTCGAAATATGGGCATATGATATACGAGATGGAGAGTTTTTTCCCAGTTTCCCGTATTCATGACTGTATCCGTATCCAAAACTGGGCATCATAGCTGAAAACCTAAAATCAGTAGATTCTTTTGCATTGTCAAATATCACAAGATCAAATTGTTATGCCTAAGAAATGGACCAAATTATTAAGATAAAGGTATCAATTTCAACTCACCAGACAGAGAGAAATGTCGTAAGATAATAAACAGTATTCAGTAGCCCATATGACAAAATACCAGCAATGCCATATCTCCTCAGCTTCTTCAGTGTCCTGAGAAAACCGTTTTCAATGTAATTCTAATGCATAGTTACTTTACCAATAAACAATAATAACACACCAACATGGGGTTATTGCTTGGTGTAATAGTAAAACAATGGGATGACAAACATGAGAATACAAGCCCAAGTCTAAGAGCAACTACTTTGTCAACAATAAAGCATGGATGCCATTCACTTCCGGTTCTCAAACAAAGGAAAGAAAGAAAAAGAGATAAATAAAAGCAAATGGTTTTGACGAACTACATTTGGAAGGTTCATAAATGATAGTACAATAAAATAAAAAAATAAAAAATAAATAAACATGATACAGAACAAAAAAGTGAGAAAAAAAAATAACTTGGTAAATTTACAAGATCTAGGTTAACCCGACATCACAAAAGGATATTATGTCCAGCAATTTTTCTATCAATAACATAAAAGTATTGTATTTACAAGTAAAATTCTGGTAAAACTGTCAAGTTTCAAAGTTGAATGTAAAGTAAATGAAAATGGATCAACCCAATACCATCAATCAAGTCCCTATTCTACAGAACTTTCCACCTTTAAAAATAAAGCCATAGAATAATATGAAATGCAAAAGGACTATGAAAAGGAAAAAAGTCCACATCATAGTTTTCAAGGCGTCTAGGCAATTCTGGGCGACACTGGGGCGCCTAGGCGATAAAAATTTTAAAATATAAAAATTTGACTTTTGGCTAGTTTCCTAGTTTTATATACCATTCAGCATGTATGTTAATTGAAAAAATAGCAATTCTCTTTATTAAGATCATTAAATTTCCTCTAAAAATGTGGCAAATCATCACATCTAAAAGATAAAAATCTTTTACATATATTAATTTCATTATTTTCAAAAATAATACTACTGTAATAAAGTATTTAATAGAGAATATTCATATCAATTAGCAGCTAAAGATGGTTATCAACTTTATATGATAAATATTCAAGATGGAAAGTAAAATAGGAAAAAAACAAGGATGGAGTTTCTGTTTTATTTTATTAGAGAGAGAGAGAGAATAGAAAAAATAACTTTATTATTCTATTCTTTCTTTCCTCTTTCTTTTCTTTCTTTCTTTCTTTCTTTCTTTTTCTCTTCTCAAAACCCTTTGATCTTTTAAATTTCAATAGTAAAACATTAAAACAAAGTATAATTGATATATATATGGCATATAATAAAATGTATTAACACATACATCAATAAGATACAGCAATATAAATGATATTATAAAAGGTGCCCGCCTTGTCATTTTTGTCGCCTAGGTGGGCGCCTAGTCGCCTAGAAGGGCATCTAGTTGCTAAAAGTCAAGGCTTTTGGGCTAGGCGCCCTTGGCTGGGCGCCTAGGCGACACCTTGACAACTATGACTCCACATGGATGAATTTCTAGGGATAAGATCAAGCACCACCTGTAGTGTAATCAAACTTAACTTCTTAATTAAACTATAAAGTGGCATAAATGTGCCATGATAAAACCTAAGTTACAACTTCCAACAGTTCTCAGGAGACCACAATTCGGTTTTCTTAACTTATAAAACCTAAGATAACTCCATTGATTTTTTACAGGATTGTTCTAAATATGGAAAATGTATGACAAAGGAGAGACTGGGGGTACAGTGAAGGATTTGGAAGAGGCAAAATTTTGCAACTTATCTGTAGAAAGAATAGGTCGAATGGGCCTTTGTGGTTTTATTTCTTTTAATTTATGTTTTAAGCTTATGTTCTTTTAGTTATGGACCTCTTTTTGTTTGTTTTATTAGTTCTTATTGCTGGCTGCCCTATTAAGGGAACCTAAGGAATTGTACTCAGTTTTAGATTGAGAAATAAAAGACATCTTGAGGGGATTGAGAAGGGATCAAACATCTTCTCTTCTCTCTTCCTTCCTCTTCTTCTTCCACAAGCTTTTGCTGAAATCTTCTCTTCTTTCTTTCTTTTCTTTTTTCTATAGTTTTCTGATTTACAGCAGGTGTGTTTCACAACTTGGTTTTAGAGTGGGAAAAAAAGATATTGGACTTCATAAGAAACCACCAAGTTCAAGCTCAACAAGGCCAGAGATGGTTTATATAAGAGAGAAGCTTACCACATGATACAAGAGACTTGATCAGTTTGGATAGGATGGGAGTTCCAAACTTACAAATTGTGTATATTAAACAAAAACATACATAGAGAGATTTGACAGCAAATAGGTTTGGGGTAATACATTCCCCTCCAAGGATTGTTTTAGAAAAATGAGGTTTGGCCCTCCACCTGTAGCCTGTAGTTAATTTAGGGGTTAAAAAAATGTAGAGTCATGAGTTTATGTATACTTATATTTACCTGAGAGGAGCTTTGTCCTTGTACTTGTACAGTAATATTATAAGAGCTATAGACCTAAGCGGCTGGCCCAAGGTTTTTCAGTAGCCCTTGCTTTCCTCTTCTTCTTCTTCACCTTACTTCTTTGTCATCTACTCTTGATCACCACACACAGACCACTCAACATTCCATTTGCACATTCTATGCCAAAGATGCAAAAAGGAACAAAAAGAAGGCAACTAGGCTAAAGGCAAGCAAAGCTAGCCCAGCAACCTCTGGCTGTCAACAAGGAGTCAGCTAGTAATAGCAGCTTCAAAAACATTCTGACCTTAATATTTATTTCCACTTAAGGTCAATTCTTCATGATCTTGAGTTCCATTGCATTAATGAATCTAGTTATTCCTAAACCAAGAATTCTATTTTCTTCTTTTTCTAGCACAATTTCTTTATTAGTAATCAACCCTACTTAATATGTTATAGACTTATAGTTACGTTTCAAAATTTACCTTCATTTGAAAGGACAATAATTAGACTCACCATCACCAAATTATAAATGAAATTCAGCAGCCTGTAGTTTGGAAAAATTACATGGTAAGGCAAATAGTAAGTACTCATTGGATGTAAAGGTTTTAGCTTTCTGGCTTGTGCTTTTCTCCTTCATGCCTGAAAACAAAGTAAGAATGTCAGTTCTGAGTAAAAAATCTGAAACAATAAGTAAATATTAGTAAGATAGAGCATGACATTTGGATTTTAGCTTAAGCTTGCAACTCAGCAATGTCCTATTTATGCAGTGAAGAAAAACTTGTAGAAGCTAATATTACCCTCATGATCAGAAGAAGAGCCACGATGACCATCTTCTAAAATATCATAAGTCTGACCTTGACACAAAAGACGGAACATAAACATGAGATGTTAGCATATAAATTTGAAACTAGGAAAACTAATGTGGATAATAAGATGGATAAATCAATTCAATGCTCCCATGACAAAAACTCTTAGAGCTAAGAAAACTAAAAGCAAAAGAAAACAAGAAATCACTTTGAAATAAAAAGCCGGGTCATACATGCACAGAAAGATATGCAGTGGTAAAACAGAACAGATCCAACCCAAATAAATGTTTAAGATAAATTATAATGTTATATATGCATGGTACAAAGAAAACCAAAATGATAGTAAGTTAACTCATCATGCCAGCATCAAAGCGTCTAAAACACGCATTGCATGATGCCTTCATAAATAGGTGTCATTTCCATGTTGGGCACTTCAATTTTTAGTATAAATTCCATGCCCCACCACCTTCACTCAATTTATGGGGTTGCCATGTGATGCAGCCCACACGATCCAAGACCATGACTCCAGAATCAGTGAAGAAGAAGGACCCACCACATGAAGCTTTTAGATCACCATAAGGCTACGGGAACCATCAAACAAGCATGCCTATCGCTACTCGCTGCTCCGTTGACCCGCATTACTGAGATTGCAAACACAGGTCCCAGTCCCACCTACCCTGATCTCACCAATGTCAAACTCGTGACAACCACAACATTACCCAGAGCCTGCTTGTGAGATCGCATCCCTCCATTTTGCAATCTTGCCGCATGAGAGCTTCGACAGAAACCCAGCATGCACAGTGAACATTGATCATAGTCTTCTGTCCTCAGCGCAGATCCTGCCGACCAAACCTACCTACCGATCACAAGTTTATCTACTTGTTGTTTAACCATTTTTGTATGATGTTTTAGCGCCAAAAGTTGCAACCCTTTTCAAGCTCAGCAGTATAAAAGGCTGCCCAAATACTTGTTAGTTATCACTCTTGAATACAGCTGCTTGAGTTTTTCCTTCAAGCATTCTATTTTTATAAATGACTTTAAATTTTATTGAGGCTGAAAAATATAACTATTACAAGCATCCCTTAGACAGGCACACGATGCTACCTCTCTATAACCAAAACAAAAACATTACAAGTGAGCCCAAAGCAAAGACAGCCTATCCACCCCTTGCTTAGCTAGAGTATCCGCTAACCCATTTGCCAATTTCCTCACCCATTGTATCCTCAAGTTCATATTCTCGATGATCCATTTAAATTATTTTCTCACCCCTATAGCACCATATTACAGACTGGATCATTTAGCCAACCCACCACCAATTCTTAGTCCTCTTCAATCACCACATTGGGCTATATTCAATTCATTAACAATTTGTACTCCTTGGAAAGCTGCAAGCAGTTCTGCCTTCAGAGAGTCCCCAAACCCCACTGGAGAAAACAATTTTATCAGTTTACCTTCCATATCTCGCAAAACCCCTCCTATACCATCAGGTCTTGGATTACCCCTGCTACTCCCATCATAATTCAACTTCACATAGCCTTCAAGTGGAGGTAGCCATACAACACTTGCTCTTTCCTTTCTTGAAGAACTTCTTGCAACTACTTCCCAATTCCTCCAAATATTATCAAGGAAAAACTGAAAACAGGTCCAAAGATTTGATCTAGTGAATCACCCTAATCAACACACAATCCCCCATCTCTTCCTTGCTTTTTTCCTTCTCAGAGAATATTCTGACATTCCTCTCTTCCCAAATGGTCCAAACCAGGGCTGCTCTACATACCTCCACATTATTCTTCCCCTCTTTTTTGGCCATGTAAACATAGAAAGATCAAACAGCATGTTAGCCTCTGTTGGTAAAGACTACCTGCACCCAAACAAGGAAAAAAACCAATTCCAAATATTTGCAACAAAGGCACAAGATACCAGTATGTGAAAGCAACTCTCATTATCAGATCTGCACAAAACACACCAGTTTGGAGAGAGACATAAATTGGGTCTCCTCTTTTGTAGCATTTCCAAAGTATTAATCTTCCCATAAACTATTTCCCAACAAAAGGCTCTTAATTTAGGGGGAATGGGTTTGCACCAGAGCTCTTTCAAGGGTGTAATAAGAATGGGCAGAATGGACCTTAGTTCCTTTCTTTTATTTCAGTTATGTTTATGCTTAGGTTCTTTTAAGTAGTGGACCTTAGTTATGGACTGTTTTGTTTTTTTATTATTTCTTTAGTGTCAGCCGCCCTATTAAGGGTATTCATGGAATCGTACTCAGATTAGAATTAAAGAAATAAAAGATATCTTTGGGGGGGATGGAGAGAGGGATCGAACTCTTCTCTTCTCTCTTTTCTTCTCTCCTCTCTTCTCTCTTCTCTTCTCTCTTCTCTACTCTCTTCCCTTCTCTTCTTCGCTCATCTTCTTCCACAACCATCTGCTGAAACTTCTTTTCTTTTCTTTTTTTTTTCTTTTCTTTTCTTTTCTGAATTATTACAGGGGTCTTCTACAACTAAGGGAAACAAAGGATAGGGCAAAGAATTACAAAGATATTTGAAAAAAAAAAAAAAAAAAAACACATGAAAACAAACCCTTAGGTGAGGAGCCCAAATATGCTTATCTGCCTTCAAGCATTCGATCTCTTTCCCTCCCTCTCTTGGTGGACTTGTTTTAGAGCCACAAAGAACCCCAAAATCCTACATTGTCTACTTGAGTAAAGACATAATTCACTACCTTGACGCACTGCAAAAGCTAGAGATTAGTGTTATTTTGCTGCTTCAATTTAACAACTGTTGTAGTGTTTCCATAGTTACAGTCAGCTGACATCTGCAAGACTCACTCCTTTAGAGAAATACCATTCGCAACACCATGTCTATGCAAATGAATGTACAAAAGCAAGTATTCTATATGCAGATCCTACAACTTATAGCTGCCAATGGCTCGAGTCTGGTTTGGGACAGGGTGGACCAATCCCAAACCAATTGTTAAGCGGTCCTATAATATAGACCCAAAAACAAAGTCAATTATTAGTCAGGATAATCAGGCTTGACCCTACAATGCTTGACAACTATGATTGCCTACAATAATAACAACTTGGAACTTCATTTTTTATAATATAACCTTAATAAAAACTTAAAGTAAATGGTAAACTGTTTATATGTTGGTAAGACAAGTTTTTTTAACCAAAATTATCTTACATACTGTTAGGGCAATTCGTGTTCCCGTGTTGTGTACGTATTGTGTCAAGATAGGGGTATTCAAATATATGGGGTTGATACAACACAACACGATTAATTAATCATGTCAAATTTTCAAACATGAACATGGCTTGTTTATTACACACATAACATGACATGACTTGCATAATCCAAATTAGCATGATTAACTTGTTTAATTCTATACTAAACCATGCATATAACCTGAATTAACACGAAATCAACATGATCAACTTACTTAAATTAAACAATAAATAGATTTACAGTCCATTTGTTTCCTGGAATAGGTGCCTGGAACCAGAATCGGAATGGCCTGTTCCAATTCCAATTGTTTGTTTGGCAGGAATGGGATTTTGATTCCCATTCTGGGTGGAACGACATTCCCTCATATGGGGGAATTGTCATTCCAGCCCCCCCTAGGGAATGGAATTTCCATTCCAAAGTCTGTCAAGAAGTAAAGAACTCATGACAGAAAACCCCGAACCTTAACATTAATAAAATAATAAAATGTTATTAAATTAATAATAAAATAATAAAGCTGCCTATGGAGAAACATCCACAACCTTACAAGGTTGCTTGGTTCCAAAAAGGTGTGGAGTTTCCCATTACTTCACATTGCCTTGTAAGATTTACTTTTGGTGATAAATATGATGATGAAACATTTTCTAGGCTCAATTGTAATTGTTTTTCCCACCTGTTGGGTGGACTTCTTGGATGGGAGAGTTAAGAAAGTTTATCTCCCCTTTCATGTACCAAATCCTTAATTCTATTAATGGAAAGCCATTTGTTATTGATCAAATATATATATATATGATGAAGCATGGCAACGTGGCTCCTATGGATGTTTGTCATTTACTTTTGTGAAGACCTTGGTTATATGATCACAAAATGGTGCATCTTACGGATGCCAATAATTACACCAACCAGAAGGAGGAAGAAGATCACTTTGCATCCTATGAAGGAGGAAGCTACAAATCCTTTAAGGACAGCAAGGTTGCAAGTTACCTTTCAGCCTATAAATTGAGAAGGAATGCAAGAAGTCAGGCGTGATATATATGCTGGTTGTTAGGAGTTTAATGGCTAACCATCTGGAAGAGTTGATAAAAATCCCTAAGGAAGTGCAGCCATTACTAGAACAATTTGATGAGCTTGTTAATTGGGGAGTTATCAAGTGAAGAGAAGGGGATGACCTGATTGCAAAGGGGTTGATTCGTGAAAGCAAAAGCCCATGTGCAGTTCCAGATAAGTTTTGTCCCAACCATATGGAGTCAGCAAGAAAGCCATTTACCTAACTTAAGAAATTTTTGTAAGAACCCTTTGTCTTGACTGCATAGCACTTCAATGAAGAAAGATTACTTGTTATTTTAAATGAATGGTGTGAAAATATGGTATTACAGAGACAAAAATACAGCAAAATATAGGCTGTGGCAAAGGCTTTAGTTTCGGAAATTGGGACAATTTCATTTTCTTTTATTCGTAGGCAGTTTAATATATTATCACATGAATTAGCTGCTTGGTGTTATCATTCAGGTCTTGAAGGGGAATGGATTTCCTCCCCTCCTAGTTGTATTCGACATCTTTTACTGAATTAATTCTATGTTGAAAGCAAAAGAAATGCAAGGTTTTCCGCTATTAATCCATGGGCTGCAAAAGCTTTTTTTTTTTTGATCAATATCTGAGTTCACTGAATTGTAATCATAATCTTTTTTAATAAAATAAAATGAAATGGGTTTTCCTTGATAGCATTTTGATTGATGAAACCTCAACTTTAACTTCTCAGAAAAAAAGAGAAATTGTAGAAAGAGAAGATATTTAAAAACAAAATAATTCACTTTTTGTAACTTGTATGCCATCACCTCATGATAGGCCGTAGTATTGATTGGAGCAAACGACTTCAGGTGCTACTCTTCATACAAAAATCCCTTTTAATTTATAAGAACTTATGCCATTATAAAAGAAACGAATATTGAATTACTGACAGGCAAACGAAAATGAAGAATTTCCTAACAATGAAAGTAAAACTACAGAGCAAGACTTGCAATTTTACAATGAAAACAGTAAACTCACGTCGCCATTGCCGGTGGTTGAGCAAAGACGTTGAGGTATGTACTGCTTCTTTGAAGCACTTCTCGGATGCAGAAAGTAAAAGCGCGTGAAAACCCTAGACATTTTGAGACACTGAGATAACAGATTCGTCAGAATCAGATACACGAGTGGAGTAAGAGGGCGAAAAACCTAGAAGTGGCATTGACTTACCTCTCGGTGAGATGCCGGAATCTGCCTTCCGGAGATTCTTAGAGGGAAAGACATTAGCGCGGCCGGAACTCGGAAGACGAGAAGAGGAAAGCGGTTACTGGACAAACAAAATAGTGGCGTGAATGCCATCGGTATCAGTTATCAACTGTATCAGAAGTCTGGAGTCTGCATGGTTCAAAGTTCAAACTTGCCAGTAATGAGTGCCGGACTGCCGGGTGGCAATGGATATCCAATTGGCCTACGGATATACACGTACCCGATTACAATGCCCGTGTGGCCGTGTCCACCAACTTTAGACCATTCTTATAATTTGGGCCAACCCAGGTTGGGATGCAAACAGATCGGGTAGGATTTCGAACCATGGTATATCCGAAACCGATCCGATGGTACGTAATCTGAGATTCAATCCAAAAATCCGGTCGGATCTCATAATGGGTGATTCGAATCCGAGTGCGCTAATGATGCTGGATATCTGAATATGATTCTATCTGATTTAAATTCTGAAAAATGTTAATAAATTATTAAAAGAAAAAGTAATAGTTTATATAAAAAGAAAAACAAAAACTAAGTACTTTTTCTTAATTATTTTTATAAAAAATTACAAAAATGCAATATAAATATATTTATAAATAAATATATTAATATATACATATATTTTTATAAATAAACATGTTTATAAATATATAAATGTATTTTCAATCAAATCCTATTATTCAACTCAATAAGATCCAAAAAATCTGATATAGGGTTATTCAAATCCAAGAAAAATATTATCGGATTCAGATCGGGCTTGATCCATTTGCACCCCCAAACCCAAGTCTCCAAAATGAACAAGTACAACTTATGGGTGACCATGGGCTGGTACTAAACCGACCTTTAGCACTTATGCTAAGGGTCTTGGTCGCATGGCCATAGTGTAAATATCCCTTTTCTGCATATTTTATTATTTTGTTTTTCTACAGTACCTCGAGAAACATCTCAACCAATTTTGGGGCATTTCTGAAATTTTACAAAATTTAAACCTCCAAGTTAACCTAATCCAAATCCACAGATATATAGATCCAAAGTTCTGAATCAAGTTGCACCAATACCATCCAAATCCAGCATTCTTATCCCTCCAGTCTAAGACCCAAAATCAAAATTGATTCTATCATCCATTTCAAATCTTTCTGATCACAAACTTAATTTTACATTAAATCTGATATCAAACCCCGTAGATATGCAAAGCCTCAAATTTCGTATCTAATAATATCAAAATCATCCAAATCCAACACTATTTACCCCTTTATCTTAATATCTGAATTTAGAAATAATCATAATCTTTCATTTGGAATCTCTTTCAATCCAAGGCCCAACCCACACCAAATTCAACATTAGTCGCATTCCTAAACTAAACCAACCTCCTTGAACCTCTCTTACAAAACATCCGATCAAACCTAAAATCCACTATCCATATAGTCTAATCAATCTATAACCCTCCAATTGGAATCCAACATGGTTGACCTTGTCCCGATCATCAAATCAAATCTCACCATCATAAAGGCCGCTTTGATCCAAGTCCTAGGGCACTAAAATCAGATTTCTTAAAGTCCCATATCACCCCGCTAAAAAACTTGATTTGCACAACAAATGAGAGTCCTTCATTTGGAATCTTCAAAATAAATTAAACTTGGGATCCACATGGCCAAGTCCTCCCTTCCACTTTAAATGTCAAAGGCCGGCAATATTTGAATATATGCATAAAAATATGGGGCGAGCCAACTGATGGTGGCTCGGTTGGTAGGTTCTTTGACTCTTTGGAGTAGAGACATGGGATCAAATCCCGCAGCCACCAAGGGTTGGGGAGGGTTAAGGGAAAGGGAATGGGCTACCCCCTGTTGTGTAGCCCCATGGAGTAAAAAAAAATTAAAATATGGGGCGAGATTAATAATCAATTAGGCCAAACACCTCCATATGGAAAGTCTCATTTTACTTCACTCCATTTGGTTCCCTAGAATAAGTGCCTCAAATCATAATTGGAATGGTCCATTCCGGTTCCAATTGTTTGTTTGGTTGGAATGGCATTCTAGTTCCCATTCTTAGCAGAACGAGATTCCTCCAAACTTAATGTCAATAAATTAATAGATTATATTAAATAAATTATATTATATTTTAATAAAATATATTCATAAAATACTAAGATATTAAATATATTCATAAATTATTGATAAATACTAAGATATTAATTACTAAGTACCAATGCAATAATAATAACAAAGTACTAATAAAATAATAATTATATATTCATAAAACATTAACAAAATAATAATGAAATAAAAAATGGACTAATACAAAATTCAAAATTTTTAGTTGATTATGATTCCCACCCCAAATGAATCAAATAGCAACAGTCGGAATCCAATTTTGATTCCTGATTGAACCAAATAAACATCAGAATAGGTGATTTTTTTATTTTGATTCTCAAGGATTCTAATTTCAAATTCGATCCCATTCGAAGCAAACAGACACTAAGACTTTCCACCATTTTCCCCAATATCTCACAAATCCTCTTGCCTTCTTCAGCCAGCGCTTCCATCCCATCTCCCACATCAATTTTTCCTTCAAAATACCCTTAATCCTCACCCTCCATTTCCAAACCCAACAAACCCCAACCATTGATCAAAATATAAAAACTTCCCTAGAGTTCTATAAATACCACCCTTTATCCCATCTAAAGAGATGAATAGACATAAACCTATAGAATACTCAATCGCATCCAACTCTTTCCTTACTCCCTCTCATCTAAACGGTACCCATCCATCCATTTCCAAACCCAACAAACCCCAACCATTGATCAAAATATAAAAACTTCCCTAGAGTTCTATAAATACCACCCTTTATCCCATCTAAAGAGATGAATAGACATAAACCTATAGAATACTCAATCACATCCAACTCTTTCCTTACTCCCTCTCATCTAAACGGTACCCATCCAGTGAGATTGGCTAATTCCCTATGGTTTAGATAAGTTTGTATTGTTTTTTTGTATCTTAATGCTAAATTGTTTTGTTATTTTTTTAAATTTTATGGTTTGTAATTATTTTTAAGTAAAAACATTTTTTTGGTTTGTAATTTCAGAATAAAGTTGGTTAAGGGTAAATTTGGTATTTAAAGAAAATTAATGCATTACATCAACAATTTCTATTTTGAATGCTAATAGAAGGAAAGTATCTATGTTTTTTTCAAAACAATATGGAAGGTTTTGTTAAGGTCGAAACATATATAGGGGAGGTTCATAGGATTCTTAGAAAACCCAAGGAGGTTTTTTATAATTTCCCTATTTTTAAATAGAACTTAAGTTGATCTTAAATTAATTAAACTATATTTAAGGTTAATAAATTTTTATTAATTGTTCTTTTTAATAATCGATATCAAATTTAATTAATTATATTATATTTTTATTTTTAAGGGATTTTAAGTTTATTAGTAAAAATTAATTATAAAACTATAATAATTGATAGATAATTTTGTATTAGTTTTATCTTAATTTTAAATGGATATTAGTTTTTAACTTATCTTATTTAATTTTTATTATATTTATAAAAATAATTTTTATCAATAATAATAATAATTAATATTTTTATCTTATTTAAGTAATTTAATAAATTATTTTTAATATAGTTAATTAATTTTTATTATTTTAAATGGAATATAAATGGATTATAATTTTCGTGATGTTTTATTGAATGTTTTCAACTCATCTTTGACTCAAACAATTAAACCATCACTCGACCTTATTTCTAATCATGGGTTTCCTATAACCTACTATTTTGTCAAAAATCATTGATTTGGTCAAAACTTGTTCAACTTAGGCAGTTGAACCGTTAACCCTTTTGATCTAGTCATTGGGTCATGGGTTACAATCTACAAATTATTGAAAACATCTAGAAGACTTAACTTTGTGATTAGTTGTTTGATTGAGGTGATCCTTTTTATTTTGGCCAACTTTTTATGATCTTTGCAACTCCATCATACAAAATAATACTAATTTTGTGGCCTCAATTTTTAATTTCTAGCTCTTTTATTTATAGAAAAATAAAAAATATATATAAATTGAACATACAATAATACACACAAAATGTAATTTGCATATGGACGATGTGTTATGGTTTGATTTGTCAAACCCAAACAATTGAACCATCGACCTGTGACTTAGCGGCAAAAAACTATTAAGCCTCCAAGTCCAATTTCAAAACACTGTTTTATTTGTTTAGTGAATTAAACAATTAGTATTTATTTCAAAATATAAACTACTTAATTAATTATCCTATAGATTAATCATCTTTTAAATTGAAGTAGATCATTTAGCCTAATAATATATCATTAAATATCGCCATTTTGAATTCACATCGGCACTCCACAGCACATCCCGACCGTGTATTGGGAACGTCTCCTAATGATAAGTACGAGAGATGTTGCCAATGCACGTTGAGATGTACATGTGGGGTGCCTTGTGTGGGGCACCAATTTGAGTTCCTCCATTTCAATGTAACTATTTTTATTGATAATTGTAATTTAATATATATATATATATATATATAAATATCTAATATATATATAATTATAGTTAAATTGAAATGGATATAGGTAGAGATAAAGTTAATGAATTTTAGGCAATTTAATGGAGTAATGAAGAGGAGAGAGAATTTATAGAATGAGTTGTTGAATGAGAGAATTAATGACATAATTAATGAGAAAGAGGATAGAAAGTTAATGGTGAGTTAATGAAAAGAGATAAAAAGTTTTAAAGATTATTGGCCACTTGAATTATTTTGATTAATTTTAAAATGAGAAATTTAAAAAAAAAAAGAAAATCAGCCATCTTTGCTAGAGAAGAGTGGAAGATTATTTTATATTTCTTAGGATGACCAATTCATTATAAAGACCGTGGAAAATCTGAGGTAAAAGTTTAGTTTTCTACCCTCTTTGAGGTAAATGTTAATTTCCTATTCTATTTCTTTAAGTAAGAATCATGGGTTAAATGCTTTCTTTGCCCTTTCTATTCTATTATGAGTACAAGTTGACTATATATGGTACTCAAGAATGCCAAGGTTAATGGGTCCCATGTAGGTAGTGATTTTCCTTTTTTCTCTTTTATAAAAATTTAAATACTTTTTTATTAAATTTTAGCATACAAATTTTGTGGATTGATCAAAATTTCTTGACCATAGGGGCCTTACATGTTAATATTGCAATCAATTGCTAGTATTATGTAAAATATCTATCTCTTATTTCTTTTTTATCATTTCTTCTAGACTTGAGTTAGTGGTACCTCTCTTAAGAGGATTTTATATTTGAGAAAATCCATAGCCGCCAAGCCTTTTTGGTGAAAACAGACTTGAAGCCTTTCATGGCATAATCAATGGGTCTCTCTCTTTATAATCAATAAAAAGGGATTAAGCAATTTTTCAAGCTTGAATGTTATTAGTGAACGAGAATAATTGGAACTGAATCTTTAATTGATGGTGGATGGAAGGCTAGAGTTTGGTTTAGAGCTTGACATCAACAAGTAACTTAAAGTTCTAAGTCAGATGGTTGTGTCTGATTTAATGGTCATGGGGTGGATGGGATTCAATTAGGTCTGTCGAATTGATATTGAGATTCAATGGTGGATATGGGGGATTTTGGGTTGAGATTCAAGGTCATTAGTTTTTTTGGTGTTTTGGAGGGACCTGAACGGTCCGATTATGTGTTTGGGGAAGATTTGAGGCTCAAGAGAAGGGTCAAGCAAAAATCGGGTGTTGACACTTGTAAAGTGACAAAGTTGCACCCCTAAATGCGCCACATGTCCCTCAAAGATGGGGTGGATCATTATACTTATAGCCAAATAAAAAACTATAGGGTCTAAAATTTGAATTACCACTAAGATGATATAAGGATGTAAGGATCACAATGACTATGCAATCAATATAAAGGAGTGCTAACAGATAGATATCTAACTATCAAATTGCATGAGAATCAATTAACTACATGAGTATTATCACAATTAAAACAATAGAAAAACATGCAGACAGTCAAATAAAAGAACTTTTTATTTGACTTGCATTTTTCTTTGACATCATATAACTAGACCTTACTCCTAGGAATCATCATATACAATCTTAGAGTCAAAAGATATGCACATACAAGCACTACAGATATAGGCGGAGGACTTATTTGAAATATCGCCCGAAATGAGAAAAGTTTCATTGGACACTTGCCTACACCACTTATCTTTAAGAACACCTTGTGCTTTCTTCCTTGAATGTGTGCACTCCATATTCCTTTTGGATCTCAATCATATACGAGGGAAATCCTTGGGTATTCAAAACGAAATACCTGTTCTTTCTAGGGATGTGGATACTCGGTTGTTATGTTGCCCAAAAGTGAAAGACCAACTAGATGTCTCTAGCTTTTTGTTATACCTATCAGCTTCAAGTAATCTTCGTGTTCTTTTCATGGTTTCATGGATGACCTTAGGGGTAGGGGTGGCAATGAGCCAAGCTTTTCACGAGCTGCTCGAGCTCGGCTCAGCTTGGTTTCGACCGAGCTCGAGCTTGAGCCTAATTCACTGGCTCGATTATGAAACAAGCCAAGCTCGAGCCTACTAGAGCTCGGTTCGTGAGCTGACTCAAATATATATATATATATATATATATATAAAACTATAGAAAATAATATATAATAAAAATATTATAATTATTAATTATTATAATTCTTAATTTTTTAAATATCAAATAAAAAATATTTTTATATATAATTTTTATTTTTATAAAATATTTTCATTCAAAATCGAGCTCGAGCCGAGCCGAGCCAAGTTCAAGCTCAGACCAAGCTCGAGCTCGAGCCGTATAGAATAGTCTCGAGCCGAGCTCAAGCCTCATACTATTCGACTCGGCTCGGCTCGAATCTACCTCTACTTAGGGGTTTGCTTGGGCTTCATTCTACTTTCACCGCATTGTTGTTGGTTTGCATTCGACCACCTGCATCATTGTTGTTAGTTATTCTAACGATAGGCACTAGTAAGAACCATTATGATGATACCCAATTCCAATGAGCATGATGTCAAGCAAAATCATTGATAAGCCTTATTTAATTACTAGGTGAACAATATATTTTTTTTCCTTTGATCACGTTCAAAAGCCTACTTTGAATTATTGTTCGATATATTGTATATTTTCTTGTTTGGGTTTGGAGAGATCACCAACCTGCAACTTGTAGTGAGTTCAGTTCATTTGTGTAGTAGTATTCTTATTTGTTGCTCTAACATGCTATTGATCTATTTTAACATAAGAGATATGGCCTGCTGTTGAATTGTTTTATTGTTTTGGAGGATGATTATATAATTTGTTGCTCATTTCTTTTATGTAGTAGTATTCTTAATTATTTGTTGCTCTAACGTGCTATTGATCTAAGTTAACATAAGAGATATGGCCCGCTGTTGAATTGTTTTATAGTTTTGGAGGATGATCATATAATTTGTTCACGAGTATGCAGACAAGCACTTCTAACAAATTTGCTTTATTCTCCACGCTTAATTAAGAATTAAAAACAAATAAACTCTCCTTTTCTTAAATTTTTTAGAAACAAAAATGCACAGAAATGATACCAAAGTGGGCTTTTAGGTTTCTTGCATGTTTTTTGTGCATTTGTTAGTGGGAAAACACTAATTTTTTTCTTTGTCACCCTATTTTGTGCACAAGTAAGGGTGCATGCAAGGTTCTTGTGGGGGAGGAGGTCTCGTATCCTCTTCAGTAGCTAATGTGGTTGATGATATTGGGTTTGATGAGCCATCACCTCTGGGGAAGACAGTTCTATATCTATATCTTTATTGCAGAGAATCAAGTTTTGACCAACTAAGTCAAATGCATGTGTTCCTAAGATTGGTTTGTATGTTGTCATATCACAATGTTGACAAAATTTGCACGGTGATGTCATTCAAGAGTGACATTTTTCAATTTATGATTATACCTTTTGGTAGTTGTCAACATCCGATTTTTGCTAGTCTGCCGCTTGATCCCCTGATTCACCTTGAATGCCCGATCAGACCCATCAAACCTCTCCAAAATGCCCAAAATCCAAAAAAAAAAACAACTTTTAGACTAAAGCCCTCAAATTTACCATTAAACATATTCGATACCAATCTGACGGCCTCGATCAACCCATCATTTACACCTCAACCATTAGATCAGACTCAAAACCTCTCAAAATACCTACCCATGAAATTTCAACTCAAGATTCCTCCGTTTACCCTTTTACCAAGCAAAGGTTCCATTTCAACCCCTCTCGTTAACCCAAAACACCCATAACCTAGATACCCTTGATCTAAACACGTCTGAGCTAATTATACCATACAATTGATCCTTAGACACACCAAAACACATGCCCATAAAGTTTAAACTCGAGATTCCCCCATTTACCCCTCTATCGAGACAAAATTTCGTTCCAAATCCACTCGTTAACCCAAATTCCTACGATCTTGACATCCTTAAACAAATTAGATATTACCACCAAATTTTCAATACTCTAAAATGCCCACCTCTACAATTTCAGCCCAAAATGCCCTCATTTACCCCTTAATCGCACTAAGATTCCATTTTAAAGCCTCAAATTGATCAAACCACTACCCTTCTAGATTTGCCCAATCCGAGCCCTATTGGGCCAATCCAACCCTACCAATCAACTCGGAACATCCATAAACCCCACCTTGCCAAATTTTAAATGAAAATACCCTTGTTTGCCCTTTCATAAAAAAGTTTCAGTCAATCCCACTAGCTCGTACACACAAAACCCTTCTCGACCCTCTATTTTTTTACCAAAAATCCCGTCCATTCATCAAAAACCCTGGTTTGACCCATATATCCAAAAATTTAAAAAATACCCATAAACTTCCTAAAAATCATGAAAAAGCCCCTGATTTCCCATACAAATTAAACCCAATGTTTTTCGTTCACCTTAAACCCAATAATTCGAAGAGAATACACTATTCATTGTCTATTTCATTCCAACGAAACCTTAGCAGCGGCAACTCCACCTCCGATCTCTCTTTACCTTTGTCTCATTCTTTTCTTTCTTCCATTATCTTCTCATTTCTTTTTCCTTCTTCTTCTTCCTCCCTTTCTCCATCTCATCACCCACTCTTCATCTATGTTTCTCAGTCACCGGAAAAACACTTCACATCGGTGATACTCATTTGGGTTTCTCTATTTTTTTATGGTTTCTCATTGTTTTTCTCATGTCTTTCTCATTCTCAATTATCTGTTGTAATCCCGTTCACCGTTTTAGCCTCCCTATCCCATCCTTTAACCTCTATTTCACATGACGGCTAAGAAGAGGGCAGGAACCTCGCAGCGGTGACATTTTTGACATTCTCTGTCCTTATTTGTGGCCTCTCATCGCACGAAGCCATCCACATAAAATCTGATGGTTTCCCCTTCAATATTTCTGCCATCTTTCTTACGTCGAACTAGAATAACTCCTCCCATTAGCTCTCGGTTGAGAGCTTGTAGATTTTGGTTTTAAACAGTCTGAACCAGTAAGTTCACATCCCACGTTACATCATTTCAGATTAGGCTGACATTCAACCCATGTAAGTTTTGTTTGCATATATTCAATTCAATGATCTCTCTATTTCTATTCATAACTTTACATATCTTGCCATGAAATGATATTCGGGCGGTTGTCGAAGCTGATAATGGAGATTCTACCACATAGGTTCCATGAGATTTAAAAATGACCCAGGTTTGTTATAGTAGTATATCTCTATGCCACAAAAGTTATTCGTTGATGGGAGATGTTGATCAATTCTTCATTTTATTTTGTTTATTTTAGCTAATATATGACTTTGCACATCTATAATCACTTCATCTGATAGCATTTGTGGCTTACTACATCGTAGTTTTGTGGAGATTGACTTGCGTATGAAGTTCAGTTTAAATAGTATATTTTGCTTCCCTTGTAAGATGAGTGACATGGTTAAAGCCAAGAGGCTGTTCAAATTGGGTTCTTAGACTGTAATAAGGTAATAATAAATCTGTAGGGCAATTTGATATCATGGAAATTAGAAAGGTGTCAATGTGAACTCCCCAATCAACATAGATTCTCCCCTTCATAGATGTAAATAAAGAGGTGGAACAAATAAATAGTATAATTGTGGTACCAATAAAAAATAATGACAAAACCTATGAATCCAAATAGTTAGCATAGAACTTAAGAAGTGTTGGCAAATTAGGAAAAGTTAGAGAAGAGAGTGGGCTAGTAAATAATTGGCGAATAAATATATTAAATGGGATTTCATAAGAAAACAATAAAAAAAATTAATTGATAAAAACAAAAGGAGAGAAATATAAAATATAAAAACGTAACAATAAAAAAATAAATAAAGAATAAAAAACTAAAAAATATCTAATTTATTAAAAATATGAAATAAATAAATAGACAAAATATAAAAAATAAAAAATAAAAAATTGGTAAGTAAAAATGGTTTTTCTTCTATGTTGGTTTATTCTTGGGATTGCTATCTTTATTATTATCTTCCTTGCTTAATTGTGTATTATGTGATTATGTTTTGTTTGAGATACCATGTGGGGCCTGCCTATTGGACCTGGGAGAATAACCCCTTTCCTCTCTCATTTGAGTCTTACTTAGATTGGTTTAGCTAGTGCCTTAGGCCATCGAAGTCACTGTTTGATAAAATTGCTTTCTTTTATGCCATTCTCGAAGGTCCCATCACCTCCATTTTCTCAACTGATGGGTGGTGACTCCATTTCAACCCAAGTGAGCCGTTTCCAAACACTCATAGTAGTGCTTACACTTATGGTATTTGAGAAAAAAAAAACTATGATTGTGATTTCAATCACTTCACTTCCAAGGTTTTTCTTTTTACAAAGTTCTTGAAATGGATAAAGCACAAGATCTCTTGTTTTATATGCTTAATGCAAATACATTTCAACTTTTATGGTTTTATTCAAAATATATCAATAAGGTTACTGACAAGAGAAAAGGAGAAACAAACATTACTGATATCCCTTTTTTTAGAAGCTTACATGTAGATATTCACCATAAAAATTCCAGTTATATCTAGATATACAGCTGACTGGTCTATAATCACAATCCAATCTTCAAAATTTATATCAATCTTGGATATATACTTGCTAAGTCTATTTATGATTTCTTTGTTAATATTTAACTTAATTAGTCCCTTAAACATGTTTTCTTTAATATTGTTCTTGATCAACAACCAATGGGACTATAATAGTTTATCACTTATTATGTGCATTAACAAGATTTTTACCATTTTGAATGTTAATGTGTTATCCAACTGAGAGAAATTAAGATTTCAAGATATCTCCTTTCGTGTTAAAGGATGCCTGTGAGCTCCAGGAAGCTCATGGCTGGCTAAAAAAAGTTGGAGTCGCCACTCATTTTTAGAGGAAATGGGCCATCATTTTTAGGTTTGAAAAGCTCGATTTAAGTCTTTGATAATGACTCTGTTTTCTATGGGAAAGGCACACAACCAAGAGATTTCGGGTTCTAAGGATTAGGTGAGGGAAGGTATTAGGCACCCCTCTCTCCAAGCTGCTTTAGCAGCCTAATACGGGAGTTATTCAGACTCAGTTTCTTTCGGACAAAAACAGAAATGGTTGCAAGAATTTCTTAAATCTAGAGGTACATGCTTTCAACTCCTCCTAAGACTGATTTTGAGGTGATGTTATCGAATCTTAGGTACTGATTTCCCTAAGACCCTCGCCTCTCGGCCTCTACTCTTAGTCAAGAAGAAATTGAAAATGATGGTTCTCCAACATTTTGAAACCTCAAGCAACCCAGAAAAACTAAAGAAGACTTACCTTTCGTATGTTCCTTGACGAGAGTTTTCCAGTAGCTAAGGATGTGACAGAACAAAGTTTAGATGGGTTCTTGAGCTAGGGAGTGTTTCTAGTTACAGCAACCTCCGCTTGGAGGTGGAGGAGACGAGTTTAGAATCTGATGTTCAAAGCACCTCCGGATTTTGGGTGAACAAGAAGCAGCATATGATATGTGAGAAAGCTCTCTTCTCTCTTACTTTCTCTCTAGGAGCCTCTCTTGGGCTTCCTTCCTCTCTCTTTCTCTTCTTTTTTTTTCCCCTGGTCCCTCCCCCCTTTAAGCTTAGATTATATCAGTATTTATAGAGAAAGGAAGGGGGGTCAGGTCTGAATTCATTCAACTACAATGCCTGGGATTTAACAGAAGTTTTACACACAAATAGGCAAATATTCTTCAAAGAAAAGGATGCCCAGTAAAGCTTTCCTATTTGGTGAAACTCTTTCTTCGATCTAGGGTTGGTTTACATGGGTTTTATGCGTCCAATGGGAGCTTGGGAAGTGCCATATGTTGTAGCCCCGTATTCGGGGCTAATAGTGGCAGAAAATGTAAATTTGATGAACTTTTTAAAGTTACTTTATCTTTTCTTGATCTTAAGTAGGGGTTTGTTTGGTATTTTGAGCTTTTTGGGTCTGTAAGGTTTTGTTTGATTGGTCCAGGTGTTCTAATGGGTCAAGAATGGGTTTGACATCAGCCATCACCCTTTTAAGGCTTTAGGTTGGGCTAGATGATGTAGCAATTTAATCTGGTGTGTCAAAATAGTATCTTTCTAGTTTAATAGTCAAATGAATGAGTTTGGTCATGAAATTTGGTGTCCTGGGGTTTTTTAGGTCTTTGAACACAGTGGTGATGTCTGATCGGACAAATGGAGTCAGGATGATTGAGATTTAAGGCTGACAAGTTTGAATCAACAAAATTTGCTGAAATAGAATCTGTGTTTGATGAATGGTAAAATCAGGGGATTTTGGGATGAAATTTGGTGGGTTGGCACTTTTGATCATTCTACAGTTAATGGAAGTGATGGATATTTGATCAGAGGTGTAGATTGATTGATTTAGTTTAGATCATGGTCTTAGCTTATGGTTTCCAATCAACAAGAGGGTTTGAAATTGAATCTAACTTTTTCAATGGTCAAACAGAGGTGTTTGGTCGTGAAATTTGACATGGCAAGGTTCTCTGGGTCTCTGAACACAGTGGTGAGGTCTGATTGGTCATACGAAGTTGGAAAGATGCATGGTAAGCTCTAATTAATGAGATTTGATGAAATAGGATCTAGGCTTGATGATGGGTTAAACTGGTGAATTTTGTGCTACAATTTGGTGGGTAAGAATGGATAAGGGTGAGGAGTCAAGTGGATGGTTCTGATATGAGAAATATATGCTTGATCTTTGTAGTCATTCAGGGTCATCTGAATGGGATCTTGATGTTTTTGTGGTTGGTTGTTGAAGATTCATGGTGGAATTCGCTAGTTGATTATTTCCTAGTGATCTTAGGGTGATGGATATTTTGGATTTGATTTTGGAGGAGTTGGAATTTGGATGTCGCGATCGGAGCCGTTAGAAAGGATGTTGGCGTGATGAACGATGGATCTTTAGAGTTTAGTCATGTAAATTGATGTATAACTAAGTTATAGTTTTTCAAGTCTAGGGATAATGTATGATCAACATTCTTGTTTGTCTTGTGGATTGTGTCATTGGAGGGTTTTTTCGGGTTTGGAAAGTCTTAAGTTGATCTGGTTGTGTTTCAAGCTTTTTTAGTGTAAGAGGGGGGTACAAAGAGGTAGGGTGGAGGGACTGAGCAAACATTAGGTGCTAACAATGGCAAATGCTAAAGGATAGAACTTTTCATTTTTAGTATGCTAATACTTTCTTTCTTTTTGAGCTTGTGTTGATCTTTTATACCTCAAAGAGGAATGAAAGAAATAACTTATGTCATCAAATGGCTTCACTTTTCAAACTCTTTTCAACAGGACACTACTAATTTGACATGTTACCAAGTACATTGTGCATGTGTACCCTAACCCTGGTTCCTTGTCTTCTTGTTTTAGTTTGAACCTGATTTTCTACTTAACTCTTGAGCCCATTTTGGTTTTCCATGAATCTCCCAACAAGTGTCACGTGTACGCCTTGACTTTTGACAGTTAGTGCACCATAACTTATCTTTGTCATCCACTTTCTTCTAAAACTCCCCATTCTTAAATGAAACTCTACCACCAGTACCTATGCCACTTTTTGCCACAAAGGCCATTGATTCACCCTTAGAACTATTCATCAAACTTCTCGTACTCTCCTTAGACTGCACAAGGCATACACTTCTTGGACTGATGGAAGGTCTTTACTTCCTAGGATCTGAACCCGAATAGATTCCTATGCAAGATTCAATCCAAGAGAAAGGAAAACACCCATTGTTGTAAGACAAGCTTCTTATAGTCTTGTGCATCCTCATCGCACTTCCAATTCAAATTCTGATAATGGTTCAGCTCTTTTCAAATGGAGGTCAATGTGAATAATACATAGAAAGACTCCTCACCCCCTGTTTACAAGTATACGACACTACATGCAATTGATAAATTTTGGCATAGTACTATTGTTCAGAATAGGTAGACTTGGTTTGCTCTCAGATTTCACAAGTTGTCTCTGCCCACATGAAATTCCTCATCACTTGAGGCTACATAGATATCAACAGCCACATCAAGACAATGTTGTTTTCGTGGTTGCATTTTTTATCGTCTTCACTTCCTGAGCTAGGTTTTTCTTCCCATTGATATACCCTATTTTTTCCCTTGTAGTGATATACAACTTAATCTCCTTCAACAACTCGAAATAGTTAAGCTCGTCAAAGGGAATAATAGTCATGAGAAAACTCAAATAAATTCCCCCATTGTAAATAGAAGATATGCCAAAAGTGGCAGAGTCCTCAAATGCCATAATAGAAAAAAAATATGTTCTTAACCCAGACATATACTCCAACATTAAAGGGAAACAAAACACTGATAATTTTCTTAAATTCAAGCATAGTAACAATTACTGGAAAGAAAATATGCAGCAGCCTCAGATATCAATAAAATAATCACCACAATCACTTATGAAACAAAAGGTTGGACCTGCATTCATCAAGAAACACCTAATTGTTGTTACAACGAGCACATATCATCTATGACCTACAGATATTCTCCAAGAAAGAATCATAGGATCCATAGAATATATAAAAAAGAGGGTCTAAATCCTTCACATCAATTGTACAAACTTGTTACAGTTTTTTTTCATGGTACACAACCAAGAACAATGAAGAAAAAAGGCCGAAGAGGACTCTCAAACCTATCTAATCTATGTTCTCAAGTTTTTTGAGAAAAAAAAATAAAAATGGGAAATTGAAACTCAATCTATTCTGTTCTTTTGGGTTATCAGACCTGCTCTAATACCATATTGTTATGTATTATCTTGTAAATAATAGTAGAAGAGAAGAGGGAAGAGAGGAAAAGAGAGGAGAAGATGAAAGAAAAGAATGAGAGACCAAAAAGCAATGTTGGCGACACCTACATTATGTTATATATTGGGGTGATCAAAATAGAAGAGAAAAATTACAACAGTGCCCTAGTAGTCAACTATTAGAAAATCTCATCATCTAGTAATCAACTACTAGGAACAGTATATTGCTAGTAGTCGACTACTAGCAAGAGTGTATTATTTCAACACGCCACCTTCAATACCAAATATATAATCCAATTACTCTATGATTCCATTTCTTGAATGTAGGGAGCATAAGCCTTTCCTACAAATAACTCACAACAAATCGCCACATGTTGGCCTTTCCCTTCTCCCATTCTTCTATAAGAATATAGCATACAAAGAATACACCCATTTCATAATTATACATACATACATACACACACACACACACACATATAAACACTAAGATACAAGAGTGAAGAAATGTTCTCCTTTTTCTATTTTTTTATTCCATGTAATATTCATTCATGTCTTAAATAAATGGTCCTTTGGTTTGTCAGCGTGGACAACAATCACCAATGGTATTTTATTTTTTATCCTCATGAAAAAATTAGATGAGACGTATTCATGTGGAGTGTCATTAATGAACGATTCGGAGATCTTTCCTTTTGGCCTCCATCACGCCACATTAGTGGATGTCTTTACCACTTCGGATGATTACCATCAATCTCCAAAAGAATACCTTTCATTTGCAGGTATTGTTCAGTAGTAGTGTCTGATGTTCTTCCTTTGCCTTTTGTTTCATATCTTTATGAAAATGCCAGTTTTTCATCTTTGTTTATTGAACTCAGATATTATTTGCAAAATGTTTACCATCCTTTTATTTATTTTTATATCACGATTGTGCATTGCTTCCACTATTTAAATAATGTTCCAACACTGCTTTTTTTTTCTGTTTTTCATATTAGATTTATGTTGCATACTTGGTGAATCTCTTCAGTTGCAACAATTGCAAATCCATTTGGGTTATTCGATAAGTTAAAAATTTGATTTTGGCTAAAATATTTATGGCCAAACCAGGTATGTTCTCCTTACCCTTATTTATTGTGTTTATGAACTGAATAATCAATGCATCCGTGAACTGTTAATCTTGTCACAACTGGTAGTTTGACTGATTTGTATTTGAACATCAGCCTCTATTCAATAGTTTGTCTCTAAGAATCCTTGAGAATCCTAATAGGCCTATTCTAGAATAAGAAACATAGATCTGTTGTGACGGAAAGTTTCACCCATTCTTTTTTTCCCTTTCACAGTTGCCAGTTTCCAATAGTGTTGCAATAGTGGGGTGGCTCCTAAAACTAGGTCTATGTTTTGCATCGATACTGCAGTTGTTGTATATTAGAAAACAAGGTCTTTTTTTTTGTTTGGAAATGTTGCTACCAGGTAAGACGTTTCTTGGGGCAACAACCGTTTGTTTGGTATCCGTGCTCCATATCTGTTTTTAGCACTAATACCCATTATAGGAAGTTCACGTCACTGCCACATCATGTCCTCGTAGGCAGTAACGAGCTCCAAATTGAGAAAACATTGAATTTTAGCATTGCTCCAAACCACGACTTCTCGATTTCTAAGGTGTGGCTTGGAGCACCATTTTTTATGGAAAAACTATTCCAAGCATGTTACCGTTTTCTGGAGCACCAATTTTTCCAACATGGTGTCGATGTGTCACCATTTTCTGGAGCAATGACGTTGATGCCAAACATCGCCTAGATAGCCCGGGTTTTTTTATCCTGCATCAGCCTGTAACAAGGACCCATTTTTCTATTTATGGGTAAAAAGGAAGATCAACTTAGTCTCTCTAAACCCATTTAAACATTTGTTCGAGGGTCAACCTCGGCCCATAAATAAAACCCATATAGCCATATTAGCTAATTTAATAATGTCTTTTAGATAACTATAATAAATAGTCTTTTCTCATACCTTAATTAATCACTTCTTTGATTGGATGCAATTTAACATCATATAAATAATTCTTTAAATAAATTTAATGCTATACAACTTTATATTTGACTTTAGTTTGATTAATTAGATAATATTAATTTAATTATTTAGATAAACTTAAATTATATTTTAAGTTGTATATAATTTCTATATATTTAAATTTTTAATCATCGATAATTATTATTATTTTAATTAAAAATAATCAAAATAATTATCCTATAATAGTTTAAGTTAATAATAGGATATGTAATTATAGGTAATTAAAATAATTATCTTGGGATCAAATCCCACCCGCTCCTAGGTTGGGGGAATTTATGGGTTTAAGGGATGCACTACCCCTATTGTGTAGCCCCCTTGCAGCAAAAAAAGTACAAATAATTAAAATAATTATATTACAAATGATGATTATTATTATTATTATTATTATTATTATTATCATCATCATCATTATTATCATTGTTATTATTATTACAGATAAAACTTAAGCCTTTGGGACTTTTTGTTGTTACAATTAAACTAAACTTATTATCTATATATTATAAAGAATTTAATTATATTGCTATAGTTAATAATATTTTATTATTACTAAAAGTATCAATAATGATTATTATTCTTTAATTATATATAACAATAATTACATACATTTTTATTAATAATAAAACTATTATATTAAAACCTTAAAATATTATTAATAATTTAATGTTAAAAGTATTTTTAATGAATTACCAATAATAAATTCATAATAAAAAATTACCAACAAATATGTACTAATTATCAATAATCATAAAAAAATAGTATTAATTGCTAGAAATTATCCAAGAAGCTTATCAAAAATGAATTAATATTATTTCCAAAAAAATCAGATAAATTACCAAAAATCAACATAAATAACAAGAACCATTTAGTATCAAATTATTTTTACTATTTCTTATACTTAATCAATAATAAATTCATAATAAAAATTATCAACAAATTACAGAATTTATTAGTGGAATTAAACATACTTTGTGAACATATGTACTTACTATCAATAAACTTCAAAAAAATAGTAACTACGAGAAATTAACCAAAAAAGATCATGAATTAGTAGAAATGGACAAAAATTAAGGGAAAAGTCCTTATTAGTACCTTGTACTTTGGACCTAGTGCCACTTTGGTCCCTGAACTTTAAAATGCGACAATTCAATACCCAAACTTTTAAAACATGATAATCCAGTACCTGCCATTAACTAGTTGTTAACTAACCGTTAAGTGGTATTTTAAAAAGACACAAATGCCCTGCAAGTGTTATTTAATTTTCTTTATCAACCATCTAAACGTTGACAAAGAATTAATAATACCAAATCTTTGCCTTTTTCCATTCAAGAAAGTTAGGGTCATGTTTGAGTGGGCATTCTGGTGACCCCAACTTTCTTGACTAGAAGAGGCAAGGATTTGAGATTATTAATTTTTTGTCAATGTTTGGATGGTTGATAAAGAAAATTAGATGACACTCGAATGGCATTTGTGTCTTTTTTAAATGCCACTTAATGGCTGGTTAACATCTAGTTAACAGCAGGTATCGGATTGTCATGTTTTGAAAGTTTGGGTACTGAATTGTCGCATTTTAAAGTTTGGGGAGCAAAGTGGCACTAGACCCAACGTAGAGGGTACTAATAGGGAATTTTCCAAAAAATTAACCAAGAAAATAACCAATATCTATAGAGAATATAATAATTACTAGAAACAAGCAGAAAATTACTACTAATTACCAAAAATTGTCATAATCATCACTGATGATGAACGATCTGGTTGCTCCTAGCAAGAAGGCAGCACAGACATCAGACTAGCACGTGGCCGATTGAACTACAAGAAACAAGTATTAGAGGTCCCGGGGTGCTTTACCTGGTGTGGGCACTCTGATGCTTAAGTTAGCGAAGAGTGTTATAGTGAGCTAATTTGCTTGTGAATAAGAGAGCGAGAGCTAAATCGCGCGTACCTTCTGAGGCTGGAGGTGATGCCTTTATATAGGTGAGTTGTTGTAGGCCTCACAAAACTTATTTAAGATCTTCAACCCATGTAACCAGGAGTCCATTTCGCACCCAAAGATGGACTTCGTGTGAGCTAAAAAGGCTTATCAAGTCTTTCTGATCTGGGCAGGATGAGGATAAGGCTCGCTGACATGCGGTGTGATCCTAGAAAGATCAGAACAAGAGAATCTTAAATGCCCAGAAAATCTAAGTATGAAACTGCCCAAAAAATCTAAGCAGGAAACAGAACAAGAGAATTTCTGCAAGTCTCACAGAAATGGGTTTCTCGAAAGAGAGTAAGATTATTTGTCGTTTAAGTGTTGACGAGTGGAGTGACTAGTTCCTCTCTTCTCTCTCTCTTTCTCATTATCTTCCCCCTTCTCTCTCGTTATCTTCCTTTCTCATAGAAGCCGAACTAATTTCTCTCTGTTCCTCTCTCTCTCTCTATTCTGTAAGTCGATTCCTCTCTCCATGTCTCTCTCGGGCTTCAAGCTTGGGACCAAGTTGTAGGCTCTCTGGTCGGACCGGGCTTGAGCTTGAGCCTACAAAAATTCTATTAATGCAGAGTGAAAGCCTAGCTCGAGCCCAACCCGGCCCGGCCTATGAACAGGTCTAGTCTCACCCATATGTCCGTCGAGGTGATTAGTGCCTTGGCCACTCTGTATAGGTTTCCCTGCTGTGAGCTCCAAGAAGTTCATGGCCGACTCAAAGGATTTAGAGTCACCACCCATTTTTAGAGGAAATGGACCCTCATTTCAAGTTTAAAAATATCAATTTCAGGTTTTCGATAGTGACTCCGTCCTCCATGGGAAAGGCATATAACCAAGAGATTTGGGTTCCAAGAATTGGGAAAGGGAAGGTGTTAGGCACCCCTCTCTCCAAGCTGCTGTTGCAGCCCAATACGGGAGTTGTCCAGGCTCGGTTTCTTTAAAAAAAAAAACAGAAATTGTAGTAAGAGTTTCTTAAATGTGGAGGAACATGCTTTCAACTCTTCCTAAGACCGATTTTTGAGGTGATGTTATCAGGTCTTAGGTACTGATTTCCCTAAGACCCTCGCCTCTTTGCCTCTACTCTCAGTTAAGAAGAAATTGCAAGCAATGGTTCTCCAACATTTCAGAATCTTAAGTAACCCAGAAAAACTAAAAAAGACTTACCTTTCGTATGTGCCTTGACGGGAGCTTTCCAACAGCTCGAAATGAGGTAACAAGAGGCAGTATGGGTTGGAAGAAAACTTCCCTCTCTCTCTCTCTCTAGAGGACTCCCTCAGGTTTTCTCTCTTCTGTCCCTTCCTCAGGTTGCCTCTCAGGTCCCCCCCTCTTTCAGGTCTCTCTTTTTCATCCGGTCCCCCCTTCTCAAGCTCGAGTTGGGCCTCTATTTATAGAGAAAATGGTCTAAAACCTGCTCAGCTACAGTGTATGTGGCTATCTAAAGTTCTTTCACTGAAATAGGCAAAGATTCTTTTAAAGAAATGGGTGTCTAGTCAAGCTTTCCTATTTGGTGAAATATTTTCTTCGATTTTGGGTGGTTTTCTTGGGTTTTGTGCAATCAATTGGAGTTGAGGGCGTGCTAGACGCTACAATATCATATTTGGGGCTGACAGTGGTAGAAAATGTAAATTTGATGAGTTTTTAAAGCTATTTTGTCTTTTCATGGTTTTAAGTAGGGATCTTTTTGGTATTTTGGGTTTTTTAAGCCTATTAGGCTCTATTTAATTGGTCCAAGTGTTATAATGGGTCAAGAATGAGTTTAACGCCAGCCATCACCCATATAAGTCTTCAGGTTGGGCCAGATGACATGGTCATTTAGTCTGGTGCATCGAAACGACATATTTTTAGTTTAATGGTCAAATGTGTGAATCTGGTCATGAAATTTTGTGTCCCGGGGTTTTTTGGGTTTCTAAACATTGTGGTGATGTCTGATCGGACAAACATGGTCGGGAGGATTGAGATTGTGGCTGACAAGTTTGGATTAATAAGATTTGCTAAAATGAAATCTTTGTTCGATAATGGGTCAAACGGGGGAATTTTGGGATGAAATTTGGTGGGTTGGCACTTTTGATCATCTTGAATCTAATGGAAGTGATGGATCTTTGATTAGAGGTGTGGATTGACTGATGTAGTTCAGATCATGGTCATAGCTTATGGTTTTCTAATCAACAAGAGGGTCTGAATAGGAATCTTACTTTTTCAACGGTCTCATAGAGATGTTTGGTTGTGAAATTTGATGTGGTGGGTTTTTTTTTGGGTTTTTGAACACAATGGTAAGTTCTGATTTGTCAGATGGAGTTTGGATAATAGGTGGTTAGTTCTATTTTGATAAAATTTGCTGAAATGGGATCTGGCTTGATGGCAGACCAAATTGTGGGATTTTGAGCTACAATTTGGTGGGTAGGCGTGGATTAAAGAGCGGAGTCAAGTGAATGGTTCTGATATGAGAAAAATATGGTTGATCGTGGTAATCATCCAGTGCCATCGGAATGGGACTTTTATGTTTTTTGCGGTTGATCATTGTAGATTGGTAGTGGGATTCGCTTGTTGATTATTTCCTAGTGATTTTGGGGTGATGGATATGTTGGATTTGATTTTGGTGGAGTTGGAATTTGGATATCGTATAGGTCGGGGCCGTTAGAAAGGAAATTTGTGTGATGAATGGTGTATTTTTATAGTTTAGTCATAAAAATTGATGTGTAACTAGGTTGTACTTTTCAAAGTCTAGGGATGATGTCTGATCGGATGTTGATATTGATCTCAAGGTTCTTATTTGTCCTGTGGATTGTGTCAAATGAGGGTATTTTGGATTTTGGGAAGTCTCGAGTTGATCTGGTTATGTTTCTGAGTATCTGGGGTCTAAGAGGAGGGTACCAAGAGGTGGGGTGAAGGAACTAAGCAAAATTTGGTTGCTAACACCTGGGAGCATGACAATGAGGAGATAGTTGTCTATGCAGAGCACCTATTGGCCGAGCTCTACTTTCCACTTCACCCTTTTATACCTGAAGCCCTGAAGTTCTAAGACATTACAATCAATTAGTTGCACCCAAACTCTATTTGTACCTTGGTTGGTACGATCTCTCTTTTCTTCAACTTGTTCAAGGCTCCAAACTATCGATCATGTAAATGACCAAAGTTTAAGCCTATAAAAAAAAGAAAAGAAAGAGCAAGAAAAGTATAAAACCACATGTTAGTCCTAATTTGGGAAAACATCAATAACAATTCATAAAAATTTAAAAGAATGAAAATTATTTTCAATCTTACATATGATAATTGGATGCACCACTTGCATGAGCATCATTTCCATCAAAATTTGTGCTTGCACTTTCCCTTCCACTTGGATTTAAGGATGGAGTCCTCAGAGTTTCAATAGATTTACCAATAAGAGACATAGAAGAAGCAGATGCTTCATCAAAACAAACTAAAACATGCAAAGAGAAACATAGAATACGATTAATACTCATTTTAAAAAGATGCTAAGCATAATACCAAAAGAATATCTGAATATAGTTACCTACATGGAGTTTTTGGTTTTGGTGGTGCTTCAATCCAATCTTGTGCACAAACCAAAGCCTCCACTGTTTTGGGAAGCAATGAACACCGATTAGGATCCAACACTCTACCACCTATACCGAATGTTGACTATGATGCTACAGTGGTAGCTGAATTGGTAGGACATCATGAGCCACTCTACCACTTATATTGAATGTTGACTATGTGCGTTGTACAACACATTAAAATTTGGCATTTTTAAAATTAAGGACTCCTCTAAGTATTAGTCCAATTTTGATTTTTTGTAATAGAACACCAATGTTGTTTATTTACATTGCACCATTTTTGAAAGCTTTTGAGATACTTCTTTTTACTCTGTTGCATCACACTCGAAACTGAACTTGTTATGGATGATTCTAGGTGACTACTCTCTTCATTAGGAGTGGATAAGGTATCATAATTTGCATAGTGAGAGTAAAGGTTATAAAGGCATTCACACACTTTTGCCACTTCATCTTCTCCCACATAAACATAAAACCTATGCAAATTATACCTCACAAATACCAACTTGAATCTTGGATCAAGAACCACTGCTATTGTCAAAGGTAAATTAACCTCATCCCAATATTTCTTGAACTTTCCCAACATTTTCCCAGCCATTGCTTGAATATAATCATACTTGCTCAACAGTCATTCATCAATCTGCACACAAATATCGGGAAAAAACAAGTTGGATATTGGATATGTAGTCCCTAAAAATGCATTAATTTTCTCATAAAAATATTCCAAACATTTACAAACAACTTGACCAATATCCCACACCTTGGAATATGGATTAAGATTATATTCTTTATCAATTTATTCCAATCGAGCAAATGCAGCCATATACTCAAGTGCAATTTTGAGCATATCATAGGCTGTATTCCATCTTGTAGGGCAATCTAAAACCAACTCCTTTTTACTATGAATCTTCAATTGACTTTTTGCTATTTCAAATTTTAGATTTCTTTAGCTTGAAGCTTGTAGATATTTGACTGATTCTCTATTTTTCCCATCAATTGCCTAACAGCATCCAACCCATCTTGCACAATGAGGTCCTAAACATATACTGTACAACGCACATGAAAGAATTCCCCTAACAAAATAAGTTTACCCTGCCTAGAAAGCCACTCCTTTGTGTTTCTAATTATAACATCATTCACAGAAGCATTATCAACAGTGAAAGCCATCACTTTACTATCAAGGTTCCAATGCAAAACAAGATCTTTAATGACTCTAGTAAAGTTTACAACATCATGTTTCTCTTTGACACCTTGAAAACCTATAATCTTCTTTCTCAATTGTCACTTATCATGAATGTAATGTGTAGTTAAACAACAATATCCAATATTTTGCCTTGATGTCCACATATCAGTAGTAAGACTAACGTAGGAATCAAGCCTATCAAGAATACCATAAAGCTTCTCTTTCTCATCCTCAAAGATTTTCATGTAATCATTCATAATTGTGTTGCGTGAAACCATTTTAAACATGGGATTAAGACCAGTAGCCCAAATCTCAAGAAAATCATGCTCTATCATGCTAAATGGTTGGTTATGTTTGATTAGGTATCTTGCAAAGTCATATATATTCTTTAAGTGATCATATCTCCATCCCTCTAGTCTGTGCGTTGACTCACTTACATTTGTAGAAATTGTTAATATTTGTTGTCCAATTTCTCTTTGTCCTTTTGGTAACCTTTATGGACATCTTGAGACATGATTAGATAGATGAGTGGTATCACTAGTGCTTGCTGCATTAAAATCTTGTTTACAATAATTGCAAACAACTCTTTTCTCATTTTTTGCATTAAGGATTAGGTCAAAATGCTTCCACACTTCAAATGTTCTTTTTCTTTTTTTAGGGACCAATGGAGGCAATGCAATACTAGGACTATTCATGTTTTCACCATTTTCACTATTGGCATTAGGTCTCGTACTAGATTGAGAATTATTAACCGATCCAGACATTTAATATTTTCTTCAAGAGTAAAAATGGAACCTAAATAAAGATTACACAAAATAAAGTTTAAAAAATATTAGAAGTTTAAAACTAGCAAGGTAAATGGATAATCATAAAATAAAATTACTAGAAATGAGAAGTGATAAATATTCACAATATCATTTAGGAATTAGGACAACAAATTTTGCAACATAACCACTATCTACATGAATAAACTAGTTCCTAAATCTATAATCTATTCTATTTATTCTATCTCATTTAAGCTGAAAAATATAGCTCATAAGTCATAACTAGACATCAATAAGCCAATAAATCATTATCTAAAACACTTTTAGAATTCAAAATTTTGTAAAATATTCTATCTCTTTATAATAAGAAAATGAATAAACCAATTCCTGAATATGTAATCCATTCTATCTCATTTCATTTGGAAAATTTAGCTCATAATCAAAAACCAAAAAACCAATAAATCATTATCTAAATCACTATCAGAAATTTGTAATCTAAAAATTTTAGCATAGGAAAAGAGATGAAAAATCTAAACCACTATCTCTTTAGAAAAAGAGCTGAAAATCTGAAAAATTTAGCATAGGAACCAATCTGTAACTATAAGACTATAATCAAATTACCTTGAGAAAAGCGGTTGGGGACGGCGGCAAGCGTGGGTTCCTGGCGGCAGTCATGGGTTGCTGCACAAGGCTAGTGATGCTGGACGATTAAGGCCTAAGGGTTGCTTGAGCTTGAGCAGTGGCCAAAGAGACGGTGTTGATCTTAAGTTATGGCCGGTGACCAGTGCTCGACCACAATCACTAATGCTGTCGTCAGTGATCGTGGTTGCTTGGGCAGCAAGTCACAAACTGAGAGAAGAGAGATAGAGGTAAGAGCCTAAGAGGAAAGACAAGATGAGTGACAACGGTGTTCGAACTCCGACGAAAGGCTGGTGATTGGTTGGACGATGAGGGGCGGTGACTAGTGATTGATCGATGGGGGTTACTCAGGCAGCATTCAGCGACGATGAAGGGTTAGAATTTTATTTTAGGGTTTTGAGAGGTAAAACTAAAAGAGTTGGAATGTAATGTTCAATTTTGAGATTTTCGAACTAATGTTATTTTTCATTTTCTTTTTTTTTAACTTTTATATTATATTGTATTATATGATATGATATGATATTATATTATATACAAGGTCGATACTTTGACCTCGACAGGGATGACGACCTCCATACCATACGCCAAGTTGAATGGGGTCTCTCCAATAGCCGTTTTGATTGTACTACAGTAAGACCAAAGGACGTTGGACAGCTCGTTTACCCATAAACCCTTAGCTAGGGAGTGTTGAACTTTGAGTCCATGGAGGATTGCCCTATTCATCATCTTGGTGTGTTTGTTTTCCTGTGGATGTGCTATCGATGTGAAATTCTGTTGGATCCCTATATCGGCACACCGGTTCTAGAACTTCATGTCTTTGAATTGCTTCCCATTGTTGGATATCAAATCTTTGATAGTCCGAATCTACATACTATGTTCTTCTAGTAGAAATTCTGTACATTCTGGGTTGTGATTTTCACTAGTTGCTCGACCTCTACACACTTCATAAAATAGTTAACCGCCGTGACCAAGAACCTTCTCTGCTCGATTGCCTGTGGGAACGAACTGGTCAATTACTTAAGGTCGACGGTGGGTTGGTGAAATATGTTGGCATGGCTCTAGCAATTATCACACTTTCGAATGAGCTCGAGTGCATCCGCCTTCATCGTAGGCCAATAGTAGTTTTGCCTTAGCGCCTTTTAGGCGAGCGCCCTGCCCCCAGGTGTCCTCCACAAAGACCGTCGTGGATCTCGTGTAGCACCTAGCTTGCCACTGAAGATCGCAGGCAATGCAGGTAGGGGAGCATGAAGGATCTTCTATATAGCTGCTCAACAATAAGGACATAACGAGCTAACTGAAGCTCTACCCTCTGGGTTGCGTTACAAGCTGCTAGTAGGGTCCCATGGAGTAGATAATCAATAAGTGAATTCATCCATCCTAGTTCTTCTGTCAACAAGGGAGGGTCCCATGGAGTAGATAATCAATAAGTGAATTCATTCATCCCAGTTCTTCTGTCAACATGGGAGCGACCTCTTCCGCCGCCCTCAAAATGCTAGGTCGTGCATTGGCCTCTACATTCTTTGTCCTTGGTACTTGTTGGATGAACCAAGAGTGGAAACAAGGAAGGAGCTCTCTCACCTTGGCAAGATAAGCCAGCATGGTGGGTTCCCAAGCCTCGTACTCTCCATTCACCTGGTTCATAACCAACTGAGAGTCATTGCACACCACAACGTTCTTCACTCTGACCTCCCTCGCCAAAGTTAGACCGAATATTAATGCTTTGAACTCTATCTTGTTGTTCGATGCCTCGATCGCAAACCAGAGAGCCTACTCCAGCTTCACCTCGCTAAGTTCGTAGAGTATAAGTCCAACTCTGCTTCCTCACTAATTAGACGAGCCTTCAATGTGGGGGATCTTAGGCTCCTCATCCCATCCCGGGGCTTCCTTGACCGGGACGGGTGCCGCATTGGTTGACGCATTTTACGTGTTAATTGGCTTAGTCACTTCAGAGCTGGCATGTTGAACATACAATTGGCGACAAAATCTACCAAGACTGATGCCTTAATTACTGGGCGCGGCTCGAACTGGATGTTGTATTTGCTCATCTCGATTGCCCACTTCATCAACCGTCCTAAGAACTCGGGCTTCTGAAGAACATGCCTCAAATGTCAATCAGTTAAGACAACAATGGTGTGGGCTTGGAAGTAGGGAGTAGACCTGTTCATGGGTCAGGTAGCCCGACGGAACGCCCGGCCCGGACCAACCCTGGATGGGCTTGAACATGTATTTTAGCCCGCGGGCATGACCTCGTGCCTAAAAGCCTAACCTCGACTATTTTATGGGTTGCGCTTGAAACTTGTTAAAAAAGCCCGGCCTGACCCAACTTTTGTATAAGTTAAACCCTAAATTCCTAAACCGCCTAACCTTAACCCTAAAATCTTAAAACTTTTCTTTTCATTCTAATTTCTCACTCTCACACTCTCAGGCACTGGTGGCCGGTGCCACCAAAACTAGGTCGTCTCTCTCTCCAGCGGTGAGTTCTCTCTCTCTCTCTCTCCAACCGGCACCATTTTCATCTTTTATCTTCTCAGTTCTCACTTTTCTTCTCACTCTCAGTTTCTCTCTCTCAGATTCTTAGAACCGGTGAACCCAAGTGCACCGTTTTTACTCTACGAACTTAAGCACCAGCGACTAGCGCCACCAGAACTAGGTCGTCTCTTTCTCCGACGGTGAGCTCTCTCTCTCTTTCTCTCTCTCTCTCTGGTTGACACTGTTTTCATCTTCTATCTTCTCACTTTCTTAGTTTCCATTCTCACTCCCAGAGTCTTAGGAATCAGTGAACTCCACTCAGGCACCATTTTCTCAATCTCATAGGGCATCAGTGCTCATACTCCCAGGTCGGGCTTCGGGCTTTTTATGAGGACCGGGCTCGGGCCAAAGTTGTAGGCATGTTGGTTGGGCTGGACTTGGGCTCGGACCTAAAAAAATTTTGTTAATGAAGAGCAAAAGCCTAGCCCGGCCTAACCCATGAACAAGTCTAGTAAGGACATAGCTTTCGAGCTGTTAAGACTAAGGCGAAGGCCAACTTCCCGATGTTGGGGTACCTGGTCTCAACTGCATGCAAAACCTTGCTTATATAAAAGACGAGTCTCTGGACCCGTCTACTTCCCTTATTAACACCGAGCTCACTACCTCGTCACTTGCAGAGAGGTAGAGTTTTAGCTCGTCTCCAGGATCAGGTCGGGTTAGCATAGGTGGTGAAGTTAAGCGTTTTTTGAGCTCGTTAAACGCGAGCTGGCACTCTTCAGACTACTCGAAGTCCTAGTTCTTTTTAATAATCTTAAAGAAGGGTAAGCACCGCCCAACCAACTTAGACATAAATTGGTTCAAGGTGGCAATTTGGCTAGTTAACCATTGTACCTCTTTTATTGACCTAGGTGGTCTCATATCTAAGATTGCTTGGATTTTGTTCGAGTTGGCTTCTATGCCACGTTGGTGCACTATATAGCCAAGAAGTTTTCCCGATGTGACCTCGAAGACACATTTATTCAGGTTGAGCTTCATGTTATATTTTCTTAAGATTTGAAAAACACAATTTTAATCATCAATAAGTGAATTTGAAAATTGGGTCGTTACGACCATGTCATCAATATAACATTCGATTTTATTTCCAATAAGCATTACAGTGCACTTGAAAGTTGCTCCATTATTTTTCAGTCCAAAGGGCATAACTTTATAACAGTATAGCTTGAGTTCAGTTACAAAAACAGTTTTCTCTTATTCAGCTAAGTCCATCCGGATCTGGTTGTAGCTGGATTAAGCATCCATGAAGCTTAGCAACTCGTGCCCTGAGGTTGTTTTTACCTTGCAATCTATCCTTAGGGAGTAGGCGAAGGGATGTAAGATCCATCACATGGACGCCCAAAAGTTACGGAATAGGGTGGGCGAATTTCAAAAAAAAATTCCCTCCCTTCAACTGGGAATCGTATTCCCCATTTTAGAAAATCATATTTTTCAAGGATCAATCTTGAACCATAAACCGAACCTGATTTGAAACGAATCAGTAGGAGAGGGATATACTTGATACAGAGAAATAGTATCTCTCAATGGAGGTGTTCACGCCCAAAGAAGATCACCAAACACTGCTCCCACTGAAGATGACACAGTGGATGGAGGGGCAGAATCAGCAGGGTCGTCCTCCGAACTGAATTCTTCAGCAAGAATCCAATGGATGCAATGAGCACAACTTCTTATCAGCCTTTCAGCAAAAACTGATGTCAATATCCAATCTTGATCACTCCTACAATCTTGGAGAACGAACTGGTAGTATGGCGGCGGCTGGACGGGATCACAGGGAGAGGGCCCAGTCACACTATGTATTCTCTCTCTGTAATTCGAGATCTGGTGTCTCTAGAATTTCTGGGATAATCTGGATGGTTCGCCCCCTTCTTGTTTTACTAGCTTAAAGAGATCAGCTCCTGATCCTATCAGGAGTTTCCTAATTCAGATCATTATCTGATTTCAGATTCTCTTTAAGTGATAATATAAGACCCTTATCTTATCTGCAGATTAGATCAACATTATCCTATTCTTATAAGGAGGTTTCCAGATCTGTATTCAGATCTGGTCTCTCTGAGTGGATAGATTAGGACTCTATCCTATCTGCTGATTTAATCCCAGATCCGCCCCATCTATTTAACTAATTAAATTAGGCCAATTCGAAATGGGCTGCCCAGTTGGGCTTCTTTGTATTGCATGGGACCCAAGCATTGATCTACACACCAGCCACATGGGTTCGGCCCAGCCTTTGATACAAGGCTTCGCCGAATACACTATTGTGGACAATGCACCCCGTGAAACCCATCACATGGGCTTCTATTGGGCCCAACATTTACATTAAGTGATCCCTGTGCCAAGCCACCTTATAAAATCCCAGGGACTGTGGGCAGATGCAAGATTATCCCAGCAGGTATTACCCTTAATGGCCTTGCACATAACCTCTCAGCCCATAATGATCAAACACTGCCCGACAAGAGATGACCTCTCCCTCGGCTGCAAGGAACAGTGTTGCACTCTCTGCTTATATGGATCCCGGGAATTAAAACCTTTTGCAAACATTTTAGAAACCATAATATATATACTTTTATATCTCATATAAAATATATTTTGCAAAACAAATCTCAACGATTGAAATTGGTTGCCGGCAGTTTGGTTTCCATCAGAGAGAGTGCATCCCCGATCATTACCTTTGTCCGACAAATGGGCTGATCCTTTCACTATGATCACCCACTCAGATGAATTCTTAGACTATCCCAACATACCCAGGTTTTGACCCCCGCTAAGGATCTCACTTATTGGTACATCAAAAACAGCCCAATCCGACACATAGTGCAGTATCATAATCGAGTATAGGGGTCAGGTGTAACTTTCCAGTTTTGCCTATTAATCTCCAAGGTTCAGGGCAATACTGGAAATCTCGTCCGGTTCAAATATTTAATTAATCCTACACTGTATGTGCCTTAGGTCTCACCTTGGCGGCTGAGACAGGCCACCCCAACCGACTTGGTGGCACATCAATGTCAACCTTATCAGGATAGGTCTCCCCAGACCGACCCATCGGCTGTGAACATTCTAAACTAACACGAGTCTCATTAATTGTCTAGTTTAAGGGTATAACACAGAAACACACAACAGGAACATGAATCAAATATGTACTTTATTCATTTACAATAAATTCATAATGTACATCATTCTGATTGGACCTAAGGGCATACAACTATCTAACAGTAGGAAGTTGTCCTTTGGGCAGGCTCTGTTGAGGTTGGTGTAGTCGACGCACATGCGCCCTTTCCATTGGCTTTCTTCACGAGCATAGGGTTGGCCACCCAGCTCAGGTACTAGACCTCTCTAACAAAATCTACTGCAAAGAGCTTCCCGACCTCCTCATCTACTACCCTTCACCTCTCTACGGCAAGGTTTCTCTTTTTCTTTGCCTGATTGGTCTAACTAAGGGGTCCATTTTAATTACTGATAGGCCTATGTCAGGCAGCTTCTATTGCCAACCATGCAAAAACATCTAAATTTTTAAGTAAAAAACTTAATAGTGTAGACTAAAGTGGTTCCTTTAGGCGGGCTTCGATCTAGATAGTCTTTACGGGCTCGATATCGGAGACCGGGACCAAGATTGTATCCTCTACCGGTTAAGCTCGCTCATTTGTGTGCTCGAGGGTGGTTCCAGCTCAACGTCAACTGCCAGCTTTGCTTTGTCCTTCAATGCTACGACGTAGCACTTCCAGGATTCCAACCGGTTGCCTTGTATTACCCTTACCTCATGCCTCGTCGAAACTTCATTGACAGGTGATAGGTTGACACCACTACACGAAGTGCATGTAGGATGGGTCAACCTAAAATTGCATTATAGGGGGACGGGGTGGCAATCACCAGGAAGGTGTGCTCAAATTGGAATGTGTTGGGCTCCACCCCTGCTACGACTGACACTTTGATCCTACCTAAGGGTTTCACTACGTCTTCGTTGAAGCCAACGAGAGGTACGTTTGCTAGCTGCAGGTAGACCTGTTCATGGATCGGGTAGCCCAACGGTCTGGCCTGGCCCGCACCCCGGTCGGGCTTGAACATGTTGTTAGACCCGTGGGCCTGACTAGCGAAAACACCAAGCCCGACTGTGTTTTGGGCCGGGCTCAAGATTTATCAAAAAAGCCTGGCCCGACTAATTTATATAATATAAAATATATAATATTTATTATAATATACACATATATTAATAATTTAATATATAATCTTTATTTTTTCTTTATAATTTCTCTCTCTCTCTCTCTGTTCAACCGCTTCCGCAATAGCAGCGGCATGAACTTTAGACTCCGGGCTTCGGGTTTTTTATGAGGGCCAGGCTTGGGCCCAAGTTGTAAGCCCAATGGTCGGGCCTATCTTGGGCTTGGGTCTTAAAAAAATTGTTAATTAGGAGTGAAAGCCCGACCCTTCCCGACCCATGAACAGGTCTAGCTATAGGTTCTTCCTGTCCAGCTCCATCTTTTCGAAGGCTTCCAAGAATAAGATGTCCGCCGAACTCCTTGAGTCGACCAAAATTCGCTTTACCTTGAAGTCGTTTATAATCATTTTGACAACGAGGGCGTCATCGTTCGGATACTGGATCCCGCGAGTGTTGTCCTCGGTGAAGTGGATGACTTCCTCCACCCGAGGGCACTTCGGCGGGTTCTCGTCTTCGTGCTCGAGCTCCTAGACTACACTCTTCCCCGCCGCCATGCTACACCCTGCTACCATTGATCCTCCTATGATCATATTGATCATGCCGCGGATCGGACTCTTCGGTACTGGTGGATCCCGAGGTAGCTGGTCCTGATCTTGTAACATGCTTGATTTTAGTGTGTCTTTGGGCTGGTCAGCAAGTCGGGCATCTCTCTCGTTGTGTTTAATAAATTGCCTAAGGTAGCCGTGATGGATCAACTCCTCGATCTCATCCTTCAAGTACCAACAACTTTTTGTATTGTGGCCAATGTCACGATGGAAGTGATAGTACTTGTTCGGGTTGCGGTTGGCGGAGTCGCCTCTCATCTTGGGCGCCCATTTCATGTACTCAGGTACCTTTATCTACATCAGAATCTCGCTCTTTTTTGCATTCAGGGCGGTGTAACTGCGGGTCTGGACTAGTGGGGTCCTGATTTGGAACCCTGGTGAGGTGATACACTCTTCCTTGGCGATCTGCTTCGCCTGCTGCGGGGTGACCAGCTTCTCTTTGGTGACTTGCTTCTTCGCTGTTGCTTGCTACTCCCCGCTTCTTCCTCTAGTCACTTTCTTTTCCTGGATAGTTGTACTTCTAACTGGGATCCGAGTGCCTCCTCCGCCTTTGTGAACTTATCTGCCTTATTGAGGAATGCCTCCATGGAGGTTGGAGGGTTTAACTCGAGCTACCAGCGTAAGTCGGGGTGGCAGACACCCTTCACCGCCGCAGTGAGCTATACTATCGGGTCAAGATTTAGGATCTGGAGCCGCTTCATCGTGTAGCTGGATGACATTCAAGAGGTTGGTCACGGACTTAGGGCACCTCTTGCTTGTGGTGAGGTGCGTGGTGAATAAATCCCGCGAACTGGTTCCAATTTTTTATCGATCCGGCGGGCAATCCCCAATACTACAATCAAGTTGTACCTCAGAATGTTGTTGAGAATGCCATATAGAGGCATGCATCGTTTGCCCCTTGAAGTTGCATCAAGGCTTGAAATAAGTCACTATGATCTATCGGGTTGGTTGTCCCGTCGTACGATTCCGGGTATGGGGCTTTAAAATTTTTAGGACGTGGGTCGTAAGAATCTCCGGAGCTAGAGGTGAGGGTCTGGTCACATGCGATGTTGCTGGCTGCGTGGTGACTGAGCTAACCCCACACTTTTCCTCCTTCTTAGCTCCCTTGTTGCTGGTAGGTGTGAGGTGGCTCTTTCCAGTGCTGTGGCTCTGGTGTTATCTTTTATCGGGACCTGGTTCCGGTTGTCAAGACAACGAGATGAGTCTGGAACCTGGTTCTGGTTTCTAATGTCGGGTTACTAATTGTCAGGCTGCTGGTTGTTCTATTGTTGTTGGTTCACGGTTGGCCAAGGTGGCTGTGGCTGTTGCGGCTGCTATGGTTGTTGCGGGAACTGTGGTGGAATGAAAGCATCAAACCTCTCCTCCCAAGCCCGGATCTGGAGGGTCATGCCACGAACATACTACACCAGGTCACTGAAACTGCCACACGTCAATCCCTGTAGGAAGCGCTTTTGGTTGGTTCGACGTTGTTGGCACTCCAAGTAGTGTCAAAGATACTATCATTTACCCGATGGTCACTAAGGGCACTTCTAGTTGGACAATAGGCTGTTCTTGCCCCAGTGACTTGCATATTGTTGTTGTTGGCATTGGTGGGTGGGTTGTTGCTTGAAGAAGCCATTTGATCATTAAGTAGAGAGAGAGTGAGAGAGTGAGAGAGTGAGGGTGAGAACTAGGCTTTTTGTCGCTTGTTCCCACAGACGATGCCAATTGATGATGCGCGATCTGGTTGCTCCTAACCAGAAGGCAGCTCGGACGTCGGACTAACACGTGGCCGGTCGAATAGCAAGAAACATAGTATCAGAGGTCCCGGGGTGCTTTACCCGGTGTGGGCACTCTAATGCTTAAGTTACCGAAAAGTGTTGTAGTTAGCTGACTTGCTTGTGAATAAGAGAGCGAGAGAGCTAAATTGCACATACCTTTTGAGGGTGGAGGTGATGCCCTTATATAGGCGAGCTGTTGCAGGCCTCACAAAACATATCCAAGATCTTCGGCCCGTGTAACTAGGAGTTCGTGTGAACTGATAAGGCTTATCGAGTCCGTCCGATTCGGGCGGGATAAAGATAAGGCTCGTTGACGTGCAATGTGATCCTAGAAAGATCGGAGATGGCTGGCTAGCTTCTAGAAGAGGGCTACATGGCTCCTTGGCAGGTCGGGACACCACAAGCTGCTCGGACCTCAATCTTAGCCGAGGTGCTCGAGCTAACCTGGCCTACTGAGGTGTTCGGAAATGCTGAGTTATCATCTGATTATCAGATCGCTCCACGTGTCTGTGTACCAATGGGTCGTGCCAAATTACCCCTCATCAATCACTTTATCAGAAATTATCCAAGAAAATTCCAAAAAGTAGATTGACATTATTTCCAAAAAATATGATAATTTTCCAAAAAATCAATATAAAAAACCATTAATTATCAATTTGTTTTTACTAGTTCTTATACTTAATCTACAAATTATAGAATTTATTAGTGAAACTAAAAGTACTTTGTGAAAACAATTACTAATTATCAATAATCTTCAAAAAATAATAGTAATTGCTTGTCTACTATTTCTACTATTTCACTTTTACTTAACAAAGCTGTTGCTTGTCTAGCTATCCGGTCTAATTCGCATTTTGAAAACCATGGTAGAGTACGAGAATGAGAGACAAAGAAGTGTCAGCATCCCGTGGATCGCACGAGCTTCCGCTAGTATATATATTGATTATATTTTGTTATATTTTTATTTATTTTCTTATAAAATATTCAGTTGCACGTGCCACTACTGTTATAAAGCCTCAATTAATAATTTACTATATTGGTTACACGTGCTTTGCACGTGCGATTCAGCTAGGATATATAATAGACATTCTATCGCGCAAGCTATAAATAACAACTGATACTTGATGACACTTCTTTCTTGTGCTTAGGGTTTTTATATCTCCATAGGTATTTTGCATCCGTATCTAGGGTTTCCCTCGTTTTTGCATCTCTCTGCGTACTCTACAATGGCCATCTATTTCTCAGATCTCCACACAGAAGTTGGTCTTAAATCTCTCGAACAATACCTGTCTGGGAAAACCTATATTTCTGGGTATCTTTCTGTTGCTTCTAAAAGCTCTTTATCTGCTGTGTTTTGTTAATTCACAATTATCTGCTGTGTTTTGTGTACTAAGCATTACTTCTTCATATCTGCTATTCTCATCGTTGTTGACCGTTTGGAGTTGCAGAGATCAACTCACCAGGGATGATATCAAGGTTTATGCCGCCGTTTCAGAAAAACCGGGCAATGGATTTCCTAATGCGAGTCGGTGGTACGAGTGTGTTTCTTCACAATTAGCTGCAAGGTTTGTGATCCTGATTGTTTCCTTCTCAACTACGTTTTTCTTTTCTCTAAGTAGTATTTTACTTTTTCTTGATTGTCTTTGTAATTTTGCAAATTTAGTGGGATTTTTGTGATCTGGACGTATAATATTTGACCTTGCAGTCTGTATGACCTGTTTGTTTGCCTATTATTAATTGGGATGTTCTTTCTCATTGGTTCTTGCCAGGATACAAGTGTGTCCTGACTGTCCTCAAATCTGACCTTAAAAATGTTAGGCCACCTCTCTGAACAGCAGCAGACAAACATTAACCTATTTCTAATTTACTAGCTGATTGGTTGATGTTATTAGGCAAGAATGTATAAAGATCTTAAATGTCGTATAATTTTCCCAATGAAACACAAATGTGCTGTCAGTTCTTTGGTGATGTTTAGAATATGAAGAAATTCTCACTTTGATTTGTAGATGTACTGATTGAAAAAAGATTCTAGCAATCTACATTTCTACATTAGCCTGTGTAAGTCAAAAATATGTAAAAGTGACAACAAATAATGCATCTTAACAACTTACTAGGCATAGAAGCTCTGCCAGAACTGGAGTATGGCTATTTATAGGTGCTATTAACAAAGTAAGAATTGTACTAGACTATCAAGTGTCAACTGATTGCATCTCTATTTAACTAGATTAGTGCACTAGATTATTAACATTAGCACATATAAATAAAAAACAAATAAGGAAATTATCTTGGCAGCTAATAATGTATCTTAACAAGTTATTGGGCATAGAGGCTCTGCAGGCACTAAGTATGGCTATTTATAGGTGGCTAGGTGCTATTAACAAATTCAAAATTTCACTAGAGTGTTAATTAATTGCATCTGTGTTGTTGTAGTATTTGTATTGTTGTATTCTCTGTTTCTCATGGTCAAGGTGGATCATGCATACAAGGGGTTCAGGGCACTCCATTACATCTAATAACATATTCTTCATTGAAACTGTATTTTCGTAGCTGATAAAAAACTGTATTTTCATCTTTTACTTTATAATTATTTTTTGATAGGTTTCCCGGAAAACCTGCTGGAGTCAAGATAGCTGGTCAAGCTGCCAAATCTGAGCCTACACCAGTGGAGGCAAAAAAGGTGCACATTCTCATTCCTGCCACTTGTTTACATAGAAGACAAATATATATGGGGTATAAGTTATAACATAAATGAAGAATGGACACTGGGATCTTTAAGCATCAATTAATTTTGGGCATTAGTGATCTTGATATTGGTACATCCAATTGTAGATCCTAATTCATTACTTCCCTGTGTTGCATATACACAAGATGGGTAACTACATTCACTCCACCTTGGATTAATTGTGTTAATATAATATTAGAAGTCAGTCACTTGAGACCTTGATCTGAAACATCAATGGTGGTTCTCAATTCTCAAGTACCCTACTTGTTACATTTGCAGTCCACATCTGCTCCTCAAGTTTGGTTTGATTGTTTAAATGTCTTATGGAGGCAGACACTGATATGGCACATCTATTGGTGGTTGGATGCTTGAATACACAAGATGGGTAACTACATTCACTCCACCTTGGATTAATTGTGTTAATATAATATTAGAAGTCAGTCACTTGGGACCTTGATCTGAAACATCAATGGTGGTTCTCAATTCCCAAGTACCCTACTTGTCACATTTGCAGTCCACATCTGCTCCTCAAGTTTGGTTTGATTGTTTAAATGTCTTATGGAGGCAGACACTGATATGGCACATCTATTGGTGGTTGGATGCTTGGATACATTCCCCAACCTTGGTTTGACTGTAGATATATTATGGAATTCAGACCTTTGATACCTGGATACCTGTACATGCCTACCGTAACTGGATACTGCATGAACACTTCTGGATGTATCCTATAGCATTAACACTTTCTAAATAGATTTAGTGGTTTGTTTTAATAAATTCTACTACAAGAATATTTGCAAATGTTAGAAATTTAATTAGTTTTGACAAGACTTACCGTATGTGTCTATGTCTGTGTCCATATGCACATTTGGGCATGCTTGGTTTTTGTCTTCTGCTTATTCTAGGAGATTAGTAAGTGGAAGAGCTTGTGATATTTTACTAGAGTTGGGGTATGGTGTTGTGATTTTTTTAGTGTAAGACTTAAACTTCCCCTGATTCTTTTACTGAATACTAAGACCACCCCTCTTTTTTCAAAATGGACTGAGACCTCCCCTGTTGGATGATGTCATCAGGCAAAGGCCTCCCCTCCTGTAAGAACCCATCAAGATCGTTTGTATTTTATATAACTTGTGCCCAAAATGTTTTTAAAATTCCAAATTTGTCCATTTGGCCATGATTCAAAAAGCACAGAAAATCGTAAAAGTGTTCCTCTGTGTTTAGGAACCATTTTCTTGCCACTGGAGATGGTATGCATTTTATTTCATCAAAAGTTCTGGTGAATCATCTGTTTGTATCTCCCAAGCGCTGTCTTTTTCTCTGTATTAATATCAGAATTGGAGGGAAAAAGAAGATAACTTCAGAGAACAGGTATGATTGCATTTGCATTGAAAAAACCAAGTGTGGAGCACCAACACCACATCAACAGAAGAACCCCAACCTCCCATACTACTGAACAAAATGTGACCTCAACGCACCAAACAATACCCCTCCACCGTTCCATAAAATGTTATTCCAGAAATGACCGAAAGGTAACAATGAAGACGACCAGTGTTCTGGAACAAACTAACACCAAATTGTTCCATGAATTTCCACCCTTCACAATTCCTGGGCCCTTATTATGGTAATAAATTATTTCTCAATTAGCAAAACCATGTTATTCAATTTGCACCTACACTAAGAAAAGGAATATAAAATCATTATTGAAGCCTTCCAGTTTCAATTTAAAGGGGGAGAATAAAGTACCATTTTTTTTTGATAATTGGGAGAATAAAGTACCATTTGCAAATAAAGATGAGACAAGCAGACTGAAGCCTTCCGTTGTAGTCTCAGAACTTGTTAATCTTGTTTGACTTGATCATAGGGTTAGCCTTAGGAATTGTATCTCAATCCATAACCTTGAAATAAAGTATACGTGTGCATGTTAATCCATATCCTGTTCTAGTCTCAGAACCTGTTCTCTATGCAGAATTCTGCACCTGCACTTGAACTCTGACACCTCAAGATATTTGTTAAAGCACTCAAACTTGTTATTTACCTTCACCAATCTCTCCACTCAATTGCCGTCAAATTCAAACCCATCAGTGATGATAACAAAGTGGAGGAGCCCAAAACAAAACAGTTAGTAGAAAATGAAGGATCTGATTGTTGTTGCTGTGTTGATGCTGTGATGTGGGGTTAGAAGATTTCTTATTTATCACTTTGCGGTTACAAGTACCTCATTTATCAGTAGAGGCATCTGCCCTGGTTCTTTGGTGTTTCTTTTTTTTTTTTTTATAATTTAAAGAATAATGAAGGGCAATGAAGTCTTTTCATTGATTCCGTTAAATATTGTGGTATCATATTATGACAAGGGAGTTTAAGTCCTTTCAAAAATCACAGGGGAGGTATAAGTATTTATCTTAAACTTCAGGGTAAGTTCAAGTCTTTTACCCTTTTTTATTGTTATGGGTGCGTGGCACTGTCATGGTTGTAGGTGAGTGTCTTTGTAATAGTAAAATATTTCAGTTTGGGGGTCTGTAAGATATATGTGGTGGGATTGGTCTTTTTATGTATCTTGGGGCAGGCTGTTTGATTTAGTTTGAAATAAGAATGGTAAATACTATATACCAACCACCAAGGCATGCATTTGTTTGGTTATAAAGTGGTTGCTAGTTGTCTTAAATAGCTGTTTGTATTTGGATTAGTATTTAGTTCCATGTTGATGCTAAGTTGGCATGACAACAGAAACCTTTCCCAATTTGTCAGGATGCTCTTGAGGGAGATGATGATGACTTGGATCTCTTTGGTGATGAGACTGAGGAGGAAAAGAAAGCATCAGAGGAGAGGGAGGCAGCTGCTAAGGCATCCACCAAGAAGAAAGAGAGTTAGTACTCTTACCTGGAATTTATTTTACATTGAGGGCTATTATGAGTTCATCCATTGACATGCAATTTCTATTATTGGGAGCTACTTAAAATTTTACATCATTATTTTTTCTGTCAAATATATAAGCAATTGTAGGGTGAGAGTAAGAAATGTCTAATAAGTTGAAAGTCTCAACTGATTTCTGGGTACTTTTTTTGATCAGTAGCTCAATTTTATTAAAGCTTAAAAAGAGGATAGTCTAACAAGTTGTTAGAAATAACACCCCGAAGACAAATGATGTTTGCTAGCTCCTTGTTTATCTAGTCTATCCGCCAATCCATCTTAACTGAATTTGCATTTGTCTTGATAGCAACTTGAACCGCCTGAATTCATTTTTGAAGTGCCATAATACTCCTTTTTTAACCGATCTTTTCCTCAGATTTTTGCTCCCCAACAATAGCTGCCATGAATTCAGCTCTCACTGAATTACCCTGCTCAATAGGTCCTGAAAACAAGCCGCAAATGTTCCCACTCCCATCTCTAATCACTTCAGTTTTGGAGGGAGCCGGATTGCAAAACTACTTCCATCAAAGTTTTAAGTTTCATCCATCCCCCACCCCACTTAGGGGAGACCAAAACTCCAGTACCTTTTGACTCCTAGAGAAAGAATGGACAATTGACACCCTAGGCCCCAACTTTGAAAAAAAGTCTTCCATTGAGAAATTTGTGAATAGTTTCAAAATCTTCACCTAGTGAGCAACTCTAACTGTAACAAGCTTCAAGATTGCTTCCTTGTTTCTTTCTTTTCCTCAAAGATTCTTAAGTTCCTTTCCTCCCATATTGTCCACATGGTTGCTGCCCTTGTACACACTTCCACAAGATTCTACCTCATTACCTTGTGCTTCTTATAAAGGATGGGCTGAAAAGTCTGTCCAAACAAATAGGAGGGATCCACCTACAACCAAAGAGAGAGAGAGAGAGAGAGAGAGAGAGCAAAACCATTCCCGAATACAAGGAAAAGGACAGGAGATTAACAGATGGAAAGAACTCTCATCATTCAACTTACACACAATGCACCAATTAGGAGACAATCACCAATTTGGTCTTTCCTTTTGCAGCAAATCACCCATGTTTATGCTCCCATGATATCCCAACAGAAGGTGTTGACTTTTGGGGGGATAAAGGTGCACCAAACTACTTTAATAGGGAAGAATGGAAAAGGGAAATGACTGAGGGAAGAGAAAAAAAGATTTACAAGTAAATGACCCAGAGGGACTGACTGAGTAGGGATGGGAACGGGGTGGGTTTGGGAGGGTTTTGTAAATTCTAGACCCTACCCGCCTCCGTAAACTGTAAACCTTCCAACCCATACCCTCCCCAAAACCTGTAGTAGAATGGATTTTGAGAATCCAAAACCCTCCCTGCACATGGAAATGCAAAATCCTCCCCGACCCTACCCTCCTTGCATTGAAGGGTAGGGCGGGTTGGGTTTAGAACCCACTCATAATTTCCTACTATTTCTTGTTGTATATAAGCTATAAATAAGTAAAATAATATGAACAAATTTCCAATTTTTTGATTAAGTAGAAGCACATAAACTATCAATTATCCTTGACATAAAATTCAAAACCCGTAGTAAGTTAGATTTTGAGAATCCAAAATCCTCCCTGCACATGGAAATACAAAACCCTCCCCGACCCTACCCATCTTGCGTTCAAGGGTAGAGCAGGTTGGGTTTAGAACCTGCTTCTAATTTCCTATTATTTCTTGTTGTATATAAGCAATAAATAAGTAAAATAGCGTGAACAAACAACAAAATTTCCAATTATTTGATTAAGACATGTAAAAAACACATAAACTATCAATTATCCTTTACATAAAAATCAAAATATTATTTAATTTAACACCTAACACATAAAGTTCATATGCTTTCTAACAATATGTGGGTTGGAGAGGGTCAGGTTTAGCCTAATATTGTACCCTACCCGTACCCGTATGGGTTATAAAATCCCAAAACCTGTCCTCGCCCCAAGATTCTGTCCTTCAAGCAAAAAAGAAAAACCCCACCCCATCGGGCCAGGTACTCACCGGGTAGGGTAGAAAGTGCCATCCCTAGGACTGTGAGCCCATGCCCATCTATCCTCCATTGATTCATCAAAAACCAGGTTATGCAAAATACTCGTAAGGTTGGGCACTGATGGGATTTCAGACTCTTTAAGGTTTCTCACAGACTTCAAATCTGGTTTTTCTCCCACAATCTTCATTCTCACGCCTCTGACGTTGGTTATATTGAAAGCTACTAAAACACCTCCACAAACTGCTGTAATTTTATCCAGAACTCGAAATTTCCAGAGATTCAAGGGAAGTCCGGAAATACCGATCTCTCTTCGTCCTCCATCCAACTCTTTTTCATTTCAGGAAGGATTCCACCTTTCAGCAATGGCTCCACCAAAGTCTCTTAACAGTTTTTCTTCTCATCAAACGGCATTAACCAGGGAGATTAACTGCTAAGAGTTCCATGAAAACACCTTTCTAAGAAATCCACTACTTTCTTCCTTGAAGAGATTACTCACTTTTCCAATCTTCCATTGTTCCCTCCATGATCTTCAGTAGTGTCAAACCACTGCACGCTGTTTCCTGTAATTCTTCTTTTTTCTTTTCATCATGCCCCACTCCCCGCTTGGAAGTTTGCTCAGTTGAAATCTCAAGCCCCGGCCTGTTCTGCTACCTTCTCCATAGTCCTCTAACACCTCTACACTCTTGACCCAGCCATGTTTTCCCGTTCACCCTGGAATGCTATGAGCTTTCTTCGATTGCTTCCAAAAGTTTCAGTCAACATGATGAAAGATCCCTATCATTGCATTTCACAGTTTTGGAGTATCTCCTCCCTTTCTTGCTAGTCTCACTCTCCCAACCTGGTGAAGTGATGGTTAACACCACTCCATCAATGAATCCCTTAAACCAGTCCAAAGAATCATTGAACAGAATCACCATTAATCTCTTATCCTCTCTGATTTTCACCGCCGACCTTCGATTCATTTCCTCAAACAATAATTTTTTCTTTTCAACTGCCACCTCCTTCCTCCACTTTGTCAACGGAGTAAAGCCTGTGGCTGCTTCTGCATGTCTCACATCCCCTGGGTTCCTTCCTTCCATTGCGTCCATCCTCCAATAGATTCTATTTCATCTTGGCTAATGCCATGGGAAATAGGTTGTTTCCACCATGGTTTCCAGCATGCATGAGGTAACTTTCAATAGGAACAAGCTTTTCTGGTTGTAACAGTCTGATATCCATCCCTGATTCCATTTGTCTGACTTTGAATTTGAATTTGATCCCATTAAGGGTGATCCGAATTTAATCTGTTTATGATTGGATTGAATATGGATCTAGTCCTATCTGACCTTATAATATCTAATCCTATTTGATTTATAAATATATATGCTCATAAATACATCAAATTTATATTGTATTTATTGATAAAGTTGGTTTAAATGTTGCATTTTTATTAAATTGTCTAGTTTTAATTTTCTTACAAGTTATTTTCAATTTATTTTGTTAATGAAATGCAGTATTGAAGTATAACTTATTTATACAATTCAATATCTGATAGCAACCTGAGTTCGATTCGTGTCCAATATAAATCTGATGTATAAGATCTGCTTCGAATTCAAATATAAACTGGATCTGCTTATATCTGATCCAATTTGATCTGTTTTTAAGCACTCGTTAGTTTGATGTATTCATGTACATTCCAGTTCCAGAATTGTTCTTACTATCACCATTCTTATGGGAAGAAATTTTCCCAATTAGTATTAGCCAATCTGTACTACTAATTTTTAATATAAAATGCAACTCATGAATGGGTAGGGAGGAGACAGATGCCTTCCTGTTTGAAACTAGGTTGCCATGTGGAAGATACTGGGTTGTTTAGTCCTTCATGGAAGTGTTTACGGAACCATCCGTAGTTTTTTTTTTTTTTTTTTTTGCAAACGATAATAGCTAGAAAATTTTCTCAGGTGGAAAATCCTCTGTTCTTATGGATGTTAAACCTTGGGATGATGAGACTGACATGAAGAAACTAGAAGAGGCTGTTCGCAGCATTGAAATGCCGGGCCTTCTGTGGGGAGCATGTACGGTTTGCATTCTATCCTTTTGCCTTTTTGCTAACATGAATAAACATTACAAGAGGAAACCTAACTTGTTGTTTTGCTGCAGCAAAACTGGTACCTGTTGGTTATGGGATTAAAAAGCTACAGATTATGTTAACTATTGTTGATGACCTTGTCTCAGTGGACAACCTAATTGAGGATCATCTCACAGCTGAGCCTGCCAATGAATATATACAAAGCTGTGACATTGTCGCCTTCAACAAAATCTGAGACCAAAGCATAGCTGTAATTTTATTTTCTAGGTTAGTATTTCCCCTTTATGAAGGTATGTTTGTCATGGTTGCCTAGGTTTACCATTCTTCTTTCCCCAATTTTCTTTTTTATCAGGCTTACATGAGATGGACTATTATGCCCAATGGACGGGAGATTCCCATTGTTGCCCACTAAAATCATCTCATAAAAGCCTTCAGGCATATGGAATTGAGAGAATGCTTTCGAGTGAGCTAAATATAATCTTGCGGTTGTGTATTCATTTTTCTTTGGATCCCATTGATTTAAGTTTTCCGTTCGCTGGTCCGATTTTAGGACCTCGGTAAGATTAGTGTCTGTAGACTACAGTTCATCGTTTGCATACAGCCCCTGGTTTGTGCTGCTATTTTAATACTTACAAAATTAAAATTATGTTGTCTTTTAGGGCTTTTATAATAGACGTCTAACAATAGGTAGGGATGGGATTGTTTGCTGTGCTACTCAGCCTCCATGTCCTACCAATACCCTACCTTTTTTATGAGTGGAGGTACCATTTTGTTGCACCGAGTCCAATCTCGAATAGCAAAAAAGCATCCGTCTCTTTTTGTTTTATATATTACTAGTGGGGTTTTGGGCTTTATTAAATGAATTTGAGGCAAAAGCATGGTTCAAAGTATCGATACGATACGCTTGATACGATATGGAGCGTATTGTATTGTATCTTTTGTAAAAGATACGGTGTGAAATGCCTGTTTACAGGTGTTTCAGACCCTCAATTTTTTTTTAACAATAAAAAATATCTTATAAGTTTCCCAAAATACTAAATTTTGAAAAAAAAAACTAAAAAAAAAGTATGTATCGAACTTGTATCGTATTGATGTTTTGAACCTTGGGCAAAAGGAGTTAGGGGTGCAACTTGGATGGGGCCAATTTGAGCCTAACTTGGTTTAACCAATGTTTTAGTACAGGTTGGGTTTGAGTTTTTGTATTTTTAAGGGGATTGGGTTCTCAACCTAACTTATCCATGTTGCACCTTTAGGAACATTGTGGCATTCCTAATTCTATTAGTTTGTATTTTTATTAAATTGTTTTATTTTTTGTTATTTTTATTTAATATTATTTTTAAATGGATTAGGGATTTTAAATTTATAATAATTAAGTTTAAAACTAATGATTTTGTTATTTTTTAATTTTATCAACAAACTTGTAGTATAATTTTATTTTCTCAATGGATTTTAAATGAATATCAAAATATAAGATTTATTTCTTGAAACTAAAATCTTCTTATTCTTTGGTTGTTTTATTAATAAACATTTATTAATTTGTATTAACTTTATTTTAACTCAAACTTGTATTAATAAAAAATTATAAAAATATTTTGTCAATCCATGTTATTTTTTATCTATATTTTTATGACATTATTAACTAATTTATTGTGGTATTATTTACTTAGTTAACTAAGTAAATAAGTTTTAGTAATTAAGTTATAATTTGTTAATTAATATATAATTCTTATTATTTAATTAATATTTTTAATTATATAACCATTTTATAGTTTAACTAAATTTGTTATTTTAATTAATTAATAAAAGCAAACTAATTAAATAACCATGTAAAGGTTAGGCATACATAAAGTTAACTAATAACTAATTAATTTAATTTATTTAAGATAATGAAGTTAATTAATTAAGGTAATGACTTTAAGTAAGTCAATGAAATAAATTAACTTAAAACTTATTTATTTTTGAAGTTAACTAATTGAAGATTTATGTAATTAGCATTGTTTAAAATTTTCCTTTTCCATAATTTTATTTGACATTACACGTGCATTTTCTTTGATTTTTTAAAATAGTATTATAATTTTCATGGTGTATGGAAGGTGGATTTTTCTTTTGAATTTTGCATTGGTTTGGATTTGGGGGTGTAATTTAGGATATTAGTGTAATTGGCAATCCATTAACAATAAATGAACTAAAATTTCCTCCCAATAAATTGTTTTACATCAAGAGGTTTTGTAAAGTATTTATGGAGAAAACATGAGTAAATTAGAGAGCTTTTAGGTAATTGGGAAGTGGGAATTGATAAGAGCAAGGAGAGGCGAGGCTTGTTGATTGGAGTCGACTAGAGAGGAGTAACGTAGAAAGAAAAGAGAATTAAGGAAAATGCATGAAGGTTTGATGAAAAAAGAGGCCATGTCTTGCGGACAACCTTGGTTTATATATATATTAGTGGTGACCTGTGTGATGTGTATTTTTATTTTTTTATGTGTAGATAAATAGAAAGTGATGAAGGGGAATTTGGCCCAACCTTGTGATAGGGAGACACGTGGACATGACTCAACACGGGTGACAACTCAGCATAAATCAACTCGCTATAAAGCGACCTCGGGTACGCTAGTACTCCGAACTAAAGCCACTTTGTGTTAAGATCGTCCCAATACCAGATCGTGACCAGGATAACGGAACCAAGTTCGTTACAAATCGAGCCCGGACAAATGAACCACCTCGGTCAGGACTACTTCAGGGGAAGTATACCTCAACACAAGATCGCACCGGGATCACTTCAGTCCAAGGGCACTTTGGCATTCATGTTAGGACAGACCTAAGGAGCACGAGCTCGAGAAGCTCGCTACCAATCAGCTCGCTATCAAATAGCTCGGTAGCTTACAGGCAGCTCGCCTACCGTTCAGACCTCCGCATGGCAACCTCGAGGAGCCCGCCTCCGTACTTTGTATCCCCCAGGATCGTACTTCGTAACGGTTACATTAGGTCACCAACTCCCCGGTTCTGACTGGAAGGGACAATCTTACCGTTTGATGGCACTTCACCCACCTAACACGCAAGCAAGTCCCATCACAGCAGGGATCCGATAACCGTTACACCAACCCGCATGGACCTCAGCATATAAAGACTTCGCCCCCCCAGGGGCAGAGGTATGTTTTATTATCTTTGCTCTCTAGTTCTCTCACTGTTATCATCTTCAAGCTCTCTACTACCACTATTCTAACTTAGCCATCGGAGTGTCTCGCCGGGTGAGCCACCCCCGGATCTATGACTCATCTCTTTCAGGAACCCAGTTCTCTTCGTTGCTGGCACCAGATCGTGTCCAACATGGAGTAGCCAAATTACGCCACATCAATTGGCGTCGTCTGTGGGAAATCGTTAGTAGAAGCCTTTCTTCTCCATTCCAAAAACCTCGAACTCAAAATCGAACCCATGGCTTCTTCCAGCAACACCGGACAACACAACGAAGCAAACGTCTTCGAGGGGCAACCTCAATTCCCAACTGTCTGTATAGGCCAATTCACCATACCACTCCCTGCAGGTGGGATCCCAACACCTGCTGTACCTCCACCATCTGAGCCTGTGAACGCTCTACTTCCCCCTGTAGTGGGTGCGACCAAAGCACCATCTGACAGTGCGAAGGTCAGCAGTGCGGAACCAGTTAAGCAGCAGCAAAGGAGACATGCTGGAGAACCCCGGGGGGTAAATCCAGGCCAGCCCGCACGACCTAGCCGACTTGAGCAGACTAGAGGTAAAATGGAGGTCAGCTCGGGAATCACAAAAACCTCTCCCCTTCTCTCTGTACCCTCTCCACTATCCCCCGAGCTTCTGGCTTCCCCGATGCCGACGAACTTCAAGATCTCCCCTGGATAAGTATGACGGGTCTTTCGACCCAAATGACCACGTAGATTCTTTCCAGTCCCAGATGCACCTCGCTGGGGCTGACGAAGCCTACATGTGCATTGCTTTCTCCACAACCTTCAAAGGGGTAGCTTGCACTTGGTATAGAAACATAGCGCATGGGGCTGTTAAAAGTTAGGCACAACTCGTACAATTGTTCACCTCGCACTTCATCACCAGTAAGAAGTGTCTGAGGTCACAAGAAAGCATTCTTAGAATAGTCCAGAGGGAAGGAGAGTCGATTCGAAGCTACATCAAACGCTTCAACGACACTTGCCTACTAATCCCGGACTTAGACCCGGTCGTAAGACTAGCGACAGCAAAAAAGGGGATCACTTACAGAGAATTCAAGTGGCATGTGGTGGCGAACAAACCCAAAGACATCACAGAATTCCTTAAGCTCGCCGATCAGTTCATTGGGATCGAGGAAGAGATGAACCAAAGGACCGAAGTCCCAGCAAAGAAGTGAAAGATGGAGGACCATAGCTTGCACAACAGTGGCGGCAAGAGGAAGAAAAGCAAGTCCCCAACCGGGGGAGGGAACATGTCAAATTTTCATCCCCGAGCTCCCCCGATTGAAAGAGCGAGCTTCATACCCCTCAACGCGAAGCGAGGGGAAATTCTCATGGCGATCAAGGACGCTTCCTTTGTGAAGTGGCTACCTTGGTTGAGAAGCGACTCAACCCTTAGAAATAAAAATGTATATTGTCACTTCCATAGAGACCATTGTCATAGCACTGAAAACTGTAAAAACCTCCGCGATGAGATTGAAGAGCTCATCCGTCGCAGGTGCCTGAGAATTTTTGTACACAGGAATAATAAAGGCCAGACAGATCAACGAGGGGAGCAAAAGAAAGACGCCCCCGAGCCCAGCAACAGGCCGAGTGAACAGAGGCAACTGCCCGAAGAAAGACCAATTCGCAGGGTAATCAATACGATCACCGGTGGGTCGGTTGTCGCATGTTGTTCTACAACAACAGGAAAGACTTTAGTCCGCGAACTAGAACGCGAAGAGCAGAACCCTCCAAAGTGGCCGCGGCCTGAGGACCCTATATTCTTTACCGAGGATGACGCGCACGAGATTCAGTACCCCCACGACGACGCGCTGGTCATAAGAATGAAGATCAACGACTTCGAAGTCAGGCACATCTTGGTAGATTCGGGGAGTTCGGCCGATATCCTGTTCAAAGGCACCTTTGAGAAGCTACAACTCCGGGAAAGTGACCTTCAGCCAGCAAGTACTCTTTTAGTGGGCTTCAATGGAGAAGAAGTCAGGCCCCTCGGGCGAATTTGTTTACCCATGGAGGTCGGCACGTGACCCAACATCGCGAGGTTTGAGCATGCCTTCCTAGTAGTCGTGACGTCTTCCACGTACAATGCCTTTGTGGGGCGGCCCGTCACTCATGCGCTTCGCGCGGTGGTATCTACCTACAACCTGGCCATGAAGTTCTCCCCGATTTCATCAGGGAGGTCCACTACTCGAGTTGGGTGGCTAACCCCGTTCTGGTAAAAAAGGCCATCGGTAAATGGCGCATGTGCGTCGATTACACCGACCTGAATCGAGCTTGCCCGAAGGATTGTTTCCCTCACCGTAAGATCAACCATTTAGTGGACGCGACCTCAGCGCACGAGTTGTTGAGTTTTTTGGACGCGTACTCTGGCTATAATCAGATCAAGATGGACCTTGCCGACGAGGAAAAGACAACATTCATAACCGAGCTAGGACTATACTGTTACAAGGTCATGCCCTTTGGGCTGAAAAATGCCGGGGCAACCTTTCAAAGACTTGTTAACAAACTTTTTGAGCCGTTGATCGGCAATAAGGTTGAGTGCTATGTAGACGACATGGTCGTCAAAACCCAATTCTCAGACTGTTTAATAAGTGACTTGCAATGTGTTTTTGAAATTCTACGCAAGTATAGTATGAAGTTGAACCCTAGCAAGTGTGTTTTTGGTGTTACCTCGGGTAAATTCATGGGTTACATAGTTAACCGGCGTGGTATCGAAGCGAACCCCGAAAAAATCAAGGCTATCCTAGACATGAAGCCACCTCGCAAGTTGAAAGAGGTTTAAAGGCTGAATGGACGCATGGCTGCCTTGAGCCGCTTCATGTCCAAGTCAGCAGATCGCTGCCTGCCCTTTTATAAGGCAATCAAGAAAAGTAAAGACTTCGAGTGGACTGAAGAGTGCCGGCTCGCCTTCGAGGAGCTAAAGAAATACATAGTTAGTATCCCGGTTCTGACCCGACCCGAGGAGGGCGATGTTTTAAGGCTGTACCTCTCCGTGAGCGATGAGGTGGTCTGCTCGGTACTGGTAAAAGAAGTAGGTCGGGTCCAACGACCTATTTATTATATGAGTAAAGTTTTGCAGGATGTAGAAACCAGGTACCCAGAGATCGAGAAGTTGGCGTACATATTGGTCACAATAGCTCGGAAGCTTCGCCCGTATTTCCAAGCCCACACTGTCGTAGTCCTCACAAACAAACCTCTAAGGCAAGTCTTACTCAAGCCCAAGGTATCTGGCAGACTGACGAAGTGGGCCATCGAACTCAGCGAATACGACCTCCAGTACGAGCCTGGGACGGCGATTAAGGCCCAAACCTTAGCCGACTTTGTACCAGAATGTACCTTCAACACCGCAGCCCCTGAACTGACCGAGCTTGAACACAAAGAGGAGGTTTCAACTAGTACGACACCGGTCCCGGTTAAAGCAAGGCCAACTTGGGACGAGGAGCCCTTGATCCTCCATGTAGACAGCTCATCTAATTAGCAAGGAAGTGGAGTTGACACTGTTCTGCACGGGCCAAACAGGGTGAAATTGGAGTACGCACTTAGGTTTGAGTTTGCGACATCCAATAACGAAGCAGAGTATGAAGTACTACTAGCCGGGCTCACACTAGCGAAGGAGGTACAAGCGAAACACATCATCATCTGCAGTGACTCCCAGCTCGTGGTCAACCAGGTCACCGGCGATTATGAAGCTCGCGACCCCACCATGGCTGCTTATTTAGCCAAGGTCAGGGAAGTTCTACAAAGCTTCCAGTCATACTTCATTAGGCAGATTCCAAGGTCCGGGAACGCTGAGGCTGATGCCCTGTCCTGATTAGCCAACACGAGCAGCAACACCTTGAGAACCGTGCACATAGAGAACCTGCCTCGGCCCATCACTCTCAGGGAGGCAAAAGAGGCCGCTCCTGTTGCACAACCAAAGCTGAGCTGGATTGACCCACTTGCGAACTACCTACTTCACAAAACCCGACCCGCAGATCGCAATGCAGCCAGAAGGGTAGAATGATAGGCAGCCAAGTACGTCATTATAGTCGGACGACTGTACCGAGGATCCTACACGATCCCCTACTTGCGTTGTCTGCGACCTTCAGAGGCTGAGCTCGTCCTCCACGACACTCATGAAGGCCTATGCGGCGGACACTTGGGGGGTAGGGCTCTCGCCCAGAAAGCGCTACGACAAGGATACTACTGGCCTACGATGAAGGCAAACGCACTCGAGCTCGTCAAGAAATGCGACAAATGCTAGAGGTACGCCAACATCCATCACCAACCTGCTGCCGACCTGAAGTACCTCACCACCCCATGGCCCTTCATACAGTGGGGAGTCGACATTCTTGGACCATTCCTGCCAGCAACAGGACAAAGGAAATTCTTAGTAGTAATAGTGGATTACTTTACGAAGTGGATAGAAGCGGAACCCTTAGCAACAATCACAGCTCGAACTGTGCAAAACTTCTTTCGGAAGAGCATAGTATGCTGTTTCGGACTGCCTCGAGTGCTCATTTTTGACAATGGTAAGCAGTTCGAAAATATGAAGTTCTAGAACTGGTGTGCTGAGATGGGGATACAACAAAACTTCACTTCGGTAGCAAACCCTCAGGCGAACGGGCAAACAGAAGTCACGAACAGAGCCATACTCTACGGACTGAAAGCTCGCTTATCCCGAACTAGGGCTATGGGTAGAAAAGCTGCCCAGCGTACTATGGGCTTACCAAACTACCGTCAAGACCGCCACAGGACAAGCCCCCTTCAACCTCACCTATGGTACGGAAGCGGTAATCCCAACCGAGATCGAGGTGCCTATATTATGCCTGGAAGCCTACTACGAAGAAGGAAACGGTGACGAGCTCCGCACCAACCTCGACCTGGTAGAAGAGGTACGGGATCTCGCGTACATCCGGACCGCAACCTACCAGCAAAGAGTAGCTCAGTATTATAACGCCCGAGTCAGGAAGCGACACTTCCGTGTTGGGAACCTGGTCCTCCGAAAAGTTATGGTACCTGAGCCCTGTGTAGGTAAGCTCGAACCGAACTGGGAAGGTCCCTACCGAGTAAATTGGATACTCGAGGAAGGTACGTACGAGCTCGAAACCCTAGAAGAAAAGCAAGTACCTCGGGCATGGAACATCAACAATCTAAGGCGATACTACATCTAATTACGAACTGAAAAGGCACCAGCCTTAGAAACAAGTAAGCAAGCTTTAACTCTCAGATTGTGATTTCTAACTCGTAGTCTACTATGAGAGTACTAACTTAGCCATCGGAGTGACCTCACCTGGTCCTCTGACATTTAGTTCCGTACAGGTCTCTAAAGAGCAACAAAGCTCATCAATCCAGCTCGGCACCTGGTCAGGCCAGCGCCTTACAGGCAGCTCGGTACCCAGACAGGTCGACACCTCACAGGAAGAGACCTCGGCACTACAAGAAGACACAGTCGCTTCTTCAGCAAGGGCAAAGTGAAGGGATGAGATATCCATCGTATGGATGCCCAAATCTTGCGGAATAAAGGGGGTGAATTTCAAAAATTTTTCTCTCCCTTCAATTGGGAATCGCATTCCTTATTTAGAAAATCATATTTTCAAGGATCATTCTTGAACCATAAACTAAACCAGATCTGAACCAAAAGGAGTAGGAGAGGATTATACCTGATACGGAGAAATAATATCCCCCAACGAAGGTGTTCACACCCAAGGAAGGATCCAAAGACTGCTCCCACTGAAGATGGCGCAGTGCAGGATGGAGCAGAATCAGCAGTATTCTTCTCCAAAAATTCTGTCATTCGCAAGAAATAGCAAGATGGCACGTGAGCACAACTTTCTATCAATTCTTTTTCAAAGAACTGATGTCAATATCGAATCTTGACTTCTCCCACAATTGGAGATCGAATTGGCATATAGGGCGGCAAGAACAAGGAGGCGGCAAGAAAGAATTTTGCAGGGTTGCTTAATTCTTTCTTCTGTGATTTCAGCTCTGAAGATGATCTGATGTTGTGTCTTCTAAAGGCTGCCGCCCCCTCCTTCTTTTGTTAACCTAAAAGATCAGTTCCTAATCCAAATAGGAGCTACTTATCCAAATCATATCTAGATCAGCCCTTTCTTTAGGTGATAAAGATAAACCCTTATCTTATCTGCATATTAGATTAGCTTTCTCCTAATCTCATTAGGAGGTTTGTAGATCTGAATCACATTCAGATCTGGACTCTCTGAGTGGATAGGGTCAAGACCTTATCCTAATTAAATAGCCCAGTTCGAAATGGGCTTTAGGCCCATTAAGCTTATGTGCTCACTTAACCTTTCTAACTGCAGCCTAGTTGGGCTTCCTTGTATGGCGTGTGACCCAATCATTGATCTACACATCAGCCACATGGGTTCGGCTCAGCCTTTGTTACAAGGCCTGACCGAATACACTGTTATGGACAGTGCACCCCCTGAAACCCATCAAATGGGCTCTATGGGCCCAACATTTACCCTAAGTGGTCCCTGGGCCAAGCCACCTTGTAACACGCAGGGACTGTGGGCAGATGCAAGATTAACCCATCAGGTATTACCCTCAATGGTTTTAAACATAACCTCTCAGCCCATAATGATCATACACTGCCCGACAAGAGAGGGCCTCTCCCTCGGCTGCAAGGAACAATGTTGCACTCTCTGCTTATATGGATCCCAGGAATTAAAACCTTCTTGCAAACATTTTAGAAACCATAATATATATACTTTTATATCTCATATAAAATATATTTTGCAAAACAAATCTCAACGATTGAAATCGGCTACCGGTAGTCTTGGTTTCCATCAGTGAGAGTGCATCCCCGATCATTACCTTTGTCCGACAAAGGGGCTGATCCTGTCACTATGATCACCCACTCAGATGAATTCTCAGACTGTCCCAACATACCCAGGTTTTGACCCCCGCTAAGGAACTCACTGATTGGTACATCAAAGACAGCCCAATCCGACACCTAGTGCAATATCATAATCGAGTCTAGGGGTCGGGTGTAACTTTCTAGTTTTGCCCATCAATCTCCAAGGTCCAAGGCAATACTGGAAATCTGGTCCAGTTCATAGATTCAATTAATCCTACACTGTATGTGCCTAGGGTCTCATCCTGGCAGTTAAGACAGACCACCCCAACCGACTTAGTGGCACTACAGTGTCAGCCTTATCAGGATAGGTCTCCCCAGACTGACCCACTGGCTGTGAACATTCTAAACTAACACGAGTCTCATTAAGTGTTCAGTTTAAGAGTATTATAGAGAAAACATACCAAGGGAATATGAATCAAATATGTACTTTTATTCATTTACAATAAGCTCATAAAGTACATCATTCTGATTGAAGCTAAGGGCATACAAAACTGTCTAACACAAAGTTCAGGAGTGGACTACGGGTCCCTCCCAAAGCCTAAGGGCCACATTACTGCTTAAGACCTAGTTGCTTCTTCAGCGTGGGCAAAGTTCAGGAGTGGACTACGGGTCCCTCTCAAAGCCTAAGGGCCACAAGAAGACCCAGTTGTCACTTCGGCGTGGGCGAAGTTCAGGAGTGGAATACGAATCCCTCCCAAAGCTTAAGGGCCACAAGCAGACTCAGTTGCCAATTCGGCATGGGCGAAGTTCGGGAGTGGACTACGAGTCCCTCCCAAAGCCTAAGGGCCACAAGAAAACCCAGTTGCCACTTCTGTGTGGGCAAAGTTTAGGAGTGGACTACGAGTCCCTCCCAAAGCCTAAGGGCCACAACAAGACCCAGTTGCCACTTCGGTGTGGGCAAAGTTCAGGAGTGGACTACAGGTCGCTCCTAGAGCCTAAGGGCCAAAAATGCCGAACTGATAGGGACCTAAGCGCTACATAAGACATGATTACCTCGCTGGCATAAGTAAACTACTTCTAACACCTAAGGTAAAGACAGCTCGGGTGTAAACCCTACGATGTCTATTCCACCTCGGTTACCCTTACTCTTTGCCAAGCTCGGTAACTCAATAGTTTGGGGTAACCTGCGCAGTTCGGAGTAAACACAATTTATCATTTCAGTAATCCTTACTCGTTGCCAACTCGGTAGCTCGATAGTTCGGGTAACCTATACTATAAATTGCCAGTTCGGGGCTCACTCACACTTAGAATTATTTTTGCACTCAGGATTACTCAGAAACAGTATATTTCATTAGTAAAAAGCTCAATTACAGGAACTTTACTATGACCCGAGCTCAAGAGCCCCGGGATGTACATCCACAAATTCAAAAAGAAAAAGAGAGAACAAGCTATCACGCAAAGGGGTCCACCACTTCGACCTCGTTGTTACTCTCCTCTCCTGGGGAGTCGGGCTCCTCATCCGCTGCCTTGGCCACCCTGGAGTCTAAGCCTGTCATCGTGATGCCGCCAAGATCGAGATCGGGGAACTTCTACCGGACCAGGTACGACACAGCTTGAACCCAGAGCGATAGGAGCTCGAGCCGCATTTGACCTGTAGGGCTTTGAACTCTGGGGACTCTTTGAAGCTCTCGATGGCCTTGTTCCTTTTTTTCGCGATGGCGGTCTCGAAGATTTCAGTGCGCTCCTTGACCATGGCCTCGAGGTTCGCGACCTCTCGCTCAAGCCGCGCCTTCTCCTCAGTCAGCGAGGAGATCTGCCCTTCCTGGGTCACGATCAGCCGCTTCTGGGCCTCAACCCTCTTTTTGGCTCTAAGTACCTCGCCCCGAGCCAGGTCTAGATTGCGGTGGAGCTTCTGTGCCTCCTTGGCATCACGAGCTTCGTTTGAACGGATCGCCACTTGGCAGGCCAACGCATGACCAGCGGTGTTAGCCTACCAAAAGAAAACTGAGGTCAGTAAAAAAAAAGTCGGCCCGAAAACTGAGGTCAACGCGTGACCAGTAGAATGCGTACCTATTAGACAATTGTATGCCCTTAGCTCCAATCAGAATGATGTACATTATGACATTTATTGTAAATGAATAAAGTAAATATTTGATTCATGTTCTTGTGGTGTGTTTCTGTGTGATACCTTTAAACTAGACACTTATGAGACTCGTGTTAGTTTAGAATGTTCAGAACCGTTGGATAAGTTTGGGGAGATTTATCCTGCGAAGGCTGACACTGGTGTGTTGCCAAATGTTGGGGTGGCCTGTCTTAGCCGCTAGGGTGAGACCCGAGGCACATGCAGTGTAGGTTTATTTGAAACCCTGAACCGAACTAGATTTCCAGTATTGCCTTGGATCTTGGAGATTGATGGGCAAAACTGGAAAGTTACACCTGATCAGTTAAAGTAGAGGGCAGATCTGAGATTAGATTAGCAGACAGGGTAGGGTCTTAACCCTATCCACTCAGAGAGTCTAGATCTAAATAAGATTTAGATATGGAAACCTCCTAATAAGATTAGGAGAAGGTTGATCTAATCTGCAGATAAGATAAGAGTCTATCCTTATCACTTAAAGGGGATTTAGATCCAAATAAGATTTGGATCAGCAACTTCTAATGGGATTAGGAGCTGATCCCTTTAAGGTTATAAAAGGAGGGGGTGGTTGCCTCAAAACACACATTCTCACCTACAGAGAGAAGATTACAGAAGAGAAAAAAACAACATCCAGTAAGACTACGCTGATTTCTCCCTACGGCCTCCTTATTGTCGCCGCCATAACTGCCAGTTCGATCTCCTCTTTCAAGCAGGAACGATCAAGATTGGATTTTGATATCAGCCTTTGAAGAAAGGCTGATCTAAAGTTGTGCTCTCAGCCTCCAGCGAATTCTTGTGAAGGGTTCGGTTCTTTGGAAGAACACTGCTGATTCTGCTCCATCTTCAGTGGGTAGCAGTTTGGAAGTTAAATGAGCACATATACTTATTGGGCCTAAAGCCCATTTCGAACTGGGCTGATTTGATCAGTTAAAGTAGGGGGCAGATCTGAGATTAGATTAGCAGATAGGATAGGGTTTTAACCCTATCCAGTCAGAGAGTCTAGATCTAAATAAGATTTAGATATGGAAACCTCCTAATAAGATTAGGAGAAGACTGATCTAATCTGCAGATAAGATAGGGGTCTATCCTTATCACTTAAAGGGGATTTAGATCCAAATAAGATATGGATCAGCAACTCCTAATGGGATTAGGAGCAGATCCCTTTAAGGTTATAAAAGGAGGAGGGGGCGACAGCCTCAAAACACACATTCTCACCTACAGAGAGAAGATTACCGAAGAGAGAAAAACAACATCCAGTAAGACTGTGCTGATTTCTCCCAGCGACCTCCTTATTGCCGCCGCCATAACTGCCAGTTTGATCTCTTCTTTTAAGCAGGAACGATCAAGATTGGATTTTGATATCAGCCTTTGGAGAAAGGCTGATCTGAAGTTGTGCTCTCAGCCTCTAGCGAATTCTTGTGAAGGGTTCGGTTCTTTGGAAGAACACTGTTGATTCTGCTCCATCCTACACTGTGCCATCTTCAGTGGGAGCAGTTTTTGGATATACTATTTCTCCGTATCTGGTATATCCCTTTCCTGCTTCTGGTTTCAGATCTGGTTCGGTTTATGGTTCAAGATTGATCATTGAAAATGCAGATTTTCTAAAACAGGGAATGCGATTCCCAGATGAGGGGAGAGGAAATTTTTTGAAATTTTGCCCAACCTACCTGTAGGGTTCGGCCATCCATATGATGGATCTCTCATCCCTTCATTGGTATCGAGCCATGGTTCAAGTTTTGAACCAAATTAAACCAGATATGAACCTGCGCAAATGGGCAGAAGGCGTTCTACCCGATTTGCATAGATTAAGGTTTTTTTCTGGAAAATTGTTTCCCAAATAAAGGGCGAATGATCTGAAATTAAATTTTATAAATCTGATTTTTATTTAGAATTGTTCTTTATAATTTTCTTGATTTATGGGTTGCTCGTACAAGTGGAGATCGAAATCTTTTTCTGGCTCGTGACAATCTGCGATTTGCATATTCTTTACTTATTACATTTGGTCTGTAAAATATTTTATTTATTTATTTTTTAAACTGAATGTATAGGATTCGATCTGATGTAATATTAAAAAAAATTTTTAGGGTTTCTATTTTATTATTCTAGGATCAAAGATGGCGGCGCAGGAAAGAGATTTCGTAGATGGGAATATCGCTATCTGCGATTTGTAGTTTATGAAACTGCATACTGTGATCTAACTTCTGTTTTGTAGGATGTGATCCGCGAACAACCCTCTTTGACTGATTCTTTCTTTTCTTTGATCAGTATTTAATTTCAGATCATTTTCTCGGATTAAATCTTTAATTAAAGATCAAACCTTAGACCCATTCGAACCAGATTGGTCCAAACTGGTTGGACCGAATCTAGGGTTCGATCAAGGTTGAATGTCAACCCTAATTTCCCACTGATGGGCCTAAGGATTGATAATTAATTGAGAGTTTAATTCGGCCCAACCTGTAGGCAAGTTATATGGGCCGAACTGCTTAACCATAATTTGGCCCATATACCCAGATAATATTAATTGTTAATGTTATAGTTTAAAATGGGCTTTAATTATGGGCTTTATAGATATTTAATTGATTGGATCAATTTATCCCTACATATGATGTATGAATGTGTGATGTGCATCATACATGGGCCATAAGTACTTGGCCCATGCAGATATGACAGTGGCTCTTGCGCATACCATGACTAAATATACATCATTGCCATGGTGTCTCTAAAGATTATTGGATGATCTCCCTCAATGGTGGGCCCCACATCTCCTGAAGATGATATTTGCGGAACCCTAGCCAATTAGGGCCCACCAAAATCTGGCTTTATGAAAGTCAGTGGGAGCCCCTCTGGTTTGACCTAAATTGAATTAGGGCGTAATTCTTGTTCCCTCCAGCAATACGAGTGCATGTGATAGGGAGATTCATATGATGAACTCTCAAAAGGCCTTCCATCATTAATATAAAGATGGGTCCTTCAGTAATGTGGAAACGCACCAGAAAATGGGCTATTGATTTGCTGTTGAATTTCTCTAGAAACTAACATAGCCAAAACTATGTCAGCTGACATCTCCAAAAAAAGAATCCGTGATACAGTTAATCCCACGTGCCTGTGGCATTACCGACTTGGCCATATCGGTGTTGACCGTATCACAAGGTTGGTCCTTTGGATTTTCTAACTGTAGAAGATCTTCCCACTTGTGAGCTTTGCCATCAGGGTAAGATGACAAAACGGTCATTTAAAGGTAAGCCTGAAAGTTGTATGGGCACGCTTGACCTTATACATTGTGATGTATGTGGTCTCCTGATTGTTAGGACTCGTAACCAGCACGTGTATTTCATTACATTTATCGATGACTATTCTCGGTATGGTTATGTGTACCTAATGAGACATAAGTCCAAATCCTTTAAAATGTTCAAAGGGTTCAAACAAGAGGTCGAGAAATAGTTAGGGAGAGAAATTAAGGCCCTTCGATCGGATCGAGGTGGCAAGTATCTCTCTGACGAATTCAGAGACTACTTGACGGTCAACGGGATAGTATCACAATTAGCTCCTCCTGCTACACCACAACTTAACGGTGTTTCAGAGAGGAGGAATATGACCTTATTGGATATGGTCCGGTCACTTCTCGTACACTCTGAGTTACCCACATCCTTTTGGGGATACGCATTAGAGACTACGATATACGTGCTGAATCGGGTTTCAACCAAATTAGTTCTGAACACTCCATATGAACTTTGAACCGGAAAAAAACCAAGTGTCAAACACTTGAAGATTTGGGGTTGTCCTGCGCACGGTAAAAGAACGAGTGCGGACAAGTTGGAGTCGGTTCAGCAGCAGCTCGCGCATCAGCTTGCGAGACCGGCAGGGAAAAGCGGAACCCACCGAAGCGACCAAGGACAGAAGACCCCATCTTCTTCACAAAGGACGACGCGCGCGGGGTCTACTACCCCCATGACGACACGCTCGTCATAAAGATGAAGATCAACGATTTTGAAGTTAGGCGTGCCCTCGTTGATTCGGGCAGCTCAGCAGACATCCTCTTCAAAGCAGCCTTCGACCAACTCCAGCTTCAGGAGTGCGACCTAAAGCCCGCAAACACTCCCCTAGTAGGCTTTAGTGGAGAGGAAGTTCGGCCCCTGGGAAGGTAACAGTACCTGTGGAAGTCGGCACCTGGCCTAGCATAGTGAGGCTCAACCACGATTTCCTAGTAGTCACAACCCCCTCCCCATATAACGCCATAGTAGGTCGGCCGATTACCCATGCCTTATGGGCTGTGGTGTCCACCTACTACTTGGCCATGAAGTTCCCCACGGACTTCGGCATTAGGGTAGCGCGAGGTGACCAACTTGAGTCTCGCAAATGCTACGTCACCGCCCTAATGGGAAAAACCAAGGTGGCCAATGACCTCAAGTTGGAGCGACCTACGGAGCAAAGCGAGGAGCGAGCTGCACCCACATAAGAGACCGTCTCCATCCCAGCCTTGACGGAAGACCCAACCCAGACTCTTTAGATCGGTGCTTCCGTTAAGGAGACCCTACGATCTAAATTGGTACACTTTTTACTTGAAAATTTAGATGTTTTTGCATGGTCTGCGGTAGAAATGCCCGGCATAGACCCTAACATCATAACTCATAAACTTAATACTGATCCTGTAGTTAGGCCCGTTAGACAGAAGAAACGCAACCTAGCCCCAAAGCGATGGAGGGCAGTCAACGAGGAGGTTGGGTAGCTCCTTGCAACCGATTTTATCAGGGAAGTCCATTACCCGAGCTGGGTGGCCAACCTCGTTCTGGTGAAAAAGGCTAACGGTAAATGGTGCATGTGCGTCGACTACACCGACCTGAACCGAGCTTGCCCAAAGGACTGCTTCCCGCTCCTCAGAATCGACCGTCTGTTGGACGCAACATTGGGGCACGAGTTGCTGAGATTTCTAGACGCCTACTTGGGCTACAATCAGATTAGGATGGATCCGACAGACGAAGAAAAGACTGCCTTCATAACCGAGTTCGGCCTGTACTGCTACAAGGTCATGCCCTTTGGGCTAAAAAATGTCGAGGCGGCCTTTCAAAGACTTGTAAACAAACTATTTGAGCCAATGATTGGCTAAAAGATAGAATGTTATGTGGACGACATGGTCGTCAAAACCCAACTCTCATGCGATTTAATACAAGCTTGAATTTAGTTTTTGAAATCCTGCGTAGATTCAATATGAAGCTAAACTCGAATAAGTGCGTATTTGGTGTCACCGCGGGTAAATTCCTGGGATACATCGTAAATCGGCATGGCATTGAAGCCAACCCGGACAAAATAAAGGCCATCTTAGATATGAGGCCACCCTGAAAAAAGAAGGTGGTTCAAAGGCTGAACGGCCGGATAGCCGCCCTGAGCCGCTTCATGTCCAAGTCAGCAGATTGTTGCCTACCATTCTTTAAAGCAATTAAAAGTAAAGGGTTTGAATGGACCCAAGATTGTTAGCTCGCATTTGACGAGCTCAAAAAGTACCTCGCTGGAATACCGGTCTTAACCCGGCCCGAAGAGGGTGATGTTTTAGAGCTGTACCTCTCAGCAAGTGACGAAGTGGTCATCTCGGTACTTATAAAAGAAGTAAATCGGGTCCAACGGCCTATCTACTATGTTAGTAAAGTATTGCAGGGAGTAGAAATGAGATATCCAGAGATAGAAAAACTGGCGTATGCACTAGTCATTGAAGCCCGAAAGCTCTGTCCGTACTTTCAAGCTCACACTGTTATCGTCCTCACCAACAAACCTCTGAGGCAAATCCTACTCAAGCCCGAGGTCTCTGGTTGACTGACGAAGTGGGCCGTTGAGCTCAGTGAATACGACCTCCAATATAAGTCATGAACTGCTATCAAGGCCCAAGCCTTAGCAGATTTCGTTGTGGAGTGCACTTTCAGCTCCGAAGTCCACAGGCCGGTTGAGCACGAGGCCCCCATCTCGGGTGAGCCCGGAGCTCCCAGGCCAGTTGAGTCCAAGCACCGTGAGGTAGCAGCCAGTGTGGAATCTCTCCTAATTAGGTCAAGAGCGAACTGGGATGAGGAGCCCTGGATCCTTCACGTAAATGGCTCCTCGAACCAGCAGGGCAGCAGAGCCAGAATAGTTCTGCATGGACCAACTGGAACGAAACTGGAGTACGCACTACGTTTTGAGTTCGTGTAATCCAACAATGAAGCAGAGTACGAAGCGTTGATAGCCGGGCTAGCTCTAGCCAAAGAGATGAAAGCCAAGCACATTATCATCTGCAACGATTCTCAGCTCGTGGTCAATCAGGTCACAGGAGAATACGAAGCTCGCGAATCGACTATGATTGCCTACCTGGCCAAAGTAAGAGAGGCTCTGCCCAACTTCCTGTCACACTTCATCAGGCAACTCCCGAGGTCTGAGAACGCTAAGGTCGACACCTTGTCCTGGTTAGCCAGCACCAGTGATAACACCGTGAGAACCGTGTACATAGAGAACCTCCTTCAGCCTAGCATTCTCGGGGGGGCAGAGGAGGTCGCTCCTGTCATTCAAGCAGATCCGAGCTGGATTGTCCCGCTCGCGAGCTTCTTGCTACACGGGACCCTCCTTGCAGATCGCAATGCCGCTAGAAGAGTAGAGTGTCAGGCAGCCAAATACATCATGATAGATGAACGGCTGTACCTAAGATCCTACGCGCTCCCCTACCTACGCTGCTTGCGACCTTCCGAAGCCGAGCTCGTGCTCTGCGACACTCATGAGGGCCTGTGCGGCGGACACTTGGGGGGCAAGGCCCTCGCCCAAAAAGCACTACGATAGAGATACTACTGGCCAACAATGAAAGCAGATGCCATTGAGCTCATCAGAAAGTGTGACAAGTGCCAGAGACATGCCAACATCCACCATCAGCTCACTGCCGATCTCAAGTATCTCACTAGCTCGTGGCCTTTCGTGCAAAGGGGCATCGATATACTTGGACCGTTTCCACTAGCAACAGGCCAGAGGAAGTTTCTAGTGGTAGCAGTGGATTATTTCACCAAGTGGGTAGAAGTCGAACCTCTTGTAACAATCACAACCCAAAATGTTCAGAACTTCTTTTGGAAGAACATAGTGTGCCGCTTCGGGTTACCTCGAGTATTAATTTCTGATAACGGAAAGTAGTTCAAGGACATCAAATTCTAGAACTAGTGCCAAGACATGGGGATCCGACAAAACTTCACTTCGGTCGCACCCTCAAGCAAACGGCCAAGCAGAAGTCACGAATAGAGCTATACTCCATGGACTGAAGGCACGGTTAAACCGAGCTAAAGGACTATGGGCAGACGAGCTACCTAGTCTTCTATGGGCTTACCGAACCACAGAGATGACTGCCACAGGAGAGACTCCTTTCAACCTCACCTACGGCACCGAGGCAGTCATCCCAGCTGAGATCGAGGTTCTGTCGCTACGACTGGAAGCATATGACAACAAGGCAAATGAAGATGAGATCCATACCAACCTCGACCTACTCGGCGAAGTAAGGGACCTCACATATATCAGGACCGTAGCCTACTAGTAAAGAGTAGCTCGGTACTATAACGCCAGGGTCAAGAAGCAGAACCTCCGCGTCGGTGACCTTGTCCTTCGTAAAGTTATGTTACCTGAGCTCGGCGCTAGCAAGCTCGGACAAAATTGGGAAAGACCCTACTAAGTGAAACGGGTGATCGGGGAAGGAACATATGAGCTCGAAACCTTTGAAGGGAAACAAGTACCTCGGGCATGGAATATTGTCAACTTAAAGCAATATTACCCGTAACTACTGAGTAAACCACGAGTCACTCTCAGGGCCTAAGGGCCAGAATGCCGAGCTAACAGGACCTCGACGCAACGAGACCTAGTCGCCTCTACGGCATGGGCAAACTACTGAGTAGACCATGAGTCACTCCCAGAAGCCTAAGGGCCAAAATGCCGAGCTAATACGACCTCGACGCAATAAGACCTAGTCGCCTCCATGGCATGGACAAACTTCAAGGGCAGACTATAAATCACCCTCTCAGCTTAAGGGCTAAAAAAACAGAGAGCTAACTAAGATCTCAGCATCAAGAAAAAATTAGCCACTTCGGTGGCGAAGGCAGAGTATGAAATATCAGAGGCGTAAGCAGCTCGGGTTTAAACCTTACAAAGCATAGCTTGTCTTCGTACGTTGGTTGAACTAAGGAATCACCAACGAGCGCATAGTTCAGGCTTACATGGTAATCACTTCCCCGGGCTCCATCTCCCCCCACTTAGCGATCTCCTCGTGGCAGATCGCCCTTCGGCTCTTCCGCTTGGCCACTACATAGTCATTAATACCCTCCCAGTTCCCCACTGGGATCCATGGGTAGGGAAACGACTGAGAAGGACCAGGAGGAATCACCCCTTGTTGTGGGAGCTCGCCCTCATCGAGGCCAACTCCGCCCGCACCTCCTTCAGATGGAGGCAATGGAACTTCAGGCGGCGGGGAAGTGAAGTCTGGCTCCACAGACCCGAACTCAGTATCCCCGGAGGTGGGAGTCCGGTCAGGACGCGATCTCTTCACTTTGTGCTTCTGGTTGCTTGAGAGGAGGCGACGCGCGTCAACACCAGACATGATGGCTGCCAAAAAATCCACAAGATATTAGTTCGGTAAGAAACAAAATGTATGTATACACAATATTGTTACAAGGCACTATGCGACCTAAAAAGGCAACCTACCTGGGCTCAAACCGGCCTGCGTGAGCTTCTCCTCGGTCAAATAGTCCGAATAGAGGAAGCCTACCGATGCACATGAAAACATCATTTTTCGAGTTTTGAGGTCCAGCTCGATCCCGGGGTCCTAGATGGCGCCCCTCGAAGAAGTTGGGAAGGGCCATCCCTTGGGGTTACGGACTACAAAATAATCCCGCTTCCATGCGGGAATCTTATTTGGTAGCTCGTACAAGAGCTTGTAGCCGCAACGGGGAGAGAGGTAGTGAAAACGCCTTTCTAGAGGAACTCCAGGAGCGGTATTTTTAATACAAAGAATAGAAGCAAAAATGTCAAGGTTCAAGGGGAGGCAGTACTCATAACACAAAGAAATGGTCCCAACCATGTTTCAGATAGCGTTGGGATGAAGTTGATCGATGGTAACATTAAAGTGGTTTAGCACCTCCACTGTAAGGGGGTGCAAGGGGAGACGCAAGGCAGCCTCGACCTGTTCTTGGTAAATAACTGTCTCATCGGGACCATGCTCCCAAGGAAAGTTACCAGTGGGGAGACTACAGACAAGGTCCCTAGGAAGGTGAAAGTAGCGGATTAGACACCTGAGTCTCTCCGCCGTCATAGAAGAAGGACCGAAGGTGTCAGGCTCCCTCCCCCAAGAAGTAGAGGCCACATCATCGGAGGTCTCCCGAGCCTCCGGAACCTGCTCCCAAGCTCCCTTGGAGCTCGAGGGAGCGTCGTCGTCCTGGTTACCATCCCGGTAATAAGTATGGTACGGATACCCAGACATGATTGACAGTGATTGAGACTCACCGAAAAGACGAAACGAAATGAAAGGAAGAGCTCGAGTAGGCTAGAAAGATGCGCGACCTCAGAATCCGAAGACAACAAGATGGCATGAAAGGAAATGAGGCCTAGGGGGCCCTCCTATTTATAGCCACTATGCCCCCGAATCAACGGCCCAGATTAAGGCAGATCCGACGGTTCGTAGTCAAGCTGACTGCATGCCTTCTAAAACTGAATTGTGGCTGGCTGCACGTCTCCCATGATTGAGGTAATGGCGGCTGCACGACACTCGGAGTTAAGAGCTGCTTTAGCACGTTTTCGGTATTCGAAAAGTCAGAAATCCCCTGATTCCCGCGCGCGCATTTAATTTGAGCAGTCAATAAAGTTTGAATTTCAGTCAAATCAACCCGTTACACTTCATGAATTCCTCACACTAAGGCAGCACTCTTAGCCCGAGGAGTGGGGGGGAATTGATGGAGGATGATATGACCCGACCTACTGAGATGACGACACGTGGATTTGACTCAGCACGAGTAACAGCTCAGCGTCATTGCCTGACCACAGCTAAGTGACGAGCCTGTAGAGCAGCTCGCTACATCATAGCTCTCTATAGGGGGCGCGAGCTCCAGGTCCCCTCGAGCTATCAAGAAGAAGGGAATACTCCAAGACTATTTCAGCTCGCGAGCTAGGGAAACCAGCTTGCTCCAGCAAGAGTTGCCCCAAAGACCAACCTTGATGAGGGTCACCTTGAAATACTCCTAAGAGCTTGCTACAAAGTAGCTCGCTGCGCGACATCATAGCTCGCGACTAAGCAACGCGACACTCTCGAGAAGCTTCTATCTGACAAGACTGTACTCGTCAGACTGCACCACGTCTCTCGACTGATGGCGCAGTCCCTGCCCATTTGACAGTCTGCACCCACGTCTCTCGATAGATGGTGGCGTGCCTGTCCCTTCAAAATGTGTCATTCATCCAAGCGGGTAGTACACTGTAACGATCACCTGTGCAGCCCTGGCAGGTAATGGCTACGGTAGGAGCGCAGTGGCGGTTACGCCCGATTTGACAAGAATGCCCCTATAAAATCCCTTTTATCGAAGGGGAGGACTTTCTCTCGAATTAGATATGAATTTGAATTCTTACTTGCTCATGAGCTAATCTCGAGACACAATGATCTAGCACGACCTACATTCTTAGCCTTTTATACCCCTTTTTTTCTTCCCCAGCATTCTAACTTAAGCTTCGGAGTATTCCCACCAGGTAAATCCCCCGAAAATCCTTCACATTCATCTTCTCAGGTGCTGTTAGTTACCAGCAAGGAGCCAGTCAGCAGTCAGTTAGGAATGCCCGGTTCGTGCCGCCTCAAGAACCATTATGGGGGTAATTTTTATAATTTACAGTGCTAGATGAGTGCAACCAATTCCCCTATGTCCACATGCATTTACAACATCCGGTACGATGATGGGTTATTAATTAAATATTAATTATTAATGACTGCTATTATTAATTAATAACCGAATACCCTTTTTACTCTCATTCGAGCCATCGTCTTCTCAGACGATGTTGTGGTCTAAAACAATTCACCGGCACCCTATATAAATTTAAACCCATCCCGGCCACCGGCAGCCACCCATAAGTGATCGTCGGTGGCCAGTGATGTCATCTAAATTAAATTTAAACCCTATTATCAAAGGTATTAAATAAACAACAAATCGTTTTTAACTCAGACACAAGTTTCTTCTCATGTGATCGTATCTGCCTTCTTATGACACTCCCAGCCACCGGCGGCCAGAAAAAAAAAGGGTCATCTGTGGTCGGCGATCTCATTTTGTAAATGATTAATGCTATTTTCTTAAAAGCTTAATCCTGCAATCGTCTGTGCTTCATAACCGGATTGAACAGAGACTGAAACGCAAGAGTACTATAAAAAACTGAGCATGTATTTCGAAATACTAAACTAACCGGATGAAACTTGTGCTTAGCTCTCTAAAACTGAAACACAACTCTAAAATTGCTGTTTTGATGCAGATACTCTACTAAACTCGATTCCCGGTTTTGATCCAGAACTTCAAACGCATTTGATGCAGAGGTTGTGTGTTTCTCAGTTGTAGAGTTGTTGTTTGGAGGTAGGGAGTGGTGGTGAGTTATTGGAAAAAATATTTTGAAATTCGAATGATACATACTATTTTGTTTTTTTTTTTCCAGAAATTAAGGAACTTACCCATGCATAAGAAATTGTATGTAACTGATATACTTAAGTCCAGCTTTGCAAATGTAATTCTTTTTCCTGCAAAAATAGAACGCCACGTGTTTAATGGGAAAACTAAAGTCTGACCACATTCCTATATAGATTCTTATTTATCCTCTCCCCACTCTCATCTATGTCTATCTAAAGAAAACTTGAATTAAAAAAATTTCAGAATTATTTAAATATTAAAATGGAATTTTGTAATAACTTTAAAATATTTATCAAAGACACAAAAATGATTATAATAGGTTTAATAATATTCAGATTATTAATAATTTTTTATTTTTATGAAATTCATAATGAAATTATCTAGTAACAATATAAATTATAACTTTATAGATTATTCAATTTAATAATTGAATAATATTTTAAAAATTGATACAACAAAATTATTTAAATAATAAAATTATAAAATAACAAAATAAAATATTATTTAAATATTTTAAATGACAAAATACTAAAAATATATAAATAATTATATAACAAAATATTTAATATTACGTAATAACATTAAAATGAATAAAATTTAAATACGAAAAATTTTAAATATTTTAAATATTATTTAAATATTTTGAATAAGTAAATTTTAAATATTTAAAATAATGAAATTATGTAATATATTTATTTTAAAAAAATCGAAAAATAATTATCAAATATTTCAAAATTTTCAAATTAATAATAATTTAGTTTACAAAATTAATAATCAAATTATGTATTGTCAGTATAAGTTTATGTATTTTAATATATAATTAAGATTTTAAAAATTTAAATAACATAATTATTTTAAAAAATAAATAGATATATTCTAAATTGAAAATTTTGATAACAATTATGTTTTAAATATTATTTAAATTACAAAAATATATTAAATAATAAAATTGTGTAATAGTTATTTTTGTTTTGTTATTTAATTTTAAATTTGCGATAATTATTGGAGATTGACCTATTGTTTCTTAACTTTTTTAAATTAATTTATTGTACTTCTTGGATTTATTGTATTTTTGTTATATATTTGTTTTCAGTAATTATGTATCTTCATTATAATTTGTTGATTAGTAAACTATTATCGGAGATAACAATTTTTGTTGATTAATTTCATATATTTAGAGATTAAACTATTTTTATTTATTAGAGATTAAACTATTAATCTAGAATATAAAAATAAATAATTATTAGTTACTTAAATACTTAAAGTATAAAAAAATTGTTTATTCTTATATGTTTCTATTATTTCACTTTTGCTTAACAAAGCCCGTACATCGATGAGTTCCCGCTAGTACTAAATTAAATTGAGATGATAATAAAGCTGTAATGTGGGCTGTGATATGTTGGGACAACACGGATTTAAGGTGGCTATGGTGTAATCCAGTTGGGACTCGTGCCTTGGTAGGTCATGCCTGGGTTGCACAACCCCCCTCCTAGGTTAGGCCTAACATGGCCTGTGGCCTGGTTCCCAGTCATGATGTGGATCTAAGGAATTGTCTTGTGGCAGGCTAGGCTTGAGAAAAATCTTTTCTGTTTTTTTTTTTTCTTTTCCTAAGCTCAAAAAAACTAGAAACAAATGAAAAAATAACATATAAAAATAGAAAATTAACATTAATAGACAATAAGTTGGAAATTTTGTGAGAATTTTATTTCATTTGAAATTTAATGTGTACAAAAAGATAAGAAAATGCATTGAAAAAATAATAAATGGACTCATAAAATGTTAAAATTGAAAATAAAAATTACAATGGAATTGGATTGTTGGAAAATATTACAAATAATTCTCCAATAAAATTGAAAAATAAAAATTACAATAATACAAAAGATATTGGATTAAACACTTTTTCAAGCTCCACCACTATCATATGCATCTGATGAATTATCCATTGAGGTGTCATGTCTCCTTTGCCTTGTACCTTGTTTTTTGCATCTAGCCAATCCTTTAAGAAAATGCACATTTCCAATGATCGATCATTCAATTTGTTCATCTTCTTGTTCAGAACCGAATTACATGTAGAAAAATAAGAATTCGACGCAACTATTGACACTAGAGGGGTTAGTATATCTAGGGCATCGCAGAAAAATTGGATTTTTTTTTCCATTTCCTCTCTACCAAACTAAACTATCAACTTTGTCTGTTTCCTCTAAGCTGAGGTAGTTAGACATGCTTGAGTGTTGCAAATAAAGTTTAAGTTCACTAAATGATGATCTTGATGAAGAGGTGTCAATTGAGTGTTGCCTTCCTCTACTTATGATTGACCAAATTTTATTTCCACTGGCACTTTTACATAATTTGGTTGTTGGAACTTCTCCTATTTCCTAATGAACTTTGAGATTTATATATTTCATACATTTGAAATAATAAACTATTAACATAATCTTTTTTGTTCCAATTTGAGTTATCATATTTTTATGATAAAGATCAAGTAAAACATCTAAACTTTTTTTTTAATTCTAGGGTCAAAAATTGCAGCTAAACAATATAAAAGAGAAATATTTTCCCAATATTTTTATAATTTTGTTTTCATTATTTCAAGAATTTCTTGAAATTATTGAATATCTCTATATTTTGAAAAGTATCACTAATTATAACAATTGATTAACTTATACACAAGAAGTAGGATAATAAACTCTTGAAAAAAATTAGTTGCATAAAAACGTTGGTAAAAAATCTTGTATACAAATTGCAATTTCCAAATCTTCATCAATTATATAATCATTTGCCATTTTTTCATTATATAAAATTGTTAAAATATCTTTATATGATAAACAACTTTCTAACACAGAATGTGTTGAATTCCACCTATGTTGTACATATAATACAAATCTTTTATATTTTTTTCCATATTGGTGACATAAATTTTTAAATTTTTGTTATTTAACCCCTAAAGTTCTAATACATACTATAAATTTCTGACTTTATTAATAAGGGGTGAAATAAATTCTAATCCATCTTGTATACATAAATTTAATATATGACATGCACACCTAGTATGAAATAATTCCTCATTAAAAATTGGTTTTAATTGATTTTATTTTACATATTTATTGCAGAATCATTATTATTAGCATTATCAAAAGTAATAAAACTATTTTATTTTCAATTTTATATTAATATAAAGTAGTTAAAATACTTCCCAGAAATTGCAGTGCCATTATGTGGCTATTCTAGTCTATTAAAACTTGAAATTCCTGTTTTTGCAAATTTCAATCTTGATCAATAAAATGCATAGTGACACAAATATAACTAAGGGCAAATTTCTTAAACTGCCCTTATGGTTTAGCTAATTGACCTATTCTACCCTTACTGTTTACATTATCAAAAGTAATAAAACTATTCTATTTTCAATTTTATATTAATATAAAGTAGTTAAAATACTTCCAAAAATTGCAGTGCCATTATGTGGCTATTCTAGTCTATTAAGACTTGAAATTCCTGTTTTTGCAAATTTCAATCTTGATCAATAAAATGCATAGTGACACAAATATAACTAAGGGCAAATTTCTTAAATCGCCCTTATGGTTTAGCTAATTGACCTATTCTACCCTTACTATTTATATATTGTCTTAAACTACCCCTACTGTTTTTGACAATTGACACCATGGTAAGTGTTAATGGAAAGAAATGAAATGCCGAATTTGCCCTCCATTATTTCTCAAATTTTGAAAATAAAACCCAGGGTGGCGGCAATGAGTGGGGAGTTTTGATCTAAGGAAAGATGCAATTATCATTGTGGTGAGTTCATAGGGGCAAGAGAGACAGAGAAATCTTTTTATGAAACTCTATGTCTCTAGATTCCGGTCCATCATCTCTATAGCAAAACCAAACTTATCTTGAATTGCACTGGACCTTGCAACACATGAAGTGATCGAACCTTTCCTCTTCTTCTGATGCTAGAACCTCTCCAATGATCACCAATACGTCCTCCATGACATTCTTGATGCTTCTGGGGTCAACACCTTCCATGCTAGAGTGAGACTTCTCATCTTGTGTTTGTTTCTCTTTTCCTGGTTTTGTTTGGTGAATTGGGTTGAATTGTGATGGTTGTGTTGTACAGGCAATGAGAGATGGTAGCAACGAGAGGGAGACGAGTATCTGTATTGTTGCTGCCAAATATGAGGCCGAGGGCAACAAGGTGATTTGGCTAGTGTTCAAGGCCGATCAGCCCGATCTATAAACAAGAGAAGAGCACACGTCAAAGGCCCTGTGTGTTATCCTACGGGCGGAGACTCTAATGGTCAAGTTAGCTTAGTGCTTAAAAGGGGTCAGACCAGGCAAGAGATGAGAGCTCAGAGCTTAGTTCTTAATAGCCAAGAATGGTTCTTTGGATCTTTACCTTGAGGTGAGTGCCCCATATTATAGCTAACCTTGCCATAGGAGAGGCTCGTAGCAGTTGGTGATGTGTGGCTAGGACTTGATCTAGTCGATGCCATGTGGCATGATCTAAGGCCCATGAAGTATCCCTACATCACTTGCCCCCCACTCTTAAGGCCGTAGTGGTCGAGGTCGGATAGCGTGTTGTGCAGATACCTCAACTTCGGCTAAAGAGAGTACAATGAAGTTGCGCAAAATCGTCAGCCTCGACTTCAGAGGACTCTTCTTGGGAGCTGTAGCGACTACTTCTTTGTTCTCTCTCCATCTCAATGGAGGATCATTATGGGCCAAGAACGCGTGACCGTGGCCTCCACGGTAGGGACCGAACTGACTTGATTGGTTTTTTTAAATATCCAAACCAAAACCAAGTCGATGCAATTGATTAACTGGTGGTTCGGTTTTTCGGTTTTTTTATGCACTTAAAATAAAAGAAAACTAAAATTGTTGATGCTTGTTGTCGGTGCCGAATTTTTTGTGAAGATGGTGAATTTTTCATTTCTTTCTTCATTTTTCATGAAGATGGTGGATTTTACATGAAGAAGGTGGTTGTTGTCGGTGCCGACACTGGTTGGTGCCAGTGGTTGTTGTCGGTGCTAGACTGGTTAGTGTCAGTGGTTGCTATCGAGTGTCAACTGTTGCCTAAAGTGAGAGGTTTGAGACTTAAGAGGTGGTGCCTGGTGGAGACGCAGAGAGGAGAGGTAAGAGAGATGGAAGTTTGTTTGATGGGCTTGGTGCTGCCGTGCAGCCGCGCTGGTGGTTGGCATTGGACCGTTGGTTCTTGCTTGTCGGCGAGGCGGCGACCAGCATTGCGGCTGCTACTGTGCTGGTGGTTGGCGCGGGCCATGCGGCCATCTGGAGTGGGGATTGGGGAATATGAAGAGTAGAAGAAGAACTGAAGAAGAGTTAAAGAATTGAGAGAGTGAGAGAGACAAAAGAGAAAAGTAGAAAGCTGAGAGAGACTACCACTCTGCTAGACTGGCAGTTTGGGGAAAAGATAAAAGAGAAAACAAATGGGCGATGGAGACTATCAGACTGGCAGTTGGGCTTTGCCGAACATTCATTTGAAAGTTCCAAATTTCAAAGAGAAAGGGCTGCCAAACTCTTTAATTCAAATTTCAATATATATATATATATATAACATAATATATATAATATAATATATCTAATATTATATAAATAAATAAATAAATATATAATTCGATTCGCCTAACCGCCAATTTTTTTTAAATGGTTAACCGAAACTATCAGTTTTTTAAGAATATCAAAACAAAACCAAACCGACTGGTTTGATTAATCGATTTTTTTGTTCAGTTTTGCTTGGTTCGGTCTTTTGATTTTTTTGCTCACCCCTACTGCACGGGTGTGGGATGTCTGCGTTCGTCGGCTGTGCTCCGTATGGGTGCCAACGTCATCCTGTGCAAGTCCATACACGGGACAGGCGTTGGTGTTGTTCAGTCGAGGCCGTGCGTGAAATGGTGCGGAGGGGGACCCGATTTGGGTTGTTCTTGACCCTGGGCTAACAGGTGAATGCTACAATGTAGCAATATCTGGCAGCTTGCTGGTTCCCCCTAACTACTCCCACGTTATTCTCGGTGGGGAACTTCATGGAGATGTGATAGGACGAGATGGCCGCCTTGAGTGCATGAAGGGTCGGCCTCCCTATAATGGCATTATATGGGGACCCTATCTTCACGGCCAAGAACTTGATCATCCAGAAGAATTGCCGAGGCTTGGTCCCTACTATGACTGGTAGGGTTATCTTCCCATCGGGCTTGATGACTGCTCTGGAGAATCCGACTAGTGGCATGTCCATAAGTTGCAATCGACCTGGCGTTAATTGCATCTTTTTGAATGTGTTGTAGAACAAGATGTCGGTTGAGGAGCCACTGTCCACGAGGATTCTCTTCACCATTTAGTTGGTGATAGTCCTAGACACCACCAACGCATCATCATGGGGCAACGAGACCCCTTCCAGGTCATCGTCGAAGAAGGAGATGGATTCTTTTGGCCTCGGCCTTTTAGGCGCTAGGCTCTGGACATTGTACTACCTGGCGTATACCTTCCGGGCCGAGGTGGATGCTCCACCCGAGGCCGAGCCCTCATCGGTGACTTCAATGACTCCAGCAAGAGGGTGATGGTCCTGGGGTTTGGCCTATTGTTGTTGCTGCGAGGATGAGGCACAGGCATCGCTCCCAACATACTCCTTCATGTGCCCATGGCGGATGAGGAGCTTGATCTTGTTCTTGAGTTCGTAGCAGTCCTCAGTATCATGGTCGGTGCCGCGATGGTACTTGTAGTACTTTTTGGGGTTACCTCTTCTAGGGTTCACCTTCAACGTGGCCAACCACTTTACATATTCCTCCTTCCCCACTTGCATTAGTATATGCATTCGGATGGACTTCAGTGGCGTGTATTTGTTGTAGGAAGGGGCTTATGGATTTCTCTCACTATCTTTGCTGGTGTGGCTGTTGTCGCGACCATCCCTTTCCTTCCTCTTCTTGTTAGTGGCTCCTCAGCTGGCCTCGGCTTCTGGTTCCTAGAGGCGCTTTTTGGTTTCGGCCTCCTCGATGGCGATGTACTTTTTGACTTTCTTCAAGAACTCGGGTTTTTTCTTGGGCAGAGTCTTGGAGATGGACCAGCTGAGGGGTCCTGGCCGAAGGCCACTGATAGCAGTGTGCATAGAGACCGAGGGGTCGAGATCCCTTACTTCAAGCACTTATTGGTTGAATCAGTCCATGTATGCCCTAAGGCTTTCCCGCACTTCTGCTTGATGGACATTAGGGAAACGATAGTCTTTTGGCACCATCGGTTGTTGACGATGTGGGAGAGAAAGAGATATGCAAACTAGTCCCAAGAGTTGATGGACCGGGGGGAGTGTGGAGAACCATCTGCATGCTGCTCCCTTGAAAGTGGCTTGGAAAGCTCAACACATCAGGGCATCGGTGTAGCCGTAGAGGAGCATGAGGGCTCTAAAGCTTTCCAAGTAGTCGTCTGGATCTGTGCTCCCATCAGGAGCGACTTCGAGGTGATTGAGTCGGTGAAGGCTTCCATCCGAGTAGATGAGAGGTTTTGACTAGTGGAGGCATCACCTCAGCCCTCCTTCACTTGTCGGATCTGATCTTGGATGGCGCCTATCTAAGCCTAAAGGTCACCAAGATAGCGGTCAATCAGGGCCTTGAGCTTGTCTAGGTTCTTTTTCACGTGGGATGGGTGGGCCCGTTCCCAGAGTACTTGGATGCCGGTATATCTTGAGACTTGCGAGCTTGGCAATCGTTGAGGAGATCGTGAATGTCAAACACTAGTGAGGGAGAGGCATAGCATCGACCTCTGTCCCTCAGAGGAGGACTGTAGTGGCCGAAGCGACTGCCATTGTCTCTGTTGCTCTTCGTGTGGCAATGGCAGCGATCGTGGTCCCTATGGTTGGTGTGGGATCTCACGGGTTCACCTCACTAGCTGGGGAGCCAAGAGGTCTTTGACGGAGGCTTGCTAGCCCGTTGGATGTTGTTGTTGGACTCTGTGGGGTCAGCCTTCCCCTGGCCGATGAGGCATTGGCCTGGTGGTGCATGGGTGGATCATCCACTATATTGCCCATGGCTTCCAACGGGGCAGCAACCCTATAGGCAGTGTCCTATCGGACGGCCTACCTCATCCAACTGCTGGGTTAGGTTGTCCATCTTGTCTAGGACCAGCTTGAATTGGTCCATCGTGACTATGTTCTGAGCGTTAGAAGTGTTGTCTTGCTTATCGACCATATTAGAAACTTGATGGATTAAGTTATGTTGTTTTTAGAGGGAAGTCTTGAATATGAGGCCAAGGGCAACAAGGTGATTTCACTAGTGCCCGAGGCCACCAGGTTCGATATGAAAGAGGAGAACAACACACGTAAGAGGCCTCGGGTGTTATCCTAGGGGCAAAGACTCTGACGGTCAAATTAGTTGGGTGCTTAAAGAATGGTTGGACCAGGCAAGAGATGAGTTCTCATAGCTTAGTCCTTAATAGCCAAGAATGGTTCTTAGGATCTTTACCTTTGAGGTGAATGCCCCCTTTTATAGATACTCTTGCCTTAAGAATCGTTGAAAGCAGTTGGTAATGTGTGGCAAGGATTTGATATGACCAGCACCACGTGGCACGATCTGAGACCAGAAGTATCCCTACTTCATCTATTAATAGAGGCGTTGATCAGGCAAAAACTACTCTTCAAATTGTGGCAGAAGATGAAAATTAGTCGAACGGTGATAAAAAGCATCGTTGCAGTCGAATGTTGTGCTTATGTCACACTTTTTTTTCATGAACTAATAACCCTCTGATTGCAGTTGAACGGTGATAAAGCACATCAGACCCATTTACATTACCCTTTAAAAAGTGATACAACGAAATTATATAGAAACATGTGATCCATCCTTGATTTTGGGCTTTCTTTTTACACATAATTTGACTAGTTGCTTCAATCCCTTCTTGTGGGGCTTCGGTCTCCATCATGACATGTCCAATGGGACGGCAAATGCTTCTCTAGTCTCTTGGGGTAGAAATCAACGGAGGAGTTGCCTCAACACATTATTGAGGCGGTCAAGTCAAGAGAGAATGAGTTCCTCCATGTTGCCATCCGTTTGATGGCAGGGGAAATCTCTTCAGTTCCCACCTCTTCATTGTTGCTACTGCCTACAATCGTCTATGGTGGGGTACACACTGCCCTAAGCTTGGGTGGGGATGGAGACATTGAGAGGATAGAGAGGAATTGGAAGGAGAAGGGGTTCTTGTCAGCCACTTTGTTGTTCGTCTCAAGGTTGAGGATGATGAACAATTCATAGGAAGGGTATTTTAGAAATTTCAAAAAATTATCAGTTACGTGATGTCATATGTGAGTAGAATTTGACGATAAGTTAACGACAAGAGAGGTTTTAGACAATTGTCAGAAATAGTAGGAGTCTTTTAAGACAATATGTAAATAATAAGGGTAGAGTTAATCAATTAGCTAAACCATAGGGTAGTTTAAGAAATTTGCCCTATAACTAATATCATATTTTGATGTTCATACGTCATATGTAAGAGAAATTTTAGAACCTAAATTAGAAAGAATTAAACTTAGAGAAATCTTGTATTTCTTAAAAATTTTTAAAACATCAAGCCATGTAAAACTTAAAATTCTTTTATTTAAAAGCCAATTTTCATCAATAAAATGGCCTGTAAACCAAATATAACTTATATTAAATTTAGATGTTCAAACATTAGAAGTAATTGCAACTTCAGAATTCAGATTTGATAACAAAGAAATTAAATTTTGTTTATATGAATAAAAAATTTCTAAAGCGTCCAATCTAATAGTATTCCTAGAAACTTTTTTATACTGTGGGTTTAAAGAATTACGCAACCATTTTCAAACTTTGGATCTTCAGCTAATAAATGGTTGTTCTACATGTACAATATACTTAGTTAATTCTTGTTTCATTTTTTTTGTGAATATTTAAATGTACCAAAACTACTCCCCCTCCCAATTTGTGTTTGTGTTGTTTCTCTCCCTTCATCTTCTTCCTTCTCATGTGTGAGCAAATGTCTGCTCAAATGACCTATACCACCCTTGCTACAATAGCTAAAGTCTTTTCTACATTTTTGGTAAACTGCCATTTTCCCTTCCTCTTAATATCTTCTACTTTAAAAGTTTTCCAAACCGGGCTACTCAACTTAGAGGCCCTCCTTTTTTCCCTAGTATCAGTACTAGGAGTGAAAGTTCCACTTCCATCCATATCAATAGCATCAGTGCTAACACTATCATGATGCGATTGAATATCATCAATAGTGAACATGTTGGGGAATCAGTTTTCGGAAGAGCCAGCCATTTTTTTAATTCTAAAAAAATAAAAATTAATTTAATTGGATTTACCTGGATTACCAGTTCAAAATCCCAGCTTGATTTCAATGGTTGAAGCCTTTCAACGTCCAAACCTCCCAAATTGAGATACTTGAGCTAGTTGAGCAAGCCTTCTTCTTGTTGAAAAGTGAAACTTCAATAAAGTTGAGACTTGAGAGTTGGAGAATGGAGAATCAGACAATTAGCCAATCAAAATTATTCAGATTGTAGAGAATTGAAAATGTATGAGTATGAGAGAGAGAGAGAGAAAGAAGAGATTAAGACAATTGTTGAATTAGTTTGATGAGATTAGTGGAGGATATGACTATTTATAGGAATTAAACATTATTCAATTACCCAAAATACCCTAAAAACTAGTTATTTAATTGTTGAGAGGGGTATTTTGGTCATTGTAAAGTTATTTATAACTTTATCCAAAAAGCCCCCTAAACTAGTTGTTATATAGTTGTTGGGGGCATTTATGTCATTTTTTCTCCCCTCCATAAGCAAAATACATAAATACCCCCTATATGCCTATTTATAGTTGTTGGGGGTATTTATGTAAAAAAACCCACCAAAAAGTTGAAACCAGCCGTTGGAGGGGGGGGGGGGGGCTAACGGCTAGTTTTCGGATGGGCCGAGTGCAGTCCACTACGGGTCCTGCAGGCCGTGCCATGACGGGCCATGGCGCGGGCTGGGCCGGGCCATGACGGCACACGGGCTACGGGTGGCACGGCACAAACTGTCGTGTTGTGTCATGCCAGCACGTGGACTTCGAACCCCTGGCCCAGTACGGCACGGACCATCGTGCCAGGCCTGGCATGGCCCGTGGGCTGTCATGCCATGCTGAGCCGAGCTGGTCCAATTTCATGCTGGGCCGCCTCTATGTTTCAGGGTTGGTTCCAAGGTCTACCTATGGAACCTGTTATTTGCTTACTTCCCCTCTTAAAAAAAATGTTTTTTAAAAACTTTATTTTTAATCAATATAATATATATCAGTTAAAAGTCATGCTATCTTTATTGATTAAATTGAGTAAGTTAATATGTAGAATATCATTATATGGCTCAAAACTTATAATTTAAATTTAAATTTTGTAAATATTACCTTTTACATTAACTATTATCCACATTCAAATATTAACATGAAAACAAATGATCAAATCACTTAAGTAAATGGTCAAGTGAGACCACTTGACCATGGCCTTTGTAACCATGAATGCTTGGGTTCAAATATTTACATCTCCAAAAGTATTTTGGGGTCTATTTCAAGGCAAGTTCGGTTCAAAGGTAGGTTCCACCAAGTCCAACCAACGCTGGTTCATCAGGTGGTTCGAGTAGGCTAAGCCCCTAGACCCTAGAATCGGCCTGGGTGGGAGTCGATTCCAAGACTTTGGAACCAAACCCTACCCTGTAATTGGTCAGGTGGGGTCAGTTCAAGGCCGATTCGAGGTCGGCTCCATTTGGTTTTGGGTAGAACCTACCCATTTGCTCACCCCTAAAAGGGGCCATGGAAGCGGACACCCTTCAGTGGTGGACCCGGTTGGAGGAAAGAAAATTCATAAATCATGGCCATTTTATTGTGAAAAAAAAATCTGTTATCTTTTCTAGTACATATGGGAAAAATGGATGCACTAAAATTTTCCAGAATAAAGATGAGAACCAGGGTAGGATTGTGGAAATTGCTGCAAAAGTATTAACAAAATGTATAATGTGAATTCCAAAACCAAGATAGTGATCCATAGTAGTTACAACAACACTTGGATTGATGGAGGTCCAAAGTTTGTCATAGATTGTATTCTACGAAGAGATCAACTGCCGTGGAGATGTAATTAGCTTATCAGGAATGCAAACAAAAATAAAGGTTGAAAATGCTCTCTATATAGTGTATTCTCACACGTGAAGAGAAGGAAATCAAGCTACCAATTGGCTCACAAATTTTGAGCAACTAGACCGTATTGTCTTTTTGATAGAGGTGTAAAACGGGTTGTAACGTGTCCGCGGGCAGGCCGTGCCGCCCTCCCCAGGGATAACTTAGGGGGTCGGCCTGGCACTGCCCATGGCCCGGGTCCGTGTTGTGTTAGGCTTCAAGCCATACTATGGGCCTAGGCCACAGGTCGGGCCTTGGGCGTGGGCCGAACCAAGCCAGACTGGTTTTTTACCTTTTTTTAAGTTTTTGATTTTTTATTTCTTTGCTAAGTAAAAGTGTAAAACTAAAATATTTAGTTTTCCTTTGGGCTTTGGAAACTATTTGAAAAAAAAAAATAAGAAATGAGAAATCTAACAAATAAACGAAAAAAATACTTAACCAAATAAGAATGGAATAACAAATTGGAAGAAAAATAAGAATTTTATTTCATTGAAATTTGAATGATACAAATTACAAAGCATACAATGGTTGGATACTTGGATGAATGAAATATGAAAATTGGAAAATGGAATAAATTAATAAAATATAAAAAATACAATATAGTTACAAATTGAAAATACAATATTACATTATTAAAAAAATAGTAAATAAATTAAATAAAATTAAAACAAGATTTACAATAATTTGAAAAAATGTTATACAACTATTGTTCATGATTTTCATCATCTGCTTCAGGTGAAATATCGGGTGTAGTGTCACACCTTTGTCTTGTAATTTGTCTTTAACATCCAGCTAATCTTTAAAACATATGCACATTTCTATACTTTCATCATTCATACGGTTTCATTTGTCATCCAACACCCTAGTGCCTGCACTAAAACAAAACTTTGATGGAACTGTAGACCCCAAAGGGGTTAGTAGATCACGTGCCATGGCAGCGAGAACCGGATAATATTTTAAATGTTCACTCCACCAGGCTAAAATATCAAAATTATTGGTTCCCTCACTTAAAGTAGAAATTTTGCTCGTAAATAAAAATTAATTTCAGTATATGAAATTGTTGTTAAGGTAGCAAATTTCTGCCTTCTAATTATTAAATAAAAAATTTTTTCTCTTCTACTATTAGGCTCAAGTTCAGAAGTAGAAGATGTAGTTGTACAACTTATAGAATTATTTCCTATTACTTCATATTCATATAAACTGTACATTTCAAATAATAAACTATTAATTTTATTTTTATTTTCAATTTCAATATTCATATTTTCACAATATGTTTCAAGTAAAGTATCAAAACAATCTTTCCTAATCCTTGGATCTAATATTGTAGCTAAGCATTAAAGAGGAGAAATGTTCTCCTAATAAATTTTAAATTTATTTTTCATTATTTCAACAATATTTTTAAATTGTGGATTATTTCTATATTTTGCAAAACAATCACTAATCACCACTAATTGATAAGGTAAATAACAACTAGTTGGATAATAAATACCCGATAATTCATTAGTTGCATCATAAAAAGGTTTTTAAAAATCTTTTTTACAAATTGTCATTTCCTAGTCTTCCTCAAATATAATATCATTAAGCATTTTTTGATTATAAAAACCGGTCAGAATTTGTTTACGGGAAATACAACTTTATAACATAGCATAAGTAGAATTCTATCTATGTTTAACATCTAATATAAAATGTTTATATTTTAAATCATAATTTTGACATAAATATTTAAATTCTTGTTTTCTTGATCTAGAACTTTTAATATATATTATACAATTTCTAATTTTAAAATTATGAGTAGAAATAATATTTAAAGCATCCTGAATACATAAATTTAAGATATGGCATGCACATTTGATATGAAATAATTTACCATTTAAACATGGTTTTAATTGAGATTTTAAAATATTTATTGTAAAATCATTATTACTATCATTATCAAAACTAATAGAAAATAAATTATTCTCAATTTCATAAGCATGTAAAGTATTTAAAATGCTTGCAGGAATAGTTGGGCCAGTTTATGGCCGTTCAAGCTTAGTAAAACTTAAATTTCTTTTATTTAAAAGCCAAATTTCATCAATAAAATGACCGATAACACAAATATAACTTATGTTAAATTTAGTAGTGCAAACATTATAAGTAATTGCAACTTTATAATTAAGATTTGATAACATATAAATTAAAATTTGTTTATATGAATAAAAAAATTGTAAAACATCTGATCCAATAGTATTCCTAGAAACTTTTTATATTGTGGATTTACAAAACTATGTAACCATTTTTCAAGTTTAGTATCTTCTGCTAGCAAAAATGGTTGTTCAACATGTACAATGTATTTTACTAATTCTTGCATTATTTTTTCTTGAGAATATGTAAATGTACCAAAACCCCCACCCTATTTGTGTTTGTGTTGTTTCTCTCCCCTTTTCTTCTTCTTCTTTCTCATGGTTGAGCAAATGTATGCCCAAATGGCTAGTGCCGCCCTTGCTACAATAGCTAAAGTCTTTCCTACACTTTTGGCAAAAAACTCTTTTCCCTTTCCCTCAACCTCCTCTACTTTAAATATTTTCCCAACCGGGCTAATCAACTTTGAGACCCTCTTTTTCTTTCCCTTAGTATCAATACTAGGGGCGGAAGTTCCATCAATATCAATAGCATCCATATTAGTGCTAACACTATCATGATGTGAATGAATATTGTCGGCATTGAACATTTTGGGAAATTTGTTTCGAAAGGAGCCAACCATTTTTTTTAAATTCAAAGAAAATGAAAATTAATTTAATTGGACATACACGGATTGTCGGTTCGGAATTCCAACTTGATTTCAATGGTTGAAGTCTTTCAACTCCAAGAGTCCAAGCCTCCCAAATTGCAAACTTGAGATAGTTAATTTGGTTGAGCAAGCCTTCTTCTTGTTGAAACTTCAATAAAGTTAAGAATTAGAGAATTAGTCAATCAGAGTTCAAACTTCAAAGAATGTATGGCAATATGAGGGAAGAGATTAAGAGAATTGTTGAATTGGTGTGATGAGAATGGTAGAGGATAGGGATATATATTTATAGAAATTGAAAATAATTTAATTGCCCAAAATACCCTAAAAACTAGTCATTTTTTATTTGTTGGGAGGGGTATTTTGGTCATTGTAAAGTTATTTATTACTTTACCCAAAAGTGGTAAATAACTTTTGGGTTAATACCTCCCCTATTAAGAGAATTGTTGAATTTGTGTCATTTTTTCTCCCCCCATAACCAAAATACATAAATACCTCCCCTATATAGCTATTTATAGTTGTTCGAGAGGTATTTTTATAAAAAAAACCCAAAAGCTGAAACTAGTCGTGGGGGGGAGGGGGCTACCAACGACTAGTTCTTGGGCGGGTTGAGCACGGCTCACTACGAGCCTACGGGCCATGCCATGTCGGCCTGTGGACTTTGAACCCCAGGCCTAGCACGACACGGACCATCATGTCGGGCCTTGCATGGCGCCGATTTACACCTCTACTTTTTGATAATCTCCCTTGGGCCCTGTCCTACATATGTTCAATGGACATATAGGGTAGGGCCATGCTTCAATAGGTTCTATTCTTCCTATTTGTATAAGAGAAGGTGCTATGGGAGCATATTCTATATAGGCTCTGTTTGTTTGCGATACAAATGTTGAACCGGGGTATTTAGGTACCCCAAATTGTGTTTGTTTGACATACATAACTGTAGCGATTAAGAGGGCGAATTTGTTTTTTCTGTCAACTTTGTGGCGTTTCAAGAGTTCATTACTGTACCCATTTTTTGGATACAAAGTTGCACTCTTCTGGTTGACGATGTAAATAGGCTATACGTTTGTGTTGTTTCTATGACTGAACAAAGAGCTGCTAGTCGCCGATCAGGGCATGGTCATCACCATCTCCGACCTTGCCATGGTCATCGCCGGTTGCCGATCAGGTGGCATATTCCTTTGTTCATCTCCTATTGTCATTTTTATGTCTTTGTGTCCTACTTCATGTTGTAGATTTCATTTGGTTTTCGGGGATCATGCGGTGAGGAAAGGCCTGTATTCTTTAAATAGTGTCTTCCCTCTCTAGATCCGAGGTAGATATGAGGTTACAAACACAGTGGGGAATAGGTAGTTGGAGCATTTATGTTTTCTCTCATACATTGTGTCGATGTCAACCAAACACCACCAAATTTGTATGCACATTTACCTCGATAAAAAACAAACAATAAGAGTACGAAAAATGGTTTGAAGATGTGAACCAACTTTGCATAGTACCACCTAAGTTTTAGGAAATTGACGAACTTTACCCTAATGTTTAGAAATTGCCTTAAAAGTATCCCTAAGTTTTATAACAATTGATTCCTCCCTTACTGTTAGTGTCCATTAGCATTCCATCACAATAAATTCACATATGACACCACATGTATATCGACTTTCCTTTAAAACCCAATATTATGCTTTTGTGGTCGATTTTGCCCTCCATTATTTTTCAAAATTTCAAAATAAAACTCAACACCCACCTTATGGACAAAAACATGGAAGGGAATTTCTCCATTGTTTCTTGTGATATTGAAATAGATAGACTTGGAGCTAGTAAGAGAGAAGATGGTATCCTCAAAATCTAGTTTTCGAGTGGAAAATGATCCATCCTGTTCACCTATTCAAAGGCCTTTGTAGCAACAAACAAGGGAGATGACTCCATCTAGTCTCTGGGTAGCAGATGGTCTTTTTGGACATCTCTATTTGTGGGGAAGCTTTGCTAGCATAGAAAGTTTGCTATGAGAAGAAGACAAGCAAGGTGTTATTCTAATGTTTTATTTTGAAAATTTAAAGAATGATGGGTAAAATAATCTTTTCTGTCTTTCCATTAACGAATGCTAATCACAAGGGAGGATTTAGTCCATGTTAAAAAACTTGGGGAACTTTAAGGCAATTTCTAAATAGTAGGGGTAAGTTAAAATTTAAAATTTCTTTTGGAAGCCAAAAACACTTCTAGAAAGCCAAAAGATTGTGAATTTCGAAAGTGGGGTTAATGTCTCTCATTCTCTCACATGCCCAAACCCCTTCATTGTTGCTCTTATTCTGGCCATGTTAAAGTCATAAAGAATTTATTACAACAAGAAGGGTTGTAGAAAACTTTAAACAAAATATCAAAGCAATCGAGAGAAAAGAAAGATTTTGTGAAGTTGAGAACAACATTTTATAAAGGGTAAATTGCAAAAACCTTCCTTGAACTTCTTGACATAGTTGCAAGTAGAGCCAATCTGTTAGAATCCTCTAGCAAGAGGCACGAAAATGTCCAAAATAACCATGCAGTTGCTTTTGACCAAAATTGATTTATATCAATCACTACCCCAAGTCATTTCAATCTCTTTTCCAAAATTGATTTATTTTCTAAATTTCCCCTTCATTTCAATCACTCAAAGGTAAAATTGCAACATCAAACTCTTTTTTTTTGTTTATAAACTTTGTATTGTTTTTGCTATAGAAACCAGCTTTAATAGTAATTTCATGGGTATTTTGGACATTTTCATGCATCTAGTTAAAGGGTCTTAACAAAGGGGGTCTACTTGCAACTATATCAAAAAAGTTTAGGCAGATAATTACAAATACCAAACTTTATGGGAGGTTTTAATAACTTGCCTTTTTATAAATTGGTTATAAAAGGGTTTTGTATATGTTGTGTGGAGTCCTGATCTACTCCCAATCAAAAAACCACGCCAACACATTCCAACAGGGTCCATGGTCACACGTGTTATACTTAGTGGGTCCTAGTCTTATGGTGATATGTGCAAGTGCAGATCTCGTGCCAACATAAAACCGTTCCTACATGATTTATCCCCACACATCTCATGCATGGTGGGTCCCAATCTTGTGGTGGGTTCCATTCTTATCTTAAAATGTTTGGACATAGATCATGTTGGGATCTTGTTGGGACAGTTATTATTGGTAGGAGAGCCCAACTCAATATGAGTAGACACATAATACGTTGGAATAGTGTTAGCAGCTTTTGTGGGGAGGAGATCCAACTTGCTTATAAGATAGTGTTTTAAAAACCAACATGGAGGCTGAATTATTTTCTATTTGGGTCATGAGTCATTGGTTCAACGGCCTTGGTTGAGTGGGTTAACCTATAACATTTTTTGGAGGGCATAGATTGCAAAAATTTACACAAAATAAAAAAAAAAAGGTCACCCTAATCGGATAATCAAGCTCAAAGTTATGACATCCCAAAATTTTCCTATAATTTGTATTTTGTAACGTGTAATTCCTTAACTGGGTCAAATGGGTCAACAGTTCAACTATCACTATAAATAGTGTCAGTTGACAATTTGAATGTTTCGACCTCTTCGGCAATGCTTGGTTGAAAAACATTACTATAAGGTAAAGTTACGATGGCAATGACAAGGGTGCTCAGTTCAGTTGGCCTTTTTTTTTTCCAAATTGAACTGGCCTTTAGTTTTTTTGAATTATATAATACAAATACTAGAACTATATGTAATCAAAATCAAATCGTTACCTTCAGTTTTTCCAAAACACTGAACCGAAATGGTTAGATTAATAATACTTAATTATTATTAATTTGAAATCCTTTAATCCATTTAAAATAATAAAAATTAATTAAATAAGAATTTAGTAAAAGTTAAAACAATGTGATAAAGAATAAAAACTAATACAATTAGGAATGTCACAATCCTCCTTCTTGGGGTGTAACTTGGGAGGGTTGGGTCGGACTGAGGGTCAACCCAATCCTAAGTGTCAAAACTCGACCTCAAGCTTACCAACCTAGGCCCTATTCAAGCTTAGCTCAACATCTTGGGATTAGGGATAACAATTTCTACCCTACCCGATGGGTACCCACCCCGATGGGGCAGGTTTTTTTTCTTGAAGGACAGGTTTGGGGCAGGTCAGGTTTTGGGATTCTAGAACCTGTACGTTACGAGTAGGCTACTGTATTAGACTAAACCTGACCCTTTGATCCCCAACCCGCATATTGTCGGAAAGCATATAAACTTTTATGCACTAGGTTCTGAATTTTAATAATAGTTTGAATTTGATGTAAAGGATAATCGATAATTGATGTGTGTTTTACATCTTAGTCAAATAATTGGAAACATTGTTGTTTATTTATGTTCCTTTACTTATTTATTGCTTATATATAACAAGAAATAATAGAAAATTAGATGCAATTTCAAAACCCAATTCACTCCTACCCTTGAATGCGAGGAGGATTGGGTTGGGGAGGGTTTGAATTCGCAAAATCCAACCCACTTTGAGTTTTGGGGTGGGTATGGGTTGGGAGGATTAGGGAGGAGGGTAGAGTCTAGAATTTACAAAACCCCTTTCGACCCCACTCTTTTGCCATCCCTACTCGAGCTAGAATATATTGATAATATATAGATATGTATATCATAAAATGATGGGAAAGCTTAGATTGCATCGGATTAGTACCTGATGCCGCGCACTCTGAACGCTCCCTCGTGTACTGTGATTTGGACTCTGACTGTATGTCAATCTGGCTGGGCCGAGCTGTGTGGCTGAGTTGGTGTCTGAATGTCCAAGCTAAAGTGAGCTGCAAGGGAAGAAGAGTGAGAGTGCCCGGGTAGTTTTTACCCGGGGAGGACACTCCAATGCTTAAGTTAGTAAGTGAATGGGGATTTCTCTAAGAGTGTGAGAGAGCTTGAGAGTATGAGTGCGCGTACCTCCTCAAGTGAATCGGGCTCCTTTTATAGTCATCAGAGGTTTAGGGTACATTGGCAATGTCCCTGAATTTTTGGCGGAGTTGTGTCCACAATATAAGGCATGTTAATGTGTCGGTTACTAGATCTTCACATCGGTTATAGTTTGTTCGCTCAGATTGTGGCACACGGTTCGGCGAGTTGCTCCACCGGTCGCGATATTAGCAGCCTCAAGAGCGGGATGTGGGGGTGGTTAGACAAACTCACCTTCGCAAGTTGCCTTATCTCGCCTCAGCTCGACTGTCTTTTCGGCGATGTGGCTAGCAATCTTAGGGGCCCTACCAGCTTGCCTTTGCCGAGGTCGAGAGTGGTCTGTGCGAGGTGCTCCGAGCTAACCTGCCGAGTTGGTTTGCTGACCTGGCATTGCGATGTCAACCATGGCTATGTGTCGTCATTTGTTTGGGAGGACCAAATTCCCCTTCATCAATTGCCCCCACTCTCGAGCCGGTGTCAATCTGGTGAAGAGAGTATGTTCTTTTGGGGTATTTGGTCTGGTTTGTCCCATGGGCAGCCCAGCTCGCTTGGGTTCGGTTTACTACTCGAGTCGCGGTTTTGGAAAGTTTTGAATCTTGAAAGAGGTGGGAAAAATTGTGGAGGGAAAAACCCCAGGTCAACAGGGAGCCGGAGCTAGCTCCCTGAAATCAGCAACAACTAGAAAGACAAGTCCGAGGGACCATAAATATGATCACTAGAGGTTCGATTGTCGTTGGTTGCACTACATCAACAGGCAAGAACTCGGTCAGGGTGCTGGAACAGGAAGAAAACAACCTGTCAAAGCGGCCCCAAAGGGAAGAAGTGATCTATTTCCCCGAAAATGACATGCGTGGGATCCAGTACCCACACAATGATGCTCTAGTGGTTAAACTGCTGATCAATGACTTTAAGGTAAAGAGAATCTTGGTTGACTATGGCAGCTTGACAGGCATTCTGTTTTTGGAAGCCTTCAAGCGTATGGAGTTCGGCAAAGCAGATTTATAGCTCGCCCACATCCCATTAGTAGTTTTCAACGACAAGTAGTCCACCCCAGAAAGGTGGCAAGTAGTAGATGAAGAGGTGGGAAAGTTGCTAACAGCGAACTTCATGAAGAAATTCTAGTACCCGAGATAGATAGAAAACCCGGTTCTGGTAGGGCCAATGGAAATTCTAGTACCCAAGCTTGCTCGAAAGACATCTTTCCCTTATCCCGCATAGATCACCTGGTGGATGTGACCTCAGGATACAAGCTGTTGAGCTTTATGGATGCCTATTCTGGCTATAAGCAGATCCTGATGAACCTGGAAGACCAAGAGAAGACAACTTTTGTAACTGAAATGGGTTTATACTATTATAAGGTTATGCCCTTTGGGTTGAAAAACGCTAGAGCGACCTTCCAATGACTTGTAAACCGAGTTTTTTTAGAGTTAATTGGAAATAACATAGAATGTTATGTCAATGATATGGTAGTGAAATCCCGTTTTTCAAATGATTTGGTTGTCGATTTAAATCATGTCTTCAATGTTCTGAGAAAACATAAGTTAAAACTTAATCCAAACAAGTGTGCTTTCAGTGTAACCTCAGGAAAGTTCCTGAGCTACATTATCAGCCAGCGTGGTACAGAGGCTAACCCAGACAAAATCCAAGCAATCCTAGACATGAGACCTCCTAGCTCAGTTAAAGAAACCTAGAAACTGACCGGATGGGTAGCAGCTTTGAACCGATTTATGTCCAAATCGGGTGGGAAGTGTCTTCCCTTTTTCAAAGCTATAAGGAAAAACCAAGTCTTCAAATGGACTGAAGAGTGTCAGCTCGCCTTTGACGAGCTGAAAGCATACCTTAGTTCGCCTCCCCTGTTAACCTGACTCGAGACTGGGGACAAGCTTTTACTTTACCTCTTTGTGAGTGATGAGGTGGTTAGCTCAGTCCTATTAAGACAAATTGACAAGGTACAACGACCGGTATACTACGTGAGCAAGGTCCTGGATGTTGCTGAGACAAGATATCCTAATATAGAGAAGCTCACCTTCGCATTAGTGCTAGCTGCTCAGAAGCTAAGGCCCTACTTTCAGGCCCATACCATTGTTGTCCTGACCAATTGACCCCTGAAGCAGATCCTTTAGAAACTTGTGGTCTTGAGGAGACTGACAAAATGGGCAATAGAGCTCAGTGAATACAACATCCATTATGAGCCACGACCGGCGATAAAAGTACAGGTTCTGGCATATTTTATTGCCAAGTGCACTTTCAGCTTGCCAACCCCTGACACGACTGAGCCCACAAAAGCATCAAAGGTTTCAACTAGTGCGACACCATTCCCAGACTGTGAGATCGCGAGCTGGGATGAGGAACCCGGGATACTCCATGTGGACGGATCATCCAGTCAAAGTGGATGCGGAGCTGGGTTGAACTGTTTGGAGCTGGGTTCCAAACAGGTCAGACTTCGAACTCGCAGCTTTGATGAGCTGGTGCGCTATGTCAAGAAACTCTTCCATGGTTGCTAGAGGGTGTAATTCGATTTCCCACTTCTGTTCAGGGTGTGGTACCCCATTCTTAGCTGCAATAAGTTGTACAACAGGGTCCAAGTCTTGGATTTGAAGGCACTCCATGTTAAATCTCTTGATGTACTCTCTTAGTGTCTCATTCGGTTTTTGGATCACATTTAGTGAACAGGTATCCAACTTGGCGTGCCTCTTGCTTGTGGCGAACTGGTTGATGAATAGCCTGGCAAACTAGTCCATGTTCTTGATGGAACCGAGGGCTAGTCTGGAGTACTAGATCCAAGCTTCTTCTTTCAAGGTTGTCGGAAAAGCTATACACATAGTTGCATTGTTTGCCCCATGGAGTAGCATGAGAGCTTGGAAGCTGTTGGCGTGCTTGACTAGATCTGTCTTGCCTTTTTAGGATTCAAGTGTCGGGGCCCTGAAGTTCTTCAATCTTGGAGCCTTAAGGATCTTTGGGTTCAACGGAGTTTCTCGAGTTAGGTAGGGGGGTTCGGAGAAGGAAACCATCCTGCTGGTGGTGGTGCTATCTCCTCCTTTCTATACTTCACTTCCGGCTGGGGCGAGCTGGCTCTTCTTCCCGGTGTGGTGCGTTGGCCTCTTGTTTCTCTTCTTAATGCCCTTGGTCAAACTCGCGGCGTCTGTCCTGACGAGAACCTCAGCTCGAATCTCCGCTGGGATCTGATTATCACAGGCTGCGTCATCAGCGTAATTTTGGTTGTCATCTCTATTGGGGACTTGGATTTGGCTACGACTTGGATTTCGGTTGTCATCTCTGTAGAGGTACCTGTTGGAGTGGTACTTGCTGATTGTTTCGTGGCACTTGTTGACTGTTGAGCAGTGCCTATTGGCTGTTGTGAGGTACGTGTTGGCTGTTTTGAGGTACTTGTTGGAGGGGTACCTACGGAAAGTGTTGCTGCTGTTGTTGTTGCTATTGCCCCCCTACTATGAAGGCGAACCTATTCTCCCAGGATCGTAGTTGTTTAGTCATCCCTTGCACACACCTTACCAGATCATTGAACTGGCGCACCTCAACCATTGCGGGAGCTGCACCGGGCTCAACCGCGGGGGGAGGCACGTTCATATTGTCCAGAGGCCCGATTGGGTGTAAGGGAACATCAATCAGACCAATGACAATGGTGGGAACTTGGCCATTGACGTGTGGTTGTCGTGGGTAGGGGGACTGCTTCACAATGCCGCTGTTGAAATTCTAAAAGAAAGCAAGAAAAAGGGGAACTTAGCTTTTTTGCTACGTTTTCCATAGATGATGCCAATTGATGTCATGCAATCTAAACACTCCCTCATGTACTGTGATTCAGACTCTAACTGTATGTCAATCTGGTTGGGCCGAGCTATGTGGCCGAATTGATGTCTAGATGTCTGAGCTAAAGTGAGCTGCAAGGGAAGAAGAGTGAGAGTGCCCGGGTAGTTTTTACCCGTGGAGGACACTTCGATGCTTAAGTCAGTAAGTGAATGGGGATTTCTCTGAGAGTATGAGTGCGCGTACCTCCTCAAGTGAGTTCAGGCTCCTTTTATACTCATCAGAGGTTTAAGGTACTTTTGTAACGTCCCTGAGTTTCTGGCAGAGCTGTTTCTGCAATATAAGGCGTGTTAATGTGTCAGTTACTAGATCTACACGACGGTTATAGTTCATTCGCTTAGATTGTGGGACACGGTTCGTTAAGCTACTCCAACGGTCGCGATATCGGTGGCCTTGGGAACGGGATATGGGGGCAGTTATACGAGCTCACCTTCGCAGGTCACTTAGCTTGCCTTAGCTTAGTTGTCTTCTCAGTCAAGTCACCTGCAACCTTCGGGGCCCTGCCAGCTCGCCCTTGCCGAGGTCGAGAGTAGTCTGTGTGAGGTCCTCCAAGCTAACTTGCCATGTTGGTCTACTGACCTGGCATTGCACTGTCGATGATGGCCACGTGTCGTCATTTGTTTGGGAGGACCAAATTCCCCCTCATTAGTACCCAAGGCCTCAACCTAAGCCCAATATTCTTTTAGTTTGGTTTAATTTTTTTGCCCAAACCCAACATGAAGTTTAAAAACTCAAGCACAACCTATGCAAAAGCTTTGATTGACTTTGGTGGGGCTTGGATTGGGTCAACCCAACTTGCATCCCTAGATCTTTTTGCCTGAACATATTTTAACAAAGCCTATGCATTGCACATGTCCCTACTAGTATAAATATTATATATAATATATTTTACAACTTTTAATATACCTAAATATGGTGGTTGGATGGTAAGCTTCTTAAGTTTTAAAACAAATGACTAGGGTTCAAGCCTTTTAATTTACATTTGGGATTATAGCTGATAAGGGCAACTTTTGGACCCTAATATCAATAAAAATAATACTCTTAATATATTTTCTAAAATAGGTTAGCTTTTAAAAAAATATATCAAATAAGGGCAAAAACATTGTTCATCTTCTTCCTCCTACAAACCATCCATCGACGCCATTGCCTGCCACTGCCTCCAGCAACCTTCGACAGTGCCACCGCCTCCACCCACCTCCGCCCCAGCCCTACGAATCTCAACGACTACCACCCACTATTATTGCTGCCGCTGCCACCGCCGCCCACCTCCGGCAATGCCACCTCTGCCCCAGTCCTACAAATCTCAATGACTACCATCCACTAGTGTCGTCGCCTCCGCCCACCTCCGAAAATGGCGATCAGACGACATGAGGTGGCCGGCGGCATTGCCGAAGGTGGGCAGAGGCATTGTCGAAGGCGGTGCTGGAGGATGGTGGTCATTGAGGTTTGAAAGGCTCGGTTGGGGCGGAAGAGGTTTGGAAGATGAAGAAGATAAATAGTGTTTTTGCCCTTATTTGATACATTTTTTAAAAAGTTAATCTATTTAAGAAATTATATTAGAAGTATTTATTTTTATTGATATTAGGGCCCAAAAGTTGCCCTTATCAGCTATACCCCTTTACATTTTCTTTAAAATACATGCATAATAATATAATATGTACAATAAAGAGTCATTAATTAACGTAAGTAAAGAGGTAGATTACTTGACCTTATTTAATGTAGTTAGACATTACCCAACACAATTGGACTTTACCCAGTGTAGCTAGACATTGCTATTGCAACGGTGCCCATCATGGTGGATACCAATCATAGCTTGACCTCTATTTGACCCTCCTCCTATTGGTTATAGAGATGACAATTTGACCCATCCTTGTTGGGCCCTGCCCCGCCCCACATTGGTTGGGGTGGTTTTTTTTACCACAAATTGGGGTTTAGGGCAGGTTTTGGGGAAACTTGAAACACCGGGGGTTAAAGACAGGGCAAGATGGTATTTGTTCACCCCTTGACCCCAACCTCGAACCCACATTGACTATAGTATACTACATCTATACTACTTATAAAAGTGCAAATGAGGTAGTGGATTTTTGGAATTTTTCTTCACTAAACTACTCCTCCCCTTGAATTTGGTTCATCTCCATTGAGAGGGTAGAAAATGTAATTAAAATAATACTATTACATACATTTAAGTACCTCTCATTATGTTTTACATTTAAGTCATTGGATAACTCACATTCTCTCATTGAATCCAACATTTATACTTTTATTTATCGTCATTAAATTTCACTAATTAGTTCATACACAATAATTATTAGGATTAATTACTAACATATACGGTTCATCTCCATTGAGAGGGTAGAAAATATAATTAAAATAATACTATTACATACATTTAAGTACCTCTCATTATGTTTTACATTTAAGTCATTGGATAACTCACATTCTCTCATTGAATCCAACATTTATACTTTTATTTATCATCATTAAATTTCACTAATTAATTCATACACAATAATTATTAGGATTAATTACTAACATATACCCTGTATATTTAGGAAACTACTTAAGTGTACCCTAAACTTTTAGAACCTACTTATATAAATACCCTAAACTGCAGTGGTGGTTGATTAGTTGTGGAACAAAGGGGAGAATTCATTGTCAAAATCCCTATAAAGAGAAAAGGAGTTCTATGGGTAATGTTCTTTCAAAGATTCCACTTTTTGTAATATTTCAGCAGTTCCAAGTTTCAAGTGACATTATACATCAATACAATGAGGCACTAAATAAGCATAAAACAAAGGGCAGATTGGTTTGGCTCATCGGCTCACTACAATGAAAACCCAAAAATAATCTATTTTTTTTTTATTTACTCAACTTAGTTCTAGCAGTGGTGTTTGCAACGTTAAAGAAGAAGAAGATGGAGGAAAGAGGGAGAGAAGAAGAAGAAGAATGAAAAGGGCATATTTTGAAATTTTAATGGATGGTTAGGGATACTTGTGTCTTTTTACATTTAATCTATTAAACTTAATCCTAGAAAAGTTAAAAAGGTATATATAAGTTGTTTTTAAAAGTTGAGGGTATATATAAGTAGTTTATCAAATATATAGGGTATATATAAGTAATTAACCCTAATTATTAATAGAATGGAATTTTATATTTTTAAAATAAACCTAGAAATGAAACCATATTTTCCATCTAGTTGGCAGGTAAGTAGTTCAACCATTTGTGTCAAATGGATGATTTCATGATGTCATAAATAAATAATACAAATTTAGAAATATAAAAACACAAAAAATAACGAAAATAAAGAGATTTTGAAAAAATTGGACATATTTTTATTATTATATATTTGTCATATTAAAAAAATAAATATGATAAAATAGACATAATTTTATTAATGATGGGCATGTAATATATAGCTTAAACCTAATGGGAAATGATTGAGAAAACAAATACACATCTATATCTATATCTTTACTACTATTAAAAGTGTGAAACTTTTGTTTGACTAACATACCCAAATTTTTTAATTAACTCCCATTAACATTCATTGATTCCTCTTCTTGAATAGAAAACCCTTATTTTTGTATTTCGTCCCTCTCTAATTGTGGTGGCACAAAATGTAATTTAAACTACTACATTTCTCCTCATTCATTTCCCTTTAAGTCTTATATTTATAATATTAATCCATTCTTTCATTGAATCTTATATTGATTGATCATATTAATATTAATATTAAAAAACGTGTCACAAAGAATAATCATTTTTATAGACAATAGAAATGAAATATAAATTTAAGACCAACCCAAAAATGGAGTTGTTTCATGTTTGGTGGCAAGTCAACAATTCAATCTTTTGGGTCAAATGTGTAAACCCTTGATGTCATAATTAAACAATAATAAAAATTAAAAAAAAAGATGAAAACACATAAAAGTATAAAAAATACATGAAATTTATAAAAAAAACATTTGGGTAAGTATTAATATATGTTAATACATATTCTATTATAATATATTATATTGCATAGTATAATATAGTTCTAGGTAGGTTTCAAAAAAATAAAAGAAATTAAATTTACAAGTATGCAAGTAGGAATGAGTGGGGAAGGATGGGGTAAATTTGGGGATTTTTGTTCCATGTGGGGACAAAAATGGGGTTGGGATTTCTAACCCAGATGGGGTTCTAGGTGGGGCATTTAAGCTCAGGGTCAGGGATGGGGCGGTTTCTGGATAGTTTTTTGGGGTCTTAATTCATTTCCCTCTTGTTTATTTTGGTGGCCCTTTTGAAAAAAAAATTGCAAACTTCTTTTTTATATAAATGACTGTTTATTCTTATTTTTGAACATTATTGACAATGTGTAGGTGGTTGTTTTATCTCTTTATTATCAAGTACAAAAAGAACTTAGATTTTATTAGATTTCACCTAGAGACTTGTAAAATTAAACACGTAGCTACATCCCCCCCTTTTCTTTGTTTCCTTTAACTTTGTTTCTCTTGCATACTTTTCCACTCACACTAGCACACACTTGCATCAAAATTAGTTTTAGAACCTTATTCAACCTATTAGAAGGACAGTAGGTGAGTGCCACTGAATTTTGGTCCTCCGCCAAAACCCTTCAATCAGCCACCAACTAAAGAAACCTATTTGTCCACCTTTTGATACTTTTGAGTCCAGACAACCTAATGCTTTGCTCATAGGAATACTCATAAGGTAATATCGTGCAATTTTACTTTTCACAGGTAAACAAGGTCAAGTATGAAACAAAACCAAATTTGAATTTACAACAGCCCATTTGCACTCCCATCCATTTACACAGGTTCAACAAAACGCAGCCTTAACGGTATTTGGACCCATGAGCAAGCCCAATATTTATCCAAGCCCAGTTCCAACTCTGTCTTATTTGTTTTTTTTTTTGGGGGAAATTTAGCACTCGGTTAAATGTTCACACTTCACAGGCTCACAGCAGCGTGGAGGACCACTGGGCTTCGGCATGACTGTTGTGAGGGTTTTTAAGGTTCTGAAGTTCAAAATTTCGAATTTCGCTGATGGAGTCTCTGTTAGCTTTGCCGAATCCCGCTGAACTCCCGCCATATCTGTCGCGGTTTTTGGATGAGAATCTTAAGACTCGCGAAGATCTTTTCAGGGCTCCTGCTCTGGCGAAAGAATTGAAGAAAAATTGCATTGACTTGGACAAAAATCTCATAAAACTTCAGACTAATATTTCTTCGCTTATTACCTCATGGACTGCTCGTTCAGATGGCGCAAAGAACGTCTTTCATCAACTGAATCACAAACTTCGTAATCTTTTCCTCTATCCATCTCAAGGTTCGCAGCTTTCTCCTAATTTTTCTTCACTTTTTTTTTTCCTTTTTTCATATTGTTTTGTTTGTTACTGAATTTAGTTTTCATTTAATAAAAAACCATTTTCTTCGGTTTTAATTTCATGGATTTTGATGGGATTATTGGTTCTAGAGGAAATGATGAAGATATGGATTTTGTTTTGATTGTTCTCCCTTTAAAAGGAACCTGTGTTTTGTGTTTTCGTTTATTGTTTATACTTGCATGGAGCTAGATGAAACGGGGAGGGTAGATCTGAAGAACATTCGAAAGATTTTAGGTGAGGAGCTGCCGTTGCTTGCAAAGGAAGTGCGCCGAATTGAGATGGTTCGCATTTATGCTGGTACTAACTTACATTTTATCTGTCAATATCTGTACTCTATAGTATCACGGTTTATTCCTTCCATGTGTTCCATCGCCTGCGGCATATTTAGTGAGGCTAATAGAAATTGCTGAAATTTGACATACTATTTGATTTGTGAACTTGGAATTTTTAATGAACTGTGATATTTTCCAACTGCTACCAGCTCTGGAATCAATTTCCAAAATTTAGAATTCAGACTAAATGCTTTTTTTCTACTTTTCTGATTTGACCAGATCAAATATATCATAATATGTTGATTACGGATCCCCCCCACCACAACACACACACCGAAAACAAAGACAAAGAAAGGAAAAGAACAAAATCTACTGACCTCATTTTCTGTTTTACTTTTTGATTGGATAGTCACAACAGATCTGGTCAAATTGCAAAGTATAATTGTTTAGTAGAGTGGTCGGCATTGAGACAAGGCTCTGATACCAGTTGTTGGGTTTCTGCCCAAATCAGGTGTTCTTCGAGGGAACACTGCCTCCAAAAGAAGATACAGAATAAGGAAAGGAAAAATATCTCTTTATTATGCCCTACTCTCGGGCTATGGCTATTCATATGCTTCTTATTACAATCGTAACTAATTCTGATTCTCCATCGTGTCTGATAACGGATTCAATTGACATGGCGAGGCTTCCTTCGAGTGTAGACTCAAGTGCTTCTGGTGGCTTCTTTTTGGCGAGGGCTTGGGCCTTGTGATTCCACGATGATGGCTTCTTGTCCACAGGGTATCAGGACCCCCTCTTGATGGGCCTGGGCTTGGGTTTGTGGGCTTGCATTTGAGGTCCTATCAGTGGATGAAAGGATGTCTAAGTTCAGTACAATATTCAATACTAAATAATGGTGTGGCTAGAGATTACTTTCCAGCAAAAGGGGGGTTGAGACAAGGGGATCCCCTATCTCCCTTCCTATTCACTTTAATTGTGGATGTCCTAAGTAGGATGATTTTGGAGGCTGATCAGAATAATTTGTTTAGAGGATGGAGGGTAAGAAGACTTGCGGTGGCAGTCACACATTTGCAGTTTGCAGATGACACCATTTTATTCTGTGAGGGAGGCAATCAAGAGTATATAATAAATCTACGAGAAATCATCAATTCTTTGAATCAGTTTCTGAACTGAAGATAAATTGGGGAAAGAGTTGTATAGTAGGAATAAGCTTGGAATATGAAAACATGAGAGTGATAGCTGAGGCCTTTCGGAATACTTAGGACTACCTTTGGGAGGGAACCCAAGATCAGAGGCCTTTCGGAAACTAGTGGTGGAACAAAGAAATTGGCTATGTAAAAGAGGAATTACTTATCCATTGGTGGAAGAATAACCTTGATAAGACCAACCTTAGCTAACTTGCTAATTTACTTTTTGTCCTCCTTTAGAATTCCAGTGAGGGTAGTAGAGGGGTTAGAGAAATTTATGAGGGACTTTCTTTGGGAGCTTGGGATGAAAAAACAGAACATTTAGTAAATTGGGGTCAAGTTTGCAAGTCAGAAGAAAAGGGAGGTTTGGGGCTGGGGAACATAGTTCAAAGAAACACTTTGTTGTTAGGAAAATGGCTTTGGAGGTTGGGGCTTCGAGAACCCCCTATTTGGTAATATTGGTCATTCATTCATCCTACTAAAATATCTTCTTAAAAAGCAATTAAAGTTCTAAAATCATTATTTTTTGTGTGGGAACTAAGAATTTAGGACCCTAACATGGACTTATTTGGGCTTGCCTCGAGGGGCGTGGCACAAAGGTGGCTCGTAGAATCAGGAATGTAATATGTTTTACATCACATTAGCTACTTTAAGTAATGCAATTGAGGAAAAAAAGACATTGTGGGTTTTACATGCTTGAAAATGTTTTATATGTTTGATTTTATTTTTATTGAATATGCTTTACATGTTATATTTATGTGTTTTAATTTTAGATAATAGGTTTTTTAAAATATTTATTTTAAAATTTAAAATTTATATTTTTTATTAATATTATGTTTAATATTTTTTATGATTTTTTGCATTTTTTGATTTTTTAACATTTTTTTTGATTTTTTAGATTTTTTTTTTAAATTTTGCACCTTGCTTCAAAAAGGTGCGTGCCTTGCCTTGCGCCTTGGGCGCAAATTGATCCCTACACCTTTTTTGTGCTTTGCACTTTTAAAACACCGACTTTAACCCATATAAGATTTTTTTTTTTTAACTTGGACACCTTCTGCTCACTACCTTTGGCACAAAAACCAAGAGGCTGAGTCATGTACACCTCCTCCTCTAAATCACCATTCAAGAATGCATTTCTGATGTCTAATTGGTGAAGATCCCAGTTGAAATTAGATGCCAGTGAAAGGACTCTAATAGAGATCATCGTGGCTACTGGGGTGAAAGTCTCCGCATAGTCCACTCCATACACCTATGTGAAGTTGTGAACCCTTTTGCCACCAATCTAGCTTTGTATCTTTCCACTGTACTATCAACCTTATGCTTCAATGTGAACACCCACTTACATTCCATTGGTTATTTTCCTTTAGGAAGATCTACCAACTCCCAAGTGCCATTCTTGTGCAAGACATTAATTTTTTCCTTCATTACATTTATGCATTCGGGTATGGATAAAGCTTTTGCCACATTTTTAGGAATAGGAACACTGTCAATGAAGGTAAGAAAAACACAAAATAAAGGTGAAACATGATCATAGGAAACAAAGTGAGAGATAGGATGATTAGTAGTATAAGATCTAACACTCTTTCTCTTAGCAATAGGAACATCTACATCATTAATAGTAGAAGAATCTATATCAAGAGGATCAAGCATATCAATAGGAACAAGAGTACCTAGCTTAAAAGGATCTACCTCTGGAGAGTCTGATGATGTTGGTAGATAGCTTTAGGTTGCACAACTCTTGAACTTTATTGGCCCTTGCGATGGCGAAGTAAAACACGGAATGGAGGAGGAAGCTGAACTTGAACATGTTTCTCCTCAACCCTACTCTCCCTCTGAAGAGAAACAGGGAAGAAGGGTTCACTCTCAAAGGACACATCCATGGAGATAATACTTATAAGAAGCACGGTTAAAGCACCAATAGCCCTTTTGAGACGAAGGATAACCCAAAAGAACACAAGGAATAAAACGAGGGTCAAGCTTACCACGAGTAGGAGCCAAGTCATGAATGAAGCAATGACACCCAAAGACACGCATTGGAATGGAGAACAAAGGGGTGTTGGGAAACAAAAGCTTATGTGCACCTTATATTCTAACAACTGAGATGGTATACTGTTGATAGTATATGTAACACACATAACAATGCCCATCCAAAAACGTTTTAGAACATGCATATGTAATAATAATCCATGAGCAACCTCAAGAAGGTGATGATTTTTTCTTTTAGCAGCACCATTTTGTTGAGGTGTTTTAGCACAAGAACTTCGGTGAAGAGACCCACCTGTAGCAAAGAACTTCGTGAGATCACTATGAAAATACTCCTTTGCATTGTTTGACTGGAAAATGTGAATCTTAGCCTAGAATTGAGTAAAGCGTTGAAAATCTTTTACAAGCTTCGACACTTCATCTCTAGATCTCATGGGATAAACCCAAGTATATCTAGAGCAGTCATTAATCAATGTAATGAAATACTTATAGCTAGTTTCAAAAAGGTAGAGTAATAGGGCCCCAAACATTGGGATAAATAATGTGAAAGGGAAATTCAGATCTTTTATTTCTTAGGCCTCGTTCCTTTAATAGATTCTATTAGGGGGGAAAGTTGGTCAATGAGATTGTGATTCCCATTGACTGACTCTCCCATGCTCTTTTTGAAGATTTAGGTGGGACCCACAGTAAATATGTTTTCCCTGGGTATCACTTACCCGAGGAAGTGTTACCCTTCTCTGACTTGGGAAAGTTAACTTTCTTGAGTGGAGAGTAAATGCTCAAAATACAATATTGTAAAAAATACCCATTAAAACAATATAATTCAAAAAACATGGACTTGGGCCCAAGGGTAAAAATGACAAAAGATGGAAAAGTTAACTACTTACCTAGGAAAGTGGGTGAGGCAAAAGAACATGGGAAAATTGAGAGGCCTAGGGGTGGATATGAGCCAAGCCGAGCCGAATATTTGACTATTCAAGCTCAGCTCGACAATAAAATACCAAGCTCAAATTCGGGCTCGAGCTCGATTCGAACTAGAAATATCAGTTCGAATTCGGCTCGAACCAAAAACACTTATCTCGAGCTTGGTTCGACTCGAGCTCGATAATGAACCGATCCTACTCGAGCTCGAATCCGAGCTCCAAATACTTGCCTAGTTGCCCTGCTTGTTTAACAATTAACTTTGTTCTTAATCATTGACCTAGGACTATCAAAAACATTTACAAATCCTTACAAATCCAGACCCACTACTATCATAGATAGCTATTCTAAGTCTCTAAGTTTAGATCCAACACATTATGGGCCTCCTACAAGCAAGCATGCATATACAAAGATAAATCCTGCAAAGTTTTTTAGATTAAACTTAAAAGATGGCTGAAGCATTGTAATAAAAGTTCTTGTTTATAAAGAGACAAAAAAAAAGTATATAGCTGTCAAATTTTATCCACATTAATAAAAAAAAACTAATGCACAAATCCTCTTTCCCTTGGCAGCTTCCAAAACATTCTTTGCATCCGGAGAAACAAAAACATCCTCTAGCTCACAACTTTGTCTTCCCTTCTGCATGTCAATCAAAGAGAAATAAAAACAGGATTAGGATAATCTTTCCTATTTAAAAGAGAATGCAAAGTCAATGGCCTACAATTCAGCACTATTTGACAAGATCATGACAGCCTACCATCTGGACAAATGACAACAAAATGAAACAAGCATGTGTTTAAAAGAAAATATTATCTTACTTTCTCCTATTTAAGATTGAAAGGTCCAAGTTGACTTCAACCTCATTTCTTTCTCTTTCTCTTTCTCTTTCTCTCTCTCTCTCTCTCTTTATCTTCAGAAACTATTTATAAAGATAGTTTATTGGATATGTACAGAAAGTGGTGAGAACTTTGGTTTTCCTTAGAATTTATTTAAGTTATTCGATCATAATATTTTTAGTGAGACATTTGATTATTAATTGATATTTGATAAAATTTTGAGGTCAGTAAAGACTTTGTTGGAATGAAATAACATAGCTCATATTTCTGCCAGCCTCTCTTCACATGGATGTGCTATTAGCATGCTTTTCATGTGACAAGGATGCATTTGTTAAGTTATGAAGACATGACTTCTTTGGTAAATTGATAGACTGAAAACCTGTGGATGTAAAGTTCAATTACCTTGTTCAGTATATTGTTTTTATGATCATTTCAGTAAACAACTCCCTGTAGAGTTCAACTGTAATTATTACACTAGATTATTGGCATCTTGTTGTTACTTGCCTTGATTTAGTTCGTGTTAGATTTTATTTTCTTCATCCTTGGTGTGGGTTATGCAATATGCCCCATTTTCTCTGTTAGGAGGTTTTGCATATGGTTATAAGAGTCCAATATAGGTGGACCGGTTGGTAAAGAAAATAAGCAATTAGGATTAGGATTTAATTAGGATATGGTTTGCTAAGAAATTAAGCATCAGAAGTAATTTAATTAGGATTCAAATACACTAATAAACTCCTTGTCTACAACTGAAACCTTGTCAAATTTATTATAAATTTGGGGAAGTTTGCATTTCAGGTTTAAGGAATAAGGGAATAAAGAGGATATCTGATTAATACATGTTGTCCTTTTGGTAAAAGGAATTCATTAAGCTACAATAAATCCAAACTATCTCATTGAGATGATGAGTAACCATTAACCAAGAAACAATGCAACATTTCTGTTGAAAAAAGGATTACCTGTATGCACACTTTCAGCTTTGAAACTTGCAAGCCACTATCCAGAAATGGGTAGAATTATCTCAGTTTGTTTTTTGTTCACCTACAAAAGGATAGTTTAAATTAGTGATAAATAAATGAAAGTATAAATGAGGTACCACTAAGCAATAATAAGCTGAAATTAAATGTAGTATACCTTTTGTTTCTTCTTCACCCCATGAAGGAATCCCCTCCACAAATCAAAGCTTGAACAGTTTCTGGAGCCAAAGATGCACGGTAAGGATCAATTACCCTACCACCAACACTAAAAGTAGCTTCTGAAGCTACTGTGGATATTGGAATGGCAAGAATCTCAGATGCCATCTTTGTCAACACTTGATATTTCAAATTATTAGCCTTCCACCATTCCAAACTATTGAACTCATAATGTGAACTTTCTTCCTCACAAATATATACACCCTCCTCAAGATACATTTCTAACTCTGATTTTGGTGAGGGAATGGTCTGAACTCTCTTCACATAACTCATCAATTTTGACCATCCAGAACTTGATGATTGAGATTTGGAACTAGAACTTACAGAAGATTTGTGACTACCATTCCCTTTAGTAGAGGATTGCTCACTACTAGAAGCATTATAAGCAGCCACATACTCATTATAAAGTTGGTATAAAGCACCTCAAACCTGATTAATGTTCTTTCTAGCTTCATCTTCTGGATATTTTTCTGAAAACACATTTCAACCAACCTCAACTTGCACTTTGGATCCAAGACGGAAGTTACTGCCATTAATAGATTACATTCACCCCAATACTTATCAAACTTCTCCTTCATTTTCCCAACCATTCGTTAAATGAAATTATTTTCATCCATTGACTTCAAATTCAGAATTTCCTTTACCCTATAGATCTCACTAAGGTACAAATTAGAAGTAGGGTAGTCACTACCAGAAATAATGTTAGTAACTACACTGAAAACTTCAAGTACCTCACACACTTTCTCCACTTTTTCCCAATCTTCAAGAGTTGGCAAGTAATCATAGTTTGGCTCCTTTTCTTGAAACCTTGGAAACGCATCTTTGAATTTCAAAGTACAAGACATCATCTCAAAAGTTGAATTTCAATGGGTGGGGCAATCAAAAACCAACTTCTTTGCACCAAGTTGTAATTGTTGTAGAATTTCAGAAAAAGTTTGTTTCCTTGCCTCAAATTGGTTAATGTTCTTCACTCACGCACATTTTCTATGATGTAACCAATCTCACCAAAACCGTCTTGAACCAACAAATTTAGAATGTGTGCACAACATTGGACATGAAGTAACTTTCCATCACAACAAGGTTGAACGGTTGAATAACTAAAAATTACATATTTCAATATTAAATTCATTTTTAATGACGTGGATGCAACTTGCAAGATGAACCGAAATCACATAAGTCTCTATAGAAGCCATAAGAAGAAGAAAAAGGAGACTTGGAATCGATTTGTAGCTTGTCAATTTTTCTAGGGCTTTTGAGCTTGTCGTAGTGATTTGCAGGTTGCAGCTTTTCAACGAGCCAACAACCTGGAACCGATTTGGTGATTTGCAGCTTGTTGTAGAGTCACAGACTGTAATCGGTAATCCTCTTCACTTGTCGCACTGCTCCCTTGCTCTGTTCATCTATTCGTGAACTTCTCACTTCTCAAACCTCAGTTCTTCCAACTCCCAAGTTTCAATCGAATGAGGGTTTTTTCTTTCCCTCCCATCCCATTACACAAAGTAAGAAAAAATCTAAGATACAATAGGGACCACAATATAAGTCTGTTTACACCAATAAAATTAAATATAAATCATATAATTATATATGAATATTACATATAAATATAGAAATTATATATATATATATATATATATATATATAGGGCTCGAATAGGCTCATGAGCCTAACGAACTGAATTTCATAGTATTCGAGCTCAGCTCGATTAGTAAACGAGCTCGATACTCAAGCTCGAATTCGGTTTGAAGCTCAGTTTGGACTGAGCTGAGTCGAGCTTTTCACGAGCCGAGCTCGAACAACTTGTGAAAAGTTCGGTTCGTATCCACCCCTGGAGAGGCCTCATTTACCTGGGAAAATTTAACAAAAAAGAACATGGGTAAGTCCATTGACCCGGGTAAATGGCCTCCTGGTAAACGAATGGGGTCTTAAAGGAAAGAACTTCTACAATGTTTACTTAATTGACATGTCTGACACCACAACTCATTTACTGACAGACTTAAATAATTTTGGAAACACTACTTTTAACAACTCAAAAGAAAGATGATTGTGTCATAAGTAGGCTTGACTCTCACTAAACGGACTTAAAGACATTGTAGCCACAAGACCAGTTTTATTCTCCAACACGTAGAGACCATCCGCCATACTTCTACCAATTGTCCTCTCAGAGGTCAAATCCTGGAACACACAAGAAGTGGGGAAAAAAGTTACTAAGTCATTTAGGGAATGAGTAATGCTACTAATGGAAAGTAAATTAATAGGCAATTTTGGAACATGCAATACATTAGAGAGGGTAAGGCCAAAAGGAAGGGAGATAGTTCCATGACTAGCTATGGTAGAAATGACCCATAAGTCAATCTCACCTATCTCTCCCAGAAAGGAGGTTATATGCTTGAAACAAATTTCACTTACCAGTCATGTGATTTGAAGCCCCTAAGTCAATTATCCAAGGAGAGTCAGATGTATAAGATGGCACATTGAAGGTAGTGGTAGAGTTACTTGATGTAGATGCAAAAGAGGTAGGAGTAGGGCTAGAATCCACCTGACGAAGTCTTACCATATAATTCCAAATGGTCATGAAAAGAGTTGATAATCTCTTCCTTGGGATCAGAACTAGAGGAACGTTCTTGAGATATAGTGGGGTAAGTCTCTTGAGAGGCCACATTTGCTGAGTTATATTTCTTTGACTCTGTTGAATTGGCTTCTTAGTCTGATCTCTAGTGTGTTTGCATCACTGACAATGAGTGCACCAAAGTTTGTCTTTATCACTCACCCTCTTTTGAAAGTCACCCTTCTTAAAAGAACCTCTCCATTTCCATTTGTACCTCCTTTGACTACAAAGGAAACTGGATACCCCTTTTAATAGGGGTGAGCAAATGGTTTATTCGGTTAAAAACCAAATTGAATAAATCGAAAATTTTAAAACCAGAATTTTAAATGGAAAAACTGAACTGAAACCGAAACTTTTGGTTCAATTTTCGGTTATTTTGTTTAAAACCGAATTTCATCACTATATGTATTTTAATATATATATATATATATATTATAGATATTATATATGTATTATATATTAAAAATATATTGTTCAATATATATATATATATACTAAATTATGTATTTTAATATATAATATAATACAATATGATATATTATACATGTTATATATGTATTATATGTTAATATATATTATATAGATAATAAACTTAGGCTAACTTTGTTTTTTCGGCTAACTGAAAAACCTGAAAACTGAAACTGAAACCGAAATAACCAAAAACCAAAGAAAACCGAAACTGCAAATTTCGGTTTTAACTGAACAATGCTCACCCCTACCTTTGAACAATTCATTACATTTCTTTAACTCTCTTCAAACTGGACTAAGGCATAGACCTCCTGGACTAAAGGGAGGTCCTTACTTTCCAAGATTTGCACCCTGATAGACTCATACACAGGATTCAGTTCCAAGAGGAAAGCAAATACTCGATGTTGGGAGACAAGGCACTTGTAGGCTTTTGCATCTTTATCACATTTCCAATTCACACTTTGATAATGATCCAACTCCTTCCAAATCAATGTCAAATCTGAGTAAGATATTGACAGACTTCTCTCCCCTTTGCTTACAACTGGATGATTCAGCTTGCAATTGGTATATCTTTGCATAGTGCCTTTGCTCTGAATAGTTAGATTTTTGTTTGTTCCCATGTTTCATAAGTTGTTTCAGCCCACATAAAGGTCTTTCTCACTTGTGGCAGCATAGAAACTAAGAGCCACAACATAACTATACTTTTCTCTTGATCCCATTTGTCATGTTCAGCATTTCCAATCTTTGGATCCTTTACTTTACCATTGATATAGCCTATTTTCCCTCTAGCAGTAATGTAGAGCTTAATTCCCCTAGACCCCTCAAGGTAGTTAAGTCCATCAAAGGGGATTACAGCCATAGGGAAATTCATATGCAGCCTCCCCACTCAGTCCATTTTGACTTGCGGAAACACTGGAAGATGCAGAATAGGACATGATCCAGTTCATTGTTCAACTCCAAATACAGCTGATGGAGGCGCCCAAGGATCACTTCTAACACAGGTTTCTAGGTTGTTTTCAGGTCTAAACAGATTCAACAGCCACAGTGCATCACACTTCCAGGCCACTTAATCACCACAACCACCAGGAGAGAACACAACTAGTGTTGTCACATCAAAAAACCAGGTCATATGTGACCTACAGGAACTTCATATTCAGTTACAAGGATCACACGATCCACAAAGTGGTTAAAAAATCACAGAACCTTCTCACAGCATTCAGCCACCTTAGATTTATAGGTTTTCTTGGTACATGCCCAAGAAGAAGAGAGAAAGGAAGAAAAACATCTTTTATATCAGTCATTGGTGTGTTTCTTGAGCCCAATCTGGAGAAGACAGCAAGAAGAGGAAGAGAAAAGATGATCGATCTGCTCTTAGGCCTAGTATTTGCGCTCTGATACCATATTATCAGTAAAAAAGGCAGAAAAAGTGGAGGAAGAAGAGAGAAGGGAGAGAAGAGAGAGATTGGGGATCTAAAACGGTGCTGGTGGTGCCAATTCTAATCAATATATATGGGACGACATATTAAAAAATCTAAAAAAGACAACAGTGTTCTTGTGGCACATACTATATAAAATATTAACAATTTCAACACATCTAATGGTATTTTTTCCTGTGCTTTTTTCTTCAACTCCCTTGTGCAAATAACTGTAGGGGGAGAGGATTTCCTAGTGAAAGAGATTTGGAGCAAGCCCATTCAACCCAAAATTCCAGCTCTTTGCTTGTAGGTTTTTCTTGGAAAGGTGAACACCTGTGACATGCTGCAAAAGAGGAGACCACACAAGTGCCTCTCCCCTCACATGTACTATCTTTGTTATGCAAATGGTGAATCCCTACATCACTTATTGATCTATTGTCCTTTTGGGCTCTTTGTTTGGGAGACTTTTTTCTCTCTCTTTGTTTGCAAGTGGAGCACTCCTTAGGATGTGGTGAGTCTTTTCAACCCAAGCTTTTTAATGCAACTAACAAGAAGGGGAAGGACAATGCGGAAATCAGTTAGGGTGGCTATGATGTGGACTATACGGAAGGAAAGGAATGCAAAAATATTCAATGAGAAATACAGACCAAAAGAATTGGTGGAAACCATAAAGATAAAACTTGCAAATTGGGTAAAAACACTTAAGCTTTTCCAACGTTTATCCATAGCTAATATAATGCAGGCATGGAAGGAAGTGGCTTATTCCTTTAAGAAGAAAGAAAAGATAGGGATGGAATGGAAAACCCTCGACTTCTAATAAATTAAAGCTGAGTTTTGATGGGAGTTCCATAGGAAACCCGGGGCTGGCAGGCATTCGTGGTGTATTTAGAGACTCAACAGACAAAATGTTGGCAATGTATTCAAGGCCTATAGGGGTAGGCGGCTCAATAAAGGCTGAGTTACTAGCCTCTTTTTAGGGGTTAAAACTTTCCAAACAAGAAGATTTTAAAAACTCGAAGGTTGAAGGGGACTCAAAACTGGTAATCTCTTAGTCTAGCACTAGGGGTAATGCTCCTTGGATCTTGTAGTGAGAATGGACCAAATGGGCCTTAGTGTCTTTATTCTTTTAAGTTATGTTTTAAGTTTATGTTCTTTCAATTATGGGCTTCTTTTGTTTTATTTTATTATTTCTTTAGTGCTATCCACCCCATTAAGGGCATCTAGGGAATTGTACTCAGTTTAGAATTAAGAGAATAAAAGATATCTTAGGGGGGCTAGAAAGGATCAAGCTCTTCTCTTCTCTCCTTTCCCTTCTTTTCTTCTTCCTTTTTCTTCTTCTACAAACCTCTGTTGAAACCTTTCTTTCTTCTTTCTTTTCTTCTCTTTTTCTATATTTTCTAAATTATTGCAGGTGTGTTTCACAACTTGGTACGGAGCAAGTTCTTACCTTCAACATCTTTCTCCTTTCTTAGCCCATACACAGTGTGTATGGAGAACTGATTGGCTGATCAATCAGAAACTTATGTAGCCCAGTTAGGAGGGTTTTTGGAAAGTTTTGTGGAGATTTTCATCCTTAGTTGAAGTCTAAGGAAGGTTCTTGGAGATTTTTTCCGAAAACCCTAGATAGTTGGAGAAATCCTGTTATAGTTCCTAGAGACACTTTGAAGCTGGTGCTTGGGGATCAAAGGGGATCTCTTTGATTTCTATTAAGGGCGGTTTGGGTTGGACAGAGTTCTGGAACCTTTGGTAAGAGCGGTTGAAGTTTCTCTCCTTCTTTCGTCCTATCAGGTCCTATGAAACCCTAGTTTTGGATGGTTGAAGAGTAGTTCTTTGCTTGGAACAACAAATCAAGCTTAGTAAAACTCTAATTTGATTTTCGTTTGCATCTATTCACTCAGTGGAGCAAACTGGAGGAGAAATCAAATATCCCACATATTCCGGGTTCGGACATGGGGGGCTAGTGGAGACTTTGTGAGAGGTAGTGACCATTGTGAAGTTGGATGGAACCAATTAGTTAGCTTAGTCTTAATCAATAAAATATGTGTAGTAGAGGAAAATGGGGTTACATCACCGGGAGCAAGAAGAAACCGATGGAGGACGATCCTACCTATGAAAGGTGGATGCAGGAAAACTACACAGTAGTGGGCTAGTTAGTGAGCTCTATGTAGCTACATATTAGTCAGCACTACTTGTGGATGGAATCTGCAAAGGAAGTGTGGGGTAATGTCACAGAGACCTATTCCCAAAAGTTGAATGTTGATCGGGCCTACAAATTGAAGAATGATGTGAATAATCTAAGACAAGGGGAGAAACCCTTAGTTGTCTACTTCTCCATGCTGAAAACTCTTTGGCAAGAGATTGATTTGATGGAAACTATTGTTTGGTGTTGTACAAAGGATTCAAAAACACATAGGAAGTTGGTGGAAATAAATCGAGTCTTTGAGTTCCTCACTGAACTCAACCCAGAGTATGATATTGTGAGGCAGAATGTTCTGGAAAAGGATGAGGTGACTTTGTATCAGGCTTATGCTACGGTGAGTAGTGAGGAGAGCAGAAGATAGGTTTAGTTTGTAGAGTCGCAGGTTGTTCACTATGCTAATGTTGGAATGAAGTCGAAGGTTAATGTTGGGTAGAAAGATGTTATCTATGAGTATTGCAAGAAGCCTTACTAAAGACAATTGTTGGAAGTTGCATCCAGAACTCATTCCTAATAGACTCAAGAATGGAAACAATGGAAAGAGGATTAAGAATGGAGAAGGTGGAAATGCAAATGTAGCCACCTCTTCATAACATGAATAAGGGCATAGTGGTGACAAATTAGTGGGAGAGCAAATTGCAGCCACTCGGGCTGAGTATGAGAAGTATGGCTGAATAATCAGTCATTTGGAGTCTATTGCTACAACATCTACTTCATCACAGACAGTTCCTTCCTCTACGTATGCACATTCAGGTATTCGTGCCACTACAAATCAGGCTACTATTTTAGGTTCTCATAAAATCCCTTGGATAATTGATTTTGGTGCCTCTGGCAATATGGCCAGTGTTTCACATTTATTCACCTCTTATCAACTCATTTCTGGTCGAGACAAGATATCCCTAACCTTATTATCTGTTTCGTGCCACTACAAATCATGGTACTATTTCAGGTACTCATAAAATCTCTTGGATAATTGATTTTGGTGCCTCTGGCCATATGACCAGTGTTTCACATTTATTCACCTCTTATCAACTCATTTCTGGTCGAGACAAGATATCCCTGACCTTTTTATCTGTTCTTCATGTACCTAAACTTAATACCAATTTGCTTTCAGTAATTTAACTAAATCCTTGAATTGCTGTGTGACTTTTTTCCCTTCATATTGTGTTCTTAAGGACATGAAATCTTAGGAGGTGACTGGGAGTGGCCATGAGGCAAATGGGATGTATCTATTAGACATGCCTGAGTAGAGCCAAGTTGTTTTGATCATAATTCATAAAAAAAGAACTTGAGTAGAATTAGGGTTTCCCTATTCAGGGTGTATAAGTATGCACTGTTTGCTAAAACCCCTTAATTATATTCCTTGAAGGAAATACCCTTTGATTTTGATTTTATGTGAAAGAGCTACTTTGTAAGGGTTAAACCCGATAATAGGTATAAGCAGTCCCATTAGCTTGGACTCTTAGCGGGTTATACGCATGAGTGGGCCCCACAATTTGGTAAATAGGTCATGAGACCCATACGCCATTGGGTACTTATGTATTTAAACTTATACATCTTAATAGTGAGTCTCGTTGACCGGTAAAAAGTGGGACTCACTATACTGATTTGGTGGTGGGCATGACCCACCTTAATATTTTAAACTTAAATATTTTGACAATGGGCCCCGCTGACAGGTGGGACTCACTAGTTTGATTTAATGGTGGGCATGGCCCACTTTAATGTTTTGAATTTAAATATTTTGATAGTGGGCCCTGCTGATAGGTGGGACCCACTAGTTTGATTTGATAGTGGGCATGGCCCACTTTAATATTTTAAACTTAAATATTTGACAATGGGCCCCGTTGACAGATGGGATCCACTAGGTTGATTTGTTAGTGGGCATGGCCCACTAAAAGATTTTAAACTTAAATATTGACAGTGGGCCCTGTTGACAGGTGGGACCCACTAGTTTGGTTTAATAGTGGGCATGGCCCACTTTAAGGTTTTAAACTTAAATACTTTGGTAGTGGGTCTCGTTGATAGGTGGGACCCACTAGGTTGATTTATTAGTTGGCATAGCCCACTTTAAGATTTAAACTTAAATATTTTGACAATGGGCCCCGTTGAGAGGTGGGACCCACTAGATTAGTTTGATAGTGGGTGTGGCCCACTTTAATGTTTTTATATTGAATATTTTAATAATGGGCCCCACTAGATTAGTTTGATAGTGGTGTGGCCCACTTTAATGTTTTTATATTGAATATTTTAATAGTGGGCCCCACTAGGTTGGTTTGATAGTGGGCATAACACACTTGAATATTTTAAAGTAAAAAAAAATTCCATAGTGGGCCCACTTATAACCCACTGTTAATTTGGTAGTGGGCATTTAGATTATATTTTAGTTATCTATTTAGATATATATTTTTTATTACTAAGGTGGATAGGATCCATCGATTGAATCTTAACTAATTCAGGGGGTAATGTAATTCATCTTCTTAAAGTGGATAAGATCCACCTTATATAACAATAGGTCCCTTTGTAACAATTGGCAGCAAACTAAAACAGTGGGTCCTAGGGGTCTATCATTTACAAATGGCAATATTGGCTGCAGCAAACCAGTACATCTGTCCTCCTTCTCATGTCTGCAACGCATGTGGTGTCCCCTTTTTAAGTGGATAAGATCCACTAACAGTGTACAATAGGTGGCAAAGTGCTGTTACAGATCAACACACCTGTCCCATTTTATATGTATTGACAACACTGTGTTAGCCTATTGAAATACTTTAGGGTGGATAGGATCCATCGAGATATCAGAGGCTCCCCAGATATACATATATATATTTAATTTGAAATAAGCTTTCGAGTTCTAATAGAACTCTAAAGAAGAGAGAGAGAGAGAGAGAGAGAGAGAGAGAGAGAAGATAAGGATTGAAATAGATAAAATTTTACAGAGATAGAAGGAAAGAATAAGATTTATACCTGTGTAAGCCTATCCTTACACCTTAATCAGCTGAACTTCAACTTCCCTCTCTTCCTCTCTCTTCCTCTCTCTTCTCTCTTTTTTTTCTTTCTTTCTTATCTCTTTCTCTCCTCCCTTCTATCTGCCGACCCAATTTTCTTCTCCTCTCCCCCTTATATAGAGGGAAACAGTTATGGGGTAGGGAGGTTAGAGCAACCTCCCCACTCTTCATACATGGGGTGGTTGCTTAACTCCTCCCCATAACCAGAACTTAAATTTTGAACTTATGTGGAGTGGGCCAGCTGTCAAATATGCCACCCCCTCAAGCTTTATTAATTTATATTATTTTATTATTTTTTTACATCATATATTTTTAGTCCTAAACTGACTGCCCCCTCAAGCCTTATCTTCTTATCTAGGAGATAAGGTTAAAGGAGATAAGGCTTGACCTTAGTCCCTTTTTAATGAGACCACTACGAGATGTGATTTCTGTTGTAGTTGGTCCCAAGGACACACCGAGAATCCCAAGAAGTGATCTGCAAGAAGTCTTTACCTATTGTTGATTCCTCAAATTCAAAGGGATGTGGTATTCGTCATCTCTTGTGTTTCTCAGATGAAGAAGTTTGTGACATAAATTTCAAGAGGGCAAGATATCCAAGACCCAATGAATTTCAAGAGACGAGTAATGTGGCAAGGGTTGTTGACTCTCCCATAATAATTTCTGATGAACCATTAGATATGGAGCATATGAGGATATCACTCATCCATTTGATGACCTTGATCCCATTCTCATGCCAAGTAGCAATGTAGGTGGACATGATCTTTCAAACGACTTTCATATAGTTCATCATACTGATTCTTCTCCTCAAGTGGAGATGATAGGTGGGATTGTAGCAGAGGATTTGGAACAACCAAGTGATGCAAAAGAAGATAATCCTTTTGTTACTGCAATATCTAATTTTCATGGCAGCATAAATTCACTTATTTTAAATTTGATTGAGACTACCATCAATACGATAAGGAGGAAGATTGAGAAGGCATCTCCTAAGGCATTGATTTTGGGTAGACAAAAGATTGAGGATATAATCAGTTTGTTAAAGGGTATGGCCCTTTAGTCTCCTTTAAGGCAATCTAAGGTTGAATCTATTATCAAGAACACCCAAATCATCATTCAACAAGTTGTTGAAATCGAGGAGTTAGATGATATTATTTGAGCAGGTCCAAATATAGACATGCTTCATTTTGAGAAAGTATCTTCTCAACATCACGACTGCTTGAAGCAAATTAAATAGGTTAATGAGACTGTTGGGACTTTGGGAGAGAAGTTTGGATATCAAGAATTCTGATTTGATTATGTTAGAGAAGGAGCTCCAATAGATTGAAGATAAAGCCAAATCCTTAAGAGAGAAATTTGAAGCTGATAAGATATCCAAGTTAAAACTTCAAGGTGACATTGAGGCCTTGAAGCAAGAATTGGAAGGGCATGAAAAGGCCGAGGCAGAGCTCAAGATAGCAAAGCTTGAGGCTAGTGGAAACATTCTTGTGGAATTTGAAGAAAAGAAGAAAGCCAAAGCTTCCTTACTAGAGAAGTACTCCTCTCGGGGTACTCTTTTTGATGGTGCTTGATGCATTTTTTATATATATATACATATATTTTGATAAATAATGAAGAGAGATTTTTTTAGGGAATGTTTATCATGTTTAATGAAGTACTTATTTACATTTTTTTTGTTTCAAGAATGAATATTCATTTTTTTTTATTTTGCCGTTCACAGTTTAAACTCATGCGGGCTAGGAGTATAACATCAATATATGTTTAACAATGTTGTGGCTGCACCTATATGTGTTAGGCTGCCTACGTACCCGTTTAGGGATCAAGCCAACGTAGTTCATGTTCTACAGTTTAACCACATGAGAACAAATGGTGGGACTTTTTTTTTTTTTGCTTATCTCAATAGTTTAACCACGTAAGAGACATTGGTGGTTTGTTTCATTAGTTTAACCACATAAGAGGCATCGGTGGTTTGTCTCATCAGTTTAATCACATAAGAGGCATCCGTGGTTTTGCTTGCTTTTTTTTTTTTTTGTTTAAGCGTAGAAACGCTTAATTTTCCATTTACACAACGATATTTCACTTGGCCCTTGGGGTCCGATAGCTCATATGCACCTCTTGGGAAGACTTTTGTGATAACATATGGACCTTCCCATTTTGGCTCAAACTTCCTTGAGGTTTTCCTTGTAACTTTGATAGGCCTTTTGACAGTTGGAACTAAATCTCCTATCGCAAATGATCGATACTTAACTTTTTTATTAAAGGCACCTGCAACTTGGGCTTGGTAAACTTCTAGCCTTTGTTGAGCTACAAGCCTTGTTTCATCGAGGTCCTCTAATTCAGCGAGCCTTATTCTTGCATTTTCTTCAGGATGCGTAAGCTGTACAACAATCCTTAAAGAAGGGAGTTGAACTTCTAGGGGAAGAACAGCTTCTGCCCCAAATACCAAGTTATATGGTGTGCATCTTATAGCTGTCCGAACTGTAGTATGATGAGCCCAAAGGGCTTCTGGGAGGTGTTCATGCCAATCCCTTTTGTTACTTGACACCATTTTCTTAAGAATTTTGCATATGACTTTGTTGAAGGCTTCGACTTGTTCGTTTGATTACGGGTTATAAGCTGAGGTCTTTGCATGATGGATTTTATATTTCTCGCATAATTTCACCAATGCCTTACACTTGAAGTATGTGGCGTTGTCAGATATGATTTTAGATGGGATACCATATCTATATATGATGTGATTTCGGATGAAATTAGCAACATCAATTGCGTTAACCTCCTTTAATGCTATTACCTCTGCCTACTTAGAGAAATAGTCTGTAGTTGCTATAATGTATGAGTGGGATTTTGAGGATGGTGGTTTAATAGGACCAATTACATCCAATCCCCCATGTTTCAAATGGCCAGGAAGATGTGGTAGGATGCAAGGGCAATGGTGGTTGGTAAATAAAGTCACTATGTATTTGGCATAACTTACAAGATGCTGAAAATTTTATTGCATCTTGGACCATGGTAGGCCAGTAATAACCTAGCCTTTTTAATTGACCGGCAAACTTTGGTCCAGCTTGATGGGCTCCACATGTACCAGAGTGGACTTCATATAAGGCATCCTTTACTTCTGCATCTGATAAGCATCTTTGTAGGACTCCTTCAAAAGATCTCCTATACAAAGTATCACCGAAATATGTAAAGCGAGGGGTTTGGTGTCGGATATCGACCCTTTTCTTTGGATCGATAGGTAACCTCCCATGTTGTAAATATTCAATGATGGGTTGTCTCCAATCTGCATCTTCCTCAACTTCATAAACTGTGACCATGTTCATAGTTGTTACTTCTTGTCTTTGACAGGTGATGCAATTTTTCAGGATTTGCATTGCATCCAATATAATAGTGGGCAAAAAATAACCCAATTCTTCTAAATGTCCTACCAATTCTAGGACATCCTTGTGCACATAACATTCTCTTGCATTCACCTCTTGCAGGGCATGAAGAGCTTCATCTTTGGATAAGCACTTTAACAAAATCCCATTGACGGATTTCTTGTATAAAGTACCATTTATATATCTAAAGTGTGAAGCTTGATGTTGTATACTTGCACTTCTTCTTGGATGCAATGGAACAAGCCCATATTGTAAATAATTAATTATGGGCACTCTCCGATCTATAGCTTCTTGTTTTGGAATGGTAGAATACTGATGTATTTCATTTTATTGCCAATCGACATATTTATACAGTAAGCTGCTGCAATAAATAGAAAGTAGAAAAATAGAAAGAAAAGAAAATAGAAAGAAAGAAATAGAAAGAAAAACTTTCTAAATCAATCATTCCACAATCCTAGGAATATATACAATTCTATTTTTACACAACTATCAAATATAGATCTGCACCAGTAACCCCACGTTTTCCAACACTCCCCCTCAAGCTGGTGAATAGAGATCCTCCATTCGTTGCTTGGCTATAATTCTTCGAAAGTCTATACTATTAAGCCCTTTAGTAAGTACATTGACCAGTTGTCCTTTTGTAGACACATAGGGAGTGCAAATCAACTTGCTGTCCAGTTTCTCTTTTATAAAGTGTCGGCCAATTTCGATGTGCTTTGTCCTGCCATGTTGAATAGGATTGTGAGCAATATTGATGGCTGACTTGTTGTCACAATATAGTTTCATAGGCTCTTCTCGTGGAATCTTCAGGTCTTCTAAAATTATCTTCAACCAGAGTAATTCACACACTCCTTGTGCCATAGCCCTGAATTCTCCCTTTGCACTTGACCGAGCCACTACATTTTGCTTCTTACTCCTCCAAGTGACTAAGTTTCCTCCCAAGAAGGTACAATAACTAGAAGTGGACCGTCTATCTACTGGAGATCCTGCATAATCGGCATCTGTGCTTCAAGAGCTAGTCCCCCATTTATTCTGAATAAAATTCCTTTTCCTGGATTGGCTTTCAAATAGTGCAGAATTCGATGAGCAGCCTGTAGATGAACTTCTTTAGGATTATGCATAAACTGACTTATTACACTTACAACATATGCAATATCCGGTCGTCTATGTGCAAGATAAATGAGTTTTCCAACTAGTCTTTGGAACATCTCCTTGACTACACTTGCATTCTCGTTGGCCTCTCCAAGTTTATGATTGGGATTTATAGGCGTGGAAGCTAGTTTACATGCCATATTTCCTGTTTCTCTCAAAAGATCAACAACATACTTTTGTTGAGAGATAAAGATGCCTTGTTTAGAATGTGCAACTTCAATTCCGAGAAAATACTTTAGTCTCCCCAAGTCTTTTATCTCAAATTCTCTGGCAAGGCAGTTTTTTAATGCTTCCTTCTCCTTTTTATCATTCCCAGTAACGATTATATCGTCCACATTGACTAATAGTGCAGTAACTCCCCCTGAGGCTGTGTGTTTGATAAACATTGTGTGGTCACGTTGACTTTGCTTGTAACCTGTACTAAGCATCACCTTCGTAAACCTTTCAAACCATGCTCTCAGAGATTGTTTGAGACCGTATAGTGCTTTCTTCAACCTACAAACTTTGTTCCCTTTAATGCCTTCTCCAAAACCCGATGGAATGTCCATGTATATTTCCTCTTCTAGATCACCATGGAGAAACGCATTCTTTACATCAAACTGTTGCAAATCCCAATTTATGTTAGCAAGCCAATGATAGTAGCACCCTTACTGTATTCATTTTAGCTACTGGGGCAAAAGTCTCTTGATAATCTACCCCATAAGTCTGTGTATATCCCTTGGCTACCAGTCGTGCTTTGTACCTTTCTAATGACCCATCAGATTTGTACTTAATTGTGAACACCCATTTACAACCTACCGTCTTCTTGTTTCTTAGTAGATCCACAACTTCCCATGTGTTGTATTTTTCTAGTGCCTCCATTTCCCCTCTCATGGCTTTTCTCCACTCCTTATTAGAAAGTGCCTCGGCTAGAGTATTAGGAATTGGAATGGTATTAAGGCTGGCTAGAAAACTTTTATGGGATTTAGAGAATCTTTGGAATGATACAGATTTGGCTAAAGGGTACAATGGGCGTTTGGTACATTCTTTGGTTCCTTTTCTCAGTGCAATAGGTAGGTCATACTCATACTCAGACTGTGAAGGTGTAGGTTCAGGTTCTGAGCATCCCTCAGTTCTAAGATTAGGAGTTGAATCTTGGACTTGCGCAAGTTGAGGATTTGGATTTCTTCTCCTAGAGTGAACCTGCATATATTTCACATTATCATGCACATCATTCGTGGGGTTAACAGTGTCCGAATTTGGTTCAATGGTCGGGTTGTTTGACTCTTGTTGAGACTCGGGAATGTGGGGCTCAGAGGAATGTGACTCAGAGGGATGTGATTCTTGACGATTGGATGTTTGTGAGGAGGGTAATACATCTAGGGAGAAAAGACTTGTGACCCATAGATTCGAGGCCTTATCTTCCATTAATGAGGGCTCCCCCTGAAGATAAGGTTGAGTGAAAAAAGATTTTCCTTCCTCAAATGTGACATCGATGGAGGTGTAGAATTTTCTGGTGGCTGGATGATAGCATTTATAACCTTTCTGAGTTGGGAAATATCCCAAGAAGACACCTGATTGCTCGTGGGTCTAATTTTCCCTTATTATGGACATGAACAAAGGCAGTGCAGCCAAAAATTCTTGGTGTGAGATTATTTTAAGTTCGAATATCAGGGTAAAATTGAGAAAGGACTTGTATTGGGCTTCGGTTGTCAAGAACTTTAGATGGTAGTCTATTTATGGTGTAGGCAGCAGTAAGGACAGCTTCCCCCCGATATTGTTTTGGCACCTGATTTTGAAAGAGAAAGGCTCGGGTGGTTTGCAAAAGATGGCCATTTTTTCTCTCAGCTATCCCATTCTGTTGGGGAGTATTAACACAGGAGGATTCATGCACAATGCCTTCTTTCTGAAAAAAATGGGGACAAATTCTGATTAAAATAATCTGTAGCATTATCAGATCGAAACCTTTTAATTCTCACACCAAACTGAGTTTGGACCATGTTATGAAAGTTGGGAAGAATCGTACGCACATCAGATTTAGACTTAAGAAGAAAAATCCATGTGATCCTAGTGCAATCGTCAATAAAGGTGACGAACCATCTAGAACCAGTAATGTTGGAAATTTGAGAAGGGCCCCATATATTTGAATGAATCAAATAAAAAGGAGTTGAAGATCTTTTATTGCTGATTGGGAAAGAAATCCTTTTGTGCTTAGCAAGTTCACAAATATCACAATGAAAGGTTTCAACATCAATTCCTTTAAACAAGGAAGGAAGCATTGCTTTTAAAACAGGAAATGAAGGATGATCGAAACGGAAGTGATGACGCCAAATTAAATCTTTATTGGAGGTAGATAAGAATGATTCGTGTGTGACATACATAACAGTGTGAGATGATTTGCTGGTTGCTTCAAGGTAGTAGAGTCCATCCCTTAGCAAGTCCAATCTTCTTCCCCGAAACCTGGTCCTGAAATACACAACAAGAAGGAAAGAACACAACATTGCAGTTTACATCTTGGGTGAGTTTATGTATAGAGATAAGGCTAGTGGATAACTTAGGAACATGAAGCACATTTTTAAGCACTAGGGATGGAGTAATTTGAATATTCCCAATCCCTGCCACTATGGTGAAAGAACCATCAACAACAGAAAATTTTCTATTACTAGGACAGGGTGTATAGGTGAGAAAATGTAGTGAAGAGGGTGTCATGTGCTCAGTAGCTCCAGAATCAAGGATCCATGGAAAAACACTAGCCGAGGCATGTAATCCTAGAGATAAAGACTCACCTGAGAGAGCAAGAGAGGTAGAACCACTTCCTGGTTTCAAGGATTTCAAGAAGCACCTTAGCCTTTCAAGTTCTTCATCATTAAATGGTCCCCGACTTGAGTGTTCTTGCTGCGGGGTTGTGGAGACATTATGGGCCTGTTGAACTCCTTTTGAAACTCCTTGATTTCCCCATTCCTTGCTGGATGTGGGAGGTTTCCCATGAAGTTTCCAGCACCGATCTTTTGTGTGTTTGGGCTTCTTGCAATAGGTGCACTAGAGGTTATCGTTAGAGTCACGGGTAGTTGTGTCACGAGCCAAGTTGTGATTGTTCTCACCCTTTGAACCACTGTAACTTCCTCCCCTTGCCACCATGGCTGAGCCTTCGGGATCTTTAGGCTCAAGCATGATTCCACGACGGCTTTCCTCAGCTCTGACAAGGGCTATGACTTCATTCAATGGAGGCACTTTTTCTTTGCCAAGAATTTGTATTCGGACCTGATCAAATTCAGCATTCAGTTCGACCAAAAAATCATACACCCTATCTCTTTCAATAAAATTCTTCAAGATTACAGCATCATCTGGGCACTTTGTCTCAAGAACTGATAATGATCAAGCTCATGCCATAAATTTTGCAGCAGATTTGCATACTCTATAACACTTCTGCTCCTTTGTTTGGCTGCCACTGTCTTCACTTTGACCTCATAGGCACGAGCAACGTCATGGGCTTTGGAATAGGTTTGTCGGACAACATCCCAAATAGCCTTTGTAGAGGGAAGAAACATACAAGTATCACTGATCTCGGGTGTCATTGAACTCCACAACCATGACATAATCATGGAGTCTTCTTCGTCCCAAGCATCAAAATTTGGCTCGCCCAACTTTGGCCCTGTTCCAAGAAGGTGACTAATTTTTCCTTTTCCCTTCAAATAGGTACGCACTAGTTGTGACCACTTCAAGTAGTTCTGGCCATTCAGTCTATATGTTGCCTGAATATTCTGCAAATCACCAGCGTGAGGATGAGAATTTGTTGCTCCTTCATCGGTTTGGACGGGAGCACTTGTTGCAGTCATGTCGAACATTGTTAATGGAGGAAAAATAAGGCCAGCAGGAAAGGAGAATAAAGGAGGGAAGAACTGGCTTGAATAAAGGAGGATAAAGGAACACTTCTGGTTACGTATCAACACTGAAGGCCAGAAGAGAAAAACACGAAAAACTGGCAATGAAGGCCGAAAAAAAAATCTCAAGGTTGACAAACCTAGAGCTCTTATACCATGTTTTGGAATGATAGAATACTGATGTATTTCATTCTATTTGCCAATCGGCATATTTATACAGTAAGCTGCTGCAATAAATAGAAAGAAAAGAAAATAGAAAGTAGAAAAATAGAAAGAAAGAAATAGAAAGAAAAACTTTCTAAATCAATCCTTCCACAATCCTAGGAATATATACAATTCTATTTTTAGACAACTACCAAATATAGATCTGCACCAGTAACCCCACGTTTTCCAACACTTGTTGAATTGTGACAAAATTCATAAATTCTATCTCTTGTTCTCTTTCATTTACAAGAGGGAGGATGTGTCTTTCACCAATGGTAATCTGCAATTCTCTTTGCTTAGGCAAAGTTAGAGATGCAGCCAATTTGGCTAAAGCATATGTTTTATCATTTTCGGACCTTGGCACATGGTCTATGGAAATGTTAGCAAATTGAGCCATAAGTTGTTTGGCTTTATTATAGTAAGGGATTAGATTCAAGTTTTTAACCCCATATATTTCCTTTAGTTGGTTAATAACCAATTGAGAATCGCCAAACACTTGTAAGTGTTCAAGATTCATTTCTCGTGCCATTTCCATTTCGATTATAATTGCTTCATATTCAATAATGTTATTTGAACATAAAAATGTAAGGGAGAATGAATAAGGAATCAATTCCCCTGATGGTGTGATAAATATGATGCTTGCACCTACACTGTGTTTTGAAGAAGCTCCATTGAAATAGAGTTACTATGGTTTTGCAATCTCTATACATAAGACTCTTTCGTCTGGGAGATCTTCTAATAGTTCCATCGTATCAGGCACAGGGTGAGCTGTCGAAAAATCAGCTATTGCTTGACCCTTAACTGCCTTTAAAGGCATATATTTTATTTCAAACTTTGGAAGAATTAAGGTCCACTTGGCCAATCTTCTTGTTAAAACAGGTCGGGAGAGCAAATATCTTAAAGGACAAGCTCTTGAAATCAAAGTAATTGGGTGCACAAGCAAATAATGCCGTAATTTTTGCACAACAAATTTTAAAGCTAGGCACACCTTTTTGATTAGGGAGTAATTAAACTCTGCCCCCACTAATGTTCTACTCAAATAATATAGGGCATTTTCTCTCCCCTCATCATTATTTTGGGCTAGCAATGCCCCTAGGGAATTTTCTGAAACTGAAATATATAAAATTAGTGGTTTTCCCTTTATAGGCGCTGCTAGCACTAGTGGATTAAGCAAGTAATTCTTTATACTTTGGAAAGCATTTTGACATGCTTTATCCCATTCAAAAGGTGTATCTTTTTTCATTAACCTTGAAAATGGTTGACACCTCCCAGACAAATTAGAAATGAATCTTCTTAACCTACCTTGTAAACCTCGCAATTCTCGTAGGTTTCGAGAAGGGGGCATCTCCAATATCGCCTTGATTTTTATGGGATCGATCTCAATTCCTCGATGTCAAACAATGAATCCGAGAAATTTTCCTGATGTTACCCCAAATGCACATTTCAAAAGATTCATTTTGAGTTGGTGTTTTCGAAGTCTTTCGAGGACTCTTCTTAGATCGCTTACATGATGGCTTCTTTTTCATGGTTTTTACAATTAGATCATCAACATAGCACTCTATAGTGTTATGCAGCATGTCATTAAATATGACTGTCACAGCCCGTTGGTAGGTTGCTCTTGCATTTTTTAAACCGAAGGGCATTACCGTGTAACAGTATATCCCTTTTGGGGTAAGAAAAGCGGTCAACTTTTCATCCTCTGGGGCCATCTTAATTTGATTATAACCCGAGAAGCCATCCATGAAGGATACTGCTTAAAAACCTGTTGTAGCATCCACTACTAATTCCATGATAGGTAGTGGAAATTCATCTTTAGGACAAGCATCATTGAGATCCCTAAAATCTATACAGATACGTATTTGTCCGTTTTTCTTTTTAACAGGAACAATATTAGCCAACCAAACAAGATATTTCACTTCTCTAATAAAGCCCACATTAATTAATTTATCAACTTCAATCTCAATTTGCATTATAAGCTCAGGCCTAAAGTGGCATTGAGCTTGTTTTATAGGACATTTATCCTTAGATACTGCTAACCTATGCACAACTATTTTAGGATCAAGTCCTAGCTTATCCTGATACCCCCAAGCAAACACATCTTGGTATTCACAGAGTAATGCTTCATAGGCCTTGAATTCTTTTTCAGTAAGCAAAGCACTAACAAATATGGGCTTGGGATCTTTGACAGTACCGAGGTTAATTTCACGAAGACTATCTTCGGTTGCTTGACCTCCGTCTTCAAGTTTTGGTGGAGCTGGCTGAATGTCTCTGATTTCTTTAATTGATTGATCCTCATCAAGAAAATCGGTTGAGTGAGGAGCTTCTTCGAGAGACTCTACCTTGATTTTGAAGATCTGTATTCTGATTTCCTTCAATGGAGATGTGGTTAACTTTAATGTTGAACTCTCCATCCTTTTCAAGTTTCTTAATGATGACTTTTGGTCGCTTTTCTTTTTTTATGATTTTTTGGGATGGAAATGTGAGTTTGTTGAATACAGAAACTCGCTTCTTTAATTCATGACCATTCAAGCCTTTGAGTCATTTAAACACAGACACTCGTGGCTTGCTAAGAATTGCCTTTTCTTGATCTATAAAGGCCGGTGCCTTTGAAGTTGATGCCCCATCACTATATGTGGGATTGTCATTACCTCTATTTGCAAAGGATAATGGCCTGAATTTGCGAAAGACAATCCTCTTATTCCTTCTATTCTTGTCATGAAATGAAGTTGACACAATCAATTGAGTTTGAAGAATGGATTGGTCAATCCTCCTCAATAGGCAAGTGTAACTTGTTGTAAGCGTTGACATCACGCTTTGTAATGATGTAAGTGTATTTTCCCCCGGCTATCTTTGACTCTTTGGGATATGCCTAAAGACGGCTTTAGGTTTTGAGTCAGTTTGATGGCCTTGTTTCTTTTTTACTTCACTTTGAGGAAGCATAGTGATCTTGACTTTTGGGGTCATCGACGAAGCCTTCTCTATAGCAGACTTTAATTTTGCATTTATTTTGTCTCTCACGGCTTCGGATGTAGGTATATTGGGAGCTTTGTAGAACTTAGCATTTGCATAGTGAACCTCCTTCCCTTGGAATGTATCCGAGTCGGCAACAACTTTCTTTACCTCTCCATGCTTGCTGAATTTAAAACATTGGTGAAGTGTGATGGAACTATTCCATATGTATGCAACCAAGGGCGTCCTAGAAGGACGTTGTATGAGGTATCTGCATCAATGACATGGAATAGAGCATCTGAATATAATTCTCCAATCTCAGCCTTTAAAGCAATGATTACCATTGCTTTTTGCCCTTCTTGATTGAACCCTTGAATAGTGAAATATGAAGGAGATAACTGGCGGGGTGTCAAACCCATTGATGGATGTATCCCCTACTATGCCTGACACATATAATGGACGATTGTGATATTCCATCCCAAGTTGAAGATCTTCATCATCAAAAGAAATGCAGGCCATGCATGAGGCACATATGTTGGGGGAATTGGGTTGTATTTCAACTTGATCAACTTCATTCCTGAATTGTTCAGGATTTAGTAATGCTTGAATTAATGCTTTTCTCAGCTTTGGGGAAAGCTGAAGGGCATCATAAACACTTAGGGGATACGTTTTAAGTGAACCAGAATATCATACTTAATATGTAATTGGGCTTCCCGCACTGCCTTTTGAAAACGAGGCTGAACCCCTATTGGTATATCTGTTTTAGGGTCTTTTGCCTTACTTTGTCCATGTGCTTTTAATTCCTCCTCATTTTCTTTGGATCCTTCATCTTCAATTTCTGGTTGTTCATTTGGATCATTATCATCATCATCTACCTTCTTGTTTGAAGATGATTTTTGTGGAGGAACACGATGTCAGCTGTATTGTAGGGTGACTTGATCCACCTCATTTTCAGCCTCATGTATCTTTTCTTCATTGCAAGATACCATATAGCATGGCGCTATTGGGGTTATGTTCACTTTGTCCAAGTCTTCATTGAGTATTTCTTTTGGCATATACTCTTTTAGAGTAATAGGAAATCTCAAGGGCTGCTCATATTCATCCTCTGAAACCATTAGAGACTTCTTCTTGGCTTTTCTTCTTCTTTTACTCTTCTTGGAATTCTTTTGACCCCTAAACTTAATGCTCAGAGATGGAGAAATTTCTATTTGTAGGGGTTTAATTATCCCTCTTGACTTTTTGTTGATTACTGTCTGCCAATTTTCTTCCACTTCTAATGTGGAGTCATCATCAAAACACAAAATGCTTGGCTCCTTCATCAACTCATATAATGAGGAACTGTTTGGTTTTTCTTCTTCTACAAGGGATATGTTGTTTGCAGCTGCAGTTGTTTCTTTTGTAGGACATTCTGCTATTTCAATTTCCCCTTTATCTATCATTGCTTGAATGATATCTTTGAGGACAAAACACTCTTTTATGGGATGACTGACCATTCTGTGATGAGGACAATATTTTGGATCTTTTGTCTTATTGACATCACCTGGTCATTTTGGTTATGGCAATTTAATAGCTTTCGCTGCCATAAGGTCTTCAAAAATCCCTTCTACATCCTCATTGTCGAATGAGTATTTCTTTTTCCTCCTTTCTTGAAGAGTTAAAGGCTTGGAGACACCTTTCCCTTTTTTTGAATCCTTCTTCTTAACATTCACAAAGGTGGCCATTGCCTCTCCTTTGCGTGTAAACTTTTTGCCATATTTCTTCAGTTCTGGAGGTGGATTAGGCTTCTTTGCTACAACCTTCTGTCTAGCGATTTGTCTTTCAACATTGCTAGCCTTGGATACTAATGCGTCGAATGATTGTGGTTCAGCTGTACCTACAAACATGGCAAGCTCTGGTAAGAGGTTGTTGGCGCACATTTGTACAATTGAGGTTTCCTTCAATTGTTCAACACATTGAAGGTTCATATTCCTCCAACGTGTGATGAACTCATTAATGCTTTCATTTGGTCTTTGTTTAGTTTCAGCTAGGTCTGTTATTGAAAACTTTCTTTTGGAACTAACAAATTGTGCCAAAAAGGCACATTGCATGTCATCCCAAGTAATAATTGATCCTGGCGCTAATTGAGTATACCAAGTGAAGGCTGCTCCTTTTAATAATTAGACAAACTGCCTTATTGGCAAGGCATCTGACATTGCAGATTCACCACATGCTGAATAGAAATGGGCAAGATGTTCATGAGAGGATCCATTTATCCCATCGAATTTCTCAAAATTTGGATTTTGATAGCCAGGAGGAAAAGGAAGTGTGTCATAATGAGAAGGATAAGGCTTTCTATATCCCAAAACTGGTGGAGTCAATGATGCCTGAAACTCCTTAATTCCTTCTGCAATCAATGCTTTTATATCCAATTGAGAAGTAGGGGTAGGAGTTGGAATAGACTGTTGTGAAGTTTCCCTAGTGAAAGTGCTAGCTTGTGATGCCAATTGTGCAGCTAAGGATGCAATTTCAGCATCCTTTTCAGCCAGCCTTCGTTGCATCTCTTGGATTTGTTCTTCTAGGCTTGAAGTGCCTGTTACGAGAACTGGCATAGAAATTGGTTCCTGGTCATCTGCAATGATTACACTCTTCTGAAACTGAGAAGACACTTCTTCCATAGACTCTATGTCTTGAATTAATGATTCAGGATCTTCATACATCGGGTTGATTTTTTGAACTATAGACATCCCATGAATTGATTCTGTCTGACTGTTTGAACTTACACTTGAGGTCTCCTCCCAACTTTGTAATAATCGAGCCTTCGCTCTTGTAATGGGTCCTCTATAGTGTCTAAGTTCTTCAGTGGGCATGGTGTATGCCCCCAGCTTGAAAAAGATCTCCGCTTGCTTGGCATACATATATCCTGATATGAATGCTCATTTCTTTGCTTCCATATCTGAGTTTGAATTTTGTGATTGTTTTACTGCAAAACCAACAAGTGACATAGAGACTTCAGCTTGAGATTTCTTAGTCTTTGAAGATCTTTTAGACCTACGAATGGTATTAGAAGATTCTCTTGATGCCTCTTTTGTAAAGGAAAAAAAATTGATTGAAAACAACTATCTTTCTACGACGGATTGAGTCGTTTCCACTTGATGACCCAAGTTCAATAAATTCTTTTCCTTTGAAACCTCGGTAGAGGTTTTGGAAATAGAGTTTTCTTCAGAGATGGTCACCATCATACTGGTGCAGTTGGAGGAATGGGTAAATTAACTGGAATGGTACTAATCATGATTTGGGTAGGTGGAGTTGTCCTAGCCCTAGGTTTGGTGATCTTAATTGGAGCAGTTACCCTTGATGTTGAGATCTTCGAGGTTGTAGAAACAACCTTCTTGAGTGGAATAGTTTTAGGAGGCGCAAACCCTACAACCTTAACAGAGTTAAGCATAGCCTGTACACGTAGGCTTCTCCTTACAGGAGGTGTCTTAACGACCTTTTTCTTTTTCTCTTTCTTGATGTTCTTCTCAACCTTAGGAACCGAGGGCAAAGTAATAGCGAGGGGGTTCATTTCCACTGTAAAAATTGCCTTGTAGGAAGGTTTCTTCGAACACTCTACCTTTCCCTTGACTGCGGTAGTAAGTTGACGATAATACACAATTACTTTGGAAGCCATACTTGTTAACCTGTGTTATAAAGAAATCCTAAGTCTTTCAACAAAATCAAAGATGAAGGGGAGAATAGGGCCCCACCGGGCGTGCCAAAATTATGTTTTGATCATAATTCATAAAAAAAGAACTTGAGTAGAATTAGGGTTTCCCTATTCAGGGTGTATAAGTATGCACTACGGCTAAAACCCCTTAATTATATTCCTTGAAGGAAATACCCTTTGAATTTGATTTTATGTGAAAGAGCTACTTTGTAAGGGTTAAACCCAATAATAGGTATAAGTAGTCCCATCAGCTTGGACTCTTAGTGGGTTATACCCATGAGTGGGCCCCTCAATTGGTAAATAGGTCATGAGACACAAATACCATTGGGTACTTATGTATTTAAACTTATACATCTTAATAGTGAGTCCCATTAATCGGCAAAAAGTGGGACCCACTATACTGATTTGGTGGTGGGCATGACCCACCTTAATATTTTAAACTTAAATACTTTGACAGTGGGTCCTGCTGACAGGTGGGACCTACTAGTTTGATTTAATGGTGGGCATGGCCCACTTTAATGTTTTGAATATAATATTTTGATAGTGGGCTCCATTGACAAGTGGGACCTACTAGTTTGATTTGATAGTGGGCATGGCTTACCTTAATATTTTAAACTTAAATATTTGACAGTGGGCCCCGCTGACAGATGGGACCCACTAGGTTGATTTGTTAGTGGGCATGACCCACTAAGATTTTAAACTTAAATATTTTGATAGTGGGCCCTGCTGACAGGTGGGATCCACTAGTTTGGTTTGATGGTGGACATGGCCCACTTTAAGGTTTTAAACTTAAATACTTTGATAGTGGGTCCCATTGACAGGTGGGACCCACTAGGTTGATTTATTAGTGGGCATAGCCCACCTTAAGATTTAAAACTTAAATATTTTGACAGTGGGCCCCGCTGATAGGTGGGACCCACTAGTTTGGTTTGATAGTGGGCATAGCCCACTTTAAGGTTTTAAACTTAAATTCTTTGATAGTGGGCCCCACTGACAAGTGGAACCCACTTGGTTGACTTATTAGTGGGCATAGCCCACTTTATGATTTAAAACTTAAATATTTTGACAGTGGGCCCCACTAGTTTAATTTGATAGTGGGCATGACCCACTTTGAGATTTTAAACTTAAATATTTAGACAGTGGGCCCCGCTGACAGGTGGGACCCACTAGTTTGATTTGATAGTGTGCATGGCCCACTTTGAGATTTTAAACTTAAATATTTTGACAGTGGGCCCCGTTGACAGGTGGGACCTACTAGATTGGTTTGATAGTGGGTGTGGCCCACTTTAATGTTTTTATATTGATCATTTTAACAGTGGGCCCCACTGACAGGTGGGACCTGTTAGGTTGGTTTGATAGTGGGCATAACCCACTTGAATGTTTTAAAGTAAAAAAGAAAATTCCATAGTGGGCCCACTTATAGGTGGGACCCACTGTTAATTTGGTAATGGGCATTCAGATTATATTTTAGTTATCTATTTAGATATATATTTTTTATAACTGATGTGGATAGGATCCACCGATTGAATCTTAACTAATTCAGGGGGTAATGTAATTCATCTTAAAGTGGATAAGATCCACCTATATGACAGTGGGTCCCTTTGTAACAGTTGGCAGCAATCTGAAACAGTGGGTCCTAGGGGTTTGTCATTTACAAATGGCAATATTGACTGCAGCAAACTAGTACATCTGTCCTCCTCAGGTTTGCAACACATGTGGTGTCCCCTTTTTAAGTGGATAAGATCCACTGACAGTGGGACCCAACAGCTGGCAATTTACAAGTGGCAATATAGGTCTTTTTAGGTCTGCAACAGTGTTGCTACAGGTGGCAAAGTGCTAAACCAGCACACCTGTTCTATTTTTAGGCAGATAGTAGTGTGCAACAGGTGGCAAAGTGTTGTTACAGATCAGCACACCTGTCCCATTTTATGTGTATTGATAGCACTGGGTTAGCCTACTGAAATGCTTTAGGGTGGATAGGATCCACCGAGATATTAGAGGCTCCCCAGGTATACATATATATTTAATTTGAAATAAGCTTGAGTTCTAACATTACTCTAAAGAGAGAGAGAGAGAGAAGATAAGGATTGAAATAGATAAAATTTTATAGAGATAGAAGGAAAGAATAAGATTTATAATTGTGTAAGCCTATCCTTACACCTTAATCAGCCAAACTTCAACTTCCCTCTATTTCTCCTCTTCCTCTCTCCTCTTTTTTTTTTTCTCTCTTTCTTATCTCTTTCTCTCCTCCCTTCTATTTGCCGACCCAATTTTCTTCTCCTCTCCCCCTTATATAGAGGGAAACAGTTATGGGGTAGGGAGGTTAGAGCAACCTCCCCACTCTTCATATGTGGGGTGGTTGCTTAACTCCCTCCCATAACCATAACTTAAAATATGAACTTATGTGGAGTGGGCCAACTGTCAAATCTGCTCCCCCCTCAAGCTTTATTTATTTCTATTATTTTATTTTTTTTACATCATATATTTAATGTCCTAAACACAAGTACATGCATTTATATCAGAGTCCACTAGTCGTATTATGTTATGTCATAATCGTTTGGGTCATTTGTCTTCTCTTCATTGAGTTAATTGTTTCTAGAACTTTTTAAAGGAATTAGTCTGTTGAGCATTGTAATAAAAGATCGACTATTCCTTTTAATATTTTTCACTTTAATGTGTGGGGGCCTTACCACCTTGTATGGGTAGCTATATATTTCATCCTGTTTACTAATGACTTTTCACGATATACTTGGATTTGCCTTATGCGCTCTTGTGCTGAAGTGCCTAAACTTGTGAAACAGTTCCATGAATATATACTAACTCAGTTTGATACCCGCATCAAAATATTCCAATCAAATAATGCTAAGGAATATTTTGAGAAGGATCTTACCTCCTACCTTGAGAAATTTGGGGTTGTTCATCACAGCTCTTGTGCATGTACTCCATAGAAAAATGGAGTAGCAGAGAGGAAAAATAGACATATTGTGGACGTTGCAAAGAGTATTCTTTTTGCAATTTTGCTACTCATGTTCCTATGAAATTTTGGGGTGATGCCGTTTTAATAGCCACTTATCTTATTAACCGTATGCCTTCTCGAGTCTTGGGGTTAAAGTCTCCTTTTGGACTCCTTTTTCCTGGTGTTGAGGTTTTCTCCATTCCTTTGTGTCTTTGGTTGCATATGTCCGCTTTCCTAGTTCCAAGAGACATAAGCTTGAACCTAAGGCTTAGAAGTGTATCTTCCTTGGTTATGCTTCCACATAGAAAGGATATTGTTGTTTTGATCCCATTAGTGGCACCTAGTTTGTTTCCATGGATGTCACATTTGTAGAGTCAATCTCTTTTTATAGAAATCCTTCTAAGGGGGAGAGTTCTCTTAAATTGTTTTCTTCATCCTTTCCTTTGCTAGCACTAGTTGAGTTTCGTGTCAAGCCCTCCACAGTTGCCCCCACTCTTGTGGAGGGATCCTCTCCTTCGAGGTCTTCCATTCCTGCTCCTCCCCCTCTTGCTAGTTTTCTAGTTTTTATCACTCATCCTATTCTCCTAAGGTGGTACCAGCGGCAAAGGATAAGGTAGACGCAGGTTGGTCTCACATTTCCAATTGAGTCTTAGGTGCTTCCAATCACCAAGGAGAGGACAGGTCTGACATCTCCACCACCAACACCCTCATTTCCAAACCTTTACCACTCATACCCTCTTTGTTAAAAGGAGAAATACTTTGGTAACATTTCTTACTGTTTATGTGGATGATATTGTTGTTATTGGTATTGATATCAAAGAAGTTAATGATCTCAAGAAGTTCCTCAATTCTGAATTTGTTGTTACTGGATGATATTTTCCGAACATTGAGGTTGCTAGGGCCAAAGAAGGTATCTTTATTTCTTAGTGGAAGTATGTGTTGGATCTTCTTATTGAGACTGGAAAACTTGGTGCTAAACCTACCTCTACCCCTATTGATGTGAATCATAAATTCTAAGCTAATGATGGAGAGCTTTTAGCTAATAGGGCAGTGTTTCAGAGATTACCAAGGAAACTTCTTTACCTATGTATGACTCGTCCAAGTATTTCATATGTTGTGAGTGTAATCAACCAGTTCATGCATGCTCCCAGAGACACACATATGGTTGCTACAGAAAGGTTACTATGCTATCTTAAAGGAACTCCTAGGAAGGGTATACTATTTGTTAAACATGATCACATGAAGGTAGAAGCATATACAAATGCTAGTTGAGCATGTAATGTTGATGATTGGAGGTCCACATTAGGCTATTGTGCTTTGGTAGTTGGGAATTGATGATGCACAATCCGGCCGGTCTTAGCTGTCAACGATCTTGCCTCTGAGCTGGGTGGTAGGGGACCTGAAACGGAGGGAGTGAAGAAGCTCCGGGGAGAACCCGGCGTAAGGGCTCCGAAGCTCAAGTTAGAGTCTTTTCAAAGGCAAGATAAGCCAGATAGCGCAAAAGTTAGCATACCTCGGACCAAATTTCCCTTCATTAGGAATATTGTTTCCTGGAGGATTAAAGAATCAATCAGTGGTTGCTAGATCTTCAGTTGAAGCAGAATGTAGGGCTATGGCCCATGGTTTCTGAGTTATTATGGCTTAGATCTCTTCTCAATGAGATGGGTGTCTCATGTGACAAACCATTGATGTTATATTGTGATAACCAGGCTACTATTAACATTGCTCACAACCCGGTTTAGCATGATAGAACTAAGCACGTCAAGGAAGACAAACACTTTATATGGGAGAGAGTGGCTTCAGGAGAGGTGTTCCTTCCTTTCATTGCATTAGAATAACAACTTGCAGATTTCTAAGGGAGTTCCAAAAGCAAAGCTTCAACATTATTTAAGCATGATTGACATCTATGCTTGGCTTGAGGGAGAGTAGTGAGATGGGATGAATGGGCCTTAGTGTCTTTATTTCTTTTAAGTTATGTTTTAGTTTTATGATCTTTCAATTATGGATCTCTTTTGTTTTTGTTTTATTATTTCTTTAGTGCTGGCCGCCCCATTAAGGGCATCCAGGGAATTGTACTCAGTTTAGAATTTAGAGAATAAAAGATATCTTTAGTGCTGGCTGCCCCATTATGTAGTATTAACTGTGTTTTTCTGCTTTGTTGTAATCTGTATCCAATTCTTACTTTTTAATAAAATCAATCTTTCACTTGCTGATAAAAAAATGGTTATTGTTTTGGGTGTTGTTGGGTTAAATGTTAGGTTGGGTGTTGTCTTAACACCTCCCTGATGATTGTATTCTCTTTCTCTTTTTTTCATTAATAATTATTTTTCTTTTTACAATACAAATGGTATATATTAATATTTGATTGCCTTTTTAAGTGAGGCTCTGCAATATCATCATAGATCTTCATGAAACTTCCATTTTAAGGCTTTTTGTTGTGGTCTATGGGCTTTTCGTAGACAATCATGCATACAAGCAATGCCTTTATAGGTTATAACATATAATTCAAATTAAAATAAAAAGTGCAAATTTATTAAACTACCCCTAAGTTTTAGGAAATTGACTATCTCTATCCCTACTGTTTACATATGATCTTAAAGTATCCTTAAATTTTCTGACAATTGACTAGATCCTCCCCTTCCGTTAGCATTCCATTACCCCTTTTGTGGTCAACTTTTCCTTCCTTTATTCTTCAAATTTTCAAAATAAAACTCAACATCTTTCTCTGATTATCGAAGTGCAATGTCTTCTATCTATAAAACGCACCATTCTTTGTCATCACTGATTATTGGCATGGAAGTAGACAATGATCCCTTCCTCAAAATTTCAAAATAAAATCCAATAGATGAAAACCTCGGAAACCCTATCTTCCTCCATGCAAGCACCACAACAAGAGACAAACTCCGGTGATTTCTCAGTGGCACCTCAGCGGAAATGCTTTGCAGAAAATCACTACAGAGCATGACAGCAATTGGGACTGGAGGGAAACATCAGAAAACATTCAAGAATTTTCAGGCTTCTGAGTTTTGCATTCAATTCCGCCTAACTTTTTGACAATTGAGCATTTGTCGTGTGCACTGATAGAACTTTTGTGGGATGCTTCAACTGTTCCTTATCCATATCCCAACAACATGATATTTATTCATGAATGCTTTTGGGAGAAGCATTTCCTAACATGACCACAGCAGAGGTCACTCGTTTTGTAAATGGTTGTTTGAATAAGGAACGATCTATCCACATTTAAGAATCACATCCGTGACTCTCTTGTGCAGTCAAAAGAGTTCTCAGCTCAGGATAACAAAGATCTCTATGCTGAAGAAGTGAGAGAGAGAGAGAGAGAGAGAGAGAGAGGGCTTATTCCTCACAATGAGCTGCAAGATGAGATGGTGGGCTCATAGCTGACATGGTGATCTATCAAAGTGCTAAACCCTTTTGTCTGCCTCCAAAATTTCAAGGGGTTCCTTATATCGATTACCAGGTTTTCTGTGGAGGTGACCAGATTGACATCCTTCAATTTTATTTTCTTTTCCCCAATTTTTCTTGGTAGATTGGTGGATCGTGAAGGCACTGCCCACTGCAAGGGCTGTCTGCGCTACTGTTGAATCCGACCAGATGTTTTTGTTTGACTATTGGAGGCGTTACAAAGCTAGTGATGCCCCAATCGTTTGAATGCCTCTTTAGATCGGTTGGTGATTCAGCATAGTTTTACTGTATGCTAACTCAGCAGGGGACTGCAGAAATGATTCTGTTTCTGCTAAAAGCTATTGTATTTTGTGACTTTTGTCAATGGTTGAAGAGGCTTCATTTTTTTTCTCCGTCAAAAAAGAGAATGAATTGCAACAAAGGGAATCTGGGTATCCTTGATGCACACTGGTGGTTGTTTGCAATGGAAGCTTCCCTTGAACCTGTAAAAAGTAAAAACACCTTCAACTCTTCACTGTTCTTCATCACCGAACGTGCTGCCAATCGAGTCAAATACTTCTCCAAGCCACCCGTTTCTGTTCCACAAATTCCTGTTTATGCTTGATCTTCTGTATTAAGTGCAGCATTTGTGGCCAATAGAAGAGCAAATGGGTTGTTGGGAGTGGAGAGGTTGTTTTGCTTTTCAAAGTTTTCTCTTTGAGAAGATGGAGAAGATTAGTAAGGTGTTATTCAAATGTTTCATCTTGAAAATTTAAAGAAAAATGATGGGTAAAATAGTCTTTTCCATCTTTCCATTAACAGACGTTAACAAAAAATGAGGATTTAGTCAATTGTTAGAAAACCTGAGGGTACTTTAAGACAATATATAAACAGTAGGGGTGAGTTAGTCAATTTCCTAAAACTTAGGGGTAGTTTAAGAAATTTGCCCAAATAAAAATTCATTATTCATCTCATTGTTTTGTTCTAACATAAGGGTTCCATTCGAAAACCCTAGAACTCAAACAGCAATAGGGTCAGAAATTAAGTCATATAAAGGAATCTAGGAGTAGCTACAATAGGTGACAAAATTAAAGAAAGTGGACTTAGGTGGTTTGGTCACATGCATAGAAGACCATCTACAGCACCTGTTAGAAGAAGTTATCTGTTACAAGTTGATGGGGCTAGAAGAGCAAGGAGCAGACTGAAAAGGATTTGGGTGGAAGTAGTAAGAAATGATTCAAGTGCCCATAGTTTGATGATAGATATGGCACTGAACTGAATGGAACAGGGAAAAAGTATTCATGTAGCTGAGACACCATATATCCAGGACAAGCCTTAGATGATGATGATAAGGTAAACATCAGGCTTTCATGTTAAATCTCACTTAGCACCTCTTACCTGCTTCTTACCCTTTTTGGTCCTACATTACACACTTAAATTATCATAAATGTTTTTGTGCATTGTTTATAGTCTGTTTTATCAGAAATTAGGATCTTGAAACGTAACATGATTCTACTATCTTGTTTCACAACTGTTTCATCCTAGTTGTACTTCAAATTTACAGAGACCACCCTACAGTTGGAAGCTCTTGTAGGAGATCTGGAAGATGCTGCTTTTTGTGTGATGAGCCGCAACAAAGATCTTTTCTCTGTAAATCTCTCAAATGGAAGACATCGAACTGTGAGGCTTCTCAGATGTTTTGCTCTTAAATTTTATTTTCTTTTTATCAATTTGTGTTCCTTTGGTGAGATATAAAAAGTTAGAATGGCGTGATAGTCCTATTTTTATAGGTCCAGCAGCTTAATATCTTTTTCTTGGTTTCAGGATTTTGGACAAAAGCAAGATGATCTGCTTCTTTCTGTAAAAGCAATGAATGACATTGAAGACATATTGATTGATGTTGCAAAATGTCGGCCACAATGGATTCATCTTCCAAAGGCTGTTGATGCTAGAGTGGACAAGACTCTTGCTGTTATAAGGCTCCAAGCTCTTGCAGATCACCGAATTCTTCTTTCTTCTCTTGGATGGCCACCACCTCTTTTAGCATCGGAATTGGAAAGTGACAAAAGTTTAGGCCTTCCTAACCCACTAGTGCTGATGAAAGAGGATAAGAAAGATAAGTATTGTAAGAGCTTTCTCTCTCTCTGTTCTTTGCAACATCTGCAGACCCGAAGAGAAAAACGGCAACTTGGTTTTGGACATGAAAAAGATCATAGTCCAAGTTTATGGACCATTGATGAACTTATTTCTCCTATTTCATCGAGAATCATGCACCACTTCTCTGAATGGTCTGAACAACCAAAGTTTATATTTGCTCTTGTATATAAAATAACTCGGGATTTTGTTGGAGGAGTGGATGATGTTTTGCAGCCTTTGATTGATAAAGCAAGGTTGGTAGGTTATAGTGCTAGGGAAGCTTGGGTATCAGCAATGGTGAAAATGCTTTCAGGGTATCTTTCAAAAAGAATTTTCACTGTTCTAGCTAATAAATACAAGGATAGAAACATGAAATCAGAGGTTGTTTCTTCATGGCTCCATCTGGTTGACCTTATTATTGCTTTTGATAAACGGATGCAAGCACTTACAAATTTGGGAACTTCTTACCTTGTGGGAGACTCTGCAGGGCTTCCAGATAGAGGGGTGTCTATGTTATCAATATTCTGTGATCAGCCTGATTGGCTCAAAATTTGGGCCAGGATGGAATTCAAGGATGCCAGGAAGAAACTGAAAGCAGAGATGGAAAATGAGAGGGCTTGGGTGATTGACAGTAAAAAAGAATCTGAGCTTAATACTGAGCAAGAAGTGGAACCATTTCATCTCTCTACTAGAGAAGACTACAGAGCCCCATTCGTTGCAGAGGCTGTTGTTAAACTCACATGGGCAGTAATAGAAAGGTGCCAAACTTTACCAAGCATTAATCTCAAAGCAAAATTTATCAGATCTTCAGCTTGTAGGATTTTGTGGTACTTCATTGATATGTTGTGTCAGCATTGCAAGGAAGCAGAAGTCATATCCTGTGGTGCAGAAAATGATGCCTTGATGAGAGTATGTGGATCTATTAATGCTGCAAGATACTGTGAATCCGTTCTGCAGGAATGGAATGATGATGTGAACTTCTTGGAGATGAGAATTGCTGAAGATGATTCAGAAAACGGGGTAAGAAATATCCCGGATGACCGTATTTGCTTTTTTGGAGAACAAATAGAGTGCTTGATTGATCTAGGGACCGACTGGCTCATGGATTTAATAACTGATCTTCTGAATCATTTCAACACTCTTTCCTTGGAATATGTCCAAAACAAGGAACAGTGGAGTCTAGAACTAGAAGAGTTTGGTCAGAATAGAGTTTTGGGGACTGGGGATTTAACAATATCCACCAATTTTGCCGAAGCTTTAGATGCTTTGAGAAACAAATTCCGTGTTCTGAAGGTGGGCCTCAATACCAAAGATTTCTTGGATTTATGGAGAAGTGTTGCTGGTGGGCTTGACCATTTTATTTTTTACGGTATTCTCATGAATGATGCGAGATTCTCCAAAAGGGGGGCTGATCAATTTGAAGCTGACATGCGTGGATTGTTCCTTGTTTTCAAGCTTCTATGCCTTCGCCCTGAAGCGTTTTTTCCTCGTATCCAAGATTCTCTCAAATTGTTGGAAATGGATGAACATGATATGAAGCATTTCCATACTATTTTATTAAAGGAAAAGAAAAGTGAATGCATGCGTCTCAATGGAATTGTACACATCTCCCTAGGTGAAGCTGAGAAGATTTTGAGGAATAGGAAGTTTTGAGTGTGAAACCTCCAGCACCAGGGAGATAGAGAGGTCTGCTATTTTCTTTGGAAAATTGAAACTGTTGTATATTAGTTCTAAGATGTACAGCGTTTAGAATCTTGTACAAGGGAGGTGATGCTTATTTCCATGGATGGTAACATGGTTCATGAGCAAGGCTCAAATATCAGTATTAGGAAGCGTACCCCCCAAGGAAAGAAATAGACGTGTATTACAATATGTTGGATGCGTATGTTTAAATTTTGTATTTTATTTCCATCATTAATATAAATACTCTTATTTATTATATTTGTTTTTTAACATGATAAATATATAATTTTAGAGATGTGTTTAAATTTTTTGTAATTTTTACATTTGTATGTATTTTTAAACTTTTATTATTTAGCTATGAAATCCATTTACCCAAATAGTGTAACTATTTATCCACTATACAAACAAACAAACAATTTAGTTTTTATGTTGGGTTTGAATACATAAGTTTTGTATTGTTAAAATTACTGAGTATGGATTTAATTAGTAGAATTTATTAATGAGAAACAAAAACATTTGAAATAAAAAATCAAAGGATGAAGAATGAGAATAATTTAAATAATATTTTTTCTTTATAATCAGAGAAAGACCAAATTCAAGAGTTGGGATGTTTTAATCAAGAAAAAATCTACAAGATTTAATGAGGAAATGTGAGTTAATACCTTGAATATAGGACTTAATAAGAGGGAATCGATGAATTTATTATAAGTATAGTTCAAATTACATATTTTTCCTATTATAAAAGAGGGATCAGTTAAACAGTAGGGTTATTTTAATCAAAAAAATTCTAGAATCTAAACCTCATTCATATTTTTAATAGTAGTATGGATAGTAGTTCAAATTACATGTTTTACGGATTATAATAAAGAGGGATCAAATTCAACAATAGGGGTATTTTAGTCAAGAAAAATTCTAAAATCTAGATCTCACTCACTTGAAATAGTAATATAGATATAGATTGGTTTCTCAAAATTTTTAAAAATTGATTGGCTCCAAGAAACAACTTGCCCGGATCATTAATTTATCATGGGAAATATTTGATTAAATTATAAATACATATCTTTGAATAAAAATATCAGTTGTAAAAACTTAAATCCTAGTCACTTGTATTAAAACCAAGAAAAACGTCTAACCATAATTTTTCATAGATAATATGCATGATATTTTATTTAATGTTGTCATGGGTTAATGGGCTGACCCAATAGTTGGATAATTTGAACTATGATCTATAGCCTTTTTAGTTTTACGAATGATCATTTTTTATGGGGCTACAATAGGGTATAGCCCATTCCCATTTGGGATGACAATTTTCTCCATCCCTGCTGGTTACTCCATCTTCGGCAGGATTGGAGAATCATTTCATACCCAATTGCAATCGGGGGAGACTGGATATGCTCCTCATAGAGCGCGCCTCACAGTGACCTCATAGACACATCCCACCATGCATTGGGACATCTCCCGTACTTATATGTTATTATTCATGGGAGATGTTCCCTATGCATGATGGAATGTGCTTGTGAGGTCAGTGTGTGGCGTGCTCTATGAGGAGCAGATCCCAATTCCATTATGGGGATTGGGATGAGGAATCATGCCTCTTAGTAGGTACATAAAAGGGTTCGACTATAATATGGAAAAACTATGATATAGAGTGCAGCTCACATTGACCTCACACATCCCACCATGCATCAGGAACATCTCCCATATTTATATGTTATTATTCATGGGAGATGTTCCCTATGCATGGTGGGATGTGCCTATAAGGTCGGTGTGAGGCATGCTCTATAGGAGCAGATCCCAATTCAAATTGGGGACAGGGAGTGGGATGAGGAATCATGCCTCTTAGCAGGAACATAAAATCCAGTCTTTAACGTACATAGATTTTTCCTAGTGCAACGAATCGGCATACATAGATTTCCTTGTTCAAACTTATCTCTTATTGGCTTAAAAAAAACTTATCTATGTTAGGGAAATATATGATATGGAAAGAGTTTTGACCAATCAATCCACCCATGAATTTTGATAAATAATACTTGATTCGCTACCATGTTTATGATTCTAGTTTATTGGTCAGTTGTTTTTCGGATATCATATCTTTTCCATATCATAGTCGAACTCATTCAAGGAGTACCTTTTGAGATTTAAATTAAGGGACAAAAGCGTCCTCTCCATGTAGTTGAAACTATAAGCAAAACATGTAAACAAAGAGAGCTTTTTTTTCATCTTTCTCGTCTCCGACTACCGAAGCTTTTTGTCTCCATGAACTCAAGACTCTAGGATGTCTCCTTCTGGTTCAAGCATTATATCGATTTCTTAGTTTCCAACTTTCACTTCAGATCTTCTTTTGAAGTTTAAACTTATTTTTTTACATGTTTTTGTAATGAGGTGTGTGAGTAGGGAGGTAAGGCTATGTACGGGGGTCTCCTTGAAGGACAAAGGAAAGCCGGGAGCAGGAGGTAGGCTAAAGGATACGACGAATGAAATGATAGAATGACGATCGCGTTATGAGTTGGACCCCTATTAATAGGGAGAGATTCCGAGGTCTCGAAAGGAAGGAGCCAAAAGTGTTTGATTCCAATTAGGGAAGGGAATCTCGGATTCGGTGTCAGTTGTTTGGGAACATTGTTAGGGTTTCGCCACGTGTCTTATGAGATATCTCAAGGACAAGCTTTCCTTTTGGTTGAGGATTCTCATAATACACGCGTGCTACTTCCTTTCATGACCCTTTTAAACCTATGTGGCGTGGATGATGTCACTACTTATCTCGCGTATCCTCTTTAATCCTGCAAGGCGTCTCATCACGCACATTATTAGCGACACATGTGTTTCTTTTACTTGTTTCTGACCTGCAATGAACTTGTGCCCGTCGTAGTTGTACGATGGCTTTAAGCTCATCGCAAGTCCACGTGGGTCCTGAGCTCATTGCAGCTCATTTCATGTCATGAGTTCATCGCATGTCTACGCGGGTTCTGAGCTCATCACAAATGTGCGTGTGAATTATGAACTCATCACATGCATTCATGTTGTATTGGTTTAGAACCTTCTGTGCTCTAATGGTCTAGGTGATCATCATATACCTACAAGGTGTTCATTGGCTACTTCTTTCTACTCACTAGGGAGAGTTCTTTTTATGAGCCACTATATGATTTTCTTCTTTTTTTTTGGAGGTTCATTGGGGTCTATGGACTCATCTCTATCGAGGTGAGGGATGGAGATTGATTTTTCTCCCCAATGAGGATTGGGGTTAAGGATGAGGAATTAGTAAAAATTTGAGATTGGGAATGGGGAGTATCGTTGCCGCCCCATTGCCATTCCTATTTCCCATACCCATAACCCAAACCCTTGTAGCAATATGATTTGACCTGGGGTCTCTCTTGTAACTATTTAAAGACCTTACCAACTAAGGATACATCACAATTAACATAAGGGGAAATCCCCTAAACTATTCCTAAGTTTTAGGAAATGGACTTATACTACATACCCTTATTATTTGTAAAATCCCTTAAAGTATCCCTAGATTTTTTAACAATTGACGTCATCCTTAAAAATTATATTGAGGCTCAGTTTGAAAAGAGTACAAATACAAATATGTATAGCAAAGGGAAATTCTCTTAAACTACCCCTTAATATATTAATTAGGAAATGGACGAACTGTACCCCTACTATTTACATATTCCCTTAAAGTACCCTCAAGCTTTTTGATGGAAAAGACGAAATATCACATTTACCCCTAGGCTAAAACAAATGAAAAATAATGTGAAAAATTAAAATTCATATGAATTAGGAAATGACTGTCTTACCCTTTCGGTTTAAGTCACCTGAAAAGGTTAGACAACTTAGTTTGTCAAGTGAACAGTGTCACAACTCTCCGTCTTGTTGAAGCTCTCCGAACGCAGTGGTTGCTACGGCGTTTGGCGGTTCTGCGCCATTGAAAGGTGATGCTACTGCCTCAGGTTCCGAGGGTTGCACAAAGTACCTAGTGTCTTGTTGTTGCCTTCTCCTATTTTCCTTCTTTTTTACTGAGTTGTTTGTGGGGGAACAATCTCGAATGGATAATGGTGGCATTGACTGTCACATTCAGTGACTTTAATGTCTATAGAAAGAGGAAGGGTGTATTCCCAACAAAGGTCCCAACAATCGGCCCCAATACCTTTGCAATAGTACATTTGGAATCTTCTATAATTGTTGGGTGTGGTCAAGGATTAAAGTACCGGTATCGGGTATCGTATCAGACAACTTGGATATGAATATGCTTGGGAAACGCATGGATATGAACGAAAAATATGAAAATGCTTGAATATGCTAAGAAAATGCATACAAATTCAATAATTATATTCATAACTTTAAGTTTAATGTCAAAATAATTATAAATAATGTATAACTACATAGGGATTTTATATTTTAATGGTATATCTGAAAGAATATATTACTATTGATATAACAGAATGCATAGATATTATACAATTTTATTGATAATGCATCAATTTTTTTATTAAAATCCAAGGCACAAAACATATGCAACCATTATATTTGAATTATTATATCAATTATTTTTATTTTACTATTTTCAATTTTTAGCATCAACAAAAAAAATCAACTAAAAATTAATTTGCAAATGTTCAATAAATAATACTTTTATATTTGTAAACAATAAATATGTTTATATAAAATGTAAATAAAAATATCAATAATTTATAAAAATATATAATCTTAACTTAAAACATACCAAATCTATTAAAATTTTTAAGATGCATATCATATGAAAATTCATAAATTTTAATTACTAAAATAATTATTCCATTATTAATATTTTTATTTTTATGAATTTTTAAAATAAAAAATAAACTTTTATTTAAATGTGGATTAGTGTATTTGATAGATTCAATTTATATTATATTCTCAAATATTTTATCTTTGTAATTAATAAATGCATTGTTATTTAATGCAAATTAAAATATTAATTAATAATTTATAAAATAATTATTATAATTTGTCAAGTCTACACAAATAATTATAAGTATTAAAATAATTATTCCATTAATAATATTTTTATTTGTATAAATTTATTTAAATTAAAAATCATTCATATATATGTGGATTTGATAAATTATTTATTTTATTGGTTTATAAAATAATAATTTTGAATATTATTCTTTTTAATTTGTACTTGGAGTTATTGAATATATTATTTGTTCAAATTAAATATAAGAATTAATTTTAGTAAATGATAATTTATTTCACTTATTATATTGAAATAGAAGGTGACTTGATGGTTAGATCCTTGCGTTCCTAGATGCTAGGCAACCTGGGTTTCAGGGATCAAATCATGTTAAATCCCTTTTTCTAGTGAAGCACTTTTCTTTTAAACTCAAATTTGATACGCCTTTATATCAGTGCATATCGGCCAAAACTGTGTGATACGTATTGGTACGCATGACTAATACAGATACAGTGCCAATCGTGGTGTTTCTCGTATCCTCCCCTACCAATACCGATACGATACGCCTTGTATCGGGCATATCGTATTTGATATTTTAATCCTTGGGTGTGGTGGTTGGACCTTGTGTTGGGGGCTTCATCCCAACAATCATGTGCATGTGTATGGAAAAGACGCTCGTTCATGTGTTTATATTGTTGTTTAGGCTAGTTCTTTTGTATATAGGCACGTGTATTCGATATAAAGCCTGAATGGTTGGACCCATGTTTTAGCTGTTTTGAATAGGTGATTGGTGTATGCCTACCTTCTCAAAGATCCATAAATGGTTGTTTAGCACTCTCTTAGAGATCCTTAAATAGCTGCTACCCCATGTGTACAAACTAATTTAAATTTGTATAATAAGGGCAAGCAATATATAAGAGGTGATAAAAATGGGCTTGCATACTATGCTTATGTTTTAGCATGTTTATCTCTATGTTTATCACCCTACACAATAATTACACAGTGGGGTTATAACCTATGTTAATGTTAAGTGTTAAGCTTGGGGTTAGACACCATGTGTTTTAGCATGTTTATCTATATGATTATCACCCAACACATTAATTACACAGTGGGGTTATGTTTAATTACACCATGTTTATGTCTATGTTTTAGCATGTTTATCTCTGTCTTAACCTTTTATGTTTATGTTAAGCATGTTTATCTATATGTTGATGTTAAGCTTGTTTAATGGCATGGTTATCAACACTTACACAGTGGGGATATACCCTATATTTATGTTAATCATGTTTAGCTCTATGTTAATGTTAAGCTTGTTTAGTGGTATGACTATCAACACTTACACAGTGGAGTTATACCCTATGTTTATGTTAATCATGTTTAGCTTTATGTTGATGTTAAGCTTGTTTAATGGTATGATTATCAAGACATTGTTGTTAGGGTGTATATGGCTTAGGGGTCCCCTAAACCATATTATTTGACTTCGGGTGTATTCAAGACAAACATACTAAAATGATGAGATGCCCCATAGGGGGTTCGTTAAACCATATTATTTGAGATAGACACACTTATGTAGGTGAAATTCTACATAGGTGTTCATGCATAGGGGGTTCCATATTCATGCATTTCATGTAGGTGAAATCCTGATTCATTTAGGTGCACCCCATTGTGTAATTAATCCTGATTCATTTAAGCTTGTTTAGTGGTATAATTATCAAGACATTGTTGTTAGAGTGCATATGGTTTAAGGGACCCCTAAAACCTATTATTTGACTTGGGGTGTATATAGGATTTTTTTAGTTAGGGAAAACAAATTATATGTTTGATTTTTTAACTGGGTCCCCTAAACCATATTATTTAACTAGGGGTGCAATTTGGGTGAGCCTAACCCGAGCCTTCCAAATTCTTGGTCTTTGGGATGGGTCTGGGCCCAAAAGATTGGGTTTTTAAAATTTTTGAGCTGGGCTCGGGCCTAGCCCTTAGGAATCCCAAACCTGACTCTCACCCAACCCAATCTTATCCCAACCCGAGCTTGTTCTGATTATATACATGTATATGTGCAGGGTGTGTATGGGACAGATACCCACTTTTTTTCTTTTGTTTGGGAAAGCAGATAATGTGTTTGATTTAGGGTGTATGTATGGTTGTTGGACTGCATTCATGTAAATGTATATATATTCTATTGCATAATTAATGTTGATATGGACTTGCATATGTCACATAACTCTTCTATTTCATTTAGTTGCACTCCATGTAAATTGTAATTAACCGTTGTCTAAACAAGTCATTATCCATGTTTGTGGTTTGGAATTGTGTTTTCATTTGTAGGGTATGGGTGGTGGCAAGTATATGTTTATTGAAAATTATGATGGAGAGTGGAGGACAAAGAATGGGAATCTGGAATATGTTAATGGCCATGTAGGGTATGTAGACAATGTTGATAGTGATAGAATTTGCTACCTTGACATTCTTGACGACTTTTGTGGATTAGCTGATATACCTACTAGCAGTATGGTAACCATTAAATACAAAATACCTGGTTGTGAGCTAAAAGAGATTATAGGACAGTTGAGTGGTGAAAGTTGTTGGCAATGTTTTTCATCCATGGGAGCTTGCGTTAGATTTTGTTCTATGTCACTTATGTAGAAGCCAAAAGTATTAATCCAATTCAAGGAGATGATAGAGATGAAGTAGAATTTGTTGATTTAGGTGATTATGGTGAGCAAGCTGATGAAACCGGATATGAGGTAGAGGGGGATGAATATAATGAAGAGGAAGATGATTATGTTGAAGATTATGTAGGAGAATATGATGATGAATTTTCACATGAAGGATCTAAAGATGAAGGAGAGGATGATGGTGGTGGTAATGAAGGCATTGGTAATGGGGTTGATGGTAATGTGAATGATCTGTTGTCTAATTATGAACCTGTCAGTGATTATGAGAGTCCAACAAGTTCATGTGATGGGAAGGTGAAAAAGAGGAATAGGAGGAATGATAATGAATTTGACTTTGAACATCTAAGATTCTAAGTAGGTATGGAGTATGTCAATGTTAAGGAATTCAAAGTTTCCTTTAGACAATATTGTGTGGTTAAAGACATTGAGATTATAAGAAACAAAATGAACAGAGTAGGTTCACTACAATTTGTGTTGGTGAGGGATGCAAATGGAGGATACATGTGTCTCTTAGTCATGATGGAGGTAGTTTTTTTTGTGAATACTCTTGAAGATAATCACACTTGGATTTCAACAAAAATGGAGGAATATTTGTGTGTGTGGATGCAGACATGTCAGTTCATGCACTTAGGGCTGAGATTAAAAAAGTGTTTGGAATAGAGGTATATTGGAAGAAAATTCATAGGGCCAAGTTAAAGGCCTTTGATAGGATTAGAGAGTGTTTGAATCAGTCATATACTAGGCTGCCTCAGTACAGTATTGTATTGTATAGTTTTTACTGATCGAAAAAAATAGTATTGTATAGTTTTGTTGGCTAGCAATCTGGGGTTAGTTGTAAAGTTACATGCCCCACTTGCTTCAAAAGGAGACTTAGTTGGGACCTTTAAAAGATTGTTCATTTGTCTAGGAGGAACAAAGAGGGGATTCTTGGGGCGTTATTGGTTTGGATGGCTGTCACATGAAGACTGGTTTCTTACAAAGAAAGTTGGCTAGGAAGATTATAGCATATTCTTCTATAGAAGTTGAGAACAAGGAAAATTGGTTATGGTTTCTCACAAAGCTAAGAGATGCCTTGGGTATCGATGACCCACATAAGTGGACTTTTATATTTGATAGGCAAAAGGTATATGCCATATTGCTATAACTCTAATCTCATCTATATCATTGAACCACATGTTATTGTATTGTATCAACTTATTATATAATTATTTCCATTGACTTGTTAATTTCCTTACTGTAGATGCTTTTCACTAAACATAGTGGTAGGTGTTTTTTGATATATGCCTAGTACTAAAAGTAGTAGTTGATGTTTACTAATATATACATAGTACTAATAGTTGTTGGTGTTTTCTAACAGGGGATAGTTGATGGTGTCCATACATGCATGCCTGGAGCTAACCATAGGTTCTGCCTAAGGAACTTATACGACAATTTTAAGAAGATATTGAAAGGCAAGTCACTGAAAGATGTTGTTTGGGTTTCTGGTAGGGCTTACACACAGGTTGTGAAGAGTTTGTCACAGGATGGTTATGACTGGCTTCGCAGAGTCCTTTAGGAAACATGGTCTAGGCATGCTTTTGATCCAATAGTTAAGTCAGATGGCTTTAACCAATAATTGGACTGAATCGTTTAACTCATGGATTGGGGAGGCCAGGGCAAAGCCAATTGTTTAGATGTTGGAAGACATTCGTAAGAGATGGATGGAGAAGATTACTGAAAGCGTGATAAAGTCAACACCTTCAATGGTGATGTGCTGCCAAGGGTATAGAGTGTCATTGACAGAAGAAGAAAAGAAGCTAGGTAATACACATTTACATGTTTTTTTCTAACATTTTGTCTATTTTGAATGGTCAATGCATATTATTCTAAGCATGGTTACCTATGCATGCTAGGAATGTGAGGGTTATTGGCCACATGAGTATTAAAATTTAGGCAGTGATCTAGTTGACCATGTGACTAGAATGGATGCCAAAACATGCACATATAGAGTATGCGATGTGGCATCCCATGTAAACATGCACTAGCTATGTTGACATTCACCAGGGGCATACCCAAGGACTTTTGTGATAGGGAATTCCATCGATAGACTTACAAAAATGTGTATAGAAACTTTGTGCATGCTATCTCTGTTAGACAGTTATGCCCTTAGTTTCAATCCGATTGATGTATCTTCTGACATTTATTGTTAATGAATAAATTACATAATTGATTCATGTCATTGTGGTGTATTTATGTGTAATACCGTTAAATCGGAGACTTATGAGACTCGTGTTAATTTAGAATCTTTACAGTCGTTGGATAGATCTAGGGAGATTTAACCTGCCAAGGGTAACACTGATGTGCCGCCAAGTTGGTTGGGGTGGCTTGTCTCAGCTGCCAAGGTGAGACTTGAGGTACATGTAGTGTGGGTTTTCTTGAAACCCTGAACCGGACCAAATTTCAGTATTGCCTTAGACCTTGGAGATAGATGGGCAAAACTAGAATGTTACACTTGACCCTTAGACTCAATTATGTTACTACGCTAGGTGTCGGATTGGGTTGCCTTTGATATGCTAATCAGTGAGATCCTTAGGAGGGGTCAAAACCTAGGTATGTTGGGACAGTCCAAGAATTCACCTGAGTAGGTGATCATAGTGACAGGATCAGCCCCTTTGTCAGACAAAGTGAATGATCGGGGAATGCACTCTCTCTGATGGAAACCTAAACTGCCAGCAGTTGATTTCAAACGCTGATATTTGTTTTGCAAAATATATTTCTATAGAGATATACATACATACATACATATATATATATATATATATATATATATATATATATATATATATATGGTTTCAAAATGTTTGCAAAAGATTTTAATTCCTGGGGTACATGTGATTAGAGAGTCACCACTGTTCCTTGCAGCTGAGGGAGAGGTCCTCTCTTATCAGGCAGTGCTTGATCATTATGGGCTGAGAGGTTAAGTGTAAGACCATTGAGGGTAATACCTGATGGGCTAATCTTGCATCTTCCCACAGTCCTTGGGTTTTCATAAGGTGGCTGGACCCAATGACCATTTAGTGTAAATGTTGGGCCCATTAAGAGCCCATGGTGATAGACTCAGGGGCTCACCGTCTCCTATAGTGAATTCGGCCAGGCCTTGTAACAAATGTTTGGGTCTCACTGTTAGACAGTTTTGTATGCCCTTAGCTTCAATCAGAATGATGTACTTTATGAGTTTATTGTAAATGAATAAAGATACATATTTGATTCATGTTCCCTTGGTATGTTTCTGTGTAATACCCTTAAACTGGACACTTAATGAGACTCGTGTTAGTTTAGAATGTTCACAGCCAGTGGGTCGGTCTGGGGAGACCTGTCCTGATAAGGCTAACACTGTAGTGCCACCAAGTCGGTTGGGGTGGCTTGTCTCAGCTGCCAGGGTGAGATCCTAGGCACATACAATGTAGGATTAATTGAATCTTTGAACTGGACCAGATTTCCAGTATTGCCCTGGACCTTGGAGATTGATGGGCAAAACTGGAAAGTTACACCCGACCCCTAGACTCGATTATGATACTGCACTATGTGTCGGATTGGGCTATCTTTGATGTACCAATCAGTGAGATCCTTAGCGGGGGTCAAAACCTGGGTATGTTGGGACAGTCCGAGAATTCATCTGAGTGGGTGATCATAGTGACAGGATCAGCCCCTTTGTCGGACAAAGGTAATGATCGGGGATGCACTCTCACTGATGGAAACCAAGACTGCCGGCAGCCGATTTCAACCGTTGAGATTTGTTTTGCAAAATATATTTTATATAAGATATAAAAGTATATATATATGGTTTCTAAATTGTTTGCAAGAAGGTTTTAATTCCTGGGATCCATGTGAGTGGAGAATGCAACACTGTTCCTTGCAGCCGAGGGAGAGGTCCTCTCTTGTCGGGCAGTGTATGATCATTATGGGCTGAGAGGTTAAGTGTAAGACCATTGAGGATAATACCTGATGGGCTAATCTTGCATCTGCCCACAGTCCCTGGGTGTTACAAGGTGGCTTGGCCCAGGGACCTCTTAGGGTAAGTGTTGGGCCCGTAGAGCCCATTTGATGGGTTTCAGGGGGTGCACTGTCTTTAACAGTGTATTCGGCCAGGCCTTGTAACAAAGGCTGGGCCGAACCCATGTGGCTGATGTGTAGATCAATGCTTGGGTCCCACGCCATACAAGGAAGCCCAACTGGGCAGCAGTTAAGAGGGTTAAGTGAGCACATAATCTTAATGGGCCTAAAGCCCATTTCGAACTGGGCTGTTTATTTAGTTAATAAAGGGGCGAAATCTGAAGTGGATCAGCTAATAGGATTGGGCTTAGACCCTATCCACTTAGAGAGTCCAAGATCTAAATAAGATTTAGATCTGGAAACCTCCTAATCAGATTAGGAGATGGCTGATCTGATCTCCAGATAAGATAAGGATTATCCCTTATCACTTAAAGGGACTTCTAACCCAAATATGATTTGGATTAGCAACTCCTAATCTGATTAGGAGCTGATCCCTTTAAGATTATAAAAGAAGAAGGGGGCGGTAGCCTAAAACACACACAGATCATCAGGTTTTCTTTAGTGCTGAAATCAAGAAGAGAGAATTCTGCTCCCTGCAAATACTCTCTTGCCGCCTCCCTGTTCTTGCCGCCCTGGTTGCCAGTTCGATCTCCACTTGTGGGAGAAGTCAAGATTGGATCTTGACATCAGTCCTTTGAGAAAGGATTGAAAAGAAGCTGTGCTCACGTACCATCTTGCTGATTCTTGCGAAGGACAGAGTTCTTGGAGAAGAACACTGCTGATTCTGCTCCACCTACACTGCGCCATCTTCAGTGGGAGCAGTCTTTGGATCCTTCCTTGGGCGTGAACACCTTCGTTGGGAGATATTATTTCTCCGTATCTGGTATAATCCTTCCCACTCCTTTTTGGTTCAGATCTGGTTCAGTTTATGGTTCAGAATTGATCCTTGAAAATATGATTTTCTAAATGGGGAATACGATTCCCAGTTGAAGGGAGAGAAAAATTTTTGAAATTCGCCCCTTATTCCGCAATCTTTTGGGCGTCCATAGGATGGATCTCTCATCCCTTATGTGGTATCAGAGCCAGGTTCAAATCTTGAACCATCTAGTTTCAGATCTGAACCTGCGCAAATGGGGCAGAAGGTGTTCTACCCAATTTGCGCAGATATGGGTTTTGGGAAATTTGTTCCCAAAATTAATGGGCGAATAATCTGAAATTAATTTTATATAAATCTAATTATTATTTAGAATTGTTCTTTATGATTTTCTTGATTTATGGGCTGTTCGTACAAGAGGAGATCGAAATCTTGGTTTGCGCAGGGAACCTGCAAGATTTGCAGTTTCTTGATTTATTTATTACATTTGGTCTGTAAATAATTTTTTTTTCTAGACTCAATGTATAGGTATTCGATCTGATGTAATTATTAATAGAAATAGGATTTCTATTTATTTTAATTTTGGATCGAAGATGGCGGCGCAGAAAGGGAGATTTCGCAGAGAAGAAGATTTCGCAGATGGGAGAATCGATATCTGTGATTTGCAGTTTGTGAAACTGCATTCTGTGATCTAACCTCTGTTTTGCAGGATGGATTGTGCGAACAGCCCTGATTTACTGATTGTTGTTTTTCTTTTATCAGTAATTAATTTCAGATTATTTTCTTGAATTAAAGATTTAATTAAAGATCAAACCCTAGACCCATTCGAACCAAGATTGGTTCAAACTGTTTGGACCGAATCTAGGGTTTAATCAAGGCTGAAAGTCAGCCCTAATTTCCCACTAATGGGCCTAAGGATTGATATTTAATTAAATGGTTAATTCGGCCCAACCTGTAAAGCCTAGTTTTAAACAGTTAAAACTGCTAAAAGCCCACTTAACCCTTAAAGCTATATGGGTTGAACCATTCGGCCCATATGCCTGAATATTATTAATGGTTAATATTATGGATTTAAAATGGGCTTCAAATGGGCTTTACAGATAATTAATTGATTGGATCAATTTTTCCCTGCATGTGATGTATGGATGTGTGATGTGCTACGTACATGGGCATGGTGTCCCTTTCGACAGTGGCTCTTTCGCACACCATGGCTGAATGCACATCATTGCCATGGTGTCCCTTTTGGTCATTGGATGATCTCCCTCAGTGGTGGGCCCCACACCTCATCATGAGGTCTCGTGCGGAACCCTAGCCGATTTAGGCCCACCAAAATCTGGCTTTATGAAAGTCAGTAGGAGCCACTTTGGTTTGACCTAAAGTTAGAACTAGGGCGTAATTATCTGTTCCCTCCAGACAATATGAGTGCATGTGATAGGGAGATGAACTCTCTAAAGGCCTTCCATCATTAGTACAAGGATGGGTCCTTCAGTAAAGAGGAAACGCACCCGAAAATGGGCTATCCATTTGCTGTTGGGCTCGTCTAAGTGTTTCATAAGATGATAGGGGCATCATAGACCGATGTGGGAGGGGCTTCACCAGAAAATGGGAACTCTCTCACGGTACCTTGGCGTTCACGAATATGATGGGAAAGCACTCAATGGACAGAAAGGTTTACCTGAAAACGGCTCTAAACCTTGTCTGACAGAGGCCAAAGGGAAAACTCATATGATGAGTGGATATGATCCTTCACAGAAAGGTGGTGGGGTTATGCAGCTGAAACAGTTGGCTTCATGCACCCTATGTGATTTCCCACATTTCCAGAGACAACCCGTGGTCTCCGTCACTGAGAAAGGAGGGAAATCTCAGAGACGAATAAATGGAAATGGATCGTAGATTAAAATCCATATCTATGAAATGAACATGAATCAAATTAGGTCGTGGACTGATGTTTGCTCTTTTATCAGAAAATGGCAAACGGATCCTTTGCAAAGCTACTTGATGACAACAAGTTGAAGGGCCCAAACTATGCTGACTGGTATGGAAACCTTATGCTGGTCCTTGCTTCTGAAAAACTTGACAAAGTGGCAAAGAGTCCTGCCCCGGAGCGTCCGGGAGATAGGGCTTCTAAGGCCCGAAGGAGAGACTATCAAGAATGGGAGGAGAAAAACTCCCTTGCCCGGTGTTACATCATTGCCTCCTTGGACAATCCGATACAGAGGCAGTTCGATCAGATCGAACTTGCCAAAGACATATTGGACAGTCTCAGGACAATGTATGAAGAGCAGAATCGTTCTACTCGACAAAAGGTCTTGAAACAGTTCATGACCACACAAATGTCCAAGGGTCAACAAGTTCACGACCATTGTCTTCGGATGATGGGATACATCAATGAACTAGAGGCTCTTGGATCCGGGCTGGACCTTGCAACCCAGATAGATGCTATCCTTTACTCTTTGCCTCCTTCCTTTAATCCGTTCATCATGAACTATAACATGAACAAGCTGAATGTCAGCTTACAAGAGCTCAGCAATATGTTGCAAAGAGCTAAAGAACTGATTAAAAAGGATGAGCCTGTAGCCATGCTTGTTGAAGCTGGCAAGACAGGCAAGAGAAAAAGGAAGGCAAAGAAGCCTCATAAGAAAGCCACTAAAAGCAAGAAGCAGAAGAAAGACAAAGCATCGGATGCCTGTCACTTCTGCAAGAAGACCGGCCATTGGAAAAGGAATTGTCCTGCCTACCTGGAATCCAAGAAAGGTAACTTCGAAACTTGTGTTATAGAAACCAATTTATTGGTAGCTTCTGCGTCCTGGTGTATTGACTCCGGGGCTTCAACTCATGCGTGTAACTCACTGCAGGGGTTCAAGGTAAGCAGAAGGTTGAGTGAAGGAGAAGTCACACTCTACTTGGGGACTACTGCAACTGTTGCAGCCGCGGCCATAGGAACCGTGGAATTATATTTTAGAGAAGGAATAATTGTACTGAAAGATTGTCTTTATGTACAAAATTTAAGAAGAAATTTGATTTCTGTCTCAAAACTGTGTGCAGATGGTTATTCTGTCTTCTTTAGTAATACGATTACTATTAAAAGAAACAACAGATTCATCGCATACAGGGAACTGGAGAACGGTCTCTATGTTCTACATCCTTCTCTAGAAACTAACATAACCGAAACCACGTCGGTTGAAAACCCCAAGAAGAGAGCCCGTGATACAGTTAATCCCACGTGTCTGTGGCATTACCGACTTGGCCACATCGGTGTTGACCGAATCACAAGGTTGGTAAAGGATGGTCCTTTGGATTTTCTAGCTGTAGAAGATCTTCCCACCTGTGAGCCTTGCCTACAAGGCAAGATGACGAAACGGCCATTTAGTGGTAAGCTTAAAAGATGTACAGGCGGACTTGACCTAATACATACTGATGTATGTGGTCCCCTGAGTGTTAGGACACGAAATCAACACGTGTATTTCATCACCTTCATAGATGATTTTTCACGATATGGTTACGTGTACCTAATGAGACACAAGTCTGAATCCTTTGAAAAGTTCAAAGAGTTTAGACAAGAGGTCGAGAAACAGTTAGGGAGAGAAATTAAAGCCCTTCGATCAGATCGAGGTGGCGAATATCTCTCTGACGAATTCAGGGACTACTTAAAGGACAATGGGATAGTATCACAATTAGCTCCTCCTGCTACCCCACAACTTAACGGTATTTCAGAGAGGAGGAATAGGACCTTATTAGATATGGTCCGGTCGCTTCTCATACACTCAGAGTTACCCACATCCTTTTGGGGTTACGCATTAGAGACTGCAATTTACGTGTTGAATCGGGTTCTAACCAAATCGGTTCCGAATACTCCATATGAACTTTGGACCGGAAAGAAACCAAGTGTCAGACACTTGAAGATTTGGGGTTGTCCAGCACACGTTAAAAGAACGAGTGCAGACAAGTTGGAATCTAAGACCAGCTGTTGCCTATTTGTAGGCTACCCAAAAGGCTCTGTAGGTTACCTTTTCTATGACCCAAGTGAGCAGAAAGTGTTCTGCAGTCGAAATGCACAATTCTTGGAAACCGACTATATCCTGGACACCCATCGTCAGGAAGTTGTTCTTGATGAGGAGAGCTCAGGAGCAGTGGGAGATGTCCCACAAGTTCCAAGTAGTGACCAACTTAGAAGATCCACTCGGGCATCCAGGCCACCAGTCCGTTATGGTTATGACCAGGATAGTTGCTTGGTGGAAACCTTGACTAGTGAGGAGGATCCCGTGACTTACGCGGAAGCTATGTTGGACATAGATTCCCAGAAGTGGGTGGAGGCCATGAGAGCAGAGATGGACTCAATGGAGGCCAATGGAGTCTGGACTCTAGTAGATCCACCCTCCGGGGTAAAAGCAATCGGTTGCAAATGGATTTACAAGAGGAAGAAGGGCCCCGATGGCAGGATTGAGACCTTCAAGGCTCGTCTAGTGGCGAAAGGGTACACTCAGAAAGAAGGCATCGATTATGAGGAAACCTTTTCGCCTGTGGCCATGCTTAAATCCATTAGGATCCTGCTAGCTGTAGCAGCATACCATGATTATGAGATTTGGCAGATGGATGTCAAAACTGCATTCCTGAATGGAGATCTTACTGAAGATATTTATATGCAGCAGCCGCAAGGCTTCATTGCTGTAGGTCAGGAAAACATGGTATGTAAACTTAATAGATCCATTTATGGACTTAAGCAAGCTTCTAGAAGTTGGAACATCCGTTTTGACTCTGCTGTCAAATCGTTTGACTTCAAACAGAATCCGGATGAACCCTGTGTCTACAGGAAGTTCAGTGGAGATAAGGTTGCCTTCTTGGTTCTATATGTAGATGACATTCTACTCATTGGGAATGATGTAGGAATGTTAATTGCAGTGAAAGTATGGTTTTCGCAGCAATTCTCCATGAAAGATCTTGGAGAAGCCTCCTATATACTGGGTCTTCGACTCTATAGAGATAGATCGAAGCGGATAATTGGATTATCCCAATCTGCTTATATTGACAAAATAGTCAAAAGATACAGCATGGAAAACTCCAAGAAAGGAAATGTTCCTTTCAGGCACGGAGTCACTCTCTCCAAGAAGATGTCTCCCAAGACTTCTGAGGAGATTGATGGCATGAAAGACATTCCCTATGCCTCTGCCGTAGGGAGCTTCATGTATGCCATGCTGTGCACTCGTCCTGACATTGCTCAGGCAGTGAGTGTAGTAAGCAGATTTCAGGCCAACCCAGGGCAGGAGCATTGGACTGCTGTGAAAAACATACTTAAGTACCTTCGAAGGACAAAAGAGTTTTGTTTGGTGTTCGACGGTAGCTCACTATAGATCCAGGGGTTTACAGATGCCGATTTCCAGTCAGACCCAGATGATAGAAAGTCTTCATCTGGATATGTTTTTACGATAGGATCATGTGCTGTTTGCTGGAAAAGCAGCAAACAAGGGTCCACTGCAGACTCCACGACCGAGGCCGAATACATTGCCGCAAGTGAGGCTGCCAAAGAAGCTGTGTGGATGAAGAAGTTCGTTCACGAGTTGGGAGTTGTTCCGTCCAGCACATCACCCATCCCATTGTTGTGTGACAACAATGGAGCCATTGCTCAGGCTAAGGAGCCACGAGCCCACTCGAAGTCGAAGCACATCGAGAGCAAGTACCACGTACTGCAGGAGATTGTTGGTAGAGGGGACGTCTTGATTCAGAAGGTAGCGTTAGTGGAAAATGTAGCAGACCCATTGACAAAGCCACTATCATAGAAAGTGTTTGAGAAACACGTGGAAAGCATGGGACTCCGGCTAGTACCTGATTGGACCTAAGTGCAAGTGGGAGCTGTTAGACAGTTTTGTATGCCCTTAGCTTCAATCAGAATGATGTACTTTATGAGTTTATTGTAAATGAATAAAGATACATATTTGATTCATGTTCCCTTGGTATGTTTCTGTGTAATACCCTTAAACTGGACACTTAATGAGACTCGTGTTAGTTTAGAATGTTCACAGCCAGTGGGTCGGTCTGGGGAGACCTATCCTGACAAGGCTGACACTATAGTGCCACCAAGTCGGTTGGGGTGGCTTGTCTCAGCTGCCAGGGTGAGACCCTAGGCACATACAAGGTAGGATTAATTGAATCTTTGAACTGGACCAGATTTCCAGTATTGCCCTAGACCTTGGAGATTGATGGGCAAAACTGGAAAGTTACACCCGACCCCTAGACTCGATTATGATACTGCACTAGGTGTCGGATTGGGCTATCTTTGATGTACCAATCAGTGAGATCCTTAGCGGGGGTCAAAACCTGGGTATGTTGGGACAGTCCGAGAATTCATCTGAGTGGGTGATCATAGTGACAGGATCAGCGCCTTTGTCGGACAAAGGTAATGATCGGGGATGCACTCTCACTGATGGAAACCAAGACTGCCGGCAGCCGATTTCAACCATTGAGATTTGTTTTGCAAAATATATTTTATATAAGATATAAAAGTATATATATATGTTTTCTAAATTGTTTGCAAGAAGGTTTTAATTCCCAGGATCCATGTTAGTGGAGAGTGCAACACTGTTCTTGCAGCCGAGGGAGAGGTCCTCTCTTGTCGGGCAGTGTATGATCATTATGGGCTGAGAGTTTAAGTGTAAGACCATTGAGGATAATACTTGATGGGCTAATCTTGCATCTGCCCACAGTCCCTGGGTGTTACAAGGTGGCTTGGCTCAGTGACCTCTTAGGGTAAGTGTTGGGCCCGCAGAGCCCATTTGATGGGTTTCTGGGGGTGCACTGTCTTTAACAGTGTATTCAGCCAGGCCTTGTAACAAAGGCTGGGCCGAACCCATGTGGCTGATGTGTAGATCAATGCTTGGGTCCCACGCCATACAAGGAAGCCCAACTGGGCAGCAGTTAAGAGGGTTAAGTGAGCACATAAGCTTAATGGGCCTAAAGCCCATTTCGAACTGGGCTGTTTATTTAGTTAATAAAGGGGCGAAATCTGAAGTGGATCAGCTAATAGGATTGGGCTTAGACCCTATCTACTTAGAGAGTCCAAGATCTAAATAAGATTTAGATCTGGAAACCTCCTAATCAGATTAGGAGATGGCTGATCTGATCTCCAGATAAGATAAGGATTATCCCTTATCACTTAAAGGGACTTCTAAACCAAATATGATTTGGATTAGCAACTCCTAATCTGATTAGGAGCTGATCCCTTTAAGATTATAAAAGAAGAAGGGGGCGGCAGCCTAAAACACACATAGATCATCAGGTTTTCTTTAGTGTTGAAATCAAGAAGAGAGAATTCTGCTCCCTGCAAATACTCTCTTGCCGCCTCCCTGTTCTTGCCGCCCTGGTTGCCAGTTCGATCTCCACTTGTGGGAGAAGTCAAGATTGGATCTTGACATCAGTCCTTTGAGAAAGGATTGAAAGGAACACTGCTGATTTTGCTCCACCTGCACTGCGCCATCTTCAGTGGGAGCAGTCTTTGGATCCTTCCTTGGGCGTGAACACCTTCGTTGGGAGATATTATTTCTCCGTATCAGGTATAATCCTTCCCACTCCTTTTTGGTTCAGATCTGGTTCAGTTTATGGTTCAGAATTGATCCTTGAAAATATGATTTTCTAAATGGGGAATACGATTCCCAGTTGAAGGGAGAGAAAAATTTTTGAAATTCGCCCCTTATTCCGCAATCTTTTGGGCGTCCATAGGATGGATCTCTCATCCCTTCACCCATGCTATACAAAGAGAGCCAACTGGGCAGCAGGTTAAGGGGTAAGTGAGCACATAAGCTTAATGGGCTTGAAGCCCAATTCGAACTGGGCTTAAATTAGTTAATTAAAAGGAGGCAAGATCTAGTGTATAATCCAATTAGGATTAGATGAAAGGATAAGATAAGTCTTATCCATTTAAGAGTACATATCCAAATATCAAATTTGGATCAAGAAACTCTCTCCTAATTAGATTAGGAGGCTGATCCAAAGAAGACTATAAATAGGGGGTGAATTCCTTAGTTTTAACACACAACAACCTGTAGAATTCTCTCCTATTCTTGCCATCCCTACCCAGTTCGATCTCCTCTTGTGAAATTGATCAAGAAAGGTTCTTGATATTTCTTTTTGGTTGAAGAAACAATCTGAAGTCATGCTCACCAGCCTCTGCTCGATTCTTGCTGAAGAATCCTGGTTCTTTCTGAAGAGCCATCCTACTGATCCTGATTCATCACACACTGTGTCATCTTCAGTGGAAACGGGTTTTGGTCTTTTCCTTGGGTGTGAATACTTTCATTGGGAGTTATTGTTACTTCATATCAGGTATATCCCTATCCTCCCTTTGGGTTTCAGATTTGGTCCTATTTTGGTTTGAAGAATGATCATTGAAAATGTAGTTTTCTAAAATAGGGAATGTGATTCCCAGATGGGAAGGAGAGAAATTTTTGAAAATTTGCCCAACCTTCTTGTAGGGTTCAACCATCCATATGATGGATCTCTCATCCCTTTAGTAGTATCAAAGCAATGGTTCAAGTCTTGAACCGAATTAAATCAGATTTGGATATGCACAAATGGGCAGTAGGCATCCTACCCGATTTGCACAATAGTGATTTTTCCTGGGAAATCGGTTCCTAGTTTTGGGCGAATGATCTGAAAATAAATCTTTATTATTCTGTTATATATTTAGAATTGTTCTACTTATATTTCTTGAATTTTGGGTTGTTCGTATGAAGGAGATCAAAATCTTTCTGTGGCGCAAGAAATCTGCGCATCTGCGTTTTTTTTTTCTATTCATTCTTGGTCTGTAATTAATTTTATTTTATTTTTTAATTTTATACAGAATGTATAGGAATTCGATTATGATGTAATATTAATAGAAAAATTAGGTTTTCTATTTTATTTCATTGAAGACGAAGCTGGAAGAGCGAAGGAGAAAATTTTGCAGATTTGGGTTCGGCAATATGCGATTTACAGTTTTGGAAACTGCAAACTGTAACTAACTTTTGTTTTGCAGGGTTGCTGCCTTACGAACAATCCTCTTGCTGTTGTTTACTGATTCTTGATTGTCATGTATCAGTTTCTTTATTTTCAGATCATGTTTCTTGAATTGGATCTTGAATTAAACATCAAACCCTAGACCCATTCGTACCAGATTGGACCAAACTAGTTGGACTGAATCTGTGGTTTGATGGGGCTGTTCTCAACCCTAAAATTTCCTTCATGGGCCGAGGATTTGATGGTTAATTGCAAAATGCAATTCGGCTCACATCTGTAAAACCCAGTTTTGATTTGTTAAAACTGCTTTAGCCCAATACAACATAAATGCTATATGGGTTGAACTGCTCTTTGCAGTTCAACCCATATACCTAGATAATATTATTTGATAATATTATGGGCTTAAATAGATTGAAAAGGTTTTTAAATTTTGATTATGGGTTTACAGTTATTGAATTGATTGGATCAATTATGGATTTCATGCATGTGATGTATGTGATGTGATGTGCTGCATACATGGGCCATAAATGCTTGGCCCATGTTAATTCAATAATGGCTCTTTTGGACACTATAGATGAATGCACATCTTTGCCATGGTGCCCTTAAGATCATTGAATGATCTCCCTTTCACAGTGGGGCCCACTTCAGTTTCTCCCCAGGAGGAACACTTTGGAACCTTAGCCTTTTTGGGCCCACTTTGAATTTAGCTTTATGAAAGTTTGTGGGAGCCACTTTGGTTGGACCTAAATCAGATCTAGGGGGTTTTCGTTCCCTCCATTAAATATAAGTGCATGTGATAGGGAATTTCATATGATGAATTCTCTAAAGGCCTTCCATCATTAGTATGAAGGTTGACTGTATTGGTGGGTGGAGATGCACCATAAAATTGGGCTATTTATCTACTAATGCAGTTGGTTGGATTGCTTCATGAGATGATAGGGGCGTCAAAGACCAATGTGGGAGGGGCCTATCCTAAAATGAAAGACTCTCTCACGGTATCTTGGTCTTCACGAACATGATGGGCGTGCACTTACTGGACAGAAAGGTTTAACCTAAAATGGTTATGAACCTTGTCTGACAGAGGCCAAAGGGAAAGCTCATAAGATGAGTGGATGAGATCCTTCACAAAAGGTGGTGGGGTTTTGCAGTTAAAATAGTTTGCTCCATGCACCCCAAATGGTTTCCCACATTTCCAGAGACAACTGTCTCCGTCATTGAGATTGGAGGGAATCTCAAAGATGCCCAAAATGGAAATGAAACATAGATTAAAATCCCTTTCTATGTAACGACATGAATCAATTAGGTTGTGGACTTATAAATCTGCTTTGCCTTTACTAGAAATGGCAAACGGAAACTTCACGAAGTTGTTGGATGATAACAAACTCAAGGGCCCTAATTATGCTGACAGGTTTCAAAACCTTATGCTGGTTCTGACGTCCAAGAAATTGGACAAAGTTGCTAAAAACCCTACTCCGGATTGTCCGAGTGACAGGGCTTTTAAGGCCCGAAGAAGAGAGTATCAAGAATGGGAAGAGAAAAATTCTCTTGCCTGGTGTTATATTATAGCCTCTTTAGACAATCCAATACAATAACAATTCGATAAGATTGAAGTGTCCAAAGATATATTGGATAGTCTAAAGACTATGTACGAAGAACAGAATCGTTCTATTCAACAAAAGGTCTTATAATTGTTTATGACGGCATAGATGATCGAGAACCAACAAGTTCATGACCATTGTCTAAAGATGATGGGTTATAACAATGAACTGGAGGCTCTCGGGTCAAGGCTAGATCATGACACCAAAATTGATGTTGTTCGCAATTCCTTACCTCTGTCCTTCAATCAGTTTATCATGAATTACAACATGAATAAGCTAAATGTTAGCCTTCTGGAATTCAACAATTTGTTGTAAAGGGCTGAAGAACTGATTAAGAAGGATAAGCCAATAGCCATGCTTGTTGAAGGTGGCAAATCGGGCAAGAAAAAGCAGAAGGCTAAAAGGAAGGCTCATAAGAAGGGTAGCAAGTCCAAAAAGCAGAAGAAAGACAAGACATTGGATGCTTGTCACTTCTACAAGCAGACTGACCACTGGAAGAGGAATTGTCCTCAATACCTGGAGACTAATAAACAAGGTATGTTCGATTCTTTCATCATAGAGACCAAATTGTTGCTCACTTCTACTTCCTGGTGTATTGACTCCGGGGGTTTGACTCATGCATGTAACTCACTGCAAGGGTTCAAGATAAGCAGAAGACTGAGTGATGAATGAGTGATATCTTACTTGGGGACTTCTACAATTGTTGCAGCTACGACCATAGCCATTGTTGAATTAATTTTCAGAGAAGGGATTATTGTACTGAAAGATTGTCTTTTCGTACCTAATTTAAGAAGAAATTTGATTTCTATCTCAAAATTGTGCATGGATGGTTATTTTATTTTGTTTAGTAATGTGATTACTATTAAACGGAATAACAAATTCCTAGCATATGAGGAACTTGAGAATGGTCTCTATGTTCTTCATCCCTCTTTGGAAACCAACATTACTGAAACTACGTCGGAAATAATCCCCAAGAAAAGAAACTGTGATACATTTAGTCACGCGTGTCTATGGCATTACCGAGTTGGCCACATTAACATAGATCGTATCACAAGGTTGGTAAAGGATGGTCCTTTGGATTTTCTAACCGTAGAAGATCTTCCAACCTGTGAACCTTGCCTTCAGGGTAAGATAATGAAGCGACCATTTAATGGTAAGCCTGAAAGATCTACAGGCACACTTGAACTGATACATACTGATGTATGTGGTCCCTTGAATGTTATGACACAAAATCAGCACATTTATTTCTTAACATTTACCGATGATTATTCTCGGTATGGTTACGTGTACCTAATGAGACATAAGTCTGAATCCTTTGAAAAGTTTAAGGAGTTCAGACAAGAATTCGAGAAACAATTAGGGAGAGAAATTAAAGCCCTTCGATCAGATCGAGGTAGTGAGTATCTCTCTAACGAATTCAGGACTACTTAAAGGACAATGGGATAGTATCATAATTAGCCCTTCCCGCTACACCATAGTTAAACGATGTGTCGGAGAGGAGGAACCGGACCCTATTAGATATGGTCCGGTCACTTCTCGTCCACTCAGAATTACCTACATCCTTTTGGGGATACGCATTGGAGACTGCGATTTACGTGATGAATTGGGTTCCAACCAAATCCGTTCCAAAGACTCCCTATGAGCTTTAGACCAGTAAGAAATCAAGTGTGAGACACTTGAAAATTTGGGGTTGTCCAACACATGTTAAAAGAACTAGTGCTGACAAATTGGAATCTAAGACTAGTCGTTGCCTATTTGTAGGTTACCCCAAAGGCTCTGTAGGTTACCTATTCTATGATCCGAAAGAACAAAAGGTGTTTTGTAGTCGAAATGCCTATTTTTCAGAAGAAAATTACATCTTGGAGAATCTTCAGCAAGAAATTTTTCTTGATGAGGAGAGCCCAGGAGTAGTGGAAGATGTCCTACAAGCTCTAGATACTCAACCTAGAAGATCTACCTGAGTATCCAGGCCTCCAGTTCATTATGGCCATGACCAAGAAAGTTGACAAGTGACGAGGATCCCACGACTTATGCGGAAGCTATGTTGGACATAGATTCCCTGAAGTGGGTAGATGCCATGATAGCCGAGATAGACTCGTTGGAGACCAACGAGGTCAGGACTCTTGTGGATCCACCCTCTGGGGTGAAAGCAATTGCTTGCAAATGGATTTATAAGAGAAAGAAGGGCCTAGATGGTAACATTGAGACCTATATAGCTCATCTTGTGGCGAAAGGGTACACTCAGAAAGAAGGAATCGACTATGAGGAGACCTTTTCGCTGGTGGCTTTGTTAAAGTCTATTAGGATCTTGCTAGCTATAGTAGCATACCATTTACTACGAGATTTGGCAAATGGATGTCAAAACCGCGTTCCTGAATGGAGATCTTACTGAAGAAATCTATATGCAACAACCGCAAAGATTCATTGCTATTGGTCAGGAACACATGGTATGCAAACTTAACCGATCCATATATGGACTGAAGTAGGCTTCTTGGAGTTGGAACATCCGATTTGACTCTACTGTCAAACAGTTTGACTTTGAGCAAATTCCAGATGAACCCTGTATTTACAAGAAGACCGGTGGGGATAAGGTTACGTTCTTGGTTTTGTATGTAGATGACATTTTACTCATTAGGAATGATGTAGGAATGTTAACTACGGTGAAAGTATGGCTTTCACAACAATTCTCCATGAAAGATCTTGGAGAAGCCACCCATATCTTGGGACTTCGTCTCTATAGAGATAGATCAAAGAGGATAATAGGATTATCCCAATCTACTTACAATGACAAAATAATCAAGAGATACAGTATGAAGAACTCTAAGAAAGAAAATGTTCCTTTTAGGTACGGAGTCACTCTCTCCAAGGGTATGTCACCCAAGACTTTTGAGGAGATTGAGGGAATGAAGGAGATTCCCTATGCCTCAGCCATAGGGAACATCATGTATGCTATGCTGTGCACTCGTCCTGACATTGCTCAGGTAGTGAGTGTGGTAAGTAGATACCAGTCTAACCCAAGACAGGAACACTAGACAATTGTGAAAACATATTGAGATACCTTCGAAGGATAAAAAGAGTTTTGTTTGATATTCAATGGTAGTTCACTATAGACCATTGAGTATACTGATACCGACTGGCAGTTAGATCCAGATGGTAGAATGTCTACATTTGGTTACATCTTTATGATGGGGTCTTGTGTAGTAAGAATAGCAGATTCCACAACCCAAGTCAAGCACATTGCCGTAAGTGAGGCTACCTAATAAATGAAGGTGTTCATTTTAGAATTTGGAATTCAACACATCACCCATTCCACTATTGTGTGACAACACTGGATCTACGGGAGATTGATGTTAAAAGGTAGCATCAGCGGAGAATGTGGCAGGCCCATTGACTAAGCCACTGACACAGAAAGTGTTTGAGAAACATGTGGAAAGTATGGGACTCCGGCTTATACCCGATTGGACCTAAGTGCAAGTGGGAGTTGTTAGACAGTTATGCCCTTAGCTCCAATCAGATTGATGTATCTTTTGACATTTATTGTAAATGAATAAAGTACATAATTGATTCATGTCATTGTGGTGTGTTTATGTGTAATACCCTTAAACTGGACACTTATGGGACTCGTGTTAGTTTAGAATCTTCACAGTTATTGGATAGATCTGGGAGATTTATCCTACCAAGGCTGACACTGATGTGTCGCCAAGTTGGTTGGGGTGGCTTATCTCAGCTGCCAGGGTGAGACATGAGGTACTTGCTGTGTGGGTTTTCTTGAAACCCTGAACCAAACCAAATTCTAGTATTGCCCTGGACCTTGGATATATATGGACAAAACTGGAATGTTTCACCTGACCCCTAGACTCGATTATGGTACTATACTAGGTGTCGAATTGGACTGTCTTTGATATGCCAATCAGTGAGATCCTTAGAGGGGGTCAAAACCTGGGTATGTTGGGATAATCCGAGAATTCACCTGAGTGGGTGATCATAGTGATAGAATCAACCCCTTTGTTGGACAAAGTGAATGATCAGGGAATGCACTCTCTCTAATGGAAACCTAAACTGTCGGCAATTGATTTCAAACGTTGAGATTTGTTTGCAAAATATATTTCTATAGAGAGCGCAACACTATTCCTTGTAGAGAGTGCAACACTATTCCTTGTAGCCGAGGGAGAGGTCCTCTCTTGTCGGGTAGTGTTTGATCATTATGGGCTAAGAGGCTAAGTGTAAGACCATTAAGGGTAATACCTAATGGGCTAATCTTGCATCTGCCCACAATTCTTGGGTTTTAATAAGGTGGCTGGACTCAAGGACCATTTAGTGTAAATGTTGAGCCCATTAAGAAACCATGGTGATGGACTCAAGGGTTCACTGTCTCCTATAGTGAATTTGGCCAGGCCTTGTACAAATGTTGGGCTGAACCCATGTGGCTGATGTGTAGATCAATGTTTGGGTCCCACACTATACAAAGAGAGCCAATTTGGTAGCAGATTAAGGGGTAAGTTAGCACATAAGCTTAATGGGCTTGAAGCCCAATTCGAATTGGGCTTAAATTAGTTAATTAAAAGGAGGCATGATCTAATTTATAATCTGATTAGGATTAGCTGAAATGATAAGATTAGTCTTATCCATTTAAGAGTCCAGGTCCAAATATCAGATTTGGATCAAGAAACTCTCTCCTAATTAAATTAGGAGGTTGATCCAAAGAAAAATATAAATAGGGGGCGAATTCCTCAGTTTTAACACACAACAACCTGTAGAATTCTCTCATATTCTTTCCATCCCTACCCAGTTCGATCTCCTCTTGTGGAATTGATAAAAAAAAGTTCTTGATATTGTTTCTTGGTTGAAGAAACAATATAAAGTCGTGCTCACCAACCCCTTTTCGATTCTTGTTGAAGAATCCTAATTCTTACTGAAGAGCCATCCTACTAATCCTGATTCATTACACACTGTGTCATCTTCAGTGGAAGCGGGTTTTGGTCTTCTCCTTGGGCATGAACACCTTCATTGGGAGTTACTTCTACTTCGTATCAGGTATATCCCTCTCCTCCCTTTTGATTTCAGATCTGGTCTGGTTTTGATTTCAAGAATGATCATTGAAAATACAGTTTTCTAAAATAGGGAATGTGATTCTCAGATGGGAGAGAGAAATTTTTGAAAATTTTCCCAATCTTCCTGCAGAGTTCGGCCATCCATATGATGGATTTCTCATCCTTTCAATCTCAGGTGAGAAGTATTGGCCACAAGTAGATTGTCACCAAATTAGACCTCCATTAGTGAAGAGAAGACCTGGTCGACCTCCGATGAATAGGAGAAGGGAAGAGGGTGAATCAAGCCCATCATCATGTGCCCCATCCAAAATAGGACAATGAATTGCTCATTGTTCATTGGGTATTCTCATAACAGAAGGAATTAGTGTGCTCCCCTTACCCATACTTCAACAACTATAGGAGCAGAGGTGAGTTTGTTCAATTACTAATTAGTAACCATGTGAATTTCTTGTATTATAGGGAATTGAGATTTAACTGAATTGATGTATAATGCAGTGGCCTGTACCTGGTCAAACTCAACCAGCCACATTCGCAAGGCAAAAGGTATTATCTCCAAGGAGGTGGGGGAAGGGGGGATGCATCTCACAGTCATGTCAATAGCACACATGAAGTAAGGCCTTCATCTAGGGCTACCTATGTTAGTTTTGGGGTTGAGTCCAAAGGTAGTTCTGGTTCTAAAGGTAGGGCTGCAATTCCAATGATGGGGAAGCAAGTGGAGGGAGGCATCCCATTCAAGTCCCTCCATGCAATCAGTTCATTGCAGCCCCACTCAATCAAAATCCATGTCCAGCTTTCATCTACAATGGCTCATCCATGCAATCATTCCACTCCAGTCCCAGCCCCTTAGACAAGGGTTCCTTCATGCAGTCAGTTCACTCCAGCCCTAATCAATCAAAATCCAGTCACACCCCCATCTACAAGGGTTGTTGGCTTATCCTCTAGTTCAGCATATGTAAGTCAACCATTGCCTATTTGTTATTTTTTTCCTTTTTTTTTAATTTATATACTCCATGTGATACAATGTGGTAAGATGTTTAAATTATGTGCAGGTTCAAGAGCAATGTAGCCAGAAGCTTAGATACTCCCAATCCTGAGAAAACTCCTCTCAGGATTTGAATTGTTTTTCTTAACAAATTTATACACTATCTAGAACTCTGTACATTCCGTGTTTTCTAAGGGACATGTCCCACAGTTATTTTGGACTATCCAATGAACTCTTTACATTGTCTTTTTTGTATATTTTGTATAGCTGTTAGTTCCATGTATAGCAGCTATAGTGATACCCATGGTCACCAATTCAGCATCTTTTTTGCTTCAGAATATCTGATACCCACATGTATATCACAGTAGTAGCAGCAAATCATTTTTTTTTTGTTTCTTTTTTGTGAACGAACAGCTGATTACACATTGTATCTCAAGTATACTTAAACTCATGGTTGATAGTCACAATTATATCATCATTTTGACACAGCCATGTTTACTTTTTTTGCTCACCTGTGCTTTGTGTGAATGAACATATGTGAATCTTATATTATGAAACCCCTATTTTATGAGAATCCTAGATTAGTTTAGGAGAATTTTGATTGCAAAAGCAGGTTAGAATGAATTACTACAGCAATTTATATCAGATGAACCAATTATGCACCATGCCTTTATAGCATAAAGAGGAACCTCTACATACTTGGCATTTGATGAGCTTTAATTATTCAATTTATAATATTTGTCTATTTTTCTCTATATTTAGTGTTTAATTAATATAAGTTTTAGGTGCCCCCTCCATTGCAGTACATTTAAGGGTTAGAAAAATAATATATATGTAACACACATAGCTACACCTAACCCAGTCCCTTGACATTACTAAGTAATAGTCTTATTTCTTTTCCATATTGTTGTAGGTGTTATGATATTGTTGGTTTTGGATATTTCGGTGATGAATTATGCAAATTTTTCTCTTATTAGATTAATACATGAAACTATACTTCTTTCACTCAATGAAGAAATTATGTTCACCATAAACCTTTAGGTGTGCACAACTTGTGATAGTTATTCACAATGAATTATTCACAAAACTTCTTCAAAGTAATAGTGATATTGAAAAAAAAAATGTGTGCATATTAACCATTGTCTTGATCCACTAGGGTTGGAATTGGTATGAATTAGGTTGGATTGGTTTATGTATTTTCATTTCACTCAGTTATGGTAAAATTTACCAACTTCTGGGCCTTCAAAATTGAATTCATTGAATTGATCATGACTTACTTGAGTAATTTTTATTGAATTGATTGAATATATTTGGGTTTATGTTTGCAACTTAGGCTCCATTTGGAAGGAGTACAAATACAAATATGTAGAGCACAAAACCTTATATTTTGTATTATTTTTTCTGAATTTGTACTGTATATATTTGTATTTGTACTCCTTCTAGGCTCAGTTTGAAAGGAGTATAAATAAAAATATGTAGAGTGCAAAACCTTACATTTTGTATCACTTTGTATGTATTTATACTGTACATATATTTGCATTTGTACTCTTTCCAAACTGAGCCTTAATATCTTCTTCAAATGTAATGACCTAAGTAATGGGGATCAGTCACTATAACACAATATTCATGCCAACTTAGTATCCCAAATGATGGGGATCAGTCACTATAACACAATATTCATACCAACTATTAGACATACAGATGGTAGTTCAGGTCAAACAGTAAGGAACTTAAACCAGATCCCATGGAATTAAACATCTTTGACGTACAAATGTTTAATACGACTTAGCAATTTATCACACAATTCAGACACTCTATCTAAACTCTCTTTCTCGGATCGAACTACTAATTCAACTTCAAATAAAAGTCTCTTAAGAAGATGACTTCACATGGCTTGAAGAAGGTCCAGGACTAGAACCATCCCCTTTGATGGTTGATGAGGGGTAATTTGGCACGACCTAGTAAGTAAAGGTCACGTGGACGTGATCTGTCCGTAGGATGACAACTCAGCAAGAGGAGCCTAGTCAGCAGTTTTCAGAGCTCGGGTGTTTGGTCAACTTGGCATAGAGTCACCTTGGTATAGAGGCACCTCGGAACCTAAGCTAGTTCGGGGCCCAGGAACCGGAGTGACACGTAATCGATTCCAGAAGCTTCGTAGCGGACTCCGAGCCTCCCGGGATCACGCCACGGCCTTATCCTCTCCCTGCCCGGATCGGGCAGTAACGATAGACTTCATTGGCTGATACGTTACTCCCCGTTTAAAGCGGAAATGGATCTCATCTACTCAGGCTGAAGATCCTGAAATCGTTTTGATGTAGCGCAATCCGGTCACTCCTAGCTGGCACTTACATGGCTCCTGAAAGATACCTGAGATGGAGAAGAAGAAGAATCCCTGGGGGCTTGCCCGGCGGGAACACTCCGATGCTTAAGTTAGTACTTTGTAGGAGAAGCAGGGAGAAGATGAAGGCTAAGAGTGCAGATAGCGCGAGTGTAGAAGATGATAATGATCATACCTGTCCTCCTTGATACTAAGCTCCTTATAACAGAAATCTGTTGCCTCTGGCCCCTTGGCTTCTGACAGGCCGGGTATAACCGCCACTGTCGTCCTGCCACAGCCGTTATTGGCAGGGCTGAGGTGGCACGCGCGGGGCCATCACTGCAGGGTACGTGCTTGTCGGGTGTAAGGCACCCTCTAAAGGTGACAGGCACGACGTTGTCTAACGAGGGACATGGATGCTGTCCCCATATTTGTCGGGTACGATGGTCAGGCAGGAGATCCTCCTTCGACATGCCGAGCTACCTTATGTCGGGCTATCTTGTAAGCGACGAGCTGCCTGTGGCAGATCCACCCCTGCCTCGAAGCGCCGAGGTGCTCCCTCCTTGGCAGGGGGGGAGAAGCTTGGGGCTCCTTGGGGGGGAGCCCGGGCTCTCCAAGCTAGGCGGGAGGCTAAGTTACCGAGGTATTAGTCCTCGGCGAGTTGCTTGACTTGCCGAGTTGCCAGTCCTCGACTCAGCGTGTCCTTCCCGTCGAGTCGAGATCATGCAGTCAGGTTGAGCTGTTCACCAAGCCAGGTTATGCGCACGTGTCCTTGGGCCACGGGGTCAGGCCAAATCGTCCTCCATCACATTTCGTGAGACCCACGGCAGTTCAACTATATAAGGGCATCAACCCCTCCAGGGCCTAGGTACGCGCGATTATTTACATTCAAGCTCTCTAGCATTCAAGCTTTTAGCTCGCAACCACAACAAGAATACTAACTTAAGCATTGGAGCGACCTCACCGGGTCATCCACCCCAGTCTCTCTGATCCCTGTTTTGTAGTTTGATCCACCTCGCCACGTGAGCAACGTCTAGGCAACCTTCTAGCTAGGAGCTTCCAGATTGCGCATCATCAATTGGCGCCGTCTGTGGGAACCGATCGAAAGGTCATCCCAATCCTAGTCACAATCTCAATCCCAATCTCAACCTCAATGGCATCTTCTAGCCACAACGGAAAGAGCAACATGAACGTCATCGGGGGGGCAAGAGCAACAAACAACCACTTCCCAGGGTTCCTCAGTGACCATCGGATAGTTCACCATCCACCTGACTGTCTCTGGGGTTCCATCATTGTCAGTGTCGCACACTACCCAACAGGTGAGTGTCCCGCTCCCCCAAGTGAGCGCCGCATTCTCGGAGCCTTCCGTGATTCCCCCTGGGGTCGGGCACTCCCAATTTAACGACCTCGTCCAGAGTGTCCAGATGATGCAGGTTCAAATACAGTAGATCCACCAATTACAGTAGTTTCAACAGTACTATTTCTATCAACAGTACCAGCAGCAGTTCCCACCACTACAATCGAACCAGCCGACAAATCAACATCAAGGGCAGACTCAAAACCAGAATTAGCACCGGGCTTATCAGAACATCCGCCAGTCTCCTCCCCGCAGTGAGAGAACTTCGCAGGTACTAGTCCCTCCCTCGGGACGGACCCCACCATGGAGTATAGTAGGCAATCGGCATACTCCCCTGCTTCCCGAAGAGATAACTCGAAGGATAGGCCCGAACCCAGCCAGCTCAAGAGGCATAGTCTGCAGTTACCGTGTCAAGATAATGTAGATCATCAGCTCGGGGCCCGAGGCACAAGCTTGAGAGAAGACCCCTCGGTTCCTTGCGATAGCTAACACTGGACACGTGACGAAGAAGAAACGGCAAGAAGAACCTCTGAACCACCTCGCCCCACCATTCGGAGCAAGATCGAGATACCTAACAACACTGAGGCTGGCAGTACAAACGCTGCACCACCAAAGAAGCAACATCGACGACGTGGCAAGACTTGCCGTTCCTTAGCAAGGAACAATCCACCAGCGGTGACCATGGTCACTTTCATTGGGACCATGGTCACAACACGGAGAACCGCAGAAACCTCCACGACGAGATCGAAGAACTCATCCGTTGTGGGTACTTAAAGAAATACATTTTGCACGAGGAGAAAAGACAAGGGGACCGACAGGGAGATCGGAAGAAAGACGTCCCAGAGAGCAGCAGGTAGAACGAAAAGCCACCTCACCCACTACCAGAAGAAAGATCGATCTGCAGGGTGATCAATATGATCATTGGAGGATCCATTGTAGCAGGGTGGGCAAGAGCAACAGGAAAAACTTCAGTCTGAGATCTGGAACATGAGGCAGAGAACCCACCCAAGCGACCTCGGATCGAAGAACCCATTTATTTTACTAAGGACGATGCCCGTGGGATTCAGTATCCTCATGACGACGCCCTAGTCATAAAGATGATCACCAATGACTTTGAAATGAAGCGGATCTTGGTGGATCAAGCAGTTCAGCTGATATCCTCTTCAAAGGAGCCTTTGACAAGTTACAACTATAGCATAGCAATCTGAAACCAGCAGATGCCCCACTAGTAGGGTTCAGCGTAGAGAAAGTTAGGCCTATAGATCGGGTCACAGTACCAATGGAGGCAGGCACATGGCCGAATATTGTACGGTTCGAGCATACATTCTTGGTGGTCACGACTCCATCCCCCTACAACGCAATCATAGGTCGGCCTAATACACATGTTTTATGTGCGATAGTTTCAACTTACTATCTCACGATGAAATTTCCGATAGATTATGGAGTAGGGGTCTACTGGAGCAACTAGTAGACTACATCGAGGAGCGAGCTGCCCCGATGGAAGAGACAACCCACATACAGGTTTCTGAGACCGAATTGACCAAGACTCTCCAGATCGGTGTACTGATAAGCGAACCACTCTGAACACAGCTAGTAAGTTTCTTACTCAACAATTTAGATGTTTTCACCTGGTCTGCGGCAGAAATGCTCGGAATCGACCCTAGTGTGATAACTCATAAAGTTAATGTGGACCCTTTAGTCAGGCTAGTTAGACAAAGAAAATGCAGCCTAGCCCCGGAGCGGTGGAGGGTAGTCGATGAGGAGGTCGGGAAGCTCCTCACCTCAGACTTCGTTAGGGAGGTCCATTACCCGAGTTGGGTCACCAATCCCGTGCTTGTGAAGAAAGCCAATGGCAAGTGGCAGATGTGCGTCGACTACACTGGACTGAACAGAGCCTGCCCAGAATTGACTGCCTAGTAGACACGACCTCAGGGCATGAGTTGTTGAGTTTCATGGACGCTTACTCCGACTACAATCAAATTAGGATGGACACAGCTGACCAAGACAAAACTGCTTTTGTAACTGAACTCGGGCTGTATTGTTATAAAGTTATGCCCTTTGGTTTAAAAAATGCTGGAACGACTTTCCAACAACTTGTAAACAAAATTTTTGAACCTTTGATTGACAATAAAGTGGAATGTTATGTTGATGACATGGTCGTGAATACCCAATTTTCTAGATCTTTAATTGATGATTTAGATGTTGTTTTTCAAATTTTAAGGAATACAATATGAAGTTAAACCCAAATAAGTGTGTCGGGATCACGTCATGCAAGTTCCTCGGTTACATAGTGAACTGACGTGGCATCGAAGCAAACCCAGACAAAATCAAGGCTATCTTAGAAATGCGACCACCCCAGAAAATCAAGGAGGTACAACGACTAACTGGCCGAGTAGCTGCCCTAAACCGATTTATGTCTAAATCGGCAGGTCGGTGTCTCCCCTTTTTTCAAAGCAATTAAAAAGAATGAAACTTTTGAATGGACTAAAGAGTGTTGGCTCGCGTTTGATGAGCTGAAGAGGTACCTAGGCACTGCCCTAGTTTTAACCCGACCTGAGGAAGGAGATTAGTTGAAGTTGTACCTCTCCGCAAGTGACGAGGTGGTCAGCTCGGTACTAAATAGAGAGGTAGACCGGGTTTAACGATCTGTCTACTATATAAGTAAAGTGTTGCACGATGCAGAAACCAGATACCCCGACATCGAGAAGTTGGCTTACGCGCTAGTAGTAGCAGCTCGGAAATTACACACATACTTCCAAGCCCATACCATCGTCGTCCTTATTGATAAACCTATGAGGCACATCCTACTTAAGCCCGAGGTGTCAGGGAGATTGATGAAGTGGTCCATCGAGCTTAGCGAGTATGACATCTAGTTCGAGCCACGACCATCAATCAAAGCCCAAGTCTTGGCAGACTTCATAGCAGAATGCATGTTCAATACATTGGCCCCTGAACTGACTGAGACCGCTAACTCGTTGGAGGCGTCAACCAACGCGATACCAGTCCCGGTCAGAGTAGTACCGACCTGGGACGAGGAGCCTTGGATCCTCCACATAGACGACTCATCCAACCAGCAAGGAAGCGGTGCGGGGCTGATACTGTGTGGCCCAAGCGAGGTGAAGCTGGAGTACGCTCTCCAGTTCGGATTCGAGGCGTTGAACGAGGCGGAGTATGAAGCACTAGTTGTTGGGCTAAACTTAGCGAAAGAAATGGGAACAAAACATCTCATCGTGTGCAGTTGATTCTCAACTGGTGGTCAACCAAGCCAATGGAAACTACGAAGCATGTGACTCGACTATGGTGGCCTACTTAACCAAAGTCAGGGAGATCCACCAGGCTTTGGCTCTTATTTCATCAGGCAAATTCCAAGGTCTGAGAACGTTGAGGCCAATGCCTTATCACGACTAGCAAGTACCGGGGACAACACCATGCGAACTGTGTACATAGAGGACTTGCCTCGGCCCAGCATTCTCGAGGGGTAGAAGATATCGCTCCCATGTTGCAAGCGGAACTGAGCTGGATTAACCTGTTCGTTGATTTTCTGCTCCACGGGACCCTACCTGCAGAATGCAATGCAGCTCGAAGGGTAAAGCGTCAATCAGCCCGGTACGTTCTTTTAGATGGGCGACTGTACAAGAGATCCTTCACTCTCCCCTACCTACATTGCCTACGACCCTCAAAAGTTGAGTTCGTACTTCGCAATATCCATGAAGGATTTTGTGGAGGACACTTGGGGGGCAGAGCCCTCGTCCTAAAAGCATTAAGGCAGGGCTATTATTGGCCCACAATGAAGGCAAACTCACTCGAGCTTATCAAGAAATGTGACAGATGTCAAAGGCACAACAACATCCCCCATCAACTTGCTTCCGACTTGAAGTATCTTACTAGCCCATAGCCCTTCGTGTAATGGGGAATCGACATCCTTGGTCCTTTTCCGCCGGCAACCAAGTAGAGAAAATTCTTGGTCATGGCAGTGGACTACTTCACGAAGTGGGTGGAACCCAAACTGTTGGTAAGCATTACAGTCCGGAATGTGCATAATTTCTTTTGGAAAAGCATCATGTACCGTTTCGGACTGCCCAAAGTCTTGATTTTGGATAACGGGAAGCAATTCGAGGACATCAAATTCCAGAACTGGTGTGCCAAGATGGGGATTCAGAAAAAATTCACCTCAGTAGCGCATCCACAAGCAAACAGACAGGCCGAAGTGACGAACAGGGCTATCCTCCACGGAATGAAAGCTCGCCTCGCACGAGCTAAAGGGTTGTGGGCAAATGAGCTACTCAGTGTCCTTTGGGCCTACTGGACTACCATCAAGACCGCGATCGGTGAGACATCCTTCAACCTCACATATAGGATGGAAGTTGTGATCTTGGCAGAGATTGAAGTACCGACATTGCGGCTCGAAGCTTACAACGAAGAGACAAATGACTACGAGCTTATAACTAACTTGGACCTCGTCGAGGAGGTACACGATCTAGCCCACATTTGAACTACAACTTACCAACAACGAGTAGCTCGGTATTAAAACGCCCGGGTCAAGAAGCGACTACTCCGAGTCAGCGACTTGGTCCTTCATAAGGTAATGGTATGTAAGCCCGGCGTGGGTAAGCTCAGTCCGAATTGGGAAGGTCCTTATTGGGCGAGACAGGTGTTCGGAGAAGGAACCTATGAGCTTGAGACCATGGAAAGGAAACAGATACCTCGAGCTTGGAACATTGATAACCTAAGGAGATACTACCTGTAAACCTCAACGCAAGCAAAAACAACTAAGTCCATAGGATCACCGAGCTGATCCTATGGACAACGAACTAGAGAGAGGACCTTAAGTCACTCCCAGAAGCCTAAGGGCTATGGTGCCAAGCTGACAAGAGACCTCGGCACGATGTAAGACCCAGTCGCCTCTCCGGCATGGGCAAAGAAGTCCTAGTCGCCTCTTCGGCATAGGCAGCTTAAGACGCAGTCGCCTCTTTGGCATGGCCTCATTAAAACCCAGTCGCTTTGGCATGGGCAAGGCGAAGTAGCCCGGGCACAGACAGGTCGGGCATGTACCCTACAGTGTTTGTTCACCCCGGCATACAATAACGATTAGATTATTCCTATTCGAGTCGAGCTCGCTAGTTCGGGAGTAATCTATACATAGAAAAAGTTTGCTCCTATTTGGTTTAGCTCGCTAGCTCGGGAGTAATCTACACTTAAAAAAATTTTTTGCTTCTATTTGGTTTAGCTTGCCTGCTTGGGAGAAATCTACACTTGGAAATCTTTGCACATAGAGAGTTTTGCAAAATATTTGTATTCCATTGATAAAACACTTCGAGTACATAGTAACAAAAAAAAAGATTACAACTATTTAGCCGAGCTCAGAGGCTCGGGACATCAAATATTTACAAAGGGGGGTCCAAGAAAAGAGGCACCAATAAGTTTGGGGCTCATCATCCCCAATAGAGGCACCGGCGGGCAGATCAGTCTCCATGTGGTCCTCGGCGGCATCAGCTCCCTCTCCCTCTTCCGCTGTCTCATCATCAAGAAGGTCGTTGTCGCTCTCCTCCTCGGAGTCTGGGTCCTTAGCGGCTTCGATGACCATCTCCTTGGTGATCTTGAACGTTGTGATGGCACTAAGGTCGAGGTTGGGAAATTCACGCCGAGTCAACCATCTGCTAAGCTTAAACCCCTTGCAGTAGCCCGATGTCCCAGCCTTAACCAACTTCTCATTGTACTCCACTGAAGACTTGTATTCCTCGACAGCATTGGCCTTGGAATCCTCCATCGCCTGGAGCAGAATTTCAATCCGCTCCTTCACCAGCGCCTCGAGGTTCTCATTCTCTCTCTTTAGAGTCATCTCGTGCTCTTCTAGTTGCCTCTTCTCTACTTCGAGCTCCTTCTTCTCCGCCATCAGCAGAGTCAATAGCTCCTTCTTGGCTTGTGCATCGTTCTTCAGCTGGTTGATCTCACTGCGAGCTAAGTTGAGTTCAGTGTGGGCACTTTGGGAGGACTCCTCGACTTCGAGAGCTCACTTTAAGTTCTCCCCGGACTAGTAGGCAAAGGCATGGATCGAGGAGTTCACCTTCCAAAAGAAGAAAACAAGTATAAGTATGAAGAAAATCTAAGTATAAAGTAGTCTGAAGGTTAAGTACATACCACCATGCAGTGTGTGGCCGCTCTGGCCCTGAGCTGAGCGACCGGTAAGTTATCTCAACGAGCGACCTCCTCAGTGAACACCGTATCCTTGCTTTTTAGGAGGCCGAACTTCGGAGTCAAAATGCTCCGAGCAGAAGTATCGCTACTCGATGGAGTGGTGGTCGCCTGCACGGGCTGGGGCTCAAAGGATGTGATCTCCTCGGGCACACGAGGTGGAGTAGCCTTGGCTTGGTCCTCCTCGACCAAGTCGATCACGGGAGGCTGTTCGGCGACTGGTGGGTGCTTAGTATGGTTACGTGTACCTAATGAGACATAAGTTCGAATCCTTTGAAAAGTTCAAAGAGTTCAAACAAGAAATCAAGAAACAGTTAGGGAGACAAATTAAGACCCTTTGATCGGATCGAAGTGGCGAGTATCTCTCTGACGAATTCAGGGACTACTTGAAGGTCAACGGGATAGTATCACAGTTGGCTCCTCCTGCTACACCGCAACTTAATGGTGTTTCAGAGAGGAGGAATAGGACCTTATTGGATATGGTCCGGTCACTTCTTGTCCATTCAGAGTTGCCCACATCCTTTTGGGGATACGCATTGGAGACTGCGATATACGTGCTGAATCGGGTTCCAACCAAATCAGTTCTGAAGACTCCTTATGAGCTTTGGACAGGAAAGAAACCAAGTGTGCAACACTTGAAGATTTTGGGTTGTCCGGTACATGTTAAAAGAATGAGTCCAGACAAATTGGAATCCAAGACCAGTCGTTGCCTATTTGTAGGCTACCCAAAAGGCTTTGTGGGTTACCTATTCTATTACCCAAGTGAGCATAAGGTGTTCTGCAGTCGAAATGCAAAATTCTTGGAAAATGATTACATCCTGAACAATCATCGTCAGGAAATTGTTCTTGATGAGGAGAGCTCAGATGTAATGGGAGGTGTCCCACAAGTTCCAGGTAGTGACCAACCTAGAAGATCTACCTGGGTATCCAAGCCACAGGTCCATTTTGGTTATGACCAGGATAGTTACCTAGTGGAAGCCTTGACTAGTGAGGAGGATCCCGTGACTTATGCAGAAGCTATGTTGGACATAGACTCCCTTAAGTGGGTAGATGCCATGAGAGCTGAGATGGACTCAATGGAGACCAATAGAGTCTGGACTCTAGTAGATCCGCCCCCCAGGGTAAAATCAATTGGTTGCAAATGGATCTATAAGAGGAAGAAGGGCCCCGATGGCAGGGTTGAGACCTACAAAGCTCGTCTGGTGGCGAAAGGGTACACTCAGAAAGAGGGCATCGATTTTGAGGAAACCTTTTCACCTGTGGCCATGCTTAAATCCATTAGGATCTTGCTAGCTATAGCAGCATACCATGACTACGAGATTTGGCAAATGGATGTCAAAACTGCATTCCTGAATGGAGATCTTACTGAAGATATCTATATGCAGCAGCCGCAAGGCTTCATAGCTACGGGTCAGGAACACATGGTATGTAAATTAAATAGATCCATATATGGACTTAAGCAAGCTTCTAGGAGTTGGAACATTCGATTTGACTCTACTGTCAAAACGTTTGACTTTGAGCAGAATCCGAATGAGCCCTGTGTTTACAAGAAGACCAGTGGGGACAAGGTTACGTTCTTGGTTCTGTATGTAAACGACATTCTACTCATTGGGAATGATGTAGAAATGTTGACTATGGTGAAAGTATGGCTTTCACAGCATTTCTCCATGAAAGATCTTGGAAAACTGGGTCTTCGACTCTATAGAGATAGATCGAAGCGGATAATAGGATTATTCCAATTTGCTTACATCGACAAAATTGTCAAGAGATACAGCATGCAGAACTCCAAGAAGGGAAATGTTCCTTTCAGGCACGGAGTCACTCTTTCCAAGAAGATGTCTCCCAAGACCTCTGAGGAGATTGAGGGCATGAAGGATGTTCCCTATGCCTCAGCCGTAGGGGGCATCATGTATGCCATGTTGTGCACTCGTCCTGACATTGCTCAGGCAATGAGTGTGGTAAGCAGATTTTAGGCCAACCCAGGGCAGGAGCACTGGACTGCTGTGAAAAACATACTTAAGTACCTTCGAAGGACAAAAGAGTTTTGTCTGGTATTCGATGGTAGCTCACCCTAGATCCAGGGGTATACTGATGTCGATTTCCAGTCGGATCCAAATGATAGAAAGTATACATCTGGGTATGTTTTCATGATAGGATCGTGTGCTGTTACAAACAGGGGTCCACGGCAAACTCCACAACCGAAGTCGAATACATTGCCGCAAGTGAAGCTGCCAAGGAAGCCGTGTGGATGAAAAAGTTTGTTCACGAATTGAGAATAGTTCCATCCAGCACATCACCCATCCCGTTGTTGTGTGACAACAATGGAGTGGTTGCTCAGGCTAAGGAGCCACGAGCCCACTCGAAGTCGAAGCACATCGAGAGGAAGTACCATATACTGCGGGAGATTGTTGGTAGAGGGGACGTCCTGATTTAGAAGGTAGCGTCCGCGGAGAATGTAGCAGACCCATTGACTAAGCCACTAACACAGAAAGTGTTTGAGAAACACATGGAAAGTATGGGACTCCGGCTTGTACCAGATTGGACTTAAGTGCAAGTGGGAGTTGTTAGACAGTTGTATGTCCTTAGCTCCAATCAGAATGATGTACATTATGAATTTATTGTAAATGAATAAAGTGCATATTTGATTCATGTTCCTATGGTGTGTTTCTGTGTAATATCATTAAATTGGACACTTATGAGACTCGTGTTAGTTTAGAATGTTCACAGCCATTGGATAAGTCTGGGTAGATTTATCTTGCCAAGGTTGACACTGGTGTACTTCCAAATGTTGGGGTGGCCTATCTCAGTCGCCAGGGTGAAACCCAAGGCACAAGCAGTGTAGGATTAATTGAATCTTTGAACCGGACTAGATTTTCAGCATTGCCCTGGACCTTGGAGATTGATGGGTGAAACTGGAAAGTTACACCTGACCCCTAGACTCGATTATGATACTGCCCTAGGTGTCGGATTGGGTTGCCTTTGATATGCCAATCAGTGAGATCCTTAGCGAGGGTCAAAATCTGGGTACGTTGGGACAGTCTGAGAGTTCATCTGAGTGGGTGATCATAGTGACAGGATCAACCCCTTTGTCGGACAAAGGTAATGATCGGGGATGCACTCTCTCTGATGGAAACCAAGACTATTGGCAGCCGATTTCAATCGTTGAAAAATGTTTTTGCAAGATATATTTTATATACGGATATAAATATATATATAATGGTTTCGAAATGTTTGCAAAAGGTTTTAATTCCCGGGATCCATGTGAGCAAAGAGTGCATCACTGTTCCTTGCAGCCGAGGGAGAGGTCCTCTCTTGTCAGGCAGTGTTTGATCATTATGGATTTAGAGGTTAAGTGTAAGACCATTGAGGGTAATACCTGATGGGATAATCTTGCATCTACCCACAGTCCCTGGGTGTTACAAGGTGACTTGGCCCAGAAACCACTTAGTGTAAATGTTGGGCCCATAGAGTCCATGTGATGGGCTCAGGGGGTTCACTGGGCTTTCCAATGAATTTGGCTTGGCCTTGTAACAAAGGCTGGGCCGAACCCTTGTGGCTGATGTGCAGATCAATGCTTGGGTCGCATGTCATACAAGGAAGCCCAACTGGGCAGTAGTTTGGAAGGCTAAGTGAGTACATATACTTATTGGTTTTGCAAAATATATTTTATATGAGATATAAAAGTATATATATTATGGTTTTCAAACATTTGCAAAAGGTTTTAATTCTCGGGATCCATGTGAGAAGAGAATGCAACATTGTTCCTTGCAGCAGAGGGAGAGGTCCTCTCTTGTCGGGCAGTGTTTGATCATTATGGGCTGAGAGGTTAAGTGTAAGACCATTGAGGGTAATACTTGATGGGCTAATCTTGCATCTGCCCACAGTCCCTAGGTGTTACAAGGTGGCTTGGCCCAGGGACCACTTAGGGTAAGTGTTGGGCTCATAGAGCCCATGTGATGGGTTTCACGGGGTGCACTGTCCATAACAGTGTATTCGGCCAGGCCTTGTAACAAAGGTTGGGCTGAACCCATGTGGCTGATGTGTAGATCAATGTTTTGGTCCCACGCCATACAAGGAAGCCCAACTTGGCAGCAGTTTGGAAGGCTAAGTGAGCACATAACCTTATTGGGCCTAAAGCCCATTTCGAACTGGGCTTATTTGATTAGTTAAATGAGGGGCGAGTTCTGAGATTAGATTAGCAGATAGGATTGGGTCTTAACCCTATCCACTCAGAGAGTCTAGATCTAAATGTGATTCAGAACTGGAAACCTCCTAATAGGATTAGGAGGGGGCTGATCTAATCTATAGATAAGATATGGGTTTACTCTTTTCACTTAAAGGGAATTCTGATCCAAATATGATTTGGATCAACAACTCCTAATGGGATTAGGAGTTGATCCCTTTAAGCTTATAAAAGGAGGAGGGGGCGGCAGCCTTTAGAAGACATTCATATTCACATCCTCTTCAGAGCTGAAATCATAGAAGAAAGAATTCAGCACCTCCGCCTCCTTCCTGCCGCCGCCATATCTTCCAGTTCGATCTTCTCTTGTCAGTAGGTGTGATCAAGATTGGATCTTGATATCAGTCCTTTGTGAAAGGGCTGATTGGAAGTAGTGCTCACGTGTCGTCCAGCTGATTCTTGCGGAGGATCTGGTTCTTTTGAAGAACGCTGTTGATTCTGCTCCATCATGCACTGCGCCATCTTCACTGGGAGCAGTTTTTGGTTCCTTCCTTGGGCGTGAACACTTCCATTGGGAGATATTGTTTCTCCGTATCAAGTATATCCTTCTTCTACTGTTTTTGTTCAGATCTGGTTCGGTTCATGGTTCAAGATTGATCCTTGAAAAATATGATTTTTCTAAAATAGGGAATACGATTCCCAATAGGATGGAGAGAAATTTTTGAAATTCGCCCATACTATTCCGCAAGATTCGGGCGTCCATACGATGGATATCTCCTCCCTTCAGGGACTTTGTTTGGGAGCTCGTGCAACAGCTTGTACCCGGGGCGAGGAGACATATAATAACTTCGCCTATGCTCGGGTAGAACACAAGCTAGGTTCATCTTGATGCAAATGATCAAAGAGAAGATGTCAAGGTCTGAAGGTTTGTTGTAATCGTGGGAAAGGGAAATGGTACTTACGATGTTGCGGATGGAGTTCAAATGTAGCTGGTCTATGGCAATGTCAAAGAACTTAATGAGTTCGACTATGAAAGAGTGGAGTGGAAGACGCAGCCCGGCTACGAGCTGCTCCTCGAAAACCACAATCTCATCATGACCGTGACCCCAAGGAAAGTTGCCTAACGGAATACTGTATACTAAGTTATTAAGGAGTTTGTACCGGGCTACTAAAGACAGGAGCCTGTCCGCTATCATTGTAGACAGACTGAAGTTGTCCGGCAAGAGACCTCGGTGTGAGGTGGAGGCCGACTTGCCAGAGGCTTCTCGCTCTCGCTAAGGTGAGTTTGCCTCAGACCGATTGGAGTCCACATCCTGTGCCGAAGTGTCCACCTTGGCAGGATGAGGTTCCGCGATCTATGCCGAGGTACCCACCTCGGCCTTAGCGGACTCACTACTCCCATCTAAAAGGCTATCTAAGCTAAGACTAGACATGCTAATGGAAAGGACAACGGAATCAAAAGCAAAGGAAGACAAACTCACCAAAAAACAAGACCGAAGAAAGCAAGGCGACCTCAGACCTGGGAATAGCTGGCACTGAGTTGGGATACTTGAACACGACCTCAAGGACTTTGATTCATGGTTTTTGGCGTAGAAAATGGGCCCTTCAGGCCCTATTTATGGCCAGTATATCCAGAGATCAACGGCCAAGATCTACGCGATCCAACGGATCCTAGGAAAACCAGCTGCATGCTACCCGAGGTTGAAATCAGTTGAGTGCGCGTTTTGACGTCCGTAGAATTTATAATCGGCTTGACGTCTACGCATACCTAATACGCAGTCTGGGTCACTTTTTGGTTGAGTCAAATGGTCGAACAAGTCCAACCAAAGGTCCGCCATCCGTACCACCTAGACTTCGTGCCAAATCCACCTAGGCTTGTCATGAACTCTCCACGCCGGGTCAGGACCCCTGGCACGAGGAGTTGGGGGGCAATTGATGAGGGGTAATTTGGCATGACCTAGTAAGTAAAGGTCACGTGGACGCGATATGCTCGTAGGGTGACAACTCAGCAAGAGGAGCCTAGTCAGCAGTCTTCAGAGCTCGGGTGTTCGGTCACCTCAGCACCTAAGCCAGTTCGGGGTTCAGAAACCGAAGTGACACGTAATCGACTCCAAAAGCTTCTCAGCAGACTCCGTGCCTCCCAAGATCATGTCGCGTAACGGCAGGCCTTGTCCTCTCCCCGCCCAGATCAGGTGATAACGATAGACTTCATTAACTGATACGTTACTCCCCATCTAAAGCGGAAACGGATCTCATCTACTTAGGCCAAAGATCCCGAAACCGTTTCGTAAGACCCACGGTAGCTCAACTATATAAGGGCATCAACCCCTCTAGGGCCTAGGCATGCACGATTATTTACATTCAAGCTCTCTAGCATTCAATCTTTTAACTCGCAACTACAGCAAAAATACTAACTAAAGCATCGGAGCGACCTCGCCACGTGAACAACGTCCAAACAACCTTCCAACTAGGAGCTTCCAGACTCTATCCATGAGAACAATTCACAACCTCCATCCTCCTAAATGTTAAAATAAGAATCATTATATAGGTTTCATAAACCAATTCAATGATAATTTTAGTCATGATGATTTCTTATCGAGACTTTTCACAAACCCAAAACCGTTTGCCTCGTGCCCTAGGTTGTTTGGATGTGAACACCCTACAAATACCGATTCCAAATGGACAATGCTTGGCCTCATCTTCCCACAAGAAGAAGTTGCATCTTCTATTGGGTACGTAATATTAGAGGACCAAGTATAAGCTACCAAGAATTAGTTGTATTACTATGAAATTGTGTATATAACACTAAATTTAACTTGCATAATAAGGGAAGCAAAAAACTTGCGCCCAAAGTTCTCATCCTTCCCATTCCGAGCAGTAACAATAATACACATGGGCACGAAAGCTTCATATTGGCAGTTATAATAAGGTAACAAAGTCCCTGGCAGTTTAAAACAAGTTAACGGAAGTGTTTTGGACATTTCGTCGAATGGGTAGGATAGGGTGCACGAAGTGAATGGGAGGGGTGGCCTGGGTGTGCGGAATGGCTAGGCTGGCTGGGGGGTTGCATGGCTACGTGGGGTGGCATGGCAGGCTAGGGGGAGTGACCTGGGTGCGCTGGATGTCTAGGCGGGCTGGGGGGTTGCCTGGCTATATGGGGTGGCATGGCGGGCTGGGGGGAGTGGCCTGGGTGCGTGGGGTGGCATGGCAGGCTGGGTGAAGTGGCCTGGGTGCGTGGTGTGCGTTGGTGGGCTGTGCGGGGTGGCATGGCAGGCTAGGGGGAGTGGCCTGGGTAAGTGGGGTGCCTTGGTGGGCTATGGGAATAGCCTGGGGCTGTGTGAGTGGCCTGGGCGCTCAGCCCTTTCATCGAACAGGTGCTGATCAGCAGCAGCACCTTACCTGTAAGTGGTTTTCTTATCCGTCGATGGCCACCGGTGAGTGACTTTGGGGTAGTCGTCGCTACTTGGCTCACCTTCGCTAACATCGGTAGCTGTCGATCTCCTTGGTTCACCGAGGTTGAAGCTCATAAAATGAACTGAGGGTAAGATACCTCCGGTCGTCGTTGGCTTGGGAAAAACCAATCCTATCCTTAAATCTCCTCATGGACTCTTATTCTTTCTACCTTGACAACTTTATTTACTCTTCTCTTTTGATGGTGTAATGCACTCCATTCTTTTGTGTTCTAATGATATTGATACATTATATGTTATGTGTTTTGATAATGCAATCTACCTGCTTTTAGACATACTTATATGGTCTAATGTTTAAATTTGTTATGATAATGCAATCTACCTGCTTACTTTTAGACATACTTATATGGTTTTTGTTAATGATGATAAAAGGGGAGAAGTGTTTGATTAATTTATGTGGAAAATGACATCATCTACTAGTTTGTGAATGTATTTACTATTGGAAAATGATATCATCTAGGGAGAATAATATGAAATATGTGAACTAATGATAATGTCATTGTGATTGAAAATGATATCCATGCAGCTTATCATGTATGAAGATGATTGCGGTTAACCTTTAGTGCAATGTTCAAAATTTCGATACATATCAGACCATATCGATCAATACGTATTGTATCAAGAGCCTCCCGATGCGATCTTATAGGGCGTGTTTCAGGGGTTTAACCCGGTTCAGGGGGTAGAAGAGCCTTGAACCAAACCCTCTGAACCAGGTTCACAAAAAAAAAAAAGAAAGAGGAGCAAAGGCCGATACAGCCAAATACACTTCTACTGTCGTATCGGGCTGCATCAATGTTTTGAACCTTGCTTTGGTGTGCAACCGTTTGTCCAATGATAATATAATCGTGATAGCATGATTTTGGTTATCCCACACTAGTATAACTGCAAGAGTGTGATTATAGCTATTCTATGATAATATGATTGAGATATATAAGTCCATCCCCTTACAAGTGGTTTTTTTTTTAATTATGGATTTATGGTTGTGATGGGCGTATAATTTTTGTCATGGAAGATATTGGATGGGCATCTTGCAATTGCAAATATCTCACCAAACTAACAAATACCATTTAGGGGTAGAAGAAAGCAATGCTTTCAAAATGTCTTGGTTGTGTGTGATTTCAATATGATTTTTATATTAATAGCTAGTCGGGAGGGGGTCGGTCACACATGATACAAAGGTGTTGCAATTAATTGTATATAATCTGTAACATCATTTTATTTCCTCCACATGGTAGTCTCAACTCGCAACAATTATAGTATATGTTTGGCATCAATGTTGCATATGAGAAAACGGGGCTGCTGATGTGTGGGTTGGAAGCATTATTTTCTGAGAAAACAATGTCTTTTTTCTGTTTGGAAATGTTGCTGCTAGGTAAGACGTTTCTTGGAGCAACAATACTTTCTGTTTAGTACCAGTGCTCCATGTCTGTTTTCAATACTAGTACCCATTATAAGAAAATCCCAGATTCGGTGTTACTCCAAACCACACCTCGATTTCCAAGATGTGACTTGGAACACCGTTTTTTATGGAAAAACAGTTCCAAACAAACTGATGTTTCATGGAACACCATTTTTTCTGACATAGCACTGATGTATCACTGTTTTTTGGAGCAATGGCATCGATGCCAAACAAACGCAAAATATTTCCAATGGCATAATTTAACAAAAAAATAATGCTTTATTTAAATCAATATTAGGCATCATGTCCAATATTAGGCATCTAACTTTGATATTATCATCCTTAGGAGCATTATCGAGCAGACATTCAAAGTTTTAAAGGTCCACTTTAGTATATTAAAGAAGATGATACCATAACCCTTAATGGATTAAATGGATATAATAATTGCATGTTTTGTTGTACATATATTTTCCAAAAAATAAGCTATAGAGGATGATTCAATTAGTAATACGAGACAAATGGTATCAAAGAAATAAATGATAGTATCACCTTACGAGCATGAATGTTAAAGACGGATGTTTGGCTTTAGTAGTTTCATATACTGCTCATAATATGTGACTAAAGAGCAAACCGAATATGTGTTCATTCCATGCATTCATGGCTGAATAAAATATGGGGGCCACAAAAAGCGATTGTAATACGTTAATTAAGCACCCAATTCGCCAAGCCTTCGTGAGCCCAAGAACCAGACCACTCCACGGCCTAGCTAGTGTAATATGTTTCTAATTGGGATATTTATTTGTAGGGATCATCGTATGGAGGTTAATTTAGATATTCATTTATCAGGGTTTTCCTATCAAGTTTAATTTTAAAAAATAACATGCATAATAACTTAGGACCTGTTCATTTTCTTTAAATTCTTATCTCTTACGAAGAATCTTTTAACTTTAAGAAAAAAATGGTGGTTCGTTTTCTCTCATCTCTTCTCTTAAAAGTGCAATCATACAACTTTTTATATTTCAATGATACCTCCAAAAAGACACAAAAAACTCTCATATATAGGGTCAAAATGGTTATTTGATAATTTTCAAAATTCAGAATTTAGAATAACATTGTCTACATTCAGGGTAGAGGAAAGAAAAGTTCATTAATACCAATATAACTCTTAATGTAATTATTGTACTTCAAATGTCAAACTTCAAAACAAACGAACAGGCCCTTAGTAAATGCATGGGTAAATGAATTATAAATTTAGAAAGATCAAGGCTAGAAATGAAATCATACAAGGGAACCTAACTAAGAATTTAGTCATATCCAAAGACAATCATCACCTACAATACATGTTAAAAAAAGTGATCTGTTACAGAAGGGGTAGAAAAACTAGGGGCAAAGAAGAGGTAATAAAAAATTATTTAAGTGCTTATAATTTAACAATTGGTGAAGGCATTTAACAGTACGGAATGGCCAAACAGGATTCATGCCCCCGTTTAGTTGCGACAAGGCTTAGATGATGATTATGATGTTAACCCCTAATGAATTTCTTGTTTGTTTGATTTTTCAATTTTTAATCATTTCAATAACTAATATTTAATTATTCATCTTCTTAATGTCTAATCAGTTTATCAGTTCTTTTATCATTTTTTATAAATAACAATAATTTTATACCATCTTATAAATTAATTAACCAGCTTGTTACTTGTTTAGTTTTTATTAATTATTTAATGGTTTTATGAATTTTTTAATCAGTTTATTCATTCATTGAACATTTTATTAATTAATTAAGGATAAATTAGTTATACCTCTCCTGTTATTTTCTTAACAGAGAATGATGATTTCATGCCTTTACACATAATATTCCTATTATGCCCATAGATTATATAATATTAGAGAGCCTATTGATTGAAAGCCAGGTTCAACCAATAAACTGTTGTCCTAACTCCTGAGCTTGGTCTTTGCCTATTTCATGACAGAAAAGGATTAGAATGAAAATAGGTTTTCCAACCAATTACGGCAGAGCATACAATAACGTAATTTTTTTTCTTGTTGCCAGTTTTAAAACAAATCATCTGATTTGAAACATATTGTTTCTTAAAAAAACACAGTATGATGTTGAATTTCTGATTTCAAAAATCAAAGACATTTTCATTTGGTTATTTAATATTTTAATTTTATGTTCCATAAATTATATAATTTCTAGTTTGAAAATAGATTGTTTCACAAAACAAAAAACACAAAAAAAGACCATGTTTTTAGTTATGCATGTGTTCTTAGTTTTCAATATTGATATCAAAAACATGTTCTTAAATTTCTGGTTTCAAAAGCATGTTTTAATCTGGTTATTTAATATCATGTTCCATAAATCCTGTCTCAAAAAATAATACATCATGTTCCATCAATCATATAATTCTACACTACAAATTTGATTTTGATTTAAAAACCATTATTTTGATGAAAATGGTTCCAAAAACATGTATTGTTTTTTTAGGGGGAAAAAACTTCTTTATCCTTTAAAAACAAAGCAAAGTTCAAAAAGCATGCTTTTGTGGCAATTTTGAAAAGCAAATGAAAAACAAAAACATTCAGTTGAAAACCCCTTACAAAATTTGTTCTTGTTTCACAAATCATTATTTTGATGGTTCCAAAATCATGTATTGATTTTTTTAATCAAAACTAACTTCTTTTTGCCTTTCAAAACAAAAATAAAGTTCAAGAAACAAATGAAAATAAAAACACTCGTGCTGTTGAACACCTACATTTTTTTTCTTAAACCATTATTTTGATGGTTCCCAAAAACATGTATTGTTTTTGAAACAAAACCAATTTGTCTTTGCTTTTAAAAACAAAAACAGAGTTCAAAAACATGTTTTTGTTTTTTAGCTGATCTAACATTTTCAAAACAAATGAAGAAAAAAAAAGTCATGTAAACACCCCTTAGATTTTATCATGATGAAGGCAAGAAAATGATTAATAAACACCCAGGCAAAACACCTAGGTAAATGATTCTAATCAAATGAAATCCATCAAATAATTGAAACCACTGAATGGCAATGTTCCATATGGTTCATACTGCATATTAATTCTACAATTATAACAGAAGCCTGCCTAGCGGAAACATGAAGATATCACATAGCAAATAACCATGACTATTACACATGTTACCATAATTTCATCCTCACCTTTTAATCGAGGAAGAAACCAGATTTGATTGTCCACATCAAACAAATCTTCAACATAAACCAAGTCCCAGAAGGTTTCAAGGGAGTTCAGACATATGACAGACAGCAGGCATGTTATTCCATGCACAAGAGCCCAGACCCCATCCTTGACCCATCTTTGAAGTTTCAGCAGTCATTTGCTTGTAATCACTACAGAAATCTTCACCAAGCAGTGTTGCTATAGTATCAGTCACAACGGATAGGTCTTTCCCATTATCAGAGCTCTGCCCAAACCAATCGGAACCTAGCAAGGCATCAGGCCTGGAAAAATCCAATCGATTTAAGATTTCCTTGTCTCCATCTGGGGTTGAAACCTTTTCAGCTGTTTCTGGCTTGATGTTAGATCCTACAGAACACAGAAGAAACTGTATTCTTAAGGTAACAATTTTAACCTTATTCTTCAAAGAGCAATGAGGGAGAAATATGCTCACCAGGTAATATATCGTTTGATGGGGGCTCATCAAAAGAGCTCCCACTAATGGGAGTGCACTCACTAAAAACTGAAGCAGCAGATCGGCCCAATGGAGAGATCGGGTCACTGTATTCATCCCATTCTGTTTCACATAGATTCAAGTTTGAGCTGTCCACCACTTCATTGGGTGTAACAACCGAAGAACTCGAGCTCTTGTCAGCCGACTGATTCTTAGCACTGCTTATATTCTGTGCCTCATGAAGTAATGCTTCCAGCAGGCCACTGTTCCTTGGCAAAAGACAATCTGACTGCACTGACCCAGTTGGTGGAGGGGATTGGATAAATGTATCAACAGATTCAAGAGATACAGGCATGGGAAGGGATGTACCCCAGCTACCAAGGTCAGTTTCTGGATATTGGAGTGAAGGGAGCTCCAACTTCACAGCCCCTGGAATGGGCTTAGAAGCAGAGAAATTGCCATTTATAAGGGCATGGCTACCAAAATGAGGTGGATCCTTGGCATTGGGGTCAGGATCATATGGAAAAGACAACCCAAATGGCCGATGTATTTTCTCACAATTATCACCCTGAAACTGGTCAAATGGTGGGAGTGCACTGGTTACGTTACCATTCAAACCAGGAAACAACCCCTCTGATTCTCGAAGCTGTTTGGTGTGATGCATTATGGGAGGCATGAAACTGTAATTCTGGGACGAAACCAGATTCTGTGTCAGAATGTTGCTAGTAGAAATGTTGGGAAGTGCTGATGGATAAGATAAAGCCCCTTGGGTTGCCTTGAAATTGTCAAAAATGACATCGGGAATCTCATAACTGTTTCCTTGCAAGAGATCATGGTGCCGTTTATCCACACTATTGATTTCAACTGAGTTCTGAGTTTGCCGGCTCTCATTTAATGCTTGCAGACACACCTCAGGAGGATAAAGTGGTAAGCCAGCTCGTTGTCGTCTCTTGATTCGGGTATTCCAGTAGTTCTTTATCTCATTATCTGTACGTCCAGGCAACTAGCAAGAAAGAAAAGAACAACAGAATCCCAGGAAATCAATAAAGGACCAGACAGAAACAAGAATATGGAAACAAGAAAACAAGAGAGAATTTATAGCAAATAAACATTTCATTTTGGATGTAACACTCTACAATGGATTCACAAAGTTCATACTGTATTGCTTTGAACTATTTGTACAAGTTACTGAAGACACATGGTCTAGCCTAGGCTTAAAAATGCCTAAAATTAGGCTAATAAATAGCCCAAAACATGGTTTAACTTTGGATTAAAAAATTCAGGGATTCTAAATGGTAGTATTTCATGTTTGCAGCTGAACCTTTTGTCAAGAAGGCTGTTCCATGCGTAAGTTTGTTCTTTAATTTTTGATCATTTGATTTGAGATGTTCCTTATTTATGTTATACTTCCATTGGAAATTTTACAGCAATCCAAAAAAGGGGAAAGTTAATACATTCAAAAAGCAGATTCCTATCTCAAAACTGACTTACGAGTCAACCCATCACAAGAACACACACAAAATAAGCATCTTGTTCTTTACAAATTTATGGTAGCATATAAAGTTACATCAAACTCAGTTTCAAGGCAAGGCTAGTCATGAGAGGGGGGTCTTGTTAACTAGGTGACTTTTTTGTTAAATAAAAGCTATGAATCCTAGGGCAATTCCCTAGGTTTCATAGCAACCAGCAATCATCTTTCAGTAGTAATTATCAAAAAATCTACGTTAAATTTCATTTTAAAAAATAGAAAATCAACATATACATTAGAAGAGAAAGAAGAAAGAAAACAAAATCAGAAAATAGGACTGAGCCCCTGTTTTTGTCCCAGGAAAAATGAAGAGTGGAAGAAGAAGATTTTAAAGATAGAACATACAACAACATGTGTGTTGACTGAACCCTAACAAATAAGAAATAGTAAGAAGAAACTAGTATATAAAGTCACAAAATGAATAATTTAGTGTATAATGTCTATTTTATTATTATATCATCAAAATATAAAGAATATTAAAATATTTTATATCGCCATTAACAAAATAGCTAGGTGCTTAAGTGAGACAACGCTTCATTGGCACCTTATTGCCTAGGTGCCCACCAAGGCATTGCCCCCTTGAAAAATATGATCAAACTACATAATAAGAAGAAAATTCAAACATCCCATAAGATACAGTAGACATAGTTCTACATTTACTTATGAAAAGAGAACAAAAATTGTGTACAACCATGATGCCAGAAAGACATGATATTGGAAAAACTTATAACCAATCAACCGGCATCATAAAAGTGGTAACCAATCAGGTGATTTTTCATCAAAATTCTTGGGGTTTTGATTAGTCAAATCCTTTCCAGTATCATATCTTTCAGCATCATAGATTTTTCCAAAAACATAACCAATAAATATGGTATCTGCTTAAAGAAAAAGGTCTATGGGAATTTTCCAATAAATAAAACATGTTATGACTAAAATAAGGATACCTCTAGAGTCTAGACATCCTGATTTTGATAGACATATGAAGGGCACTTTATGCAGGCATCTAAAGCTCTATTGTTGGCAATGCATCAATCACAGCCTCACTAGACATGCCTCTCACAAACATAGATATGAAAATAAAATAACCAAGAAAAATGGGAAGATAGGAAAACTAAAGGAAGATTGTCCATTGCAGAGGAATGTTAACTTCATAGTTGTGAGGATAGCCCAGATAGGGGCCATTGCTTGGTTAGAGGTAAAACCGAGAAACTGACAAATGTGAGAATGTGGGTACGAGCATGAGAGTCCACTTTGTCCCCCACCCCGCTCCCCCCCCAAAAAAAAAAAAATCAAAAAATTTTAGAGGTTAGGTCCATATCCAGTCCAGCCCTACAAAGACCCCAAATAACTGGGGCCAACATTGGGTGGTGGCCTTTTAATCCAGTGAAATAGATAAATTTTAATAAATTAAGTTTATTGATAAAATATGGAACATTAGGTGCAACAGTTTTGTGTGGGTGTGTGTATATATTTAATTAGCAGGGAATTGAAATATTATGCGGTATCAACAAAAGGAGACAAGATACATATATACATACATGTGCAGCCATCCGAGCCCATTTGTTCCCCATCTTTGCATGGAGTTCGATTATCATTCGCTCTTCTTCTTGACTGAAAGCACCCTTCTTCAAGTTTGGCCTTAGATGATTTGCCCAGCGTAAACGACAACTTTTCCCACATCTAAAAAGCCCTGAATGCTTTTGGACAGCATTCCAATTTCCTTCACCATGCTTCTTAACATAGTCCACCAAAATTGCATCTTCCGCTGATGTCCATGGCCCTTTCTTCAGAACAACCCCTCCACCCATAGTTCTCCCACAGCTACTGTCATCAATAGATGGTGAATCAATCTGATCCTTTGAGAGCATACTTTCTTCGCTATCATTAGTTGATCGACTCATCTTAATATGGATTCACCTGATCCTGCATTTAGTGAGAATCATCCATAATGGAGCTCAAGAACTTGAACATTAAGGACATCAGAAAAGGAAGATATTTATCATAGTTGGGGAAAACAATTAGATATCTCAAATTCAAAACATTAAAATCCGGCAGTGGAAAACACATCCATAACAATAAAACTTCAGAAAAATGGAGGAATCAATCTTGATTATTTAATCAATCCCAAATTTATGAGAAACCTAAATTGACAGACCCAAGAAAAGAAAAAGTAGTTACTGACAATAGTTCATGTCAAGCTCAATTGATTTTTTTTTTTTTTTTTGAAAATGGTCAAGCTCAATTGATAGTTCCTCAGCGCTAGCAGCCCATTGAATAAAGAAACTAGATTCATGGAAATCTAGAGTAAAACAAACCTATTTCAAAACACTCGTAGTCTTGAGAGCAAATGATTAATTCAAGACTACTTACTGCCATCCCATTCTCGGCGTTCCCGAACCAGAAATCCTGGAAAAGGGAAAAGAAAAGAGGCAAAATAGAAAAAAAGAAGATACCAGTGCCATCAAAAGCCCAGATCGTCCCCAGACAACCCAATATAGAGATATGGTAACAGAGAAAAACCAAACTTAGCATTCAAAATTATCAGAGTAGCAATTAGGAGGACTCAATCGAAAAAGAAAAAGGTACCAATTGAAGAATATAAGTCTTCTGTAAGAACGCCTAGAATACGAAAAACCGTCAACATCCAAACTGTAGCTCCATTAAGTTAAATGAACCTGAATCCCCGTGAACATAATCGAGACCGTGTCTGGTCGCAGAAACCAGAAAAGGACCATCAATTTCAGAACACAAAACCTAACAACTGAACATTTGCAGGAGCCGGCTCCCGAAAACCCCAAACAAATCCAGAAATCCAGCTATGTACCCAAATCCACCTCAGAACTCGAAAAACAATGGCAAGATGGTAATAAATAAATAAATAAATAAACTGAAAATAACTCCAACGCTCCAAATGAAGAGGGCGGATTCGGTCCTTACAAAATTGTGCTCACACCGTTCTCACAGCCTTTTTCAGCCGTGTATTGGGAATATCTCCCCTGTGAGAGAGCTGTGAGCACAATTTTGCGAGCACCAAATCCGATTTCCCAAATGAAACCCAAACCCTAATAATTCAGCTCAGAAAAATCAACACGAAAAAAAAGACCTAGCTGATAAACATTCAGAGCTAGGAAAAAGGGAAAAATTCAAACCCTCAAAATATTAATTTGCACAGCAGATCCTACATCTGAGAATTATCTTACCCGAAGATTCACGTTACCCAAAAAAATGGAAGCACGAAAGCACAACCAGATCCTGAACTCAAACACCAAAATTACTAATAGAAAAAACAAGAATCAAAATAAAGAACCAGAGGTGAAGAGGAGAGAGAGAGAGAGAGAGAGAGAGAGAGAAAGGGTTTGATGTGTGATGGGCGAGAAAAGGAGAGGAGTTGCTTTAGAGAAAAACCCTAAAGTGAGAAATGGCGAGAGGAGAGCGAAAATAGGAGAGAGAGCAAAGGAGAGACTACCAGCTATCAGAGCTTAGAGGAAGGAGATAGCTTTATTAATTGTTTCTTCCTCACTTCCTCCCAGTCTGTTGGTAACGCATGTACAGAGGAGAGAGAGAGAGGAGTGTGGGAGAGTCGGAGAGAGTTTCCACGGGTTTGGAGAGAGAAAGATACATGAGAGAGGGATCTAGAGAGAGAAAGGTGGGACTCGAGTGACTCGATCAACTCTATGGACCGGGGCTGTGCTAGCGGAACTCGAATAACACGTAATCAGGCGTACGGGCAGAAAAATGAAGACACCGGTGCTTAATTGACTAAAATGCCCCTAATGCATCGTTCTTTTCCCGTATGCATTGTTTTCTTTTTTGGTAATTCCCGCATGCACTGATGGATCTCAGCATGTCGGGTTTGGTACGGGCTTTACTCAAGCCAAACCGGGCCACGCCAATCCGATCGGATATTGTCCAAGAAATAGTTCATATATGTATGAATTCAAACGGGTCTGGTCCAATGAAAATCCAATTAAGTTGGGTTAGGGTCAATGTGGACCAATTAATCCGATCCATTGACATTGATAATGCCCCTGTAACAGATCAAGCCTAGATGGCGTTTGGTAAAATTGAACTCCAAATCTTTAACAAAGCAAAAATTATTTGAGTGTGTTTTTTCATACTATGATTGCTTTGTTGCTTTTTTCTGTCTTGTGAGTTTGAACTGTTTGATTATCTAAAAACAAATTGCTTTACATTATTTATCCCTATAAAATTTATGAATTCCTATTGTAGATAGAAAAGAAAATTAGGAAGAAAATGGTTCACTAGAAGCACCAATTCCACCAAACAAAGAGAAGTAAAAAAGATAAATTAAATTGTGTTTGGTTGGAGAGGGTGGGATGAGAAAAAATGGGATGGGATAGGATGATAAAGGAAAAATGGATGGAAATTTTTTACCGTCCATTGTTTGGTTATACAAGGGAAAATAGTGGGAAAATCAATTCCAATAACATTTATTAATTGATTAGGTAATTAGTAACACTATTTCCTATTTTATATTTTATTATTAATTGTCAATATTTTTATTAATTTATTTCATATTTAATTAGTTAATTAATTAATATTAAAAATTGATTAATTATTTATTAATTAAGATCTAATATTTTAAATTTTCTTAGTTGATATTTTATTATTAAAATTTCTTTATAATAATTAATAATTTTAATTAACTAATAAATTATTTTTAATTGATTAATATTTTGTATTACTTATTTCTTTTAATTAAAGTGTTAATTTAATTGAAATTTTTATTAGTATTTTATTAAATAATTAATGATTCATTAATGGCTCATGGGTCTAATATTAACTCTTAAAAATACTACAAAGAAGGAATTTTTGTGTTAAACAAGTTTCCCCTCCCTTACCACTTGTTTCCCACCATTTCGATGGAATTCCACATCCCAATAATAGAGATTTGAAATCCCACCTTTTTCTCATCCCATCTCATGACATCTCACAAACCAAATGGAGCCTTAGTGTTAGAGAGGTAAGGTTTTAGGTAAGAATAGCTTTTTTGTCATATTAAGATCTGAGTGAGTCACTTGTGGAACAAAAAGTTGAAAACACCTCTTAGTGTGGTAAGAGGTGGATGGGCCTCTAAGTTGCTAAAAGAAATCTTTAAAATTGAATGGCCAAGCTTAGAGGTTATATCAAATAGTGTGTAACCTTTAAAAATTGCATTTATCAGACCTTAGAGGTCTATTAAGTGCAAACAAACACAACCTTAGTATTCTTTGACTAAAATCTTCTAATAAAAAGCCTTGCCTTTTTTTCTTGTCCATTTCATAAGAAAAAAGAAAAAGAAAATGAAGAAATAGCCATGAGAAGGAGAGCTGCATTATCCTACATAAATAATGGAATTTATTTTGTATGAAACACATCAGTTATTGATAGAGTGAATCAAATAAGTAACATACATTTTGATAGATTGCCATCTAGTGGATGGGCTTTTAAGTTGCTAAGAGAAATCTTTAAAATTAAGATGCCAAACTTAGAGGTTGTATTAAACAATCTAGGACCTCTAAAAATGTAAACAAATACCACCTTAGTATTCACTGGCTCAATTCTCCTAATAAAAATCCTTGTTTTTTTCTTTCTCCTTTTCAAAAGTAAAAAAAAATGAAAATGAAAAAAAAAATGACCATGTGAAGAATAATTGCATAAATAATGAAATTTATTATGTATGAAATGCATTAGTTAATAATGGGATGAATCAAATAAGTAATGTGCATATAAATAATAGATTGCCATCTAGTGGATGGGTCTCTAAATTGCTAAGGGAAATCTTAAAAATTAAGATGATAGATTTAGAGGTTGTATCAAACAGTCTAAAACCTTTAAAAAATGCTTTTTCTAGACCTTAGAGATCTATTTAGTGCAAAAAAAAACACCAAATTTAGTATATGCTAAGTAAAATCTTCTAATAAAAAGGCATGCCTTTTTCCTTGTTTTTCTCATAAAAAAAAAAGAAACGGCCATAAAAAGGATAACTGCATAAATAATGCAATTTATTGTTTATGAAACACATTAGTTAATGATGGGATGAATCAAATAAGTAACGCTCATTTAGATAGATTGCCATCTAGAAGATGAAATTTAAATTACTAAGAGAAATATTTAAAACTAAGATGCCAAACTTAGGGGTTGTATTAAACAATCTAGGACATTTAAAAATGCAAAAGACACCACCTTAGTATTCTCTTGCTCAATTCTTCTAATAAAAAGCCTTGTTTTTTCTTTGTCCTTTTCAAAAGGAAAAAACAGAAATGAAAATGAAAATATGTCTATGTTAAAGATAACTACTACACACATAATGGAGTTTATTGTGTATGAAAGACATTAGTTAATAATGGGATGAATCAAATAAGTAATGTGTATATAAACAATAGATTGCCATCTAGTGGATGGGCCTCTAAATTGCTAAGAGAGAATCTTAAGAATTAAGATGCTAGATTTAGAGGTTTTATCAAACAATCTAGAACCTGGGGGTGTCCATGAAAAACCAAAAAACTGAACCGAACCGCAAAATGCGGTTAACCGAATCGATCAGTTCGATTTTTGGTTAACCTATAAAAAAATGGCGATTAACTGATCCGACCGGTATATATATTTATATGTATATATTATATATATTTTTAATATATGTCACATATTTTCTGTATTATATATAAATATTTATTCATTATATATATATATAAATATATATATTATATTTATAATAATCTATTTATAAATATATTATATATTTATAAAATATTTAAATAATATATTATATATCATTTATAATATCATTTATTATAATATAATATTATACATATATTTATATAATATATATTATAAATATAAAAAACCAAAAAAAACAAAGAACCAAACCAGTCAAAAACCGAAACTAGTGGACTAGTTAACCGATGGTACCGGTTTGAAGAAATGGAAAAACCGGTAGTATATGTTCGGTTTGCAAAAATTGTCCATGGTTTAGTTAACAAAACCTTGGACACCCCTACTAAAACCTTTAAAAAAATGTTTTTTTCAGATTTTAGATGTCTATTTAGTGCAAAGCATGGAATTTATTGTTTATGAAACAATAAGCCCATGCCTTTTGTCCTTTTCATAAAAAAAAACAAAAAATAAGAAATGGTCTAAAAAGAATAATTGCCTAAATAATGGAATTTATTGTTTATGAAACACATTAGTAAATTAATGATGAGATAAATCAAATAAGTAACGTGCATTTAAATAGATTGCCATCTAGAAGATGAGCCTTTAAGTTATTAAGAGAAATATTTAAAATTAATATGCCAAACTTTTAAACAATCTATGACATTTGAAAATGCAAAAACACCACCTTAGTATTCTCTCACTCAATTCTTCTAATAAAAAGCCTTGTTTTTCTTTGTCATTTTCAAAAGGAAAAAAAAGCAAAAATAAAAATGAAAATATGACCATGTTAAAGATAATTTCACAAATAATGGAATTTATTGTGTATGAAACATATTGGTTAATAATGGGATGAATCAAATAAGTATTGTGCATATAAATAATAGATTGCAATCCAGTGGATGGGCCTCTAAATTGCTAAGGGAGAACCTTAAAAACTAAGACACTAGATTTAGAGGTTGTATCAAATAATCTAGAACCTTTGAAAATGTTTTTTTTTTTCCATGACTCTAGAGGTCTATTTAGTGCAAACAAACACCAAATTTAGTATATTCTAACTAAAATCTTCTAATAAAAAGTCATGCCTTTTTCCTTGTCCTTCTCATAAAAAAACAAAACAAAAAATAAGAAATGGCCATAAAAAGGATAACTTTATAAATAATGGAATTTATTGTTTATGAAACATATTAGTTAATGATGGGATGAATCAAATAAGTAACATGCATTTAGATAGATTGCCATTTAGGAAATGGGCCTTTAAGTTACTAAGAGAAATAATTAAGATTAAACTTAGAGGTTGTATTGAACAATTTATGACATTTAAAAATGCAAAAATACCACCTTAGTATTCTCTAACTCAATTCTTCTAATAAAAAGCCTTATTTTTTCTTTGTCCTTTTCTAAAGTTAAAAAAAAAAGAAACTGAAATGAAAATGAAAAAAAAAAGACCATGTGAAAAATAACTACACAAATAATGGGATGAATCAAATAATTAATGTGCATATATATAATGGATTTCCATCGGATGGATGGGCCTTTCTAAGTTGCTAAGGAAAATCTTAAAAATTAAGATGCTAGAATTAGAGGTTGTATCAAACAATCTAGAACCTTTAAAATTTGATTTTTTTTAGACCTTAGAAGTTTACTTAGTGCAAACAAACACCAAAATTAGCATATTCTAACTTAATTCCTTTACTAAAAAGCCATGCCTTTTTCCTTGTCCTTCTCAGAGAAAACAAAACAAAAAGTAAGAAACGGCCATAAGAAGGATAATTGCAGAAATAATGGAATTTATTATTTACAAAACACATTAGTTAATGATGAGTTGAATCCATCAAGTAACGTACATTTAAGTAAACTAGTAAGTATGCACGTGCTTTGCACGTGGTAATTCTAGATGATCATAATGATAGTAATAATGTATCTATTTTTTTTTATAAATATCATGTTTTTTTTTGTTTTTTTTTTATAATTAATGGAATTCATATTGCAAAATCTAAATCCATTATGTAAACACCTCATATTGGGCTGCAAAGTTTTAGGTATCGTTGACAGGCCTATCTGCTTGGTTGGACTCTTCTTCTTGTAATGTTTTATCTTCGTAGTGTATTTATTTTTGTTCATTTATCAAAAAATGTAAGATTTAAAGAGAGGGAACTGAATGATGTGAAAAGAAATAATTGAAATTACATTTTAAACCTTGCAATTAAATAGAGATTGAATTCAAAAAATGGCATAATTTTAGTCAAAAGAAAGTTCTACAATCTTATTCATCTTTTTAGTAGTAGTATAAATATAGAATTATAGATGTGTTCAATTTTTTCTGTAATTTTTTTATTTTATGTGTGAACACAAACTTTGTTTAATATGATAGATATATGATATTATACATGTACCCAATTGTTCTTTTTTTTGTAAAACTTATCTACTTTTTTCACTTTTTGTGTTTTTATATTTTATTATTTTTTATTATTTAATTATGACATTAAAGGTTAACACATTTGACCCAAAAGTTGAACTATTGATCTCTGTCCAACAGGAAAATAATTTTATTTTTGGCCAATTTTAGATTATGTATTTCATTTTCATCATTGATAAAAATAATTCTTGTTTATTATTCATAATTTTTAATTTTCTTAATAAAAATATCATAAACGTTTCTAATTTTTTCTATATTTATTTTTTATATAAAAATTTTATTATCCAACTATGGCTTCATGGGTTGATCAATTTGATTTGGATGGTTGAATTTATTAGTCATCACATGAATTATGGTTTTGTGTTCTTAAAAGTATTGGACATATATCTTATCAGTAGCATTTATTGGTAAAAAATAACTTAAATATAAGAGTTAATGACAATGGGCATTAGCACCTCAAATATATGACTTAATGAGAGGGATTTGAATGAGGTGAAAAATAATAGTTCAAATTACATCTTTTGCCCTTACAATTAAAAAGGGACTAAATTCAAATTACATTTTTTACAATTTTAATATTTCCATATGTATAAAAATAATTCTTATTTATCACACTTTTTTTTGTTTAATGTGATAAATATACAATATTAGAGATGTGCCCAAATGTTTTTATTGCAAAATTTATGTATTTTTTCATTTTATATTTTTCTTAATTTTTATTATTTAATTATGACATCAAATATTGACACAATTGACCTAAAAGTTGAACTATTGACTCTGACCAAATAGAAAATAAAGTTCATTTTTTGTTGGTTTTAAAATTTGTATTCCATTATAAAAAAAAAGAATTCTTCTTTATGACAATTTAATATGATTAATATAAAATATCAAAGTAATGGCCCATTTTTTCTACATTTTTTATTTTTTGAATTTGTTTTTATTTTAAATATTTTAATATATAAATATGAAATCATGGATGCACCCAATTGACCCCTCACAATTAAAGTGGGACTAAATTCAAATATAGGGGTAGTTTAGAAAAAAATAAAGTTCCACACCCTTATTATTGTTTAATATGTCAAATATATGATATTAAAAATATTTCCAAAATTTTATTTAATTTCTATATTTCTTTTTGCATTTTATCTATTTTTCAATTTTTATTGTTTAATTGTGGCAACAGGAATTTGCCCATTACCCAAAATGGTTTAATTTCTTACCACCACATAGATGAAAACTCTTTTTCCATGTAGATTTTAAAAGTCTTAGTTTTTATGCTATTTGAATTCTTAATTTATTACGTATGGATTTAATTAGTGGAATTTAGTGATGAGAATAAATTAATGCATTAAATATATGATTCAATGAGGGTGAATATGAGTTAATACCTTAAATATGAGATTTAATGAGAAGGAATTGAATGTATTGAATAATAATATTCAAATTACATTTTCTAGCTTCACAACAAAGGGACCATATTTCAAAAAGGGAGTATTTTGGTCAGGGTGAATTAGTGAAATTTAGTAATGGGAATAAATTAATGATTTAAATATATGACTCAATGAGGGTGGATGGGAGTTAATACCTTAAATCTGAGATTTAATGAGAAGGGATTGAGTGTATTGAATAATAATATTCAAATTACATTTCTACCCTCATAACAAAGGGACCATATTTTAAAAAGGGAGTATTTTAGTCAAAAAAATCCATAAATTTTAAAGACTATTTGTACTTTTTATAGTAGTATAGATATAGGAAGACGGTTTAATTTTCTATCGGTTTAAAGTTGTATATTTAATGCCCATCATTAATAAAATTATGTTTATTTTATCATAGTTATTTTTTAATTTAACAAATATATAATAATAGAAATGTGTCCAATTTTTTTTCAAAGTTTTTTTTCTATATTTTTTGTATTTCTTATATTTCTAAATTTTTTTATTTATGACATCATGAAATTATCCATTTGACCAAATGGTTGAAGTACTTACCCATGACCTAGATGGAAAATATGATTTCTTTTCTAGGTTTATTTTAAAACTATAAAATTTCATTTTATTAATAATTATTGTGTACAGATTTATTAGTGGAATTTAATGATGATAAACAAAAGTATTTTTTTATATTTCTAAATTTGTATTATTTATTTATGATATCATGAAGTTATCCATTTGACCCAAATGGTTGAACTACTTACCCACCACCTAGATGAAAAATATGATTTCATTTCTATTTTTATTTTAAAAATATAAAATTTTATTCTATTAATAATTATTGTGTATGGATTTATTAGTGGGATTTAATGATGATAAACAAAAGTATAAATATTGGATTCAATGAAAGAGAATGTGATTTATTTATTGACTTAAATGTGAGACTTAATGAGAGGTAATTGAATGTACTTAATGGTATTCTTTTAATTACATTTTTTGCCCTTTCAATGGAGATGAACTAAATTCAAGAGAAGGGGTACTTCAGTAAAGAAAAATTCCAAAAGCCAATACCTCATCATTCACACTTTCATAAGTAGTATAGATTACATTCAACAATGAGTCTATAAAAAGTTGCTTTTATCAGATCTTAGAGGTCTATTCAGTGCAAACAAACACCACCTTAGTATTCTCTTATTCAAGTCTTCTAAAAAAATGACTTGTCTTTTTTTTTTGTCCTTGTTAAAAGAAAACAAGAAAAAAATAGAAAATGAAGAAATGGCCATGAAAAGGATAATTTCATAAATAATGGAATTTATTGTTATGAAATACATTACTTAATGATGAGATGAATCAAATAAGTAACATACATTTAAATAGATTGTTGTCCAATGAATGGAGCCTCCTGAGGAGCAAGAAACAAATTTCTTCAGGAATAAGAACGGGTGGGAGCAATGCCAAATGGGGCCTAAGTAGCTGGAAAAAAAATTCTTTAGAATTAAGAGGTTATACTCAAAAGTTGTATGAAACAATTTGGAACCTCTAAAAAGTTGTTTTTTTTTTCATTCCTTAAAGCTAGAGGTTTATTCAATGCAAATAAATACCACTTTAGTATTCTCTAACTCAAATCTTCTAATAAAAGGCCTTGCCTTTTTTATCTTGTCCTTTTCAAGAAAATGAAGAAACGCCCATGAGAAGGATAACTGCATAAATAATAGATTTTATTGTGTATGAAGTACATTAGTTAATGATCGGACGAATCAAATAAGTAACGTACATTCAAATAGATTCCATCTAGCGAATGGGCATTTGAGTTACTAATTTGGGTAAATTGCTAAAACCTCCCCTAAAGTTTCTGGTTCTTATTGAAACCTCCCCTTAAGTTTAGCAATTGTAATCACCTCCCTTGAACTTTTCGACATAGTTTCAAGTAGACTAGGGGTGGATTCTATCTAAGTTGAATACTTGGATATTCAAGCTCGCCTCACAAAAATAGTGTTAGGCTCAAGCTCGAGCTCGGCTCAGGTCAAAAGCTTACAAGTTCGAGCTCGAGCTCGACTTGAGCTAAAATACAAGCTAAGTTTTTTTCTAAAAACTAAAAGTTATACATATTTATTTTACATACAAAAATTAATTTTATTTTACATACAAAAAAATAAGAATTATAAAAATTATTTACTATTATACATAAAAAAATATTATATATAAAAATTATTATTATATATATATATAATAAAAATGATTTATTATATGTATTTATATATGTATTTATATATGTATGTGTATATGTATGTATGTATGTATGTATGTATGTATGTATGTATGTATGTATGTATGTATGTATGTATGTATGTATGTATGTATGTATGTATGTATGTATGTATGTATGTATGTATGTATGTATGTATATATAATATAAATTATTCATTTATTATACTAGGCTATGTGAGCTCCGGGAAGCACATGGCCAGCTCAAAGTAATGGAGTTGCCACCCATTTTTTCAGTGGAAATGGGCCCTCATTTTCAGCATAGAAAATCGATTTACTTGCTTTGATAGTGGCTCTGTTCTTCGCTTTGAAAGGCACATAACAAAGAGATTTTGAATTCCAAGGATTAGGAAAGGGAAGGTGTTAGGCACCCATTTCTCCAATCTATTATAGCAGCCCGATACAAGAGTTTTCTAGGCTCTATTTCATATGAAAAACAACAGAAATGGTTGTTGGGATTTTTGAAATTGGGAGAAACATGCTCATAACTTCTCTTAAGATCGATTTTGAGGTGATGTTATCGGGTCTTAGGTACTGACTTCTCTAAGACCCTCACCTCTTTGCCTCTATTCTCAGTCCAGAATAAGTCAAGAACAATGGTTCTCCAATGCCTCAGAATTTCAAGCAACCTAGAAAACACAAACTCGAGATACAGATGGGGTGAGAGGCTCACCTCTCATATATGACATTGTCAAAAGTTTTGTAGCAACTGGGGATGAGTTAGAATGAAGTTTGAATTGGTTCTTAAGCTAGGGAGTGCTTCAAGTTGCAAAAACTTCTGCTTGAAAAGATGGGAGGTGAGTTTAAAATCTATGGTTCAGAGTACATCGGGATTTCACGTGAAAGAAAGGCAATATAAAGGCTGGGAAAATGCTCTCTTCTCCCTTCCCCTCCTCTCCCTTCAAGCTCGAGCTGGTCCTATATTTATATAGAAAAGGGAGGGAGATAACTCTAAAACTCGTTCAGCTATAGTGCTTGGGATTCAATAGTAACTTTTTTTAGAAGAGAATAGGCAAGGATTTTTCAAAGAAAATGGTACTCGGTCAAACTTTCCTCTTTGGTGATAGGTTTTCTTCGATTTAAAGATGATTTTCATAGGCTTTTTGTGTCCAATAGGAGCTTGGGGCGTGTTTGTCGTGGTAATCTCGTATTTAGGGCTATCAGTGGTAGAAAATGTAAATTTGATGAATTTTTAAATGTGATTTTGCCTTTTCTCAGCTTTAAGTGGGGGTGATTTTGGTATTTTGAACTTTTTAAGCCTACTCAATTTCATTGGTCCAAGTGTTTGAACAGGTCAAGAATGTGTTTGACATCAGCCATTACCCTTTTGTGGTTTCAAGTTGGGACAAATGATGTGGCAATTTAATCTAACGTGTCGAAGTGGTATATTTATAGTTTAATGGTCAAACACGTGAAGTAGGTTATGAAATTTGACGTATTGGGGTTTTTTGGGTCTATGAACATAGTGATGAGATTTGATTGGTCAAATAGGGTCGAAATGTTGGAGATCTATGGCTAACAAGTTCAGATCAATGATATTTGCTGAAATATAATCTTTGTTTGATGAAGGGTCAAATGAGGGAATTTTGGGATGAAATTTGGTGGGTAGGAAATTTTGAACATCTTGAATCTAATGGAAGTGATGGATTTTTTATCATAGGTGTAGATTGACAGATTTAGTTTGGGTCAATGGTTTATCAGTTAGCGAAAAAGCTCAAAATGGAATCTCACTTTTTTAACAGTCAAATGGAGGAGTTTGGTCGTGAAATTTGATGTGTTAGGGTTTTTTGGATTTTCGAACATAGTGGTGAGGTTTGATTTGTCAAATGAATTTTGGATGATGGATGATAAGCTCTAATCGATGAAATTTGTTGAAATAGGATCTAGGCTTGATGGTGGGTCAAACAGGGGAATTTTGAGATGAAATTTGGTGGGTAGGCACGAATTAAGGTGAGGAGTTAAGTAGATGGTTCTGATCTAAAAAAGAAATAGTTAATCTAGGTTTTCTAATTCTTGTTGTGAAAGACCGTCAGAATGAAATCTTGACACTTTTAAGGTTGATCGTTCTAGACTTGTAGTGGGGTTCACTAGTTGATTATATCCTAGTAATTTTGAAATGATGAATCACTGGACCAGAGCCGTTAGCAAGGAAGTTGGCATGATGAATGATGGACGTGTGACTAATTTAGTTTCCTAAATTTGAGGGTGATGAATGATGAACGGTGGACGCGTGACCAAAACCATTTCAAGGTTTTCATTTGTTCCATGGATTGTGTCAAAAGAGGGAATTTTGGCTTTGTAAAGTCTCAATTTGATTTGGTTGTATTTCCAAGTTTTGAGGTCTAAAAGTAAGGTACAAAGAGGTAAGGTGAAGGGACCGATAAAAAATTGGATACTAACAGGCTCGCGAATCGAGCTTCACTGGGTTTAAGCTTGGCTTGATTAGCAAATGAGCCTATGTATCGGGCTCTAGCTCGGTTTGAAGCTTGGTTTAAACCAAGTCGAGACAAACTTGAATAGCTTGTGAGAAGCTCGGCTCGTGGCCACCCCTAAAGTTGACCCCCTCTTGTTAAAATCCTTTAAAGGAAGCATGAAAATGTCTAAAATACCCATGCAAATACTTTAAACAAAAATATTTATTTTCCAAATTTTGTCTTCATATGAATGACTACCCCAATCCCTTCCAATCTCTTTTCTAAAAATGATTTATTTTCTAAATTTGTACTTCATATCAATCGATCAAAGGTAAAGTTGCAATTTTAAATTCTTTTTTTTTTTTTTTCTGTTGTTCATAGAGTTTGTATTAATTTTCTATAAAAACTTGACTCAATAGTAATTGTATGGGTATTTTGGACATTTTTGTGGATTTTATTAGAAAATTCTAACAGAGAGGTCCATTTGAAACTATATCAAAAAGTTTGAGGGAGGTGATTGCACTTACCAAACTTCAAGGAAGGTTTCAACAAACAGTCAAAAACTTTAGGGGAGGTTTCAGAAATTTACCCTTAAAATTAAATGACCAGACTAGGTTGTATCAAACACTTTACAACCTATAAAAGTAACATTTTTCAAATCTTAGCTAGAGGTCTGTTAATGCAAACAAACACCACATTAGTATTCTCTTCTTATAAGAAAGACAAGCCAAACCTTTTTTATTTTAATTCTCATAAGAGAATGGAAAGAAAATGAAGAAACAACTATGAGAAGGATAAGTAGATAGATAATGGAATTATTGTGTGTAAAACACATTAGTTAATTATGGGATGAGTCAAATAAGTAATGTGCATTCAAATAGATTGCCCTCCAAGTGGCCCCTTCGTGATTATCCTACATTTGGCTAACATGCGTTGGTAGACATATTAGAAGCACTTAATCTGGATTTTGGTAGGGTTGCAACTTGCATAGAGTTAGCACAAGCCAAACCTGTAATGGTTGGCTTGGGTTGGGCTAGGATGACAATTAGGGTAAGATTAGGTTTTACTTTTGCCAACTCAACTACATTTGAATTCGATTTGGGTTGACTTTTGCCACCTCGGCTTCACTTTGAGTTTGATTTGTTGCCTTTTGCCAACTCAACTTCACTTTGATTTGGGTTAGGGTGGTTGGGAAACCTGAACTTGACTTTACCTATTACCAATGTACATATGTATTATAGTCCAATTGCATATTATATTATAATAATCCACTTATCCTTAAATTTATAGGAATAGATTTTATTTTTCATTTATATATAGGCTCAGTTTGGGAAGCGTATAAATATAAATATTTATGATGCAAATACAAGGTTTGAGAATCAAAATACAAGGTTTTGCACTATACATATTTGTATTTGTACTCTTCACAAATTGAGCCATAGGTACTTGTCTATTTTGTTTGGATTTTTCTCTTCTAATTTTTCTATATATGTTATTATGGGTAATGTATGGTATCCAATTATTGATTTGATCTTGTTAGTTGCCACTGGTGATATTCATTCCATAATTTTATGTCTTATTATTGCTGATTTAATGACTATATTTTAATAGGAGATCTATCATAAGATCATAATAGACTATATAATCATTTGAAACATTCCTTTCTGACTTTTGAATTAAAAGAATCAATAAAAACATTAAATTAGAGTATACCAATAAAAAAATATGGTCGTGAAAGTTAAAGTTGGGCCTTTTAGCGTATGGTTACTAATGAGGGGTAATTTGGTCCTCCGAATTACATCACGACATGTGGCCTTCAAGCAACACCTTGACGCTGAGTAAGCAAACCAGCTTGGCAAGTCGGCCTAAAACAGCTCGCCCAGGCCGACCTCTACTACCTCGGCTAGGCCGGGCTGACAGGTCTCCCAACATATGGCGACCTACCTTAGAGACCGGTCAAGCTGTAAGAACTTGTGGCGACCTGCAAGGTAAGCCCGTTGACTTATCTCATAGATACGTTACCAGCCCGAGATCTCTGGTGTGCTAATGAATTGACCGCTAGACCAGCCTACTGCATTGCCCGTATCAGAGTTAATCGGACGGATCGTAATCCCCACGGAGATTATGTAACAGATGTAATTACTCTCACGAGTGTGCGGAAATGGCTCTACAAGAACATGAGACCTGTTGTGAGGAGACTTAGGTCACTCACCTCTATATAAAACCCTCACTTTTACCAGTGAAGGTACACGCGGTTAAGCTCTCAAACTCTTATCCCTTAAAGAAGTCTTAAACAACTCTTTGACTTAAGCATTGGAGTGCCCACTCTGGGTAAAGACAACCTGGGCACTCTAATTCTACCTCTCTTGCAGAACATAACAGCTCGGCCCCTGACAAGGCAAGTATCTGAATTAGCATCTGAGTCGCCAGACACGTGAGAGCATCCAAATCGCGCTACATCAATTGGCGCCATCTGTGGGAACAACAATACAAAAAGCTAAGTTCTCATTATTTTTTCATAATATCACACATTAATACCTATGGCATCGTCGAGCAACCAACCCTCCAATAACAACTAAGTCACTAGGGGCTATAAACAGCTCGGGATGATCCCAGAAGTACCCTTAGTGACCATTAGACAGATAGAAGTCCCTTTAACTCCACCATGAACCAACCATCATGCCATCTCATGTAAACGTGCCTCCCCCCGTGGTTGAGCCCACAAAGGCTCCCGCTGGGGTCAATGTATGCTAGTTCTACAACCTAGTGCAATGCATACGGGAGATGAATGACTAGATGTGATTTTGGGAGAGTAAGTTTTCCACCATGATGGGGGGCAACAACAACTGCAGCACCAACACACCTGACAGCAGAACCAACAGGCACAACCACCCCAGCTGCAACAACAACAAAATGCCGAGCTAAACTAGAATAACAACTAGAATCCGATCCTAGCTCAAGTCCCCAGTTAGGTCCACAACCAGGTCTTCAACCGGGTTCCTGACCCGATCAACAAAACTGACCTCTGGTAGAGAACGCAATTCCCAACCAAAATCAGAATCAGCTTCCAATGGAAAGCCGAGCTACTGCTCCCATTGGAACAGAGGCCGCTAGTTCTTCTAAAGGCTCCAAAATGAGGCGTAGAAGACATGCTCACCGTCCCTTGATGAAAAGTCAGCATGCTCCGACTTGGAGCATGATGGACAAGAAGGAAGAAAGTAAAGCAACCAGCCAGGTACGTGTCTTGTCAGGGTGCCCTATAGCTCTAGAATTACCACTTGCCCTTGAAGTCCTCAAGGTCCTAAGGCCAAAGAATTTCAGGGCACCTAGCTTTGAGACCTACAACAGCTTGACAAACCCTGTTGATCATGCCGACAACTTTCAAGCATTGATGCTGCTCTACGAAGACAATGATGCAAGTATGTGCATTACCTTTCCTACAACTCTCCGAGATGTACCTCAACTGTGGCACTTGTGGTTGGCCCTTAGCTCCATAAAAAACTAGAACCAGCTTGCCACCCCGTTTATCACCCATTTTGCAACCAACAAAAAACCTTCAAAATCTACAACTTGCTTATTAAACGTCATACATTGACCTAATGAGACACTCCGAGAATATATTAAAAAATTTAACATGGAACGTTTGCAAATCCCAGACTTAGACCCAGTAGTACAACTCATCGTGGCTAAGAACGGCATACATCACCCCAAACTATGTTGGGAAATGGAACTGAACCAAATAGCTACCATGGAAAATTTCCTCACGGTAGCAGATAAATTTATAAAAGCAGAAGTAGCCTTAGGATCGCGGTCAGAGTTGTTCAGAAAGAGAAAATGAGAAGAAGAAGAAGCAAGAAGCAGTAAGTCAAAGCGGAGAAGCAAGTCACCAAAGAGAAGTCGGTGAAGCAGCTTGCCTAGAAGGAAAAGCAAGTCTCCTCATTGGATTTTTGGTTCAGGCCGACGATCTGAAACTCCCCCATTGTATAATAAAACATATACCCCCCTAAATGCAAAAAGGGGTGAAATACTAATGCAAATAAAATTGGCATAATATGTAAAGTGGCCGCCCAAGATGAAGGGAAACCCAACTAACAGGAACCTTAACAAATACTGTCACTTCCACCGTGATGTTGCTCACGACACAGAGAACTTTTGGAACCTTAAGAATGAAATTGAGGAATTAATCCGCCGTGGGTACCTTAAACAGCTCGTGAGGAGAGACGAAAGAAGGCCAACCTGCTAAATAACGCAGGGAGGCACCTAAGACAAGCAGGAAACAAGAAAGAGCCCCAACTCCCAAAAGCCAACAGCAAGAGCGGCCGTCCGATGGTCATCAACATGATCACTGGAGGGTTAGTAGTGGCCGGATGTACTACCTCAGTAAGAAAGGTTTCAGTCTGAGAACTAGAGCATGACAGTGACCACCCACCAAAATAACCTAGAAGAGAAGAAGTAATATATTTCTTGGAAGATGACACACACAAAATACAGTATCTGCACGCCACCGCCTTGGTGGTAAGGTTAACAATTAATGACTTTGTAGTGAAGAGAATCCTAGTCGACTTAGGGAGCTCGTCCGACATCATTTTCCAGGAGGCGTTTGAGCGCACGGAGCTCGACAGAAAAGATTTACAACCAACCGATGTACCCCTACTCGGCTTCAGTGAAGAAGTAGTCTGGCTCCTTGGTCGGGTGAGGGTGCCAGTTGTGGCAGGCTCACCTCCCAACATAGTTTGATTTGATCACGACTTCTTAATGGTCACCACACCCTCCCCGTACAATGCCATCTTGGACCGACCTATTATGCATGCCCTTCGGGTGGTAGTATCAACCTACAACCTGGTTGTAAAGTTCCCCACTATTGGAGGTATCAGAGTTATGCGAGGTGACCAGCTAGAGTCTCGCAAGTTTTATGTAGCAGCCCTGAAGGCAAAAGGCAAGATTTCTATCGACATTAACCTGGAGCTTCCACCTGTGAACATAGACGAGCAAGCTCAGCCCATGGAAGATACCATCCAAGTGTGGTCTCAAAGATCGTGTCAGAGAAGACGGTACAGATAGGGGCTCACCTAACTGAACTAGTGCGCTCCAACCTGGTAAGCTTTTTACTTAATAACTTAGATGTTTTTGCTTGGTCAATAGTAGAAATGCCCGACATAGACCCTAAAATAATAACTCATAAATTAAATGTTGACCTCTCAGTTAGACCAGTCCGACAGAGGAAAAGGAACCTCACCCCAGAAAGATGGAAAGTAGTGGATGAGGAGGTAGGGAAGTTGCTTACAACGGACTTCATTAGAGAAGTCTAGTACCCTGAGCTGGATTGCAAATCCAGTACTTGTAAAGAAGGCCAACAGCAAGTGGCACATGTGCATTGACTATACCAACCTAAACCGAGCTGCCCGAAAGATAACTTCCCTATCCTGTGAATTAACCACTTGGTAGATGCGACCTCAGGATTTGATCTTTTGAGTTTCATGAATGCATACTCCGGCAGCAACCAGATTTCTATGCATACTTCGGTAACATCAGCCCATTTTCAACATATCTGCTATATGGGCCGAACCGCTTTTTGCAGTTTAGCCCATATACCTAGATGATATTATTTGATAATTCATGGGCCTTAATGGGCTGATTGTGTGTTAACTTAAATTAATTAGGGTTTTAGAAGCTTTTGATTGATTGGATCAATTTTCGCTTATGTGAATGTTTGTGATGTGATGAATGTGATTCGTACATGGGCCATAAGTGCTTGGTCCATGTTTAATAGTATGTGGCTCTTTGCGAACACCATGGCTGAATGCACATCATTGCCATGATGTCCACAGATCATTGGATGATCTCCCTTCTCAATGGCCCCCTGATCAGTTTCTCCCCAAGAGGAATCCTGCGGAACCCTAGCGCCCATTTTGGGCCCATTTGAATATGACTTTATGAAAGTCAGTGGGAGCCACTTTGGTATGACCAAAACTAGACCTATGGACTGTTTTAACTTGTCCTCTCCAGATTAATATAAGTGCAAGTGATAGGGAATATAGTATAATGAATTCTCTAAAGGCCTTTTGTCATTTGCATGAAGGCAGGTTGAATCGGTGGGTGGAGATGTACCATAAAATTGGCTTATCCATTTACTGGTCCAGTCAGTTGGATTGCTTCATAGGATGATAGACGCATCATAGACCAATGTGGGAGAGGCCTATCTTAAAATGGAAGACTCTTTCATGGTACCTTGGGGTCCACGATTTAACAGGTTAGCACTTACTAGACAAAAGGGTTTAACCTAAAATGGCAATGAACCTTGTCTGATGGAGGTCAAAGGGAAAACTCATTGAATGGGTGGATATAATCCTTCACAGAAAGTGGTGGGGTTTTGCAGTTGAAACAATTGGTTCCATGTACCTATGTGATTTCCCACATTTTTAAAGACATGCGTTGTGTCTTCGTCACTGAGATATGAGGGAAATCTCAAAGATGAATAAATGAAGATGGAACATAGATAAAGGACCTTTCTATGTAGATAACATGAATCAATTTTAGGTCGTGGATTAATATCTATTGCCTTTTATCAGAAATGGCAAACGGACAATTCACCAAATTGTTGGATGATAACAAACTTAAGGGACCCAATTATGTTGACAGGTACCATAACCTTAACTTGGTTTTGACGTCCAAAAAATTGGACAAGGTTGCTAAGAACCCTGCTCCAGAACGTCCGGGTGACAGGGCTTCTAAGGCTTGCAGGAGAGAGTATCACGAATGGGAGGAGAAGAATTCTCTTGCTCGGTGTTTCATCATAGCATCTTTGGACAATCAGATTCAGAGACAATTCGATAAGATCGAAGTGTCCAAAGACATTCTGGATAATCTGAAGACAATGTACGAGGAACATAATTTTCCTGCACATCAAAAGGTCCTCAAGTTGTTGATGACCACACAAATGACCAAGAGCCAACAGGTACATGACCACACCATGAAAATGGTGGGGTACATTAACGAACTAGAGGCTCTTGGTTCTCAGCTCGATGAAGACACTAAAACCGATGCCATCCTTAACTCTCTGCCTCCCTCCTTCAATTAATTTGTCATGAATTACAACATGAACAAGCTAAAGGTCAGCCTTCAGGAACTCAACAATATGTTGCAAAGGGCTGAAGAACTGATTAAGAAGGACAAACCGATAGCCATGCTAGTTGAAAGTGGTAAATCAGACAAGAGAAAGTGGAAAGACAAGAAGAGGCCTTAGAAGAAAGTGGGCAAGCTGAAAAAGCAGAAGAAGGACAAAGCATCAGATGCATGTCACTTTTGCAAACAAACCGGACACTGGAAGAGGAACTATCCTCAATATCTAGAAACCAAGAACAAGGAAGGCAATTTCGAATTTCTTGTCATAGAGACCAATATGTTGGTCACTTCTGCATCCTGGTGTATTGACTCCGGGGCTTCTACTCCTACATATAACACATTGCAGGGGTTCAAAGAAAACAAAAGACTGAGTGATGACGAGGTGATCCTTTACTTGGGGACTTCTGTAATCATTGCAGCTACAACAATAGGAACTATAGATTTAGTTTTTAGAGAAGAAATTTGATTTCGGTTGCAAAACTTTGCAAGGATGGTTATTCTATTCTCTTCAGTGATATAATTACTATTAAATTGAATAACAAATTTCTTACTCATGGAGAACTTGAGAATGGTCTCTATGTCCTCTGTCATTCTTTGGAAACAAACATAAACGAAACTACATAAAAAATTATCCCCAAGAAAAGAACACGTGATACGGTTAACCCCACGTGCTTGTGGCATTACCGACTTGGCCATATCGGTATAGATCGTATCACAAGATTGGTAAATGATGGTCTTTTGGATTTTCTAACTGTAGAAGATCTTTCAACTTGTGAACATTGCCTTTAGGGTAAGATGACGAAATGGCCATTTGCAAATAAGCCTGAATGATCTACGAGCACACTTGACTTGATACATACTGATGTATGTGGTCCCATGAATGTTAGGACACACAACCAACACTATTATTTCATAACTTTCACCGACGATTACTCTCGGTATGGTTACGTGTAACTAATGAGACATAAGTCTGAATCCTTTGAAAAGTTCAAGGAGTTCAGACAAAAAGTCGAGAAACAGTTGGGGAGATAGATCAAGGACCTTCGATTAGATCGATGAGGCAAATATCTCTCCGATGAATTTAGGGACTACCTAAAGGACAATGGGATTGTATCATAGTTATCTCCTCCCGCTACACCACAATTAAACGGTGTGTTGGAGAGGAGAAATCGAACTCTATTAGACATGGTCCAATCACTTCTCGTCCACTCAGAACTACCTATATCCTTTTGGGGATACACATTGAAGACTACTATATATGTGCTGAACCGGGTTCCAACCAAAACCATTCCTAAGACTCCCTATGACCTATGGTTAAGAACACATGGTGTGTAAACTTAACCAATCCATTTATGGACTTAAGCAAACTTCAAGAAGTTGGATCATCCGATTTGACTCTACCATCAAATAGTAATCCAGATGAGCCCTATGTTTACAAGAAATTAGTGGGAGATAAGGTTACATTCTTGGTTCTATATGTAGATGATGTTCTACTCATTGGGACTGATGTAGGAATGTTTACTACGGTGAAGGTATGGCTTTCACAATAATTCTCCATGAAAGATCTTGGAAAAGCCTCCTATATCTTGGGACTTCGACTCTATAGATATATATCGAAAAAGATAATAGGATTATCCCAATCTACTTACATTGACAAGATTGTCAACATATACAACATGGAGAACTCCAAGAAGGGATTTGTCCCTTTCAGACACAGAGTCACTCTCTCAAAAGGTATATCTCCCAAGACTCTTGAAGAGATTGAGGGCATGAGAGAGGTTCCCTATGCCTCAGCCGTAGGGAGCATCATGCATGCCATGTTGTGCATTCGGCCAGACATTGCTCAGGTTGTGAGTGTAGTAATCAAGGCACATGTCTTGACTGACTTCATTACCAAGTGCACCTTCAGCTCGCTGACCCTTGAAGTTGTCGAGCTAGCAACCACTTCGGAGGCTTTAACCATTTTGGCACCTGCTCCAGCTCGGGAGAGCCCGACCTGGGATGAGGAGCCTTGGATACTCCACACCTTGGATGAGGAGCCTGACCTTGGACGGCTTATCCAACCAAAGAAGAAATAGAGCTGGGTTAATCCTCTATGGACCTAGTGAAGTAAAGCTAGAATACGCATTCCAATTCTTATTCCGAGCTTCGAACAATGAAGCTGAGTATGAGGCACTCATAGCCGGGCTATCACTAGAAAAGGAGAGTATGAGGCTAAACATCTTGTAGTATGTAGTGACTTGTAACTCGTGGTCAACCAAGTGAATGGAGAGTACGAGGCTCGAGAGCCCGCCATGTTAGCCTACTTGACCAAGGTAAGGGAACTCCTACATGGCTTCCACTCTTGGTACATCCAATAGATCCCAAGATCGGAAAACGCTAAGGCTAACACACTCTCTAAGTTGGCTAGTGCAATCGATTCGAAGAAATGGACAATCTACATAGAAGACCTATCATGCCCATCTATCGAAAGGGTGGTAGAAGAGGTTGTCCAAGTGATGACAATAGAACCGAGCTGGATAGATCTTCTCATTGATTATCTACACTATGGAATATTACCCAAGGAACACAACATGACACGAAGGATAGAATGACAAGCAGCTCTCTACATGATAGTAGGTGAGCAACTATATAAAAGGTCATTTACACTCCCCTACCTACGCTGCCTACACCGAGCTAAAGCGAACCAGGTGTTACATGAGATTCATGAAAGGCTTTGTAGAGGACACTAGGAGGTAGGGCACTTGCCCAAAAGGCCTTACGACAAGGGTATTATTGGTCCACAGTGAAGGCGGATGCAATCGAGCTGATGCGAAAGTGCGACAAATGTTAGCGACATGCCAACATCTTGCACCAATCGACTACTGACTTGAAATACCTTACCAGCCTGTGGCCGTTTGCATAACGGGGGATTAACATACTGGGCCCCTTCTCGCCAGCGACTGGAAAGAAAAGATTCTTAGTGGTAGTAGTTGACTACTTCACGAAGTGGGTAGAGGCTGAGCCACTAGTAACCGTTACAGCTTGGAATGTACAAAACTTCTTTCGAAGGAGCATTGTATGCAGATTCAGACTAACTAAGGTTTTGATCTTAGACAATGGCAAGTAGTTCGAAGATATCAAATTCTAGAATTGTGTATGGAAATGGGCATAAAGCAAAACTTCACCTCAGTTGCTCATCCTTAGGCTAACGGTGAGGCCGAGGTAACAAACATGGTGATCCTCCATGGCCTTAAAGCTTAGCTCTCCTGAGCTAAAGGTTTGTGGGTGGATGAGCTGCCTAGTGTGTTATGGGCCTACCGAACGATCATTAAGACGATGACAAGTGAAACACCCTTCAACTTGACATATGGAACTAAAGTTGTAATACCGACAGAGATTGAAGTGCCAACCTTACAGTCCAAGATGTTTGACAAAGAGACTAACAGGGAAGACCTATGGGCCAACCTCGACCTAATAGAAGAAGTTCGAGACATGGCCTACATTCGGACTGAAGCATACCAACAGCGAGTAGCTCGGTACTATAACGTCCGAGTCAAGAAATGCCAATTTAGGGTTGGTGACTAGGGGTGAGCAAAAAAATTGAAAAACCAAACGAAAAAATCAGCTAATCGAACCGGTCGGTTTTGTTTTGGTTAACCATTTAAAAAAACTGGCGGTTAATGTTAGACAGTGTATGCCCTTAGCTCCAATCAGATTGATGTACATAAACATTTATTGTAAATGAATAAAAGTACATAATTGATTCATGTTGTATTTGATGTGTTTCTATATAATTACCCTTACACTGGACACTTATGAGACTCGTGTTAGCTTAGAATGTTCTCAGTCGTTGGATAAACTTGGGAAAGTTTATCCTGCCAAGGTTGATACTAATGTGATGCCAAGTAGGTTGGGGTGGATTGTCTCAGCTACCAGGGTTAGACCTGAGGCACATGTAGTGTGTGTTTGTTTGAAACACTGAACCCGAACCATTTTCCAGTTATGCCATGGACCTTGGAGACTGGTGGACAAAACTGGAAAGTTACACCTAACCCCTAGACTCAATTATGGTACTACACTAGGTGTCAGATTGGGCCATCTTTGATATGCCAATCAGTGAGATCCTTTGGGGGTCAAAACCTGAGTTTGTTGGGGCAGTCTGAGAATTCTCTCGAGTGGGTAATCATAGTGACGGAATCCGCCCCTTTGTTGGACAAAGTGAATGATCAAGATTGCACTCTCTCTGATGGAAACCAAAACTGCCGACAGTCAATTTCAATCTTGTTTGAAATTTGTTTTGCAAAATATATTTATATGAATATATATATATTTATATGAATATATATATATATATATATATATATATATATATATATATATATATATATTATGTTTTAAGAAAAAGGTTTGCAAAATGTTTTAATACCCGGGATCCATCCGAGCAGAGAGCGCAACACTACACTTTGCAGCCAAGGGAGAGGTCCTCCCTTGTCGGGCAGTGTTTGATCATTAAGGGCTGAGAGGTTAAGTGTAAGACCATTTAGGGCTATTATACCTGATGGGCTAATATCACTTAAGACCATTGTCCATGAGCCTTCACAAGATGGTTGGACTCAAAGACCATTTAGTGTAAATGTTAAGCCCATTAAGAGCCCATACCAATGGATTCAGGGGTTCACTGTGCTTAGTAGTGAATTCGGTTAGGCTTTATCACAGAAAATAGGCTGAACCCATATGGTCTTTTGTAAGGTCATTGTTGGGGTCCCACGCCATACAAAGAGAGCCAAATTGGCCAACAACTAAAAGGGGATGTGAACCTACTTCTTAGTGGGCCTAAGGCCCATAATTAATTGGATTAATTAAGAAGTCACATGACAGCTTAAGAAGTCATGTGACTTGGGCAAATATGGGTATGGATATAGGCTTAGATCCGCAATGGGATAAGAGGATAACTCTTATCCACTTAAAAGGGTCCAGATCCAAATAAAGATTTGGATTAGGAAGCTCCTAATTAGAATAGGAGAAGTTGATCTTTAAGGCTTATAAATAGAGGAGGGTGAACCGCTCCAGAGATAACCTTTCTACTCTCAGTTTTCTCCATCTGCTCTTGCTGCCTAAACCTAGTTCGTTCTCCAGTTCTTGGACTGATAAAGATCAGTTATCACTTCTGATTTTGCAAGAAAAATCAGATTAATTTCGTGCTCATCTCCCTTGCTCAATCCAAGTTGTTGGATTGCAGTTCTTGCTGAAGGACTGCGTTGTTGAACCGACTTCACCCTAAGATGCGCCATCTTTAGTGGAAGCTAGTTTTGGTACCCTCTTTGGGCGTGAACACCTACTTTGGGAACTACACATGTGGAATTTGTATCGGGTATTATTCTCCCTTTCTTTCAGTTTTAGATCTGGTCCGGTTTGGTTTAAGAACGATCATTAAGAAATGTATTTTTTCTAAAACTAGGAATGTGATTCCCGGAAGGGTAAAAAGAAATTTTTGAAAATTCGCCCTACCATCCAGCATGGTTTGGCCATCCATATAATGGATTTCCCCTTCCTTCAGTTAACTGAACCAACCAATATATACACAATAATATATATTTATATAATATTTATATATATTATATAATATTTTTTATTTTTTTTAAAATCGAATACAAGAGTTCAGCACAAACTTTTTGCCTTCTCTTTGAAATTTTAACCATTCAATTGAAAGTTCAACAGTCTTCCAGAGTGCCAGATTGCTAGTTTCCAATCTCCATCAATTTTCTCTTTTGTCTTTTCCCTAGACTGCTAGTGTCAGACTCTCAGTTTTTGACTCTTTTCTCTTTTCTTTCTCTTAGTGTCTTAGTTTTCTCTTCTCTTCTAATTTTCTTCTTCTTTGACTCTTCTCTTACTCTTCTGCTTTAACTCTTCATATTTCAGTCCCCACTCTAGATGGTTGCATGGCCTGTGCCAAGTCGCCAACCACCAGCACGGCAGCATGCAACACCAAGTGGCAATGCTAGTCGCCACCTCGCCGACAAGCAAGCACCAACAGTCCAACACCATCGATCTCTATATCTCTCTTCTCTTTCTCTCACTTCTCCTCTCTGTGTCTCCACCCAATGCACCTCTCAAGCTCTCACTTCAGGCGACAGTCGATAGCAACCATCGGCACCAACCAGTTTGGCACCGATAGCAACCACCGGCACCAACCAATCCATCACCGACAACAACCACCGACAATTTTAGTTTTTTTTTATTTAAGTACATAAAAAAATAGAAAAACCAAACCACGGTTAGCCGGTGGACTAGTTAACCGATTGCATCAGTTTGGTTTTGGTTTGGATATTTAAAAAATAGATCAGGTTGGTTCGGTTCGAAAAATACCCCACGATTTGGTTAACTGAACCGTGAGCACCCCTATTGGCGACTTAGTACTCAGGAAGGTTATGGTGCCTGAGCCCGGTGTGAAAAAGATAGGACCGAACTGGGAAGGCCCTTATAGAGTCTTTAGAGTGATAAGAAAAAATGCATACGAGCTTGAAACACTGGAGGGAAAGATGGTACCCTGTGTGTGGAATATAGACAACCTAAGGAGATACTATCTCTAAAAAAAAAAGAGTTATGAGCTATGTCAGTGAATTTGCAAAAATTTACTAAAGCATCCAGGCCGACCTCTCAACAGTTCGGCTAAAAGAAAGCATAGAAAAAGAGTTCCGAGCTACGTTTGCGGATTTGTGAAAATTTACTAAGGCATCCAGGCCGACCTCTCAACAGCTCAGCCAAAATAAAGCCTAAAGGGATACCAACGCTTTTATACTAAGGCACCCAGTTGACCTAATGAAAATTCGACTAACTTGCGCGATAGTTAAGTAAAAAGAAACTCCATTCGAAGAAGGCATCATATACGGGAAAAGTAAATTCTATTAAGTGTGCTAATGCCAAAGGCCGAGGTGCATATATATAAAAAAAGGAAAAAGCAAGCAGTACCAAATTTTGAATAACATGGGTGCGTAGGCCCAAAGAAGCATTAACTTATAGGAGTGCACAAGCTCTTGGAAACAACAAAACAGAAGAAACCATCAGACAAGCTGACCTACTCCTCGCCACCATCCCATAGCTCGTCATTGACATCGTCGCCCTCCTCGCCCTCTTCTACGCCATCTACTTCTTCACCCTCATCAGGAGTCAAGGGCTCCCTATCGACCTGTACAACAAGCTCATTCAGCACATTGTTGACAAAGAAGGTGTCGAAGTCAAAATCAGGATGCAACATCTTCAAGTAGCAGCAACAAAGCTTAAATCCTTTTCACATTGTGGGGATTACATACTCCACCTTTTCCTGGGCGTACTTGGGAGAGCTATGGAAAGGATTGACGGCTTCCAATTCTACTCGGCAGATATCCTCGATATACTTGGTCCGCCTCTCTTCCAGTCAACACTCTTGGGCGGCAATGGTTTCTCGGGCCTTGTCTAGCTTGCATTGCATTTTCCCACTCAACTCGATGAATCACTAGAGGTTCTCCTCGGCACTGAGCTAGATCCCTCGCATATGGGACTACAATGCGTCAACACTAGACTATAGCTTGATTCTCTCTTTTCAGCTCGAGGTGACCAGATCCAATGGGACTTGCCCCATAGTGTTCTCCTATCAAAAGAAGAAAAATGAGATCAGTACAAGAATCACATAAAAAAAGAACAGAATCTCCTAAATTTAAAAGACAATCCTGAAGTATATAGTGAGTCATGTGAGCTCCAACATCTGTGGGGTCCAAACCACGGTAATACTACACATCTTCCAGAAGCAACATCCCTCTCCCCACCTGAAGGGCTACATATGGGTCATTTAAATGATCAATCATAGAGACGTCGACATTCGGAACAAAGTGAGGTATGTCTGAGGTATAAGGGCTGGCAACACGCTCCTCTTGGCTGACCTGAGGTTGAAAGGCAACAGGGTCCATGGAGTCTCGATCGGTACTCATAGGGTCGCCGCCTCCCTCGAGGTTGACAACAAGAAGGGAAAGTGATGGCGACCTCACCTTGATGTTGGCCGAGGTACCCTTCATTGACGAACGATCGACCCTTCGCTTCTTCCTCGAAGTTTTCTTCTTATATGCCACCAAAATTGACTCCATGCTCGTCATATCTAAAAAGGGGAAAGGGAAGTTCGTCGAGCCTAAAAATTAAATATCAAAAGTAAATACAAAGGACTTGAAGGCCGAACTACCTACGTGACTTAGGCCAGCCTGTATGAGCATATGCTCATCCAAAAGGTTTTCTACTGGAGCTTTCCAATGAACAAAATGTTGAACCGCAAGTCGTAGCTCTCCATCGAACTCTACATTGAAACTTTGGCAATCCTTCTACCATATAGTATCCATATTCCATCCATTACTACAAGAAAGGAAGAAGTACCTATTCTGCCAATCTTTAACTTTAAAGGAAAACTCAACTAGCACCTTATAGCCACCACGGAAGGGAAGGTAAAAACAGTAGGGAACATTGGGAACCTTTTTCATAGAGCACAACCCGGATAAAATATCTAAATCTAAAGGGAAGTTTCAGTGATGACACCAGGAAATCAATACTACCAGAGTTTGGACTACATTGGGGTGTAGATGACCTAAGGAGACACCATAATAAGAGAGCACCTCAGGAATGAAAAGGGTGCGAGGGAAAATGGAGACTGGTGACCAATGCCTCCTCAAAGACATAGACAGCATCTCGGCCATGACTCCAAGGATACTCATCAAGGCCAAGCTGGATACAGTCGAACTCGGTAGGTATCTGGAAAATACTGTACAACTCTACTATACACTCATTGGAGAGCTCAGTAAGACCAAAAGGGGATTTCACTTCTTGGGCATCTACTCTTGCCCCTAGCCGAGAAACAATAGATTCTCTCTGAGAATCCTCTCCTGAATAGCCCTCCTCTCTAAGCTACATATAGTTTGGCGATCTACCCTATGAGGATCAAAAGACATATCGATAAAGGAAGCTACTCACTAGGTAAGAGATAAAAGAAACCGATACCGGCGATGAATAAAATTTCAACAGGCAAGCAGACTTCAGCACCTCAATTGAGACCTCCCTAGAGAATGGCGAATGACTGAGATGCACTAACAATAGATCGACGATCGAGATAATGCTGCCGCATGTGGGCTATTTCGAATTTAAATTTTGTGCACTCACTATGCGCGCTTTCCTTTTGAATTTAAAATTTGAAATCTATCGTGGTCCCGCCCAATTTCAAATCGGATTAGGTGAGCGAGTCAAGTGATCTACGAACTAGTAGGACCAATTACCTTAATAAGGACTACTCCCTTCACTGAGCTGGTGAAGGCTTGGGAGTGGGGGGCAATTGATGAGGGGTAATTTGGTCCTCTGAATTACATCACGACACGTGGCCTTCAAGCAACACCTCGGTGCTGAGTAAGCGAACCAGCTTGGCAAGTTGGCCTAAAACACCTCGTCTAGGCCGACATCTACTACCTCGGTCGGGCTGAGTTAACAGGTCTCCCAGCATATGACGACCTACCTCAGAGGCCGGCCGAGTTATAAGAACCTGTGGCGACCTGCAAGGCGAGGCCGCTGATTATGTAATCGATGTAACCCCTGCGCAGATTATGTAACCGACGTAATTACTCTCCTGAGTGCACGAAAACATCTCCGCGGGAACATGAAAACCGTTGTGAGGAGACTCAGGTCACTCACCTCTATATGAAACCCTCATTCTTACCAGTGAAGGTATGCGCAATTAAGCTCTCAAACTCTCTTATCCCTTAAACAACTCTCTAACTTAAGCATCAGAGTGCCCACCTCGGGTAGACAACCCAGACACTCTAATTATACCTCTCTTGCAGAACATAACAGCTTGGCTATCTACAACTCGGTCCCTGACAAGGCAAGTATTTGAATCAGCATTTGAATCACCAGACACACGAGAGCATCTAGATCGCACTACTTCAATTACAAAAGAGAATTTGAGAAATATTATGAGACTTTAAGAGGATGGGAGAAATGCTGTTTTACCTGAAGTCAATTTTGGATTTGGTTGGGTAGAGTTAAGGTTGAGGGACTTTAGGTCATGTTCATTTATATTGAACTCTAACATCTCAAATTGTAATGGTTGATTTTAGAGGTACATTAAAATTTGTAAATGTTTCCTGAATGTTGAGAATGTTGTTTTGGGATTTGAATGTTGAGTTTTGAGAGATGATAGATAAACATTTACCTTCGAATATTATCATGTTAATTTGGCTATTTAATAAACTACTTATAAATTAATAAAAATAATTGTAATACCCTCCTAAGAGAGGTGTCTTGCATGTTATGCTATTTTCATAAGAAAGATACTTTTTTGTCATGTCGTAGTCTAGTCACGGTTGATCTTTCAAAGCTGCTAATGAATTTAGTATAGCAGTGTTATGCCACAAAAGGCTTGTTTGTTGTGGGAAAATGTCAATGATGCCTTTTGTGTTGATAGGTTGTTTGTGATTCAAAAAGCTTGTTCATTGTGGGCTTGTACTGAGAACAATCTTTGTATGTCTATGTTATGGAAATATGCTTGTCGTAGACTAATTTGATAGTTGTTATATTGAGATAAAACAATTTTAGTGCCTAAAGGATTACCGTTGAACCGAAGCCCCCCAAAGTTAATTACTAGATCTTTTGGCTTCTTGGTGCCTTTAATAAAATGCCTAGAGGATTATTGTCAAGCTAAATCCCCTCAGAGTTACTAGGTCTTCAATATAATGTCCAAAGGATTACCATTGAGTCAAAGCGCCTAGAGTTACTGGATTCTTGGAAGCTTGGTGCCCTTTGAAACAATGCCTAGTGGTAATGACCTTAGGCAAGACTTAAGTATTTGAATCTTGTGCAGTGCTGAGGAGGGGGTAACATCCTTGCGAAGGGCTTGATTTATAACATCTTTGTAAGGTCATGGAGGGGTATCATCCTCATGCAAGACTTGAGTATTAGAGTCTTATGCAATGCCACAAAGGAGTAACACCCTCAAGCAAGACTGAAGTTGTAAAGTCTTGTGTAGTGCCAAGGAGGGGTAATGCCCTTTGGTAGGACCTGATTTGTAATGATTGAGATACAAATGTTAATAAGCGCATTTGTATATAAAACACATAGTTTAAGGTGAAATATGATTATCATTGTGCTTTGCAAATAGTTACACAATATTTTGAATTGCATGCAACAAGATGTAACTACATTGTTCATGCATAATATAATTTCAACCATTGGACATTTAGGGTTTCATCTTACTCTTTATTCACTGGGTCGTAAAGTACATAACATGATAATTACCAATCCATGGTACTGCTTCCTTGATGACGTGTGGACCTTGCCATGCCACGGTACCCTTTTTGGCTAACTTTCCTTGTCTAACATGTGGGGCTACCTTGAGGATTAGATCCCCCTTCTTGAATTCCCTTGTCTGCACTAGTTTATTGTAGTGAGTTGTCATTTGTTGTTTAATGCTATTTGATTTATTAGGGCTTGCTCTCTTTTTCTCATCTAGGCATTTCAGCTGTGCATAGTGCTTCATCCATGAGGTTTGAATAGTGTTCTTTTCCTAATTGTTGCACTATGCACGCAAACACTAAAACACTAACTGTATTTTTTGCAGGTAGGACTACCTCTTGACCATAGACTAGGTTGAATGGAGATGTGCCTATTTCCTTTATTTTGAAGATTAGGGGGGCAAGTTAGGCGCTTTGGGTCGGGTTTATATGGTCAACCCCAGCCCGACCATAAAATTTGGGATTATGGCCTAAGCCCAAGGTCAAGTCTAATCTTCTTAACCTGAGACCAACCCACATTATAATTTAATGCACTCGAGCTCGGCCGGGCTCGGGTTGGTCAATGAACCCACTCTATTTTTCAGTCCGCTCTCCATCTCCTTTCAAGTTTCAAACCATAACCCTAACCCTTCGCTATTGTCAGACGTCACCTGAGCAACCACCATCACCGGTCATTGCCCCTCATCCTCTGCAGCTCTGCCTCTCCTTAGTCCTCTCTCGTCAGTTGTCTCTCATCTTCTCTATCTCTCAATCCACTCATTGAATCAGCATCACCAATGACAGCATCAGTGATAGCGGTCGAGTACCAGTCAACGGCCACTACCGTCTCCTTCATCGCTGCTCAACACCTCAAGGCCCTCAACCATCCAGCATCACCGACCATTGTGCCAAGTGTCCATAGTCCAGCATCAATGCATCACTGGCCAACATTGCCATCACATTTGCACCGAGGGAACGCACGACTGCCGCCATCATGCACCAACCAACACTGCCATTGCATTCAAAAAGTCTAGTAATTGGTCGAATTCGAATCGAATCGAATATTTGATTTAATAATCAAGTCGATTTAAAATATTTGATATCCGTCGAGTATCAAATCAAATTCGGATATTATTGTTTATAATCAATTTTGAATTCAAATCTAGTCTGATTTGATTCAAATTTGATCCGTTTACTGGCCTACACCTAACCTCTTGGCTCATAATCATCAAAATACTACCCATAGGGAAGGACCTTTTCCCTTACTACAAAATGCAGTATCACATTCTTCGTTCAGATGGATCTTGGGATTAAAATATTTTGCAAACATTTTTTCATGAAATAGTAATGTAACATATAAATACATTTTGCAAATCAGATTTCAAATACAATTGACATCCATTGTTGGCAGTTTAGGTTTCTATTAGAGAGAGTGTAAACCTTGATATTTACTTTGTGTGACAAAGGAGCCAATCTTATTACTACAATCACCCATTCAGGTAACTTTCTAAATTGCCCCAACATACCCAGATATTTTACCCTTGATTGATCTCACTGATTGGCATATCAATGGCAGCTCAGTCCAAAACCTACAATATCGTAATAGGGTTAAGTATAGCTTTCTAGTTTTGCTCGTCTATCTCCAAGGTCTAGGGCATTACTAGAAATTGGTCCAAGTTTAGTGTTTTTTCTAAACACCCACTAGTTTTACTTGGTGTCTAACCTTAGCAGCTTCACTAGTTTGGTAGCATACGAGTGTCAGCCTTGTTAGGATAAACTCCCAAAGTCTATCTAATGGCTAGGAACATTCTAAACTAACATGACTCTCATAAGTATTCAGTTTAAGGAGTAATTCATAAAAACACACCGATAAGAACATGAAACAATAATATACTTTATTCATTTACTAATAAATGTTTATGTATATCAATCCGATTGGAGGTAAGGGCATACACTATCTAATAAGTGTCATGCAGCATGGTAGACCAGTAAAATCCTGATTGGATGATGTGGTCACATAGTTCTTGTTGGCCTCGGTGGGTGACAGGCTCTTGGCTATGTGCTTAAAGTTAATGCTTCTTGGACTTTATCTCCTCTTAGGAATCTCAAGGGTTTACTTGCAAAAGATTTATTGAATAGCACTAAAGTTTTCACGGCTTTGGCATCCACGAGAAGGGTTCCTTCACTTAAGTAATCCCTATAGGGCTGTCTCTAGTATGCTTTTGCTATGTTTAAGCACTCTTGTCTATCCATCATTGGTAAGCATTCCTTGTAGTCTTCTTATGTTCCCTTAGCTTGTCTTTCATTTTGGGCTAGTAATAATTTAATCATTACAATTTCTTGTATAAGCTAGTCATCTAGATTCCACAAAACAAGTCTGTGTACTTCCTCTAGGACTATTTTTCTTTGTTCAAGATCCAAACATCTTGCTTGTACTGCATCTGCCATCTTGTAGTACAACATGTTACCTAGGATTTGGAACTTGGTGAGAAAGTGATTATCCTCTGTCGAAGTTATGTGGTTTTGTAATTTTCGTATAATCCTGTGCCTTCAATCCTCTTCAGTTATGTTGTCTAGATGATCCACAGAATGGGCTAACATTTCTAGGGTAGATAATACTCTTTTGTAGACCATCAATATTGCTTATGTCTCTTCAAACTATATCCACGATTCTAGCATTGTTAGTGGGTCTGCATACCTATTCTTTACTCCATTTATGTGTTGGAAAGTGATGGTTAGGCCCGGGTATTTTTGGTTTATCAAAATCCTATAAGGTAGGTGTATGATCCCTTTTATTGCCCTATCTTCGTTAGATTGTTGGATCGCTAAGGAAGAGTCTCTGTACATTGTAATTTTCTTAACTTCCATCCCCCAAGCTAGTAGGAGTCCTAGTATCATTGCCACATACTCTACAACATCATGTGATCCTGGAAACTGTAATTTAATAGCTCTAGATATTTTTACATCACCTGGGGATTGTAACACTACTCGTACTCCTACTTCCACAGTCAAGGCTCCGTTGAAAAATAGGCTCCATTTTACGTCTTTTATTAGTGCAACCGTGGGTTGTTCTTCGGGTATGTTTTTATTTATTTCCAAGTTGTCAATGGAGGGAACATTGCTAGAAGGTCTGTAAGTGCCTAGGCCTTTATTGCTTTAGGTGGTACTAGCCTTATTGAAAATTCACTAAGTTGTATTAGCCAAAAAACCAATTGTCGTGACAAAGGTGGTCTCTCCATGAAGTATTTCACTAGGTCACTTTTGCTTACTAAGAGGGTTTTGTAACCTAATAAGTAGTGTCTAAACTTCTAAACTACAAAAATTAAAACTAAACACTACTTCTCCATGCCCGAGTAGTTCAATTCAGCTTCCTTAGTGCTTTATTGGCATAGCATATTGGTTTCTCTACTTGTTCCTCATTTTCTTGGGCCAGAAGGCACCCTATGGTTGTTACTATGGTTTTAACTCATAACTTACTTTTTGTTTCTTTTGCATTCATTGGTAGTGTCAAGCATCAAGTTTACATACAAAAAACTTGTGTAAAGGTTGCACTATCTTCTTCCTACCTCTCTCTCTCTCTCTCTCTCTCTATATATATATATATATAGCATATCATCATGCTTCCTACCTCACTCTTAAACAAATAACCCTCCTCCAATCTCCTCTCTTTTTCATATAAAATGAGAACTACTTCATTTTACATCTCACAAACAAATAAGAGAAAATCTAATCAAAAGAAAAAGTAAACCAGAGTTTTCTCTTAGCCTATCTACACTCCCATGAATTTACACCAATGCAATGAAATTCACACTTGAACATAGTTGATCACTAAGTTATCGATTAATATTACAATACTCCATCCTTTTAGAAGTAGGGGTACCCCTAAATCGACCATGGTAACCTTTTAGAGATCCCGATGGTTAAAGACAATTTATAACACTTCCAATCTAACATCATAGAATCATATTCCATTTTCCACTTCCTTAGGTCCTTGGCCTGCTCTAAAACTCCATAGAGTTTATCTATTTGTCGAATCCCCCACATCCTTTGCTCTTCTCTTTATTTTCTTCAATAGTAAATTCATAAACCTACCTAGCTACTCCCACTTGTAATTAACACAAAAATAAATAATAAAAATATGCATAAATAAAATAAAATATGTATGCATATGCTTATCTTAGAGAATCAATGTAATTGTCGTTAACATTTAGAAATATATAAATTCTAATAATTGATTTTTTTATGTTTTGACTAACATGCACTAACAAGGGAAAATGTCTAAATGTTAAAAACTACAACCCATATGATTATGATATATAATTGAAGTGTGGTGTGGAGTAAACTTCTAATCTATATTTTTTATGTTATAAAAAAACACAAATAGGAAGGTTAGGGCTCATTCGCATCTCGATAAGTCATTTACCTATGTAAATGCACTTATCCAAGCAAGTGTTTCCTTGAAAATGTTTACCTGGATTAAAGCACTTACCAGTGTTCATTTAGTCCCTAGGTAAAGTTGTATAATGACCATTTTATCGAAAAAAAAGTTGCATTACTAAAGGGACTACATAGATGGCACTACAAGAAAATAGACTTATAGCTATGGACAAAACTATAGCTATAAATCCAACAAACCGTAGCTATAGGTCTATTGCTATGAACTAGCTACGGTAAAAAAATAGTGGCTACAGTCACGGTGCTATAAGTAATAGCTACGGATGATAGAATCCATAGCTAAAACTAATATATAGCTATGGTCTATGTTTGTGGCTAAATCCTGATTCAATAATTACGTGTGCAATTTTATCTAAGGCTTTTAAGTTATTCGTACCTACAAATTTGACTCTATAGCTACAGTTTGTTTTACAACCGTAGATAAATGTCACTCTATAGCTACGGTTTTGCAGTGTTCGTAGCTACAAAATTTAAATCTATAGTTACGGTTTTGAGATGTCCTTAACTAGAAATATGAATCTATAGCTATGGTTTACTTTGACCGTAGCTAAAATATATATATCTATTGCAGCAAGAAAACATGAATCTTTAGCTACGGTTTTTAACTTCTTGTAGCTAAAATTGCTAATATATGGTTGATAGCTAGATCTTGAAATTTCTTCATTACTTTTTTGAAACTTGTTTTCCTGTGTTGAATACAAGCATAACATATTTCATTCATTACAAGATAAAACTTAAATGCAAAATTCTAATAAAAGATTATATAATAAAAAATGAATTACATCTCAAGGTGCTTTAATACATCCATAAGTTTAAAATCTATTACAAATTCAAGGTTCTTGAATACATGAAAATCAATCTCAAAAAAAAAAAAAAACTTGAGGTATAAAATTTGATCAAATTTGCCTTCATCTGTATATTTGAAGTATCTCCTTTATCATGTTTAATATAACCTATAAGAAAATAATAGAAAATAAGTTAGAAATTACATTTTTAGAGACATAAAACCATATATGAAAATCTAATTATTAACTGTGCAATATAAACTTATCTACTTCATTTCAAGCCTATTGTTTAAACAAATCAAAATTGCAAGGACTGAATATTATCCACAAATTATGTATTGAGCAATATAATGGTGTAGCAATGTGTATTAATTTCTATTTTCCCAACAAATAATTAAAAGGTTGACCTTCAATATTTTTTTTGGTTTAAAATCAATCCTTTTAATCATGGATCTCAGCTTTGTTTTGTTCCAATTCATTTGCATCAATGGATGTATATGCCCTAGGATATCATTACCTATATCTATGGCCATGTATGAGCATTACTTGCTATCAATTTCAACCAACCATTCTTCAACTCTTTGTGTGAAACTTTTTCATATTTTGCTGAATTTTCTTTTCCATTTGTTCTAACAAAAGGACAAAATGGCAACACATAGTTGAGGTCATCAAATGGTTATTTTCAGTGTTGATGATCTCCAAGATAGGGCCCATCTATTGGTGATTCAGAAAAATCTAAACACAACAATAAAGTTGGTTAGGTTCTTAGGAAAATAGGAACCTAGGGCAGGTTTCTATGATGGATGTATGATTTTCTCTATTCTTGTCACTTCTATATCAACAAGAACCCTCATCTCTTCATCTAAATAAGATAGTTTGATTCAGTGTTTTAAAAGGCGTGGGAGGTGTGCCTCTAGGCAAGGTGCTCCTGAAACGCCCCGAGGTGTATGCTAGAGGCATTGACACCATTGAGGCATACGCCTCATGCACTTTTTTCATAAGGCGTGCTAGAGGCGTATGCCTCATGCGCCTCATGAACATCTTATATAAAAAGATAGAAAAAAAAGAAAAAAAAAACGAAAAAAAAAGGAAAGAAAAGGAAAAGAAAGGGAAGGGAGAGAAAAAGAAAGAGAAGAAAAAAAGAGAAAAGGAAAGGAAAGGAAAGAAAAGGAAAGGGAAGGGAAGAAAAGATAAGGGGAAAGAAAGTGGTTTTCCCCTTGCCCCTTCGTCTAGGGGGGCTTCAGCCCCTTTCCAATGCAGCGCAATTTGTTTTTTTTAAGTTAGGGGGGTCTTGCTCCGCTCCGGTAGGCTCGCCTCCACTTCAACACGACCCCCCCTTTCAATTAATGTTATGCATCTTTATTCTTCTTAATATAAAAGATTTTTATTAAAAATAAAGAAAAAATGAGATCCCCCCTTCTTCTTTATCCTCCTCTTAACCCCCTTCTCTTAAGGAGGCTTACACTTCTTGCGTTCTGAAATACGCCTCACGCCTCTAGGTAGTGGAACACCTCGCGTCACGCCTCCACGTTTTAAAACATTGGTTTGATTATAAAAACCAGGTTAAGGAGGTATAATCCATACAAAAAAATGTTACATCTAAATCCAACAATTCTGTTTGTCTCAATTGATGGTGTGCTTCTTCAACAAACCCAACAATGTTACATCTATTTCACTCTACGAAACTTTAATATTATCTAATAATTCCCAAATGGCTTACAAATACAACCCACAAGAAATAAATGGCCAATAAAAAATCCAACAAGTCTTCAATTTTGTTTTGATCAATAACTTTGAAATTATTTCATTAATTAGAAAACTTTAGGATACAAGAAGAAGTTGTGAAAGAAATTAGCTTTAGTAAGCTGACCCAGGATAGAATTACAAATGTGTCCAAAACATGTGTTCTTTGAACCCCTTGCTTTGCTAAACTATCTACCAAATTATTAGCAGATCTCCTAACCCATCCACTTGGATTGACATGTTCCTTGACATCCATTTAAATCTTCAGAAATCATTCTTCAACTGCCATGTCACCCATTCCCCTTTCTACAACCATTTTATCACAGTTTTTGAGTCTCCCTCGATGATCAGTCTATTAATACCCAACTCTTTTGCCTTCTCAACCTCATATGCTGCAGCTAGAAACTCTATACTTGCCACATCACCCTCCTCCATAGGACCGGAGTACAGAGCAATAATGAGTCCATTTTCATCTCTAATGGCCCCCCCAATGCTTGAAGGGCTTGGGTTACCCACACAACTCCCATCAAAGTTCAGCTTCTTCCAACCATCTGTTGGAGGAGACCATGCCTAAAAAAACTGTTATCTTGTAGATGAGGAGGCAACAATAAGTCCCCAAACCCTGAAAAAGTCTTCGACCTTAAAACCTGAAAACAACTTCAAGCTTTTTACCGAATGTGCCATCCTCAATGTTATTGTTTCGACTAGAGCTTCCTTGCATTTTTCTTTTCCTTCAAATATTTTATCATTTCTTTTCTCCCAAACGGTCCAAAGTATTGCTGCTCTGGTACACCTCCATAGAATATATATATATATATATATATATATAGTAAATGATTTTCCCAAGTCTTAGGAGGGTATTATTAGCAAATGAGTTACTGGAGAATTGTTCTTTTCTTTTCTATGGGACCCACTAATACCAAAATATGAACGTGGGTTTATTTATTTTCTGTAGGACCTAACAAAATATCATTTTCCCAAGTGTTAAGCAGTAAGGCTGTGTTTGGAAGGAGTGTAAATTTCGGTTCAGTGCATTATTGCACTCCGGTCTAAAATTGCATGTGTTTGGAAAGTGTAAAAAAGCCTCTATTATCAATGGAAATTTGCAAACACCCGATGATTTACATTGATTTAGCGGTGGAAAACTACATCGGTTTTTCCGAAGTAAAAAATCACGCCCTATTTCATCGAGGGAAATAGAAGAGGAATTTACGCTCTTCCACTAGCACGACACTCTGAGATCTGAGCAACGACTATGATTCTCAGATTTGAGATATGAGGAGTTCGAAACATCCACCAACAACCTTGAGAGTTCGAGCGTCAGCGTTTAAGTCTGCGTTGATATCTGAACAGCGTTTGAGATCTGAACAATGAACCTCTTCTCTGTTGAAGTTTGCATTGAGGTCTGCGTTTAACTAGGTGAGAGAACAACGATCCTTTTCATTTCTCCATCTGATTTACTGAACAGATATTGATCTAGTGTTATTTTGTTCTTTTATTTATCTCTTGTTCAAAGCTCCTGACCAACATCGTTTTTAGATCTCCTTCAACGTATCTCTGAAAGTGAAAGTAAGATTTCTCCTGTACCTGATTTTCATTTTCAAATACTATTGCAAGATTTCTCCTGTACCTGATTTCTTTCAAACACTAATTGCATACCCTATTGACATATTATTGGCTCATGTCTCCAATACCCAATTTTCTTAATTTCTGGTCTTTCTTTTTCCCTTTGGTTTTCAGTAATCAAATTATTTCTGCACATTACTCATTGCAATAAAGATAATATCAGTTATAATCTCACCAGCAAAGGGCAAAAGAACAAAATCATTGATGAATACTACTGGGGCAACTCGAGTATTTGATGTATATTATAATAGTGAAATATTACTTATTTGGTAATTCTTTTTTTTGATAGGTATTATTTATTTGTTTGGTAATTCTTTGTTATGGCATCCCTAATAGCTCTCAGCAAAATTAAATAGGATTGTTACATATAATCTGATATCATAAACCAATTTCTATCTATCCATATGGTGATTTTTAGATATTCAAAGACTAATAGTATCCTTAGTTCAGTTCAAAATCTTCCCTATAGAATATATATGCATAAGTTATAGTTAAATAAAGAAATGCATGCATTGATATGGGCCTTTTGAACTATAGACTCCTTAAAAATGAAAGGAAAAAAGCCATACCAGTTGTGCACTACTGTCTTTGGGTTCAATTGCTTGCCAAAGTTGTTGATGGTTTCCTCCTGTTCATTTTACAAATGCACAAATGAGATGGTACATATAGATAGGTAGATAGATAGTACTGATTTAGAAAACCTTGAGCTCAAGTCCTTTACCAATTAACCATTTCATATCCATGGGATAGTACTATATGTTGTGCTCTCAAGACAAAGTATTTATATGCATCAGATTCATTCATCCCATGCTTGATTAACTTGCACATAAAATACTTGTTTAAAGCTTGTTTGATGAAAATTATTGATCAATAAACATCCAGGTATCCTGAAATAGAAGAAGAGAACTAGACCCTTCCAAAAGCTCAGCATAAAGTGATGAAACATCCTAAACACAACATATACACAACTGTTTAAGTGGTGTATCACTACTATACAAACTTATATCAACTTCCCCTGAGTTGGGGTTAAGGCTGAGTTAGTCAATAGTTTGTCTGAGTTGAGTTGAGTTCTGTTAAGAGGTGTGAGACCAGGGATAGTTTGGTGTCTTTACTTGTCATTGTGATATGAGAATAGTTTAAGCTCTGCCCCCACTTCATTAAGGAAAGAATAGACATTTTATATGTACTCTAAAACATATAAACAAGGAAGTTGTCAATTGGTGGGAGATTATTTTATTTTCTCCCACTTGTTTCTTATCTATACAGCATTTACATGGTACCATAGCCAAGTTCATCTCTTATAGAAGCATGCAAGTGGCCTCTAACCACTCTTAGAAATTCACTAGTGACCTACAGTTGATGCTAGAAAGTTTTGTGGACTATCACAGCAACCCATAATCTCTTCTAGGTGTTTAGTGTGACTTGCAATCACTTTTACATAGGGCTTAAGGTCTGTAATCCATACTAGAAGTGGCATTATGATTGCACAACCCATTCTATTTGAGTTTCTTTTAGGATATCAGTGTCTCCACTCAATGCCATCCTTGAGTGGGTCAAGTCTATTTTCATTTTTCTACTCAGTTACAGTCACCACATGTGACTATGGAATGATGCATGTGGTTGTTTAGACTCTGTAATTGATTTTACTAAAGAGGTGTGGACATGTGCAATGAGATATGATGCTATTCTTGGAGTTCAATGACTCTGAACCATCGGGCTAATGATATAGAATCTTTAATGGAGATCGAGGTGCTGGCCAAATGGCTTAAGCTAATATTCCCAAATATTCTCAAGATCCTTTGCAAAGAATCGGTGGTCCAATGACTAGGGCAAGGACAAAAAGGCTGTTCTAGAAGATTCTAAGACTGTTCTAGAAGTTTCCAAAGCTTCACCAAGGATAATCACATTTCTTTATGTGCAAGACGATGTGCAAGACTTAGATCTTGAAGAACAAAGCTTGGAATCCATGACATAAGACCAAGGCGCATGGACATGATAAGAAAAGGCCCAATCCGCATACTAAGATGTATTGATGGGCTTGGCGGATGGACATGATAAGAAAATGCCCAATCCACATGCTAAGATGTATTGATGGGCTTGTTTTGTCTTGTTGGGCTTGTTTTGTTTTGTTTTGTTTTACTTTGACTTTTCTATGCTTAGTTGTCATTAGTTGTAGTCTTTTAGAAGGATTCCTATATCAAGGCAGATTTATTTTCCTAAATTAAAGGGATCCTCATTAATTATGAGTTTCCTTATAAGATAATGATGCTTACATGCCTATATAAAGGCTACAAATATGTAAAATGAGATCATCAATAATATAGAGATTTTTTCAGCAAGTTTAGCTTTGCCTTCTTGTGTTCTTGGTAGAATACAATATCTTGACTTATCAAGGGAGTGATCAACCTTTGTGGCATCCTCAAGATTGGATTCTTTAAAGACTTAGTTTCCTTAAGGTTCTAATCTGATTAACTACAACTTATTTTCTAGCTTCTGGGTGCGCATAACAACTTGATTCAAGAGTTCCTAGAGCAGGTCATCTAGTGAGTTCTTATCATTTGGTATCAAAGCCTTGGTTCTAGAAACAGGTTACTTATCCTTGTTTTGTGTTTTTCTTTGATCTTTGCATGTTTCTTGTGTTGTTCTTGCATAGTTTCTTTGAATTCTTCCATTCGACTTCTTTGTGTTTTTGAGTAGAGTCAATTTTATTTCGTGTGTTTAGTTTGGCAAAAAAAAAAAAAAGAGAGACAGAAAAAAACATCCAATTCAAAAAAAAAAAAAAAAAGAGACAGAAAAGAACATTCAATTCGAAAAAAAAATAATGAGAAGTTAGATTGCAGATCTGATTTTTTTTTTCATTTTCCCAACGTGAATGGGATTTCTTGAATTGCAAGATCATATTTCCTTTTTTTGGGTTTGACTAGTTGACTAATTCAAGAACTAGCTGTATAATCCTTTTTGAACTGGGATTTCTTTTTCTTAAACAACTATCTTACTATATTAATTAGTAACAATCATTATCAAATAATGATTCTTGTGTCTAAATTAATTTAATTTCATGCTCCATATTCTAGTGATTTCTTTTGCATGTCTTTTGCTTCCTTTGGAAGTTTTCTTATTTTTTTTTTTGGCTCTTATAATTGATTTTTCTTTCCTTATTTCTACCATTTGCCTCAACTAAGTTTTTAAAGTTCTGATTTTGAGATTTGCCACCATCTAACTAATTGCTCCTTGAGATTTATTGATCTTGATCCTGTTAAGAACATAAAGGGGGCTGGCTTGAGTGGAAAAAAAAAAGAGGCAAAGAGAGGTGGGATCATCATTGAGAAAAGTCTGATTTGAGTGCAAACACGTGAGGGAGTGTGTGAGGAACAAAAAAAAAAGGCAAAGAGAGGTGAGAAACAAAATTTCTTTTATTTCTAGCGAGTTTTTGCAGGTTATAAACATGAGTATTGAAGGAGAACCACAAGAGATTGACATGAAATTATTCATAAGGGCTGTTAATGAACAATTCAGAAAGTTGAATGCGAGGCTGGATGATTTGCAATCCCCATCTATTTCTAAGTCCACTAGAAGATGTGTGTTTGAGGAAGAAGAGGAAGATGATTTGGATTTGGAGGAATCGAGTTCTAAACGAGGCAATAAGGCTGTTTCCAAAAGAGATAGCAATTTGGGTAGCATAAAGATGAAGATTCCGACCTTTCAAGGAAAGAATGATCCCGAACTATACTTGGAGTGGGAAAGAAAGGTTGAGCACGTATTTGATTTCCATAATTACTCTGAGGAGAAGAAAGTAAAACTAGTAGCCGTGGAGTTCACAGATTATGCAAGCATATGGTGGGATCAATTGGTGATTAATAGGCGTAGGAATGGAGAGAGGCCAATTCGGTCATGGGAAGAGATGAAATTGGTAATGCGTAAGAGATTTATACCTAGCCATTACTATAGATATTTGCATAGAAAGTTGTAAGGGCTAGTTCAAGGTTTCATGAGTGTAGAGGACTATTACAAAGAGATGGAGATAACCATGATTAGAGCAAACGTAGAGGAGGACTAAGAAGCAACAATGACTAGATTTATTGGCGGCTTGAATAAGGAGATTGCTGATGTGGTGGATTTACAACACTATGTGGAGATGGAGGAGCTGTTGCACAAAGCCATTAAAGTGGAGAAGCAAATCAAATTAAAAGGGTTCAGATCTGGTTCTTCATGGAAACCTAATTGGAAGGACAACAAGGCTGTCTCAAAAACAAAAGAAGAAGCAAAGCAAAGTGATTCAGTTGCTGTTCATAAGGGTAAAACCAACGCTAAAACTTCTTCTAAGTCATGTGAAGTTAAGTGTTTTAGGTGCCAAGGATTCGGGCATATTTCTTCTCAATGCCTAAACAAAAGAGTTATGATTGTTTGGAGAATGGAGAAATAGAAAGTGCTAGCTCAAGTGAAAATGAGATGCCACCATTGGAGGATTGTTCTGATGTTGAAGTTGCAGAACCCGTGCATGGTGATTTGCTAGTTACAAAGAGAGCCCTAAGTATACAGCCTAAGGATGATAGTGATGAGGAACAATGTGAGCATATTTTCCACACAAAAAGCCATGTGAAGGATAAAGTATGTACTATGATTATTGATAGTGGAAGTTGTACTAATGTTGCTAGTACGTTGTTGGTAGATAAGCTGAATTTGCATACCATAAAGCATCCTAAACCATACAAATTGCAATGTTTGAATGAATGTGGAGAAGTGGGGGTAACCAAGCAAGTTCTGGTTTCCTTCTCAATTGGAAAGTATGAGGACGAGGTTCTATGTGATGTAGCACCAATGCATGCTGGTCATATATTGTTTGGCCGACCATGGCAGTTTGATAGGAAGATTACACATGATGGGTATAAAAACCGTTATTCTTTTGTAATGAATAACCGAGTTGTGGTACTAACCCCTCTCAAACCTTTGAAAGCTTATGAAGATTAGATTAGGATAACAAGAGAGTGCAAAATGAGAGAAGAACAAAAGTGTGAGCGAGAGGAAAAGAAAAAGAAAGAAAGTGAACAAGCAAAAGCAAAGAGAGCAAGTGAGACTGAGGGGAAGGGTGCAAGTGGAAAGAGTGAGGCTGAGAGGAAAATTGGGGAGAAAAGTGTACAAAAATGAGAGAAAAGCAAGGGAATGAGTGAAAAAAATGAGGTTAAGAGTGTCATGATTGCAAGGCAGCAACTACTTGTACTTATGTACAAGGATGTTTACTTTTCTACTAATGACCCAAACCCCTCTTTGCCTAGTATTGTTGTGTCTTTATTGCAGGAGTTTGAGGACCTATTTCCCGAGGAGATTCCCCATGGATTTGCTCCCTTAAGAGGTATTGAGCATCAAATAGACTTCATACCCGGTTCCACCATACCAAATCGACCAGCTTATAGAGCTAATCCCGAGGAAACAAATGAGATACAAAGGCAAGTGGATGAGTTGGTGTAAAAGGGTTTTGTAAGGGAGAGTCTTAGCCCAAGTTCGGTTCCTGTCATCTTAGTCCCAAAGAAAGATGGAACATGGCGTATGCGTGTGGACTGCCGAGCCATTAACAAAATAACAATTAAGTATAGACATCTTATCCCTAGATTAGATGATATGCTTGATGAATTGCATGACTCTTGTTTGTTTTCTAAAATTGATTTAAAGAATGGCTATTATTAAATTCGCATGAAAGAGGGAGATGAATGGAAGACAACATTTAAAACTAAATATGGATTGTATGAGTGGTTAGTAATGCCTTTTGGTTTAACTAATGCACCTAATACATTCATGAGATTAATGAATCATGTCTTGCGTGTTTTCATAGGGAAATTTGTGGTAGTTTACTTTGATGATATTTTAGTTTATAGCAAAACTTTGGATGAACATGTGAAACACTTGCATGCTGTTTTTAGTGTGTTAAGAGAGCACCAATTGTATGCTAATCTTAAGAAGTGCACGTTTTGCATGGAATCTGTTGTGTTTCTTGGATGTGTTATTAGTTCGTAGGGTATTAGTGTTGATGAAGAAAAGGTAAAGGCAATAAAGGGACTGACCTACACTTAAGAATGCAAACGAGGTAAGAAATTTTCATGGTTTAGCAAGTTTTTATCGAAGGTTTGTTAAGGATTTTAATTCTATTGCTACACCTTTGAATGAACTTGTTAAAAAGAATGTTGTTTTTAAGTGGGATGAAGTGCATGATCGAGCGTTCAAAACTTTGAAAAATAAGCTAACTAATGCACCTTTGTTGTATTTGCCTAACTTTAATAAAGCTTTTGGGGTAGAATGTGATGCATCTAGAATTGAAATAGGGGTTGTTTTGTTGCAAGATTCCAAACCAATTGTTTATTTTAGTGAAAATCTAAGTGGGGCAGCATTGAATTATCCTACTTATGATAATAAACTTTATGCATTAGTGAGGACTCTTCAAACATGGCAGCATTACTTGTGGCCAAGGGAATTCATCATTCATTCTGATCATGAGAGCTTAAAGTTCTTGAAATCCCAAGGTAAGCTTAATAAAAGGCATGCTAAGTGGCTGGAGTTCATAGAAACATTTCCTTATGTGATCAGGTACAAACATGGAAAAGAAAATGTTGTTGCTGATGCATTATCTAGGAGGTCCGCATTACTTACATCTTTGCAAATTAAGTTACTTGGTTTTGAATTGCTTAAGGACTTGTATGCTAATGATTCTGATTTCAGCCAAGTATGGAATGCATGTTATAAGTGTGCGTTTAATGATTTTTATAGGCATGAAGGATTTATGTTTAAGATAAATTGTGTGTGCCTATTTGTTCTATTCGTGAGTTACTTGTTAGAGAAACTCATGGAGGCGGCTTGATGGGGCACTTTGGTGTACAAAAAACTTTAGATATATTGCGTGAGCATTTTTATTGGCCTACTATGAAGCATGATGTACAATTTGTTTGTGATAAGTGTGCATTACGTGTAGGCAAGCAAAATCTAAAGTTAAACTGCATGGCTTGTATACCATTTTACCAGTGCCTAACCAACCCTGGATTGATATTTCTATGGATTTTGTTTTAGGGTTATCAAGGTCTCAAAGTGGTAAGGACAACATATTTGTCGTTGTTGATCGGTTTAGTAAAATTGCTCATTTCATTGCTTGTTCTAAAACCAATGATGCAACACATATTGCTGACTTGTTATTTAAAGAAGTTGTTCATTTGCATGGTTTGCCTGAGACAATTGTTAGTGATAGAGATGTTAAGTTCTTAAGTCATTTTTGGCGCACTTTATGGAATAAATTAGGAACTAAACTCTTATTTTCTATTATTGCACATCCTCAAACGGATGGTCAAACTGATGTAGTTAATAGGACACTCACTACTTTGTTGCGTGCTATCATTCAAAAGAACTTAAGGTAATGGGAGAAGTGTTTGCCACATATTGAGTTTTCATATAACCGGTCTATTCATTCTACTTCTTTTTCACCTTTTGAAGTTGTTTATGGCTTTAATCCTTTAACTCATGTGGATATTTTACTTTTGCCTACTAATGAACATGTTAATCTTGATGGTGAGAAAAATGCAGTTTTTGTGAAAGATTTACATGCCAAGGTTCGGGCTAACATTGAAAGGAAGAATGAGCAATATGCTAAGCAAGCTAATAAGGGGCGTTTAAAGGTTGTTTTTGAACCTGAAGATTGGGTTTGGATATATATGCGTAAAGAGAGGTTTCCTACACAAAGGAAATCAAAATTGCAGCCTAGAGGAGATGGACATTTTCAAGTTTTGGAAAAAATCAATGATAACGCCTACAAGCTAGATTTGCCAAGCAACTATGGTAATGTTAGTGCGACTTTTAATATTGCTGATTTATCTTTGTTTGATGTAGGTGATTCGATGATGAATCCTTTCGAGGAAGGAGGAATTAATGGAGATCGAGGCGTTGGCCAAATGGCTCAAGCTAATATTCCCAAATATTCTCAAGATCCTTTGCAAGGAATTGGTTGTCCAATGACTAGGGCAAGGAAAAAGATGATGAAAGAGGCTTTACAAGGCTTAATCATGGAAGTGCATGACAAAGAAACTGTTCTAGAATATTCTAAGACTGTTCTAGAAGTTTCTAAAGCTTCACCAAGGATAATCACCTATCTTTATCTGCAAGACGATGTGCAAGACTTAGATCTCGAAGAACAAAGCTTGGAATCCATGACATAAGACCAAGGCGCATGGACATGATAAGAAAATGCCTAATCCGCATACTAAGATGTATTGATGGGCTTGGCGCATGGACATGATAAGAAAAGGCCCAATCCGCATGCTAAAATGTATTGATGGGCTTGTTTTGTCTTGTTTTGTTTTACTTTGACTTTTCTATGCGTACTTGTCATTAATTGTAGTCTTTTAGAAGGATTCATATATCAAGGCAAATTTATTTTCCTAAATTAAAGGGATCCTCTTTAGTTAGGAGTTTCCTTATAAAATAATGATGTTTACATGCTTATATAAAGACTACAACTATGTAAAACGAGATCATCAATAATATAGAGATTTTTTTCAGCAAGTTTAGCTTTGCCTTCTTGTGTTCTTGGTAGAATACAATATCTTGACTTATCAAGGGAGTGATCAACCTTTGTGGTGTTTTTAAGATTTGATTCTTTAAGGACTTAGTTTCCTTAAGGTTTTAATCTAATCAACTACAACTTGTTTTCTAGCTTTTGGGTACGCATAACAACTTGATTCAAGAATTCCTAGAGCAGGTCGTCTAGTGGGTTCTTATCAATCTTGCTGATATGACTCTACAATACAGTGATGACAGTGGTAGTCACATTCTAGAGGGTGCTTAGTTTTTAGAATTAATCTATACATTGAAAGAAAATAGAGTCAGTATGGGACTTTACTAGCTTTGGCCAGAGTGTCAGACTGATGCGAGGACTCAGTCAATAGTGTATTTCAGGAACCAATTGAAATAACATCCCCACGTCCCCTCCCTGAACCATGCTATCACACTGATTGAAGGAGCAAAACCAATCTAAGTCCATATAAATACCCACCAATTTATATAAATCACTGCATATTAATAAAGCTTATTGTCTTTTGCCTAAAATTTCTTAAGTTGTCATGTGACTTGGGGAAATTTGGGTTTGGATCTAGGTTTGAAGCACCTAATCTTATAAGCAGATAAGGTTTATCTCTAGTTAGAGTCCAAATCTGATTTAGATCTGCATTATCTCCTAATTAGATTAGGAGATAGCTCCATAACAGATTATAAAAGAGGAGGGGGTGGACCAGTTCAAGACGGCTTCATAATTTTGCAGTTTTTGGTTCTCTCTACACCCTTTTGTCTTCCAATTTTTTCCCAGTTCAACATCAGCTATCTGGGATTGATTTAGATTAGTTTTCCTCTGATTTTTTCAAGAAAAAGTCAGGGAATATTAGACTCACCTTCCCTAGTTTGATCCAAGTAGTTGGGTTGTAGTTTTGTTGAAAATTGTGTTGTTGAATCAGCTTTACCTATACACTGTGCCATTTTCGGTGGAGGCTGATTTTGGGACTGTTTTGGGCGTGAACTTCCATCTTGGGATCTGATCTACATCAGGTATAAATCTTCCTCTTTGATTGATTTCAAATTTGGTCCAATTCAGTGCAAGACCGATCCTAAAAAATGCAATTTTCAAAATATAGGGAATTCGATTCCTAGAAGGATTAGAAAATTTTTGAAAATTTGCCTAGCCATCTAGCGTGGGTCAACCATCTGTATGATGGATTCTAACCCCTCTCTGATTTATAAGCTTTGTTGGAATGATATGGAAGAAGATATTATTTAATATGTGCAGGAATGTTTTTGATAATCATAAATTTCTTTGTAAATTTGACCACAAATTTATTACTTTAATACCTAAAAGAAATGTTGTTAAGGTACAGGCCTTTTGTCCTATTAGTTTATGCAATGTTATTTACAAGGTTATTGCAAAGCTTTTGGCCGTCCAACCTAAGCACTTTCTTGACAAATGTATTTTTCCTTATCAAAATGCCTTTATTCCTAGGAGATCTATGCTAAATAATGTGGTGATGGCCCAGGAAATTTTGCAATTTATGATACAATAGAGGAGGGGCTCTATTTATATACCAATTAAAATAGATATGATGAAGGCATATGATAGAATTGAATGGGGATTATACTATTGTTGTTTTGAAGGCTTTAGGGTTCAATGATTAATGGTGTGAGATGATTTATTTTTATATTTCTACTATTTCTTTTTCTATCTTGGTAAATGGTTGCCCTCATGATGTTTTTTCTCCTTCTAGGGGCTTAAAGCAAGGAGATCCTCTCTCCTTATTTGTTTATCTTGGCTATGAAAGGCCTCCCTCAGCTTCTAGGTAAAGCTAAACAAATGAATTTAATTCATGGTGTTAAAATCTCCCAAGAGGCTCCTTTTATCTCTCATCTCTTTTTTGCAGATGATGTTTTTATTTTTCTTAAGGCATCTAGGGTGGATGTGGCAAACTTTTTGGATATTTTTGAGAACTTTTAAAATTTATTAGGTGATCTAATAAAAGTCTAGTATTTTTTATCAAAAATAAAAAGTCTAGTTTTCTTTCTTATCAAAAATAAAACTTATCAATACTTTTAAACTTTGGATAATTATATGATATATGTCAGATATATATCTCAATGATTAAGTGTACATCAATTTTCTGGAAATAAACAATGCCTATCTTACTTAACATGGAGTTTTAGAGCAAGCCAAGGACCTTAGGAAGTGGAAAATTGTACACAATGATATGATGCTATTACTTAACCTAGGAGTTTGGTTGGAGAATCTCTTACATTGCTAATATCGACCCCATATAGTTTGCAAGACCAAGTGTTAATGTGTTTTACATTAGGATTGCAACTTGGGTTGGGTTAACTCAAACCCCACATGAAAAAGTAGTGTCGGGTTGGATTGGGTTGAAGTGATAGGGTTATCCTTGAAAAGTATGAATCCAATTTTAATTTGGTTTGGGTTAGGGTTGAGGCCTTGGATAACCCAACCTCGACTTTGGATTGGGTTAGAGATTGAAAAGTGTACTTGACCAACCCATATGCAACATTAAACTCTCTTTCTCTTCCACCAAGTGTTGAAGTGATAAGGTTATCCTTGAAAAGTATGGATCCAATTTTACTTTGGGTTGGGTTAGGGTTGAGGCCTTGGATAACCTGAACTCGACTTTGGATTGGGTTAGAGATTGAAAAGTGCACTTGACCAACCCATATGCAACATTAAACTCTCTCTCTTCCACCAAGTGTTGAAGTGATAGGGTTATCCTTCAAAAGTATGAATCTGATTTTACTGAGGGTTGGGTTAGGGTTGACGCCTTGAATAACCCGAACTCGACTTTGGATTGGGTTAGAGATTGAAAAGTGCACTTGACCAATCCATATGCAACATTAAACTCTCTTTCTCTTCCACCAAGTGTTGTATTGACGGTTTGAATTATCACATGTCACTTGTTTTCTATTGTATAGCAGTAGTTAAAGTAATTGTTGCCTAGGGTGCTCATCAAAAACCAAAAAATTGAAAAACCAAACCTAACAAAAAAAATACTAATAATGTTATTAATTTTTAATTTTATCAAAAAATTGTAGTATCATTATAAATTATAATATTTAATTTTGAAAAGAAAATTTTCTTACTTTTTTGTTTTATTAATAAAAATGTATTAATTTGTATTTACTTTATTTTTAAATAAAAATTATTAAAATATTTTTATTAATTTGTATCATTTATATATATAATTTTTGTGGAAGAAACTTAATTAATTAATAATTTCCAACTTTAATCAAGAAAAGAAAATGATTAGATAAACTAGGTTAGGCATACACAAAGTTAACTAATTACTACTTAATTAGTCTTAATTAATTAACTTAATTTAATTAAGCTAATAAAGTAAATTATTTAAGGTAATCAAGTTAATTTAATTTAACTATACAGTAATTAACAAAAAATTAATTTATAGTAATTTACTATTAATTATAGGAAATTAACAGTAAGTTACTTTTAGTTCATTCTATAAGATTAAATAACGGGAAATTACTATTAATTAAATATAATTCACAAAATATAAATAAATTATGCCATTCAATTAATTGATTATTTTAAGTATCACTAAATTTACTGTTAATTCGGAATAATTTATTGTTACTTTATTGATTATTAAATTTATTATTAATTAAATTACTGATTGTTAATTATCTATAGGTTAATACAATAATTTAATTCAAGTACACAGTACCCAGATAAGATACCCGACCTGTTGACCCATATAAGATCACCTCCTGACCCGACACGCTGCTACAGTCATTTGACATGGAAAAAAAAAAAAAAGATAAAACATGACAAAACATAGGGGCGGAGCCCTTGTTTTAAAATATAAAAATAAGAGGAGGTGCCAACGGAAATTAATACCTGATGAAGACAACGTTGCCGATCTGATCCGTCTTTTAGACGAACAAACTACTGAGACTATTTTCCCTTCAAAACAGAGACATGCTACGCTTAATACGTTTGAAAAAACACACAGGGCGGAGCCCCTGTTTTAATGCGTAAAGAACAAAAAGCAAAGGCGGAGCCCCTCTGTTCATTTTATGAACAAAATGAAACCCCATGACCTACCAGAAAAAACAGAAGACCATTGATGAAGGGTGATTTGATATGACCTAACAGGAAGGGGATACGTGGGCGCGATCTAATTGAAGGATGACAACTCAGCCAGGCAAGCCTAGTTCGCAACATTCGCAGTTCGGGCATCCAGCCACCTCGGCCTAAAACCTGCCTCGACGTAGAGGCACCTCAGCATCCAATTTAGTTCGGAACTAAAGAATCAAAGTTCCAGTTCAGAATTAATGAAGCTGAAGCGTCGTAACCAACTCCAAAAGCCTCCCCAACAGATCCTGAATCTCTTGGGGTCACGATGAGCCAATGGATCTCGAATCACCCGAGATCACGATAAGAACTCATCCCGGTTCTGCCTAAATCGAAGGTGGACGATAAGCCTCATCCACGTACTGCTCTCCTTAAAAAACGTAACCAACCTAATCTCTACAGCCCGGAGAACCCGGAGCTCTTTCGTAAAGCCCACGGCTACTCCAGTATATAAAGACTCGAAATCTCAAGGCAAAGGTATGCATGATTACTCTACTCACTAGCATTCAAGCTTTCAAGCATTCAGCTCGCATTTACAACACAATTACTAACTTAAGCATTGGAGCGACCTCACCGGGTTAGCTACCTCGGGTTCTCTGATACACTATTTTGTAGATTGATCCAGCTCGATGTCCACCTGGAGTTTGGATCGCCCTCCAGCTAGGAGTAGTCAGATTGCACTCCATCAATTGGCACCGTCTGTGGGAACCAATCGAAAGGTCATCCCTATCTCTTTGCAGTTTCAAGTTTAACTTCAACCTTAATGGAATCATCCAGCCACACCAGAAAAAGTGTCGAGATGAACACCATCGGGGGGCAAGCCTAGCAACCAACCTTCCCTTAAGCTCCTACGGTGTGCATCGGCCAGTTCACCATTCCGCTCACAGCGTCTAGAGTCCCATCACTGACCGCACCATCGAGCACCGCACAAGTGGGCGCCCCATTTCCTCCAATGGTAGGCGCAACTTTCTCTGAGCCCTCCGTGGTTCCTCCTAGAATCAGGCATTCCCAGTTCCATGACCTTGTTTAGTGCGTCCCGACTATTCAAATCCAGATGCAACAGGTACAGCAGTTTTAGCAATACCAGCAGTATCAACACCAGTTTCCTCCACTATAGCCAAACCAGCAGCCAGTTTCGCCTCGGCACCCAGGGCCCCATCATGGTCAGAACCCGAATTGCCTTGGTACTAACCAGAACATCAGCCGATCTCCCCATCGGGGTGAAGAGACCTCACAAGTACTGATTCCTCTCAAAATTCAGGTCTCACCCTGTGGGAGGAGAGACGGTCAACACACTGCACCGGCCTTGCAAGGAAATCTCATAAATGGGTCCGGGGATAGTCAGCTGAATCCGCCTCGGTACTCACAACAAGAGAATGATGGCTCGCGAGCAGATAACCAGTTCGGGATTCAAGGTGCGAACTTGAGACAGGGCCTCTCTGTCCCTCGTGATAGCTAGCCCCAGAATCCCACAAGAAACCAGGATCCACCTCGCGACAAGGCTGAAATACCAGATCAAACTGAAGTCAGCAGTACCAACGCCGATCCGGTGAAGAAGCGGCAGCGGAGATGTCGCAAGACACGGTACCTCGGTCAAGAACCGCCTGCCAGCAAAGCCAGGCCAGCTAGAAGAGCAAACCAAAGGGAAGGAAGAAGCGAGCTTGGTGGCTACAAATACTATGCCTCCACTACTTTGCAGGTCGTCCCCTCTGTCTCCCGAGCTCTTGGCGACTCCGATGCCAAAAGATTTCAAGATGCCTCCGTTGGACAAGTATGACGGGTCGTTCGACCCTAATGATCATGTGGACTCTTTCCATTTCCAGATGCACCTGGCTGGGGCTGATGAGTCTTCCATGTGTGCAGCTTTCTCTATTACATTTAAGGGAGTAGTTTGAACTTGGTTTTGGAACCTCGCACCGGGCTCAATCAACAGCTGGTCGCAGTTCGCCAACTTGTTCACTACACACTTCATTACCAACAAAAAGTGTCTGAAATCGTAGGAAAGCCTTCTCAATGTGGTTCAGAGGGAAGGAGAATTGATCAGAAACTATATTAAGCGCTTCAATGACACTTGCTTGTAGATATCAGACCTCGACCCGGTAGTACGACTCACTGCGGCCAAGAAAGGAATCACCCACAAGGAGTTTAAATGGCATGTGGTAGCTAACAAACCAAAGGACATCACCGAGTTCCTTAAGTTAGTCGATCAGTTCATTGGAACGGAGGAGGAGATCAATCAGAAGGTCGACAACCCACCACAGGAAAAGAGGAAGAGAGAGAATGAAGGAACGAGCAATGGCAGACTGAAGAGGAAGAAAAGTAAGTCCCCAACCAGGGGAAGAAACAACTCCAGAAGCCAGTCCCCCTCACGAACTCGTAAATCAGATCGGTGCTCCAGGACCCCACCTGTGGAGAGAACGAACTACATGCCCTTGAATGCTAAAAGGAGAGACATCCTAATGGCCATTAAGGACTCCTCCTTCGTCAAATGGTTTCCCAAGCTAAGGGGAGACCCAATAGCAAGGAACCCGAACGTTTATTGCCATTTCACAGAGATCACGGACATAGCATAGAGAATTGCAGGAATCTTCACGATGAGATCGAAGAATTCATCCGACATGGATACCTGAAGAACTTTATCTTACGTGAAGAAAGGGGAAAAACAGATCGGTAGGCAAACCAACAGGGGGACCAGAGGAGGAACGCCCCGAAGCCAACAGGCAGAACGAGCAACCGCCATGGCAGTTGCCAGAAGAAAGACCAATCTGTGGGGTAATTAACATGATTCGATGGGTCCATCATCATGGGGTGTACATTGGCAGTTGGGAGGACCGCAGTCTGCGAACTAGAAAACGAAGAGGAAAACCCACCAAAGCGACCTCAGCTTGAAGGACCGATATACTTCACTGAGGATGATGCGCGCGGGATCCAGTATCTTCATGACAATGCTCTAGTAGTGAAGGTGCGAATCAATGAGTTCAAAGTAAAGCGGATATTGGTAGACTCAGGTAGCTTGGCCGATATACTCTTCAAGGAGACGTTCGATAAATTACAGTTGTAGTAGAGCGACCTGAGACCGGCAGACACTCCTTTAGTAGGGTTCAGCGGTGAGGAGTTCAGACCTCTTGGGTGAATCACAGTACCTGTAGAAGCCAACACATGGCCAAGCATCGTGCGGTTTGAGCACACCTTCCTGGTAGTCGCGACTCCCTCCCCCTACAATGCCATAGTAGGTCGGCCCATAATGCATGTTCTACGCACGGTAGTATCCACTTACTATTTGGCGATGAAGTTCCCAACTGATTACGGGGTGGGAGTCGTGCGAGGTGACCAACTCGAATTGCACAGATGCTACGTAGCTGCTCTTAAAAGAAAAGTGAAGCTAGGAGAAGATGTCGAGCTCGAGCGACCTGCGAAGTACACCGATGAGTGAGCTACCCCGACAGAGGAGACGGTCCACATACCGGTCTCTATTGACGAACCGGCCAAGACTCTCTAGATCGGTGCCTCAATCAACGAACCACTCCGCACCCAGCTAGTAAGTTTCTTACTCGAAAATTAGATATTTTTGCTTGGTTCGCGTAGAAATGTCTGGAATTGATTAAAAAATTATAACTCACAAGTTGAACACCGACCCTTTAGTTAGGCCAGTGAGGCAGAAGAAGCGTATCCTCGCCCCGGAACGTTGGAGGGTAGTCGATGAAGAGGTTGGGAAGCTCCTAGCGGCAAACTTCATCAGGGAAGTCCATTACCCGAGCTGGGTGGCTAACCCGGTTCTGGTGAAAAAGGCTAATGGCAAGTGGCGCATGTGCGTCAATTACACCGACCTGAATAGAGCCTGTCCGAAAGATTGCTTCCCGCTACCCAAGATCGACCGCCTAGTGGACGCGACCTTAGGGCATGAGTTGCTGAGCTTCTTGGACGCCTATTTCGGTTACAACCATATTAGGATGGATCCTGTTGACGAAGAGAAGACCGCCTTCATAACCAAGCTCGGGTTATACTATTACAAGGTCATGCCCTTCAGATTAAAAAATGTTGGGGCAACCTTTCAGAGTGTTATGTTGATAACATGGTTGTAAAGACCCAGTTTTTGGATTTTTTATTGAATGATTTAAAAAGTGTTTTTCAAATTTACGTAGATATAACATGAAGCTAAATCCAAATAAGTGCATCTTCGGAGTCACATCGAATAAATTTCTAGGCTATATAGTCGATCGACGTGGCATCGAGGCCAACCCGGATAAAATAAAAACCATTCTAGTATGAAACACCTCGGAAAATAAAAGAAGTTCAGAGACTGACTGGTCGGGTAGCTACCCTAAGTCGCTTCATGTCCAAGTCAGCAGATCGGTGCTTACCCTTCTTTAAAGCGATAAAAAAGAGTAAGACTTCGAATGAACTGAAGAATGCCAACTCGCCTTTGATGAGCTAAAAAGATACCTAGGTACCGCCCCAGTTTTAACCCGACACGAAGAAGGGGACGTGTTAAAACTATATCTCTCTACGAGCGACGAGGTGGGCAGCTCGGTACTAATCAAAGAAGTAGATCAAGTCCAATGACCCATCTACTATGTTAGTAAAATTTTGCAGGACATAGAAACCAAGTATCCGGAAATCGAGAAATTAGCGTACGCACTAATCATAGCAGCTCGAAAGCTTCGCCCATACTTCTAGGCCCACACTATCGTTGTTCTCACCAACAAACTTGAGGCAGATCCTGCTCAAACTCGAGGTATCTGGGAGATTGACGAAGTGGTCCATCGAACTGAGCGAGTATGATATCCAGTATAAGCCTCGGCCAACAATCAAAGCTCAAGTATTGGCCGATTTTGTAGCAGAATGCACGTTCAGCACAGCGACCCCTGAGTTGGTCAAGCTCGATCACATGACGGGAGCTTCAACCAGTGTGGTGCCAGTCCCGGTCAGAGCGGAACCGACCTGGGACAAGGAGCCCTGGATCCTCCACGTTGACGGCTCGTCCAACCAGCAGGGAAGCGGTGTAGGACTGATACTGTATGGCCCGAGCGAGGTGAAGCTGGAATATGCTCTATGGTTCGGATTCGAGGCGTCAAACAACGAGGTGGAATACAAAGCATTGGTCACTGGGTTAACCTTAGCAAGGGAAATGAAGGCCAAGAACCTCATTGTATGTAGTGACTCACAACTGGTGGTTAACCAAGTCACTAGCGAGTACGAAGCCCATGACCCCACTATGGCAGCTTACTTGGCCAAAGTCAAAGAGATCCTGTGCAACTTTGTCTCCTACTACATCAGGCAGATTCCGAGGTCCGAGAACGTTGAGGCCGATGCCTTGTCACGACTAGCTATCACAAGCAGCAGTTCCATGTGAACTGTGTACATAGAGGATATACCTCGGCTCAACATTCTCGGGGGGCAGAAGAGGTCGCTCCCATATCACAAGCGGAACCGAGCTGGATTGACCCGCTCGTGAGTTATTTGCTCCATGGGACCCTACCTGCAGAATGTAACACAACCCAAAGGGTAGAGCGCCAGTCAGCTAAATACGTCCTCATAGACGGGCAGCTGTACAGGAGGTCTTTCACACACCCTTACTTGCGCTGCTTGCGACCTTTAGAAGCTGAGCATGTGCTTCGCAACACCTATGAAGGCTTGTGTGGCGGACACTTGGGGGGCAGAGCTCTCGTACAAAAAGCGTTAAGGCAAGGCTACTATTGACCCACGATGAAAGCATATGCACTCGAGCTCATAAAAAAATGTGACAGGTGCCAAAGGCATGCCAGCATTCACCATCAACCTGTTGCTGATCTGAAATACCTTACTAGCTCGTGGCCTTTCGCGTAGTGGAGAATTGACATCCTTGGTCATTTCCCCCCCAGCAACAGGGTAGAGGAGGTTCTTCGTTGTAGCAGTAGATTACTTTACGAAGTGGGTGGAAGCTGAACCCTTAGTAACGATCACAACCCGCAATGTACAAAACTTCTTCTGGAAAAACATAGTATGTCGCTTCAGACTACCTTGGGTGCTGATATCCGACAACGGGAAACAGTTCGAAGATATTAAGTTTCAAAACTGGTGTGCCGAAATAGGGATCCAACAGAATTTTACCTCGGAGGCACACCCTTAGGTGAATGGGCAAGCAGAGGTCACTAATAGAGTGATACTTCGTGGACTGAAAGCTTGCTTAGCTCGAGCCAAAGGATTGTGGGTGGACGAATTACCCAGTGTCCTTTGGGCCTACCGAACTACTATTAAGACTGCCATAGGTGAAACCCCTTTCAACCTCATGTATGACACAGAAGCGGTGATCCCAACGGAAATCAAGGTGCCCACATTGCGGTTGGAGGCTTACGATAAGGAGGCGAACGGTGACAAGCTCCGTACCAACCTAGACCTAATAGAAGAGGTACAAGACCTGGCTTACATTCGAACCATTGCTTACCAACAAAGAGTAGCTCTGTACTATAACGCCTGGGTCAGAAAGCGACATTTTCGCATCGACGACCTGGTTCTTCGGAAGGTTATGGTACCTGAGCCCAGTGTTGGCAAGCTCGGACCAAATTGGGAAGGTCCGTACCAAGTAAAACGGGTATTCGGGGAAGGCACATATGAGCTCGAAACTTTAGAAGGGAAGCAGGTACCCCAAGCATGGAATATTGATAACCTAAGAAGGAATTACTCGTGAACTTGCAACCCAGAGGTGAAATTTTCCCACTCCCAGAAGCCTACGGGCTACGGCATCGAGCTGATAGAAGACCTCGACAATGCAACAAGTCCTAGTCGCCTCCTTGGCATTGGCAGACTCGCCTCCTCGGCATTGACAAACAAGTCCTAGTAGCCTCCTCGGCATAGGCAGACAAGTCCAAGTCACCTCTTCGGCATAGGCGGATGAGTCTTAGTTGCCTACGAGGCATAGACAGCTCGGGTGCAAACCCTATGGTGTCTAATTCACCTCGGTGTACAACAACATAAGGTTAATTCCACATGGAGCCTAGCTCGTTAACTCGACATTTAGGGATAACCGACACTTAGACAAATAAGAGACCCAGGCATAGACAGGTCGGGTATGTACCCTACAATGTCTGATCGTCCTGGCATGCAACAACAATTAGATCATTCCTAGTAGTGTCGAGCTCACCAGCTCGGCATCAACCTATACTTAGGAAAAGTTCACTCCTATTTGGTTTAGCTCGCTAGCTCGGGAGTAATTTACAGTTAGAAAAATTTTTGCACACGAAGATTGCCAAAAACACTCATATTTCATTCATGTAGAACTTTGAGTACAAAAAAAAAAAAAACTATTATAACCGAGCTCGGAGGCCCGGACTGTACATTGCATATAAAGAGGTCCAAGAAAAGAGGCACAATTATACGTCCAAACTGCCAGGTAGGTCGGTTTCCATGTGATCCTCCTTCGCGTCCTCTCGACCCGCCTCTCTTGACGGCCCTACCTCAAGGACTTCATCGTTGCTTTCCTCTTCGGAGGAGTTGGGTTCTTCATTAGCCTCCTTCGCCATCTATGGAGTGACATCCGACATGGAAACAGCTCCGAAGTCGAGCTCGGGAAACTTTCGCCGCATCAACCACTTGCAAAGTTTGAAACCGGACCTGTACGAGCTTGACCCCTACTCAACCTGGAGATCGTGAAACTCTAGAGACTCCTTGAAATCTTCAACGGCGCACTCTCTCTTCTGAACCCGCACCTCCTGGATGGCGGTGTCAAAGATCTCGGTAAGCTCCTTGATCATTGCCTCGAGGTTCTCATTCTCACGCTTGAGTTTCTCCTTCTCCTCCGTCAATATGATGATCATCTCCTACTAGCTTTGAGCTCCCTTCTTAGCTCGAAAAACCTCACCTCGAGTTAAGTCCAGCTCGCGGTAAAGCTTCTAAGTGTTCTCCTCGGCTTCTCGAGCTCACTTCAAGCGGGTCTCGGACTGATAGACAAGTGAATGAATAGTGGAGTTCACCTGGCGAATAGAAAGCAGATGTAAGTACCATTAACAGAAGAATAAGGAAACAGAACAGAAGGGCAAGTTACTCACCACCATGCAGTAACTGGTTGCCCTACCCCCGAGCTGACTTGTGGGCATGTCAGCCCATTTTGCGACTTCTGCAGGAAAAACGACGTCCTTACTCTTGAGGAGCCCGAGCCACGAGGTCATTATGCTTTCCTTTGAGAGCTGAGGCTCGAGCACCGAAGCACCCTTGGGCTCGTGAGGCCGGGCTTCCTCATCCTGGTCTTCGTCTAGGTCTACGACTGGAGGTTTGGGATAGACCTCCTCCTCCGGGAGCTCGGTCGAGATCGGCTCCGGTGCGGCGACCTCGGATTTATTGGGAACCGAAGCACCGGCCTCCCCCCGACGAGACTTCTTTGAGGCCTTCCTCTTCTTCCCCCTCTGGACGCTCCTCAGAAGGTTTTATGCATCCACGTCTCTCATAGCTTCTACAAGAGAAAAAGGAAGAAGTTAGTTACGAACTGAAGTACAAAGTAAGAAAGAGTAGTATGAGCACCGAGGTGGAGGCCTACCAGGAGGACTAAGCCCAGCTCGTACAAGCTTCTCCTCAACCAAGAAATCTTTTATTTCTAGGCCGAGGTCCCTCCAGGAATTAACGACTGCCCTGGTCTCAGCATATAGCCTCACCCCAGGGTCCTTGATGGCCACTCGCCAGTGAGTCGGGAATGGCCACCCCTCAGGGTTCCTAACGAAAAAGTACCTCCTCTTCCAGGGCGGTACTTTGTTCGGGCTACTGAACAGGATTTTGAACCCGGGGCGGGGGGAAATGTAATAACTCTATTGGGTATCCCTACGCAGGCAAGTGGAGTTCTTCTTGATCGAGCAGATCGAACTAAAGGTGTCTAAAGAAGAGGTTGGTTATACTCGTGGAACAAAGAGATCGTGCCAACTATGGTTCGGATGGAGTTCGGGTGTAACTGGTCGATGGTAATATCAAAGAACTTAATAATCTCTCTGATGAAAGGGTAGAGCGGGAAGCACAACCCAGCTACGAGTTGCTCCTCAAAACCGCGAGCTCATGATGACCGTGAACCCAAGGGTACTAACCCAAAGGAATACTAAAAGTAAGGGTGTCGGGAAGACGGTAACGGGCTACCAAGGACAGCAATCTGTCCGAGGTCATCATGGAAGGGTCAAAGTCATCCGGATCTCGACCCCGAGAAGAAGATAGGACCCCCGCTCTGGAGGTCGGTCCCTCTACCCGAGCTTCAGGTTCCTCAGGCCGAGATGGCCCGATGTCGGGTAAAGATGTTTCTCCTAAAAGGTGAAGAAAGGATCCCTTCGGCGAAGAGCTAACCCACCGACGGGAGCCGAGGACTGCACCTCAGCACCCTCGGGCTCACTAGAATCACTAAGTAGCCTATATATACTAGCACTAGACGTACTGGACAGGAAAAGGAAAGGAGAACAAACTAATGAAAAAAGACGAACTCACCAAAAAGACAAAAACAATCTCGGAAACAAAGGAAAGAGTGGCGAGCTAAAAGACTCCGACGCGACCTCAGGAGAGCTCAATCACAAGACTTTTGGCGAAGAAAAGGGGCCCTTCGGTCCCCTATTTATAGTTCACCGCATAACGATCAACGACTGAGACCTATGCGATCCAACGGCTCCCATGAAAGCTGGCTGCACAATACCCGAGGATGAAATTGGTTGAGCGCGCTCTTGGACATCTACTGAATCTATAAACAGTGTGACATTCGCGCATGCCCGAGACATGACCTGGGTCATTTCGTGGTCGAGCCTGACGGTTGAACTGGCCCGACCAACAGTTTGCTCTCCAAATTGACTGGACCTCGCGCCAAATCCACCTAGACCCTTCGTAAACTCCTCGCACCGGGTTGGGACCCCTGGCATGAGGAGTGGGGGGCAATTGTTGAAGGGTGATTTGACACGACCTAAAAGGAAGGGGACACGTAGGCGCGATCTGATTGAAGGATGACAACTCAGCCAGGCAAGCCCAGTTCGCAACATTCGCAGTTCGGGCATCCAGCCACCTCAGCCCAAAACCTACCTCGACATAGAGGCACCTCGACATCCAATTCAGTTTGGGACTGAAGAATCGAAGTTCCAGCTTGGAATTAACGAAGCCAAAGCGTCGTAACCAACTCCAAAAGCCTCCCCAATAGATCCCTAATCTCTTCGGGTCACGATGAGCCAACGGATCCCAAATCTCCCGAGATCATCATAAAAACTCATCCCAGTTCCGCCTAAATCGGAGGTGGACGATAAGCCTCATCCACGTACTGCTCTCCTTCAAAAACGGAACCAACCTTATCTCTACAGCCTGGAGAACCCGGAGCTCTTTCGTAAAGCCCACGGCTACTCCAGTATATAAAGACTCAAAATCTCAAGGCAAAGGTACGCGTGATTACTCTACTCACTAGCACTCAAGCTCTCAAGCATTCAGCTCGCATTTACAGCATAATTACTAACTTAAGCATCGGAGCGACCTCACTGGGTTAGCTACCCCGGGTTCTTTGACACACTGTTTTGCAGATCAATCCAGCTCGACCTCCACCTGGAGTTCGGATCGCTCTCTAGCTAGGAGTAGTCAGATCGTGCTCCATCAATCATAAACAAAAAAACTAACCTTCTAATGGCACAAAAAAAACCCAAGAACACCCAAATCTATTATAAACAGAATGCACTGAGCAAAATGCAAATGGAATTTTTTTTAAATATATTTTAAATGTTAGCAAAATTATTTAAATGTTAACAATATTATGGAAAATTATTAACACTAATATTTGTAAAATTTATTAAATATATTTTAAAATACTAGAAAAATTATTTAATAATATTTAAATGTTTTTGATTTGATAAATTATTCAATAGTTTTGTTTAAGCATCTGTTTGGCATCAATGTCGTTGCTCTAGAAAATGGTGACAAATCAGCGCCACATCGGAAAAACAGTGCTCCAGGAAACACCTGTTTGTTTGGGATCATATTTTCATAAAAAGTGGTGCTCCAAGCCACGCCTTGGAAATTGAGAAGGCATGGTTTGGAGCAACGCCAAATTTGGCATTTTCTCATATTGCAGCTTGTTGCTGCCAATGAGGACATGATGTGGTAGTGACGTGGACTTCCTATAATGGGTACCAATGCTGAAAACAGAAATGGAGCGCTGGTGCCAAATAGAAAGTGTTGTTGTTGCTCTAGGAAACATCCTTAGCAATGTTTCCAAACAGAAAAAATACACCGTTCTCAGAAAATGGTGCTTCCAACCCACACACCAGTTGTTGTATCTGCAGCATCGATGCTAAACATATAACAAATGTTAGCAATTTGGTTTCATTATGTTTAAAATTATTAAATATATTTTAAATGTTGGTAATTATAATTATTAGCAATATAACAAATTTGTTTATGGTAAATTGTGGTAAGTTAGTAATTTTTTTAATTTTAATATTAATTGTCATGATTTTTAGTAATAATTTTCTAATAAACTTTGTTAATTTTGTGGTAAGTTAATTATTAATATAATTAATTAGTACTGTTAATTATTAATAATTAAAAGTATCAATACTACTAATTAATAGTGTTAATTAAATTTTTAAAACATGTCGGATATGGGTCGGGTAACAATCATATCCACATCGAACCCTGTCCATTTAACTTAAGCCACGTCACATTATTAGTTAAATGGGCCGGGTTGAATATTGTAACCCGTACCCAGAGCACCAATCATCTTCGAGAGGGAACATAGTAGATGTAAACAGATAAAAAATTGCTCGAAACAGCAAGAAAAGTCATTCTCAGATGGGTTTTAAGGGTCAAAACGAATATCAAAGACTAAAAAAATTAAAAATATTGCATATAATAGACCAAAAACGAAAAAAAAAAGTAAATAACAGACCAAAAAAACACAAAAAGTAATTAGAAAATAATATACTTGTGTTTCAGAAAAATCCAAAGTTAGATGGAGTAGATTGATCAAGTGGTTGAAGTAGATTCAAAGAAATCCAAAGATCCGATCAAACTATGAAGACAAAAAGCTGTGAATACAAAGAACTGTTTCGCCCCTGCTTCGTCCAAAATGATGAGTAATGGGAACATAACTGTGTTTCCAAAAAGAAAACCAATACTAAGAGTAGATGCAATGGCACAGGAGATTCAAAGAACTGTGAAGACAAAACAGTTCCACCCTGTTTTCCACAACTCCGAAGACATTGTGTCAAGAGAAAGAACTATTCTGCCATGTTTTCTAGAGAGTGATGATTATAGAGAGAATGGCGATTAAGGAATGGCAGGATGTGGAGAAAAGGATGGGTTAGTTACCGAGGATAAAAGGATAGAAGTAATGTGTTGGCACTGCATTGACACGTTATTCGAAAATTCGATTTAGAATTCGATATTCAACATAATTGTATCGAATTTGGATAATTTGAATATCTAATTGGTCAAATTTGGATATTCTATTCATACCGAATAGTTAATCGGATTTGAATTCGAATATGACCTGATTCGATTCAATAAATATCTGAATTTGACTGATTATTTAATTCTTATATGTAATATATAAAATATTTTATATAATTTATATATAATAATTAAGTTATATAAATAATTTATATATTTATATACTTTATATCAATAAAATATTTATTAATTATCTAAAATAATTAATTACTCGAATTCGAATCGAATATTCGAATATTTAATCGGATTCGAATTCGGATATCGAATTTTCTAATCGATTTGAGTTTGGATATTGCCTGATCCTATTCGAATTCAATCCATTTACATCCCTATGTTGAGGTGGCCCTGTTTTCTTGTTTTTCTTCCTAAATTATTGAGGCAAAAAGGGGAAATTTCCGTGTTGACATGGCAACTCGTAGTGCTCCTAGAGGGAATTTTGCACCCCCTCTAGAATTGTTCCCTTGGGGTAATGGAGCACAATGAGTATATATGTATATATATATATAGATAGATAGATAGATATACATATAGATATATATATACATAATATATAAGAATATATATATATATATATGTATGCAAGTATATATATGTATATATCTATATGTATATAGATAGATAGATAGATAGATGACCTGTAGTATATATATGTATGTATGTATGTATGTATGTATGTATGTGATGCTGCTTAATCCGAGGTGGTGCACGAACTAAGGAGAGCAACTAGATAGTCCTTGCTGACAGGGCGAGGCCGAGCTACAAGGACGAGGTCGCGCTTCAAAACCTGTGATCAAGAAAGGAGAAGTCAGAGGCCCGAGGAGTTATCCCTGGGTAGGTACTCCGACGCTCAAGTCAGTAGAAGGTAGTGGATGATCGGGCCGAGCTACATAGGTGCTGGTCCGAGCTGAGTAACAGTATGGGTGTCAGAAGTTAGATGCCTTACCTTGAGCATGGAGTACCTTTTTATAGTCGAAGATCTGTGTCCTTGTCGGATTGGGCTTCCGGGGTTGTCGGGATGAGGTTAGCCATCGAGGTATTCGGGATTGAGTCCCATTCCCCAGCGGAGTCATCTTCCTTACTCTTCTTTGTCCGGAGTTGTGCTCATCCGTGTGACGTGTATCTGACGTGGTTGAAAGGATAAGATGGGGGGCCATAATAATAGCGTAGCTCGACTGAGCTAAGCCGACGTGGTCGGGCGATGACTGGGCGGCCACGTGTCTCTCAAGATCAGCTCAGCCATGACCCGAACACCACTCCCCCAGTTTTGAAGTCGAGGAATGAAGTATTCCCAATTTGTTCCTCAGCTGAGGAACTTCCAAGTTGAAGTCTGGTCCCTTTGGTGTTCCTCTGCACCTACCATAATCTTGGGGTCTGGGCAATATGGAATGTGGTCGAGGAATCCTTCCATCGTCGGCTGTAGAACTCCAAGAATTCTAACTTCAGAATCCGATAACCACTCCCCCAATTCTAGAGCCGAGGAGGGGGAATTCTCGGTCCAAAGTGTTGCACGGTCACGTAGCTCAGTAGAGCACCGAGGTGTCGAACTGAGTTTCGAGGTCCATCTTCTTGGTGGGGCCGAGGAAGGGCTCTCTGATTCCCGATGAAAGTCGAATTTCGGTGTTGAGGTCACTGTGAGGCTGAGATTCGGAGTTGATGTTGTTGCGATGCTTGGCCATGGTGCACCGAGCTACGAAGTCAAGGACCTTAGAGGTGTCGAGCTACATAGCTGAGGCCATTGTGATGCTCGGCCATGGTATGCCGAGCTACGGAGTCGGGGTCTCTGCTCTTCGACAGAGGAACTTGTACTTGAAATTTTAGAATTCGAGGACCACTCCCCTAGTTCCGAAGTCAAAGGGTGGAGTGCTCGTCTAAGAAACGGTGAGGCCTCCTTTGGTCGGTATTTGTTGTTCGGCGTCCCGAAGAAACCAGAGAAACTGGTTGACTCGATGGTCCTAGGCGAACCTCGAGCATCTGCGACGTTGGTTGGATTGCTGCTACAGGGTGGGCCGGGGAAGTTAATGCCTTGGCCATTGCTTGTCAAGGTCATCGCTTCGGTTCCCAAGGCCTTGCGCATGCAGTAGCAGTTGCGCCAATTGGTCTTCCCAAGCTTTGTTAGAGCAATGCTTGATTCTCATCGTAGATCTGGCATCGATTCGCGTTCCTGTGAGTTATAAGAAGGGGTGGACAAGCATTTTCCCTTTGCCATTTGCAAAAGGAGTTGCTTGGATAGCTCGATAGGGTGTTGTCAGCGTTGCTCGGCATTTGTTTTTTATTCTTCGGCTTCAAGCTCGGTAAGATGTCTTCCTCATCCTCCCATTCTTCTTCCGCTTCTAGCTCTTCGGGTTCTAGTGAGTCTGATTATGAGTCCGAGGTTGGGGATTTTGAGGATGCCGAGGTTGAGGAGGCTGAGGTTGGTCCCTCTAGGGTGGAAGCCGAGCTTCCCTTGTAGACTAGTCGCAAGTTTGGAACCACACCCTGCGTCTTGACCCTCGAGGATATGGCTTGGATCCGAGCTATGTACCACATTCCTGAGGAATTTTGGGTGAGGTGCCCGCAGCCTAGTGAGATGGCAACCAATGCTTGGCCCGACGAGATTTGTGTGTACAAGAACAATTTGGAAGTCGGGCTATGGTTTCCTCTGAATGAAGGGGTTGCCAAGGTGCTTGCATGGTACCGGGTATTGCCGGTGCAGCTGATCCTGAACTCCATTAGGTTTTTGTTTAGCTTACGTCCTACTGCGCTGTTCATGATATCAAACTGACCCTAGGTATGGTGAGCTTCGTTCTTCAGCTCAAACCTCACCAACAGGGCTATTACTACTTCTCGACTAGGAAGAACATCAAAATGCTGGTATGGGCCCCTTCCTCTATGAAGCATTGGAAGGAGACTTTCTTCTTTGTCCACTGTCCCAGGGGCCTCCCCTTCCTGGCGGTGCTACAAGAGCCGAGGATGAGAGTGCCCCCAACCTCAATGGTCTGCACTTACCTGGGAGGAGAGGTTGGCTCTGAGCATGATTCACGAGATAGACGTAGCTGCGTACACATGCTGGGAGATATTGATGCTCAGCGGGTTGATGCGTAGGTTGGCCGGTCCATCCTTTTCGTTGCTTTGTTTGCTCGTACTTTCTTTGCTTCCTTGATCTTGTATTTATTATCGTGCTTCCGCGGTGCAGGTGTAGAAATGGCGAGTGAGGAGGAAATTGTACATTGGATGAAGGAGAATCGATAGAGGCAAACTGAGCTGGCGTGCTGCCACAGGTCCGTCCCGAGGAAATTCCTCCTCCAAGGTCTACTGAGAGGGTGCCTCGTCGCTAAAAAAGAGCTCGACAACAGGGAAATGACGATGAGGATGTTGTGGTCGTGGATCCTAGGGAAGATCGCCAGGCTTCCTTCCCTTCGCAAGTTGAGGTGGGGAGCAGTAGCTCAGATATCCATATGCCGCGTTGGATGGTCCATAGCCAGGACGGGCTAGAGACCCCTGGAGTTCCCAAGCAGTTGCTCCATGGGATGATGACGGCATACATCACCAAAGAGGTCGGGAGTACTGTGTGTAGCACCTTAGAGTGATCACTTATTTGGGTTACGGCTCAGGGAAGTTCGTACTTGCCTTTGTTGTTTTAAGCATGTTTCTTCGTACTAAAAATGCTTCTTGTGTCCGCAGAATGCATGCTCGGCCATTGTCGTGGTTGATCGTCTTCGTCAGGGGCAGAGATTGTATGAGGAGCATACCGAGAACATATAGGTGAAGGCCCAATTGGCTGAGCTTCAGGCAGTCGGGGAGTAGTTCGCTGCATTCGAGAAGGATGTGGCTGAGTTGAAGGCTTAGCTGGCCGAGCAAGTAGATTTGGTCTGTGGGCTAAAGCACGAGATTATCAAGCTAAAGGCAAAGAGGGAACAACTTAAGCAAGAGGCCGCCGAAGAGGCAGTGGCGTGGTACAAGGACTCGGTGGAGCTTCGATAGGACATGGATCAGTTGCCTCGGCTTTCTTCGAGGTTGGGTTCAACATCTTCTAGCGGAGAGCACTGCACCACTGTCCTGAGCTAGCCGGCATTGTGCAGACTTGGGAGGCCAATGACGACGAAACACCCTCGGCCTCGGATGAACTCGTTGATGAGGAGGGCAGAGGTGGCGATGATGATGAAGATGGTGGTGATGAGGCCGCTAATCTCCCTTCTTCGGGTTGAACTGCTAGGGGTTCTTTCCTTTTTTTTGGTCCTATAATGGCTCGGTATGCCGAGCTTTCATCTACTGTACTAACTATTTGACTTAATGAAACTTTCTGGTTCTAAACTTGTGTGCATTCATAAATTTTTTTTTGGGTTCCTCGGCCTTACCTTGTCCGAGACCTTCAGCCTCCGACTGGTGAAGCGGGAGTGTATTCCGAGCTCTCATCTTTGGGATCCTCAGTTTCCGGTCTCGGGAGCCTTTGGGGCCCTTCGAGGGTTAGCCGTGGCTCGGCTAGCTCTGACCGAATGTTAGGCGGTAGGTGAGTGGAGTTAATGACCATCCTCAAGCCATGATGGACGGGGGCGTTCTTCTCTGCTTTAGGCTCAGGCCATGGGCAGTCGAGTCAAGTTGGTCGGAAATACGCTGCCGAGCTATGCATTGTCGGCTTGGGCCATTCGGAGATCAGTCGAGTCAATGAATTGTACTAAGCTACACATGTGTTGTGTAGTCATGTAGCACAGTCGTGTAGCTTGATCGTGTAGTGCAGTCATGTAGCTCAGTCGTGTAGCGCGGTCGAGTAGAGTGGTTGTGTGGCGCGGTGCTCATGCAATGTTGTGTGTGCACTATGTTGCATCGTGTAGGGTGCGTGTATGTGGTGTGTCGGGCAATCAACACCTTGCTTGAATAAGGTACGCTTCATTATCATCGAATCATTGATAGTACATTCGATGGTTTCCTATGTTCCAACTCCTCAATATTGGTCGGCCATCAAGGTCTTTGATCCTGTAGGTGCTCGGACCAAGAACCTTGGTGACTCTACATGGACCTTTCCAATTTGGTCCGAGTTTGCCTTCCCCGGGCATGGGCACAATGACTTTGTGGAGGATGAGGTCACCTGTCTTGAACTTGCGTTTTCTGACTTTGGTGTCATAGTTTTTTCCATCCTCTGATGCTGTGCTACCATCCTGACATGTGCTTGGTCCCAGGCTTCCCCGATCAGGTCTAATTCTGTATGGAGATCCTTGTCGCTCTGGTCTTCATCGAAGAGCTCGGTCCAGAGGGTTGGAGAGCCAATCTCTACGGGTACCATAGCTTCGTCTCCGTTGGTCATGCTAAAGGGAGTATCTCCGGTGGCCAACCACGGAGTAGTCCTATATGCCTAGAGTATGCTCGGCAATTCCTCGACCCACCTCCCCTTGGCCTAGTCTAACTGAGTTTTCAGGTCGTGCAATAAGGTTCGATTGGTTACCTCAGCCTGCCCATTGCTTTAGGGTTGGTATATGGCAGTGGTCCAATGGTCGATCTTCAGGTCGGTGTAGAGGGCCTTGAACTTTCGATCGGTGAACTGTGTCCCGTTGTCTGTGATGAGGATGTGTGGAATACCAAATCGGCAGACAATACTTTACCAAAAGAAGTTCCGAGCATTGTGCGCAGTAATGCATGCTAGAGCTTCGGCTTCCACCCATTTGGTGAAGTAATCCATCACCACCAGGAGGAACTTTTCTGTGCAACCGCGGTGGGGAAAGGGCCGAGGATGTCCATCCCCCACTGTGGGAACGGCCATGGGCTGGTGATCAGCTTCAGGGGGACTACAGGCTGATGATGGAGATTGGAGTGTCGTTGACAACTATCACATTTCCTAACCAGCTGGATTGCATCTTGCTTCATCGTCGGCCAAAAAAAACCTTGTCGGGGTGCCTTGTGTGCAAGGGTGCATGCACCAGGATGGTCTCCACATATACCTTCATGGATTTCCCTGAGTATGTAGTTTTCATCGGATGGGGAGAGGCATTTCAGGTAGGGGAGAGTGTGTGAGCGGCGGTAGAACTGACCTTGGATAGGGTAGTAAATGAGCTGATCTGTGCTAGAGTCTCTTTGCTTCTACCCGATCATCTAGAAGTGTACCTTCTCAGAGGTACTATGTGATGGGGTCCATCCAGGACGGATCGTGCTGTATCGGGAGGATGAGGGGAGCTGTCAGTGTGATGCTTGGCTGGGCTAGTGTGTCCAACCGTGTTGTCTTGCTGAGATCGGTTTTTGGAGAGCTAGCTAACTTGGATAACGCATTGGCTCGTATGTTCTTAGCTTGAGGGATCTACTGGATGTTGAAGTGCTCAAGTCGGTGGATGAGCTCTTGCACCTTCTATAGAAAGCTTGCCATTGTGGAAATTTGTGTCTCAAACTGTCCGTGGATCTGGTTGACTACCAACTGAGAATCACTGAAGGCTTCTATTCTTCGAGCTCCCAGGTCTAGAGCAAGGCGTAGTTCGGTGATCAAGGCCTCATACTCAGCCTCGTTGTTGGATGCTTTAAACACGAGCCTGAGAGCATGCTCTAACACTGTGTCTTATGGGCCAAGGAGAATGAAGCTGGCCCCACTGCCTTGTTGGTTTAAAGGGCCAACCACATGCAGGGTCCATACTTGTGGTGGCGGGGCAGGATCCTCAGCGGTGAATGTGCATTTGGCAATGAAGTCGGCTAGGGACTAAGCTTTGATCGCGGGTCGGGGTGCATATTCGATATCGAACTCACTTAACTCTATGCTCCATTTGATCAAGCAGCCAAATGCTTACGGCCTTTGGAGGACTTGTTTGAGCTATTGGTCCATGAGTACTCGAATACTGTGGGCCTAAAAGTACAGCCTAAGCTTTCTGGCTGAGGTAACCAGAGCTAGAGCCATTTTTTCCAAGTTGGAGTACCGGGTTTCCGTGCCGCTGAGGACTTTGCTGGTGTAGTAGATCAGCCTCTGTACCCGATCTTCCTCCTTAACTAGCATCGAGCTGACGACCTCATCCTCGACCGAGAGGTAGAGCAATAGCTCATCCCCTGGGATCGGCATGGTGAGGAGAGGCGGCGAGCTCAGGTACCGCTTCAGTTCTTGAAAGGACCGTTTGCATTCCTCGGTCCACTGGAAGTCCTTTAACCGCTTGAGGGCTTTGAAGAAGGGCAGGCACCGGTCCGTGGATTTGAACATGAATCTGCTAAGGGCGGCTACTCTACCAGTGAGTCGTTGCACCTCTTTGTGAGTCCGGGGCAACTACATGTCGAGGATGGCCTATATTTTCTCTGGATTCTCTTCAATCCCCCTTTGTGTCACCATGAACCCCAGGAATTTATCGGAGCTGACCCCAAAGGCGCATTTGGTCGGGTTTAGCTTCATCTTATACTTCCTGAGGGTGCCAAAGACTTCCTTTAGGTTGGCAAGGTGATGCTTGGCTTTTTTGCTCTTCACGAGCATGTCGTCGACGTACGCTTCTATGTTTCGGCCGAGTTGATCCTTGAATACCTCATTCACCAGCCACTAATAAGTGACGCCAGTGTTTTTTAGGCCGAAGGGCATCACCTTGTAGCCTTACAAGTTGCGGTCGGTGATGAAAGCCATTTTCTCCTGGTCGACTTTGATTGTACCCTGAGAATGCGTCCATGAAGCTTAAGAGTTCATGCCTTGTTGTTGTGTTGACGAGCTGATCGATCCTCGATAGGGGGAAACTATCCTTGGGGTAGGCTTTGTTTACGTCATTGAAGTCGATGCATATCCTCCATTTTCCATTGGCCTTCTTCACCATCACCTCGTTGGCCAGCCAATCGGGGTATTTGACTTCCCGGATGAAGTTAGCATTGAGTAACATCTGCACTTCATCAATGGTCACTTGCCACCGCTCTATAGTGAAGCTTCTCTTCCTATGCTTGATAGGTTGGTAGCGAGAGTCAGCATTCAAGCAGTGTGTGATGACGTCAAGGTCGATCCCCGGCATATCCGTCGCCGACCAAGCGAACATGTCAGCGTGATCTCTTAGTAGCTACACAAGTTCTTCCCGGAGGTGGTCATCTAGAAGAGAGCCAACCTGGACCGTCCTCTTGGGGTCTTCTTCATTGAGCGGCACCTAGATGAGGTCTTTGACAGGTTGGCCGCATTGTGTTCTCACCTCGTCCCTTAGGTCATAGGCTTTTGCCATCAATGTTTCCGCGGTCGGGCATGGTCCTCGACAGGAGAGCAAGTAGCACTGTCGCGCAGTTCCTTGGCCCCACGTGCTACCCCTATGTCATATTTGGTGGGGAACTTCATCGCGAGGTGGAATGTGGAGACCGTAGCCTGTAGAGCATTAAAGGTCGACAAACCGAGGATGGCGCTGTATGAAGAGGGACAACGAACCATAATGAGTCCACCATGGTTGTCGTAGTAATGTCACCATCTCTAATCAGTATGGGAAGGGTTATCCTCCCAGTGGGCAGGAGTGGCTCCCCAGAGAAGCCCATCAGGGGAGTGTTGACGGGGGTGAGGCGCTCTTTGTCGATATCGAGCTTCTCAAATGCGTCCTCGAAGAGTACATCGGCGGAGCTGCCAGTATCAACCAGAATCCACCATATCTTGAAGTTGGCAACCTTGCTTGTGATTACCAAGGCGTCGTCATGAGGGGTCTGAACCCCCTAGAGGTCATCGCCGGTGAATGTGATAGATTGGTCTTACTTCTTCTTGTGCCCCCGGTTGTCAGTCTCGTACAGTCATGCATACTTCTTGTGCCCCGAGCTACTTTCCCCTCTTGCGGCAATTCCTCCTGATATGACGTGGATCACACCAGTAGGAGGGGCTCTAGGCAGTGACCAAGCATTCTCCGCATGTTTTTCTTCCTGTGTCGGCTTCTCGCTTTTGTCGACGAACCCATGGAGGTACCTGCACTTGATTAGGTCTTGATGTGGTTGTGCAGGTCGAAGTAATTCTCTGTGTTGTGGCCATGATCTCTATGGAACTCACAATACTTGTCGCGGTTGCTTTTGTTGCTTTGCGTTTTCATCTTCTCAGGCCAACGAACGTAATTGCAGTCACGGATTTGCATTAGGACTTCAGACCACGGCATATTGAGCAGCGTGAAGTTCCGATATGTCAGCGGGGGTGTTCGTGGTCTATGATCGGGTCGGCGGTCTTGCTTCTTATGGTTCCGGTCTGATCTTTCTAACTTCCGCTCCTTAGTATCTCTCCTCTTCTTGTCGGGCCTCTCTTCCTCGTCCCATAGTTGTGTTTATGCCTCTTCTGCATTGATGTACTTCTGCACATGACTCATCAACACAGCTAGGGTTTGCGGAGGGTTCTTGGAGATGGAGAAGTTGAATGGCGATGGGCGGAGGCCATGTTGAATAGCGGTGACAGCCACGGACTAGTTCAAGTTTCTGACCTGAAGTGCTTCTTTGTTGAATCTCGCTAGCATGGAGGCAGAGAGGAATACCAGGTTAGGGCTGGACCTGTGAGGGTGGCCACTAGGGCTTTGCACATTAGGCCCTTGGAAGATCCATGCAACATTAGATGAGCCTTCAGTGCCTTGATGTGGTTGGCAGGATCTGTGTTTCCATCGTAGTTGTCAAGCTGAGGTTCCCGCCATCCTGTGGGAGGTACCTCGTCCACAATCTCCTAAGTGAAAGGTGGTTCCTTGGCAGTTGGCGCAGATAGTTGCGCGGGCTGATCTACAACCGGCGCCGTGCATCTCTGGCCTTGGCTGCGCTCCATCTCTTCCAAGCGCTATCGGAGTTCTCAAATCTCGTTATCCCTATGGTCCAAGGCCGTAGTGTGCGTTGCCCTTTCCTTCTTAGGGTGTGCGGTGCGGTCTTTCACGGAGTTGGACTTAGTGATGGAGACCATGCAAGGTGGCGTTCATCTACCGAGCCTTTCTTTGCCGGGGATCCGTGTGGTTTGGTGCATCCTGCTGTAAGAGCGGACGGAGGGGCCGACCTTCTTGTTGTATCTTGCTTTTCTTGGTTGGACCGCGCTACACCCTTGTCCGCCCGGCGTTCTTTGGGGTCCTCAAGGTGAGGATCATCCTTCGTACGCATCGAGGCATGAGGGGGGATGGTCTTGTTAGGTGGTGCTGCGGATCCTAGGCTCTGCATCATTTCATAGATCTTGTCGACCTTCTCTTGCATTGCTTGGAACTGTGCAGGATCAACTGCACTGGAGACTATGGAATTTCTTGATGCGGAGGGTTGCGATGCTAAGACTCCCGAGATGGGGATCATCCTGTTGATTGTTCAGGCTGGTTCTTGGGCATCTTGATCGCTTTCTTGATTGCACGGTGAGGAAGGAAGGATTTTCGGAAAAGGCTTTTTGTGTGTTTCCTACAGACGATGCCAATCTGATGCTGCTCAATCCGAGGTGGTGCACGAACTGAGGAGAGCAACCAGATAGTCCTTGCTAACAGGGCGGGGCCAAGTTACAAGGATGAGGCCGCGCTTCAAGACCTGTGATCAAGAAAGGGGAAGTCAGAGGCCCAAGGAGTTATCCCCGAGTAGGTACTTCGACACTCAAGTCAGTAGGAGGTAGTGGATGGTCGGGCCAAGCTACGTAGGTGCTGGTCCGAGCTGAGTAATAGTATGGGTGTCAGAAGTTAGATGCCTTACCTTGAGCATGGAGTACCCTTTTATAGCCAAAGATCCGTGTCCTAGTCGGATTGGGCTTCTAGGGTTGTCGGGATGAGGTTAGCCGCTGAGGTATTCGGGATATAGTCCCATTCCCAACGGAGTCGTCTTCCTTACTCCTCTTTATCTAGAGTTGTGCTCATCCATGTGACATCTAGCTGACGTGGCTGAAAGGATAAGATGGGGGGCCACAATAATAGCATAGCTCGGTCGAGCTATGCTGACGTTGTTGAGCTATGCTGACGTTGTCGAGCTATGCTGGCCGAGCTAAGCTAATGTGGTCGGGCGATGACTAGGCAGCCACGTGTCTCTCAGGACGAGCTCAGCCATGACCCGAACAATATGTATATGCCATGTCACCATGGTTCGACCCTGGTTGAACCTCTGACCTGTGAACCTCTACCTTCTTCGGTTCTAAGCCCAGTCTAGTTCTCTAAACATTGATGGAACCCAAAGTGTGATTCCAACCTATGTTGTGTAAGGTTTAACTGTGTTGAGTAAGGTCTAGCTATGTTGGGTAATGTCTAGTTGAGTTCGGTGAGGTTGTGATACTACAATACCCAGGGTGTGGTTCAAACCTGCACTAGGTAAGATCTAACAGCATAGGGTACTAGGGTGCATGGTCAAATCACAATTGGTATTGTAACAATGCCTACCTGCGATTCTCATATTGCAATTGGTATCAATGTGATGTCAATTTGCAATTTGATCATGATACCAGACTATGATTAGCATCTTTGTAGTGTCAATCATGACTCCAAATCGCAATGAACATCAATTTTGTGCTAATTGCAATTCAAGATTGTGATTGATATTGCTAATTAAGATGCTAATTGCGACTCTAAATCACAAACTAGCAATACTTAACTTCGTAAATTTGAACCTAATTGCACACAACTTGGGTGAAATGTTAAGCCTAAGCAACTCCTAATAATAGTCTATAACTTATCTCCCTCGTGAAGTTGCTAATTATAAGCTCCAAGAAGCTTATGATTGGCTCAAGAAAAGGAGTCGCCACCCATTTTTCTAGAGGAAACGGGCCCTCATTTCAGCTTAGAAATTTGACCTTATTTTCTTGATAGTTACTCCAATTCTCCATGGCAAAAACATTCAACCAAGAGATCTTGGATTCAAATGGATTGAGAAGGGAAGGTGTTTGACACCTTTCTTTGTAAGTTGCTAAGCAACCCAATATGAGAGTTTTTAGGCTTAATTTTTCAAGGAAACCAATAAGAAAGATTGTTAAAAATTTCCACCATCTTGGGAAAAAATGCTTCCAACTTTTTCTAAAACTTGTTTGAGGAGATGTTATTGGGCATTAGGTGCTAATTTTCTTAAGACCCTCACCTCTCTTATTTATGCAAGTTCATTTATTTCTTGGAACTTACAACAACCCAAAACTAGAATAAGCCAAGGAATTAAGAACCTAGGGAGAAAAAAGATAGAGCCAAGGAATTAACCTTGACAAGGAATTTTTAGTCGAACCAAATTGAAATGATGTTTGAATGAGCTTTTTAGCTTGTGATGTGCTTCTAGTCAAGGGAAATTTGAAATTGTCAATAGGGGTGAGTTGGACATAATGGGGAAGATTTGAAGCTCAATGCTCAAGACTTAGAGATTTCTTGTTAGAAAACACAAATAGGAACTCTATAAAGGTTGGGAATTCTGCCAAGTTCTCTTCTCATTCCAGGCTTAATTCAGGTCTCTTTTGTATTGATAAGAGGGGGAAATAGGTCTAGAACTTTCCAGTCACAAAGGTAGGATTCTAGGCAGCTGTTTTCATGAAATAGCCAAGGTTTTTCAAATGAAAATTGTTTGCATTTAACCTTTCTTACTAGGTGCTAACATTTCTCCTATATTTGGGTATAATTTCCATGGGCTTTGTGAGTCCAATGAATGTTTGGGGGCTCTTGACAATAGAAGGCTTGTATTTGGGGCTCCAATAGCATAAAATATAAATTTGAATTAACCATAAATTCCATTCTTTGAATTTTGGAGCATTTTAAATTTACTGGACTCAACTTTATTAGTCCAGGTGTTTCAAAAGGTTAAGTATAGGGTTGACATCAGCCCCTACCCTCTTAATGTCTTAGGTTGGATCCAATTAATGTGTCAAATAATCTTTCTAGTTTAATAATCAAACGAGTGAATTTAGTTGTGAAATTTAACATACTAGGTTTTCTTTTGGATCTTTAAGCATGCCAGTGAGGTTTGGTTCATCAAATGAGTTTTTGATGATGGAAATTTACAGTTGATAAGCTCTAATCAATGAGATTTGTTGAAACAAAATTAACTTGATAACAGGTCAAATGAAGGAATCTTGGGTTGAAATTTGGTCAATAGGAATTTTTTACTGTCTTGATTATGATGGAAGAGATGGATCTTTGGTAAGAGATGTGGTTTAAAATATTTGACTAAGATTAAGGTTTTACCTTTTGGCTCATCAACCAATGAGAAGACTTAAAATGGAATATTATGTGTTTTGGAAGGGAATGAAGAAATTTTAGATTGAATTTGGACATATGGGTTATTCTTAAGATTTTGGACTTAATAAGAGGGGGTTGTTGCTTGGGTTACAATTTCTTATATGATTCAATCATAAACATTAAATTGTTATCTTTGTTGATCGTATGATTAAACAAATGAAACTTGAATTAAAATTTGGCACGCAGGTAGGGGTGGATTTGAGTCGAGCTGAGCCGAACACTTGGATATTCGAGCTTGGCTTGCTGAAATTATGTTAGGCTCAAGCTAGAGCTCGGCTCACTTAAAAGCTTGCAAGTTCGTGCTTGGCTTGGCTCGAGCTCGATTGTAAGCCAAGTTTTTTTCTAAAAAATAAAAATTATAAATATAAAAATATTTTTATTTTATATACAAAAAATTAAGAATTATAAAATGTATTTATTATTATACATATAAAAAATGTTTTTATTTTACATACAAAAAATAAGAATTATAAAAATTATTTACTATTATACATAAAAAATAAAAATATTATATATAGTAAAAATGATTTATGATATATATTTATATATGTATATATATGTATATGTATGTATGTATGTATGTATGCATGTATGTATGTATATAGTAAAAAATATTTATTTATTATACTAGGCTCGATTAAGCTCACGAGCCTTACGAGCTGAGCTACATTAAGCGCGAGCTCGACTCTGCTCGATTAGAAAACAAGCCTACATACCAAGCTCGAGCTTGGCTTGAAGCTCATTTTAAACTGAGTCGAGCTGAGCTTTTCACAATCCAAGCTCGAATTGTTTGTGAGAAGCTCGGCTCGTGGCCACCCCTACATGCAGGTATGGATTAAGATGAGGAATCGAGTGATAGGTTTGGATCTGAGAAAGAATTTGTCAACTTTGGTTGTCTAGTTTTATTCATCCAAGGCTATCAAAATGAAATCTTGGATTTTTTATGATTGATCATTGTAAATTTGAGGTAGGATTTTGAGGTTGATTATATCTTGTATTCTTAAGGCAATTGATGTATCGGATTTGATTTTGTGAAGTCAAAGTTCAAACATTACGTAGATTGGGATCATTAAGTGGAAGCTTTTAGATCAAAGAATGAATTTTTTTATCTTGGTTGTCTAGTTTTATTCATCCAAGGTTGTTCAAATGAAATCTTGGCATTTTTATGGTTGATCATCGTAGATTTGCGGTGGGATTTGGGGGTTGATTGTATCTTGTATCCTTGAGGTAATGGATGTGCCAAATTTGATCTTGTGAAGTCAAGGTTTGAAAATTATGTAGATCGGGGCCATTATAAGGAAAAATGGTATAGTGAACGGTGGATTGTTGTAGTTTGGTCATGAAATTCAACATACAACTAAGTTATAAATTCAAAAGTTTGGGGATTGTGTTTAATTAAGGTACTAAAGCCTATGTATTGTTAGATGTTGATCTCAATGTTCTCACTAATTAGAGGTTAACTGTATTGGTGTAGCTTAGTCAAGCATTTGACATATAGATTGTGGCAAAAAATAGAGAGAATTTTGGGTTTTGGTAGGTTTTTAATTCTTTTTTATAAATAAAAGGCCAAAATTTGAGTTTTTTATTGTGGAGTTGCAACCTTGTAACCCGTGACCCAATGGTTGGGACAAAAGGGTCAATGGTTCAAGTGCCTAGATTGAATAAGTCTTTACTAAATCAGCAATTTTTAACAGAATAGTAGATTTAAGAAAAACTAGAATTGTGAATAAAGCTAAGTCATTATTTGAACGATTTAGTCTGCCAAGTCAATGATGGTTTGAAAACATTGAATAAAACATCATAAAAATTATAATCCATTTATATTATATTTAAAAATAAAAAAAAAATAATTAACTATAGTAAAAATAATTTTGTACATTTTTTAAATAAAATAAAAATAATTATTAATTATTATTATTGATACAAGTACATTTATAATATAATAAAAATCAATTAACTAATAAAAACATAAGATAAATTAAAAATGATATCTATTTAAAATTAATATAAAACTAATACAAATTTATCTAAAAATATTAGTTTATAACTAATTCCTACTAATTTAAAACCAACTTGAATTCCATTGAAAAATAAAATATTTAATATATCTAATTAAAATAAGTAAGGATTAATAAAAACAAAAAGTTAATAAAATTTATTCAGTTAAATATAGTTTAATTAATTTATAATCAATTTAAATTCCATTTAAAATAGGGAAAATTATAATAACCTTCTTTGGTTTTCTAATAAACCTATGAGCCTCCCCTATGTTTGGACCTTAACAAAAACCTCCCCTATTGTTTTGAAAGAAAGGTAAAATATCTTCCTTCTGTTAGTATTCCAAATGGAAAATCTTGTGTAATGCATTAATTTTTATAGAAAATCAAACTTACCCTTAGCCAACTTCATTCAAATGTAAATTTACTAAAATACCTTGAAAAAAAAGATTTGCTCCGTTTTCCTTCGCTCTAGCCTTTCAACCTTTGTCCAAAAAGAATAGAGAGAATTACTCTTTGAAAGTTGTCAAGTAAATTAAATTAGTGGAGGACAAAGTTGAAACTTTAAATTATGAATCATAACACCTTAACAATGATAAGGGTATTTTAATAACTTCAATGTCTTTGTTATTGAAAAGCTAATGGAAATGAGGTATTTTCACTTTTCTCCAAACTATTGGGGAGGTTTTTGTTAGGACCAAAACAAATGGGTGGTTAATAGAATTGTGATAAGGGAAGCTCTTTTATATAATTTTACCTAAAAATAATACAAAAAACAATAACAAACCAATAAAATTTAAAAAATAACAAAAACAAGCATTAAGATATATATATATATATATATATATATATATATATATATATATAAAAACAATACATGCAATGCTAGCAGCATGCCTCTCCTTTCACGAAAACTTATCTATTTCTCTTTTTTTTGTTTGCATTTTTCTTATCTTATTTTACTTTAAAAATATGAAAAAAAATCATTGTCAATTTTGATTGGACAACTATATCATGTCATCAATAAAGGTGTACACTATTATGGTAGGCACATAATTAAGAGAGAGAGAGAGAGAGAGAGAGAAGAGATATCATATTATTAAATAGAAAGAAACGTTTTGGTTTTCCAAGGCATATCATTTCAATGCATGTTATTATACATCTAAAAAAGACATTCTAGAGAGAGAGAGAGAGAGAGAAATGGAGGAAATAATAATACAACATAATACAATAAAAATATCAATTTAAATTAACCAAAATACATTTAGGCTAAAAAAATAAAAGTATTGTTCTAAAAAATAATAACTTCCACTTAAAAATAATTACTAATAATGATTAATAAATCAAATAACCTAAATAAGTTGAGGCTAAACAAAAAACATAAAACAACACAAATAAAAGTATAATTTAAAAATATTAATTCAAAATCCATTAAATTTCCACTTAAAAGTAATAACTATTAATAAAACTCAATAAAAATTAAAATACATGTATCTTATAAAAGTTAATAAAAATTAATAAATTTGGTTTCCTTAATGTGTTAATTAAAAATATTTCAATTCCACTTAAAAATCAAACCTAATAAACATGTATAAAAATAAGAAATTTAAATACAAAAAATATTAATGGATAGTTTTAATAATATTATGATTTAAAATCCATTGGACATAATAAACACAAGTTTGATATATTGCACATAGAACTCGTGTTCTAATGTTGTATCATTTTTTGTTTATTCTTTTTATTTTATTAGATAACTATATATTAATGCATTTTAAATTAATTAATAATATTATTAAAATGAATAATCTTTTTGAGTTGGGACCATTACTATGCATAATGCACAAATTACATAAGAGACTTATATAAAACAAAGGACCCGATAAAAATGATATAATATAAAAAATAATACAAATTTTAAATCCATTTAGATTCCATTTAAAAAAGTTTGGGTTGGACTTGGACTACCTCAACTCAAATGGGAATTATCTTAAAGCTCCTTTACAACATTGTGAATAAGGATTAAGGAGAGAGGATCTCCCTACTAAAAGCCCCAACTATTCAGAAAATAGAGAAAGTTGTTGAGAGAGAGAGAGAGTGGTCATTTTTTTGGGGTTATGTCTAGTTTATTCAATCACAATCTAAGTTGCACTTTAGTGAGAGTGGTCAATTTCCTATTCTCTCGATATATTTTTATTATTTTTTATCTTAATTCTAATTTTTTTAATTTTTTTGAAAAAGATTTTCTTTATTAGTTTTTATTGGTTTACTATTTTTGTATTATTTTTAGGTAAAATTATAAAAACCATCCTCTTATAACAATTCTATAAACCACCTTTGTACTTTGACCTAACAAAGGCCTCCCCATAGTTTTGAGAAAAAAAGTGCAAATACCTCTTTCCCTTGGCTCTTCGATAACAACGACATTGAAGTTACCAAAATACACTTATCATTGTTAATGCATTATCATACAAAACTTAAAATTTCAACTTTACCCTACACTAATGTATTTTGTTGGACAACTTTCAAAGAAGAATTCTCTTTACTCTTCTTGGACAAATGTAAAAAGGATGAAGTGAAGTAAAATTAATGCATTACATCAACATTTTTTTATTTGAAATGTTGACTAAAGGAAGGTATTTGCATGTTTTTTCAAAACAATAGTGGAGGTTTTCGTTAGGGTCAAAACATTGGGGAGTTTCATAGGATTGTTAGAAACCCAAGGAGGTTTTCATAATTTTCCTTATTTTTAAATGGAAATTAAATTGATTTTAAAATAATTAAACTATGTTTAAAACTAATATTTTTTTTAATTTTTGAAATTAGTAAAAATTGAATTTATTTAAATATATTTAGGTTTTATTAAATTTAAATTCCTTATGAAATTTAATTAACTATATAAATTCTTATTTTTTAGTGGAGATTAAGTTGGTTTTAAATTAATAAAATTTAATTATAAAACTAATAATTGTTAGATAATTTTGTATTAATTTTAAATTGATATTCATTTTTAATTTATCTTATTCCTTTTATTAATTAAATTCTTTGTATTATATTAATAAAATATTTTTATCAATACAAGTAATTAATAATTATTTCTATTTTATTTAAGTAGCTTACTAAATTATTTTTATTTTAATTATTTTTTATTACTTTCAAATAGAATATAAATGGGTTATAATTTTAAATGGAAGTAAATTATTCAGTGCAATAATATGTCATTGAATATCTCATTTTTAATATAATTAATCATTACTGATAATAACAGTTTAATGCAAATATTTCTAATATATTATAGTTAAATTAAAATGGATATATATAGATAAAATTAATGAATTTTATGCAATTTAATGGAGTAATGGAGATAAGAGAATTAGTAGCACGAGTAGTTATTGAAGGAGAGAGTTAATGGCATAATTAATTAGAAGAGGTTATTAAAAGAGTTAATGGGAAAAAGGAGAGAAAGAGAGAGAGTTAATGATGTTTTAATGAGTGTTAAAAGTCTTAAAGGTGATTGGCCACTTGAATTATTTTATTCAATTTTAAAATTATAAAATTCAAAAAAAAAAGACAAGTACCTTTTAAGAAGAAACCAGAAAAAAGATAAGTGTCTTTGACAATGAATCATAGGACAGGAAAGTGCCAACTTGGCACATAGAATTTTAATATACAGATATAGATTATAATGACATACATCGAAAATTCGACTCAATAAAAACACACCTTGTGGAGCTAAACCCGGATCAACTCTTCATAGTCACAAAGCACACCTCACACTGACTTCACAGCCCCATCTCATCGTATAATGGGAACATCTTTCGTACTTTGTGTTAATCATGGGGGATGTTCCTAATACACGGTGGGATGGGGTTGTGATCATGTTGGTGTGAGGTGCATTCTATGAGGCATGTGTTAATATAGCATGATGACAACCACTCGACCATACATTATCCACCTCACAAGCCATGATAGGAGGTGGGACATGTGCAATGAGATCCACGGTTTTAAAATCTGGATCAGAAATGAAATCATTTTGACCATTGATTGGGTCAAACAGTTGACTGCCTGGTTCAACACCAGGTTAGACGGTTTTGGGGTCTAAAATTGGGCCTGAATCCATAACCATTCCCAGGTCAACCAGTCCAATTTTCAAAACCATGCCAAGACCGGCTCCTCCAACAGATGTATCATAGATTGCCACAACATGATCAATGGGACAAATGATCTAAGTTGATTTGAGCTTGTTTATTATGCCAGATTTCATTGCAACCTTCTACACTTCTCCTTTTCTTGCAGATTAATAATCATCTTCCGAGAATCCGAGGTGCCTCATCACCATCCTTTGGTTTGGTGACTTTCGACATCAACAATTATAAAGCACCAATACAAAGAAATTATCAGGACCGACATTAGTTTGAAGTCATCATCGTTAATGTGGGGTGTTGGAGGTGAAGGGACAACGCTCGGGGAGGAAGATGGGCATTGTTGTACCAATTACATATATCTGAGAGTAGATATCGGTTGTTATGTTTGTCAGATCATGCAATAGAGAATAGCTCTTTCTGTGGATTTTTAGGATAGTGAGAATGTGGGCTTTGATTCTTCTGGTTGTATGATATCTTCAAGGAAAAAGTTACAATCTCTATGTTTGTATGAAAAGAGAGGTTAAGAGAAACGCAGAGGAGCAAAAGTTAATGTTGAAAAGTAAGAGTGATAATTTTGCAATTTTCTTTTATATTTTGTCTTTTGTATTAAGTGAGTTGCCTTGGGAGTTGGGAGCTGAAAAGTCAAGACCGTAAAAGTAAATCTCCTTTATATAACTTGTAATCTGAAACATTTCGGTAATAGACCTCAAGAAACTAAGAACAAAAGTAAAACTTCAAAAGAAGTATGGGATATTCTCAAGAAAGAGTTTCAGGGCATTGAAAAGGTAATATCCATAAAACATCAAACTCTTTAGAGAGATTTTGATAATATAATGACGAAAGAAAGTGAATCTATTTAAGAGTTCTTTTCTAGAGTTGTTGGTATTGTAAATCAAATCAGGACATATGAAGATGTTATCTCAGATGAAAAAATTGTAAAAAAAAAAGTTTTGAAGAGTTTACCAGTTAAATTTGATCATGTGGTAGTTGCCATTGAAGGAGCCAAAGATTTGACTAAACTATCCATGCATGAGTTAATGAGCTCACTTGAAACTCATGACAATAGAATGAAAAAATTTTTATCTTCTTCATTGGAGCAAGATTTTCAGTCCAAATTCACCATTGCAAAAAAAAAAAAAAAAGAAGAATGATGGTGAAAAGGAAACTCCAAGAAAATGGTCATATTAAGGCAAAAGAAGAGGATATCAAAATAATGGAAGAAGACAAAGAAGAGGTAGATCGTATGGAAGAGGAAGAGGTGAAAAGAAAAACAATGGTTCTTTTATTTGCAAGAAAGACAATCATTTGCCCCAAAAGATTGCAGATTTAAGGAGAAAGAACAAGCCCACTATACTAAAAATGATGATTTAGAAAATCATCTATTTTACTTTTGTATGAATACCCAACAAGAGCCAAAAGAAGTTTAGTATTTCGATAGTGGTAGGTAGATCGTATGGAAGAGGAAGAGGTGAAAAGAAAAACAATGGTTCTTTTATTTGCAAGAAAGACAATCATTTGCCCCAAAAGATTGCAGATTTAAGGAGAAAGAACAAACCCACTATACTAAAAATGATGATTTAGAAAATCATCTATTTTACTTTTGTATGAATACCCAACAAGAGCAGAAAGAAGTTTAGTATTTCGATAGTGGTTGTAGTAACCACATGACAGGAAACAAAAAAAAAAAACATGTTTTCTTGAGCTGAATGAACATGTTAATTATCAAGTGAAGCTTGGAGATGGCAAACTCCAAAGTGTTGAAGAAAGGGTGTTGTTGTAGTCTAAACTAAGCAAGGTAATTCTAAATTCATCACATATGTTCTTTATGTTCCTGGTTTGACTCAAAATTTGCTTAGTGTTGGACAACTTATACAAAAAGGTTATGAGGTGCACTTTGACAATAATGAATGTATAATGACCGATAAGAAAAAAGATCAAATCATTGCTAGAATAAAAATAATTGCAAACAAAGTTTTTCCATTAACCATGTCCTATGATGTGAACTATGGACTAAAAAGTAAGAAGTTGGATGAGTCTATGTTATGGCACCTAAGATATAGGCACTTGAATTTCAAGTCTCTTTTTGTTAATTCATATGAGTATGATGATTGGGCTTCCTCAAATTGATAAAGAACATAAAGTATGTGAAGGTTGTGTCTATAGGAAACATCATAGGCTACCATTTTCAGAGAGATCACGGAATTTAAAGGCACCATTAGAGCTGGTTCATGTTGATATTTATGGTCCCATAAGGACACATTCCTTCAACAACAAGAGGTACTTTTTTTCTCTTTGTTGATGATTCTACTAAAACGATGTGGGTATACTTATTAGATGCAAAATTACAAGTATTGTCTATTTTTATTCAATTAAAAGCTTTAGTTGAAAAGCAAAGTGATTACAAATTAAAAGTTTTAAGAACCGATAGAGGAAAAGAGTTTAAATGGAGAGAATTTGGGAAGTTTTGTGAAGAACAAAACATCAAAAGAGAGTTGACAATAAAACATACCCCACAACAAAATGGGATAGCTAAAAGAAGATATAGAACCATTGTAGAAATGGCACAAAGCATGATGCAAGGTAAAAATCTTCCCAAACATTTTTGGGCTAAAGTAGTTCATACTGTTGTCCGCATACTAAATTGCTTTCCCACCAAAGTCGTGCAAAATAAAACACCTTTTGAAGCATGGCACAAAATAAGACTATTGTTAGCTCATTTAAACTGTTCGGTTTCATTGCTTATGCTCACATTTCCTCAAAAAAGAGAGAGAAGTTTGATGGCAAAGGTGAAAAATGTATCTTCCTTGGTTATAGTGATGAATTCAAAGTTTATAGATTGTTGAATCCAATAACAAATGAGTTGGTAATTTCAAGAAATGTAATATTTGATGAAGAGGGGGCATGGAACTTTGAAGAAAATTCCCCACTAACAAAAAAAATATGTTATAAAAAATGAAGAAGAAGTGGTTCCCAATGACCATGAGCATGATACAACTACATCAAATGCAAGGCCAGCAAATTCAAGAAGATTAAGCTTAACAAGTTTCAATCCAAGAATGGATCCCTCGAGTTCAAGAAACTAAAATCCATGGAAAGTAAGCCCAAGTGATATAGATTCGGATACTCTACCATGAAATGTATATTCATTTCAAGAAATCTTTGATTCTTGTGATGTTGTATTTCTTGCTCTAGAACCACAAAAATTTGAAGAAGCTTCAAAAGAAGAAATTTGGGTGAATGTTATGGATGAAGAAATTGAAATGATAGAGAAGAATAAGACATGGGAATTGGTTAATAAACCAAAAAAAAAGAAGTGATTGGACCGAAATGGATTTACAAAACAAAGTTCAATGAAAGATGACTCAATCCAAAAGCACAAAGCAAGGCTAGTGGCTAAAGGCTATGCCCAACAACTTGGGGTAGATTTCCATGAGACTTTTGCACCGGTTGCAAAAATGGAAACAATTAGAATTGTACTTGCACCTACCACTCAACTAAAATTGTAAGTATTTCAATTTGATGTGAAATTAGCCTTCCTAAATGGAGATTTAGAAGAAGTTTATGTTGAACAACCACAAGGATATGTGATAGAAGGAAAGGAGGACAAGGTTTACAAGCTTTGAAAAGCTTTGTATGGCCTAAAGCAAGCACCTCGGGCATGGAATAACAAGATTAATAAATATTTCCGTAAGAATGGATTTGAAAAAGTCCAAATGAGCCATTACTCTATGTCAAGAAGGAAGGTATGCATGATTTTATTCTTATTTGTCTTTGTGTTGATGATTTGATTTATATAGGTAATAGCCCAAAATTGTTGAATGGATTCAAATTGGCAATGGCCAAGGAATATGAGATGATTGTTTTGGGATTAATGAGATATTTTCTTGGGATTAAAGTGAAGCAAAGAAAAGTTGAAATTTTTATGTCTCAAGAGATGTATATTGATGATTTGTTAAAAAGGTTTCATATGTCAACATGTAAACCCCTATCTACTCCTATGGCTGTCAATGAAAATTTGTCAAAGGAGAATGGAGTAGAATTGGTAGATGCATCAATCTACAGAAGCCTTGTTGGTTCCTTGATTTTATCTTACCAAACAACGAATAGTGTTCTTGCTGTGAGCATTGTTTCAAGATACATGAACAATCCAAGTAAAGTTCATTCTGGAGTGGCAAAGAGAATACTTAGATATGTGAAAAGAACCAAGAATTTTGGGTTGAAATATGAAAGTGAAAATGACTGCAAGCAAGTTGGATTTTCATACAATGATTGATTGGTTCTATAAGTGACCGAAAAAGCAGTAGATATGTTTTCTCTTTAGGAAGTAAAATGATCTCTTGATCATCCAAGAAGCAAAATACTGTGGCACTTTCTTTAGATGAAGCAGAATACATTTCAACCACTAATGCATCTTGTGAAGCAAATTGGTTTAGAAGGCTTTTGAAAGACCTTCAATTTGTGCAAGATAGCCCAACTACAATCTACTATAACAATACTTCAGTTATTGCAATGACCAAAACTCCAATTTTTCATGGAAAAACAAAGCATATTGAGCTTATTGATAAAGGAGAGATTGAATTGAAGTTCATCAAGACTGAAAATCAACTTGCTGTGTCTTCACCAAGCCCCTAACTTTTGAAAATTTTCTGCATTTTAGATATCTAATGAAAATTACAAATTAAGAGGGGGTGTTTTAAAGTAAGAGTAGTAATTTTGTAATTTTCTTTTATATTTTGTCTTTTGTATTAAGTGGTACTAGAGGAGTTCAAATCTGCACCCCACAAGGAGGTGCCCCATAACGTCCCACAAGGAGGTGCCCCAGGGATGTGTTGTGGGATGTTATGGGGCACAGATTTGAACTCGTAATAGAGCTCATTCGAACATTTTGATAATAGAGCTCAAGAAGCTAATAACTAGGTCAGTTCATGGGTCAGGTTGGGTCGGTTTACTAGTTTTTTTCACCAAAACCGACCCTCTATTAAGTAAAACCAACCCTCTATATATTTTAGAAATATATTTAAAACTAATATATATATATATTTAAAACTGAAATATACATATTATATAAAATATTTCAGTGAGAATATATTTATTGAAAATGCATTTAAAACTGAAATATATATATTTAAAACAATATATATACAAATATATCAGAATATATATTTTTGGAAATATATATTCCAGAAATATATATATGATATATTACATAATATATATTTTTTCAAATATATATTTATTATTTAAAACTAAACTATCTATATTTAACATATATTTTTCAGATATTTCAGTTTTTATGCAAAACCGAAATATCTATATTTAATAGTTTTAATTATAAAATATATATTTAAATTAAAGCTGAAATATATATTTAAATAGATTAGGTTTTTATATGAAACTGAAGTTTTTTGTGCAAATATATCATAAATAACTGGATTTTTTTCAAAGCTTAAACAAAACACAAATAAAATTTATCAACTTTTAATGTGCATTAATTTTTTAAAATATTAAATAAAAAAATACTAACCTGTGAATGTGATGCTTGAGTCTTGAGAAGTTGAAACTTGAGAGTTGAGAGACTGAGAGTTGAGATTTGAGAAGATGGGAGAGCCAAATGAATGAGTGATGTTGAAATTTGAAAATCTTGAGAGTGCTTAAGCCTTGAGGAGGCGGACCAGGAAAGAATGAATCAAAGAAGAATGAAATTTGGAAGAAGACTAGGACTTGCAATGCTTAGAGAGTAGAGAACCTCTAGTCTAGGAAAGAAATGGCTCCTATTTGCCTATTTGGTGTAAAGGATAGTAGGATACCTTAGAGAGTACAAAACCTCTCTTTTAATATTTCAAAAAATGTAAGAAGCTAACCTTTCTAAAGGTGTAGGGACTAGGGATTTTGCTTGCCTTGCAATGCTTGCCATTAATGTCAATCCTAAAGACTAGAAAGAATAGATAACTAAGTTAGTAAGTAACTAGAAAGAAGTAACTAAAAAATTAATGCTAAAAATAAGTAACTAAGTTAGTAAGTAACTAGAAAGAAGTAGGATAGAGATAACCTAGTTAGATAACTCGGTTCAGTTTTGGTTTTCATGTGTGAAAACTAAAACTGAACCAAATTATCGATTTACCCATCTTTACAACTCAAAACCGACCAATGGTGAAGAAAAACTGGCCAAATCGGGTTTGGTCAGGCCAGGCTGGTCGGTTTGGTTGGTTTGGCATTGTTTGTGAACAACCCTACTAATAACAAAGTAAAACCCTAAACACATTGGCTTTTCATTTTTTCTCTTCTCTTCATTCTATACTAGTGAATGACCCCGTACTAAGAAAATGGAATCAGTAATGTTAAATTTATATTATGGAATCAATAATATTAAATTTATATTTATTAATATTTTAAATGATTATTAAAATTTCAAGAAATATTTATTTCAAAAACTAACTTTTCAATAATTATTAGAATATGGATAGTTTTCTTTTGTTATGATACGTAGAGGGTTAATGATTAATTGAGATTGATAGAATATAGGCAGAAGTTGTTATGAATAACCACTTTTGCATTTTCTACATTTTTTAGGAATGAATTGAAAATGGTGGTAGTGGGTTGTAGGCTTTAACAGCAACTTCTTAGAAAATGCCACCTATATACCTTTCTAGAAAAATGAGAAAGCATGTGTCTGAATGGTAGGGAGCTATAGCCTAGTAGTGGGTTGTAGACTTTAAGAGAATTTCATCATGTGTCTAGCTTTCTATAAAATGAGAAGGCCACTTATTTGTTATGGGCTTTCACAACAACTTATTAGAAAACCAATGTGTCTAAATTTAAAAAGGCCACATGAACCTTATATATATATATATATATATATATATATATATATATATATGTTAGATTCGTTTTCTCTTCCGTTGCTCCAACGGTTGCTGAGAGAATGTTATTTAACGTTTGGAAATGGAGTCCTAAACTTCAAGAAGAGGAACGCAAAGTTTCAGGGATGAATTAAGACAGGTTTGAAAGATTTCTTAGAACTTAGGACGGAGACAGCTGAGTCTTCCAGAAGGCATGGGATTATGTGTTCATGAACCATACAATCTCACTCTCACCGTTGCTGCTTTCTCTCAAGTCTCAAGAAGTAAGCATTGTTTTTCCTCTCTATGTAGCTGGCAGTAATAAGATCAGTCTTACTTTTCCTCTCACTGCCGCTGCCGGAACCTCCGAACTTTTAGTCAATATCGATTGAAATTTGAAGACAAATCCAATCTGAGATTCCGATTGGCTGGTACACGGCGACACGATATCTTCATGATAGGTGTCTTTCCTTGATTGGGTGGACTCCGAGATTGGCGGAGTGATAAAACAGAAGACTCCGTCCCGGAGAGTAATTCTCGTCGGACGCAGTGGCCCCCGACCGGCATCCTTAAAGTTAGGGAGGAAGAGGAAAGGGGAAAGGACGGAGAGAGAGAGAGAGTCCGAGCCAATCGGTTCTCTTTAGGGTGTGATGAGGGCCTGAAGGCCAGGCGAATGGCGAGAAATAATTGGTTGACCTAAACTTTTGCCAGCTGTCAAATAGGGTAGGAGTAAGTGCGAAAAAAGTGCGGGGACTCCCATCAGTTTCCTGATTTAACTCAAAGAAGACAGTTAGCGTTTCAATTTCCTAATTCATTCATACTAACTAGGAAGCAGCAGTTCTCTTGCTAAATCCGCTTTCTCAACCCTCTTCTTGCAGTTTCCTAATTCAATTATGATTGGAACAATGCCCAGCTACTACTTATATACTAATCACTCACTACAATCAGTTAAACGTTTACCCACGAAGCAGCAGCAGCCCGGAACAAGAACAAGAACAAGAAGAAAAAGAAGAAGACTTTTCCAGGTTAGTTGTTCTTCTTGTCAGTATTGTCTAGGAACTAAGATTTAGACTGATTAACTGATTATTCTGAAATCTCCTACGGAGCTGAAGCTCTGAATATTTTTTTTTTCGCCGTAATGAATGGTTAATCTATGATGGGTCCTTGATATGTAAATGAATATTTGATTTCCGATAGGTTCTGTTGATTGATCATCACCCAATCAAGATGGTTATATTCTTCTTAATGCGAAATTCAAGAATCAGGGGTGGGGTGTGGATAGTTGTTGATTGATCATCACTGTCGATCGATTTCAATGATTTTTTTTTTCCGTAAACTTCTTTAGAAGTTTATTTATGGGATTCAGCAGTAAGTCTAGAATGGGAAATTCGATTGTAACTGCAAAGGCTTGGGACTTGGAGAACTACCGTAAGCAAGGTTTTGTTTAGTACACTGAGAAACTAAACATTAGGTATATGATAAATTTATGAGCTATCTAGCAAAAATAACTCCTAACTCACCACTCTAAACAGAACTTTGCTCATTAGGTATATGATAAAATTATGAGCTTATGTTTGTTTCTCAGTTAATTTCTAGGATTCCCGGGACAGAAGCTCTTCTGTTGTAACCCATTTGTAGAAGTGTATTTTCACGCTCTGTTGTGCTTTCGCACTATCTGAAGTTGTTAAACGATCCATTAAATGGAGTTAGAGTTTCAACTGTAGCAGAAAAATTGATAATGATTCAATTTGGATTTCAGAATCTGTACATTTTAACGTAGCTTATCAATGGGTTGTAAAGCATTGCTCATCCAGGCCCCATCTGAAATTCTTGTTAATAAACGTTGAATATTTATTTCTTCACAGTAACATGCAAATTCAGGGCGTTATTCAATACTATTTTGGTGAATATTTATCTTTTAAATTTATGGTGTCAATTCTAATCTGTTTTTGAATTTATTGCAGGTTATACTCTGTTTCTAGATCCTCCCAAACATGTCAGAAAGTGAGACCAATACAAGCACTTCAGATATTAAAAACATGGGATCTCACGTTTTTTCACCTTCAGATCCTACCCTAATTCCAAGCTATGGAAGCCCTCTTGTACAAAGCAGTGAAGGATTATTTGACCCTTTTAGTATAGGACAAAATCCTTCTTTAAATCAAATATTCAGAGCAAGCCCACAAGAAGACTTCCAATTAACAGATTATTCTAATGGAGAAGCAGCTTTGGATGCCAACTGGCTTTTCTACAATTATATGGGGATTTGGGGAGATTCCGCTTGGTATACCCAGGATGCATTGAATAATGACATAGTGTTGATGGCCAAGCATAAGCAGGGCTGTCAGTTCTTGCAGAACATTTTGATTGGGAAGGACCCATGCGGTACCAAGATAATATTTGAAGGAGTTTTGGAGTGCATTGTTGATCTCATGTCACATCCGTCCGGCAATTATATTTTCCAGAGGCTAGTGGAAGTATGCAGCATTGACCAGTTACAAGAAATTGTGCTCAGAATTACCAGAGAAAGAGGTGCACTCATACATGCTGCAGTCGATCATTTTGGGTAAGAACTTAATCTTGTAGTGTTTTCTGTGCTTGTGCTCATAATATTCTGCTCAATCTGATGGTTTATTGTGTTTGATCAGAACCCGTTCTGTTCAGAAACTCGTAAAGATGACCAAAAAGTTACCGTTGATCACGTATGTTATATCAGCTCTAGCTCCAGGAATACTAGCTTTGATGCTCAACCAAACGGGAAGCCATGTGATCCGTCATTGTTTAGTTCACCTGGATAGTCAGCAAAACAGAGTAAATCTTCTTTTCTTCATTACACATCTGCTTCAAATTTCTCTCTAATTGTCATTGATATTTATAAGAATTAGACTACTAATAAGATTCATGACCTCCTGCTGCTGATCCTTAGTTTGTGTGTGTAAATATCTCACATGCAAACAAATATCAATTTATTATAGATTCTATATAGCCCCCATCAGCTATTCACTGCAAATTTATAACAACATAGTTTATTTCATTTCATGGCAGGTCATATTCGAGGTTGCAGTGAAGTATTGTTTGAGACTGGCCACACATGAACAAGGATGCGTCTCCCTGAACAATTGCATAGACTGCATTAAGGATCCCCATAGAAAACAACTCATAAACATGATCTCAGTGAATGCTGTGCAACTTTCACAGGATCCTTTTGGGTATTCCATCATATTTCCCTAACCCATAAAGAAATATGTTTGATTCCTTAAAGCTCATTTTGTTTGCAGTACAAATTTCATTTGCATTGACATAAATGCATGAGAAGAGTGCAAATCATAATAACAAACAAATAGATGCAAAACTGAAGCATGTGCAAAATTTGTATTCGGTCCAAATTTGCAATGCAAACAAACAGAGCCTAAAGAACTTTCCTTCAACTTTCTGTTTCTCTTATTTTCTATCAAACCGAGCACAACAGAGAATGGATATGAAGAAAAAGAAAAACTCAATTTCCATCTTAGTTGAAGATGCCAACTGCCTTGCTTGTAAAATCTCCATTTGGTTGTAGTGGAGGCTTGTAATCAGTTCCCACCTTCATCAGGTTGGGGCTTTCAGGTGAGTTCACATCTGCTGCAACCATCAACCCTCCAATGAATCATGAACATGCCAGCAATGGAAATAAATTTATTGGGGGCCTTAAGAGAGTGCTATGACCATGGTTGCCAGGGTATATGCTCTCGGTTGGGCTTATTCACTCATCTAAGTTTGTGGTTTCCTGCAGGAACTATGTTGTCCAGCGTGTCCTAGCACTCCAAAACCCAGAATTTACTAAGATTATATGCTATCAACTTCAAGGCTATTATGTGCTTCTCTCAATGCAGAAATGTGGGAGCCATGTTGTAGAGAAATGCTTAAAATCTCCTTGGATATCAAATATTGTCAATGAGTTTCTAGCCAATGACAAACTAGTCCAGCTTGCTCGGGATCCATTTGGAAACTATGTCATACAAACAGCACTCAAGTACACAAAGGTTTTTTTTTTTTGTTTAATATTTATCTGTTTATCTGTTTTTGCTTGATATTATAGTTATCCCACAGTTTGAACAAGACCTGATTGATTTGGTGCCCAGCATTCAAAATAAACCTGGTTAATTGAATATCAGTCATTTGAGGGATGGATTCTTCTATGGAATTCAATTTGACCAATGATCCAGATGAATGTGAGAAATCAGATGATATGATCATGCATTCATCTTGAGTTGTTTACCCACCACAAAGAACTCCTGCCTGGGACCCTGCCACCTACATATAAATTTGTTTCGATTAAATTTTGAATTTCCCCGTTCAGTATAAAATTACATTAACTGCATGCTGGTCTAAAATAACTTTTTTTTCTCATCATTTGGTCAGGTTATGCACTATGGCCTGTATCAGCTTCTGGTGATTGTACTCCAACCTCATCTGTCGGATCTCCAGTACCATCCAAATGGAAGGAACATATTCAAGTTTATCAATGGTAGCATTTAAGTTAAATACTGGACAGTATAACCTTGGATGGAGACAAGTTCTATCAAAAACATGTTGCAAAATCTTGTTCGTTTTTTTCTTGGCTGGGAGGTTTTTTTTTTTTGTTATTTGAATGAACACTGTGTCTACTGTCTGTAGTTTAGGGTATTTGGAAGGGGGGGGGGAGCGCGTTATGCTTCAGTTCATTGGAGTTTGCAGAGAATCAACTCTGTATGTAGATGTACACTATGGCTTTCAACTCTTTGTTTGTTCCTACCTAGTATGTTTCTTTATTATAATACAGAGCTGTCTGATCCTCTTCTTTGTACATTATTTTGCTCTGAGGTTAATTTGTAGTTGCAGTGCTTTCCACTTTTTCAACTTTTCATATTCTACTTTGTTGAAGAAATTTATTGTCCAAGCTTGTAAGCTCAGATGCAACCTTATAAGTTTCCATGATATGATTTTGAGGTCGTATAAAATCGCAAGGCTGCGTTTGAAAACGATGCAAATGGAGTGTAAATCCCGGTTCAGGGTAATTTTGCACTCTATTTCACTTCTGCCTGTGTTTGGCAACATTACATTTATGCATTGACAAATGATAGACCAATGCATATTTACATTGATAATAAGATGTAAAAGTACATCAATAAAAAAGAAGCAAATTTGCAATCAAGTGGGCTTTTGAATTTTGATAAAAAAAAGCATATGCTTTTTTGAAATTCATGTTTGCATCTATTGCCATGTGGATTGGTCGAGGGCAACGAGGTAAATTCACTCTTCAGGTTTCAAGTGTTAGCCGAGGACCTCGGGGCCTCGAAAGAAATTGACTGAAGCCGAGAACCGCAGGTCGAGGTGAAGTATTCCTTTCGAGGACTATGGTAGCCGAGGACTGCAAGTCGAGGCGAAGTCCCTGGTGATCAAAGATACTACAAGACAAGGAGTGTCAGAGGCCTCGAGGTGGATACCCGAGGTAGAGGCTCCGATGCTCAAGTTAGTACGAGGTGTAAAGCAGGGGAGAGTGCAAAAGAGCTCCTAGAGAGAGTCCTCGGATGCACCAGATCTCCCTAAATTAATGCTAGGTAGACAATATAGGTGCAGGAAGTAAATGAGTGAGTGATCTTGCAGTTACTCCATTCCAGCCCCTTTTAAGGGGTAGTTACTTCTTTTTTATACTTGAGCGTGCTAGGGGTAGGTGAAGATGAACGCCCCGGATGAGGGCCATACGAAGTCAGGCTGTAGACCCTGGCGGGTATGCCAGATAGCTATGTGATTGGTTTCGTACGGAGGCAACAGGGCTCCCTAATTGTTGTTGACGCTAGCAGGCGTTAGTGGGCTAGGCATCCCATTCCTATATGGGTTGGGCCAAGCTAACCCACATCACTTGCCCCCCACTCCCGAGATCGAGGTGAGGCCTCGGCTTTTTCCCGTAATGAGGGTAGTAATCGAAGTAAGGCTTCGGCTTCGGTCATTGGGAGTAGTGGTTGTTATGCCTTCGGATTCGTCAGCCGAGAGATGTCCTACAGTGGCATCATTTTCGTTGTTCGTGTCGTCCCTCTTTAGTTCGGAAGCGCGAGTGATGTGGATGCCTCGGCTTGGCGGGGGTGTCCCGTATCACGCACAGGCAGGTAACATTAGCGGGGCTACCGTGCAAGGGACGACCATCCCAGGAGTCCAGTGTTTGCCGGGTTGAACAGTCCACCCGGTGGTCCATGATGAGTGGGCCTTTTTGGTTCGCTTGGCAAGTTACCGCGGGCGATCTTCGCAGTCCACCCGACGTTGTTTTGCCTTCCAAGAGCATGTGCTAGGAGGTGTAGTGAGACTGGTTCGTAGGAGCGGGGTGCTCCCGCATCCGTTGGATCTGCGTCGATCTAAACTATTGCTTTGGGCATCGTTTCGTCTCCCGAGGGCATGTGCCAAGGTGTGGTGGGACAGATTCACAGGAGCGGAGAGCTCCCGCATCCGTTGGATCTGCGTCGATCTGAACCGTTGCTTTGGGCGTCATTTCGTCTTCCAAGGGCTTGCGCTAGGTGGTGCGTCACAGTTGGATGGTGGAAGCGGATTTGTTTCAGCCGTCGGATTTGGAGAAATCCAGGTCATTCATTTTCTTTTAAATAGGGGCCCTAGTAGTGATTTTCTTCTCCATTTGAACTTAGACGCCCTTGCTCTCGAGTGAACGCAACTCCCCAACTCTCAACTCTCCAGAACTTTTCTACTTCTTCCATTCTTCGGGACATTTCGCCCTCTCTTAGGTAATTAGAACATGTCATTTTCAAACTTTGGTCCTGAGTGCCATGAATTCCCGAACATCTCGATAGGGATCTCTCCTGCAACCCCCTATCCCCTGCCTTCTCTAGGTTCTTTAGTCGTAGCCCCCCTTTGATGGGAGGTGACCATTTTGAGGGAGAGGTTAACCTCAGGGGGTGTCGAGGGAAATCCCCAGGGAAAGGACTCTCCCCATGAAAGCATCGCCTCGGTGTCGCCAAGGGAACCCGAGGGGTCTTCTCTCTCCGAGGATGATGCCGTGGAACTCGTCGCCGGACCAGTGGGAGGGAGTGCTATCCGAAGGGTGGCTGACACTGATGTCCCACGTTCGGAGTTTGACAGCTCCTTAGACGTGTGCCAAGTCAAATCCTTGGCGAAGAGGTTCCACATACCCCGGTCTTATAACTTGGGGGTCCCCGACGTAGGCGATAGGCCGTGGGCCCCCGAGGAGGGGAAATTTGTATCTACCAGCATTTTTTAGAGTCTGGCCTTAGGTTTCCCCTCCCAACCTTAATCTCTAAACTACTGGAGTGGTACGGCATCACTATTAGCTAGCTCGTACCCAACGCCCTCAGGACCATCGTGGCAATGATGGTGTGGGCTCGGCTCAGGGGCGTGGAGCTGACGTTGAGACTGTTCTGTGCCATGTTCATGCCGAGGAAGCATGGTTCTGAGGCCAACATGTATTACTTCCACTCGAGGAGGGGGAAGCCAGTGCATAACCCCTTGTCCATTCATAGGTGGAAGGACAAGTTCTTCTACATCTTCTGCCCCGAGGGCTAGCGTTTCAGGTCCGACTGGGGGGAAGCCTACATCATCGTCGAGAGATGTCCCCCACCACTCCGAGACAAAGAGGCTGCAACTGTAGCTCACCTGCTTGTGATGGGGACATTCCAGGCGAAGCCGTTGGTGGAGGAGGAGGTCCCCCTAGTCTTCGCTAGGATTAGCCCAGCCCCCCTCGGTAGGAGAGGTTCTGTGGTTAGTGCATCTTCCATGTTCTTTTCTTTTTCGCTAATGTGCTAACTACTTTCCTTTGTTGTTTCACAGAAGTGCCAATGGATTCCAAGGAACGTTTGTTGGCAAAGGCCTGGGGAGAGCAGGCTGGGAAGAAAGTCATAGGACAAACGCTAAAGAGGCCCGACGATGAAGCTGCCCCTGCCGTGGCACCAAAGAGGACCGTTGAGGCTGAAGAAGCCCACCACCGGGGGAGAGGCACTGAAGAGTCCTCTGAAGGGGCCTGAGGCGGGTAGGAAGAGGCCCGCTGCTAACATGCCGAGAGAGGAGTCCCCGTAGAAGCTTGCCAACACGAATAGGCAGGCCGAGGAGGTGGTGCGGAGGTCCACACTTGGGGAGTGCCCATCCGGGCCTTCGTCAGCCCCTCCATCAGTACAAGTTGTCTCTGAGAGGACCGAAGGGGATGGTAAGACCTTCCACCCCCAATTGCAGCTCCGAGAGGGGGGCTCCATTCGTGACGAGGGGGTCAGTAGGAGCTGGTTAGCATATCCATCCTGCCGAGGGATCGCTACCGCCTTCTACAAAGCGACCCCAAGTCCATTTACGATGAGGGCTTGTACCATTTGGCCAAGGTAAGACGGTCTTCCATATTTCATCATGTATATATTTTTATTTTTTATTTTTGCTGATCGGTTTTGTGGCAGGCCTGTCTGCACTTTGTCGGTTTGGGGGACCAAACAAGACTGGCCATGGGTCGTGTCGACAAGGCAGAGAAGGAGAAGGCCGCGAAGGTGAAGCTCTAGAGGGAAGGGAGAAGCTCCAGAAGGCAACCGCCGCTGCCAAGGATAAGCACCAGAAATTTCGAAAAGCGCTTCTGGAAAAACAATCGCTTCAGGAGCGCCTTGAGGCTTAGCTGAAGGAGGCACGTCAAGGGCTCTCCAAAGAGCAAATGGAGCGGGTGCAACTGGAAAGCATTGTCATAGAAATGGAGAGACGAGCTGTCGAGGCCGAAAAGAAGGCTGCCAAGGTGGAGGCGAGGAGGTGTACAAGAAGCCTTCCGACTACCTGGATGCGTTGGCGGAGTATGCTTCATCGTCCTACCTCGACGGTATTGAAGATACCAAGAAGGCACTCCTACTGGTGTTGACAGATTTTGATGTCGAGAGATTGCAAGTGATCCTTGATGCTCTTGCCGAGGCTTACCCAACCGAAGAAGTTGTTCCCCCTCCTGCCAATGACGAGGCGCAGGCGTAGACTTCCCCCCCCCCCCTTTTTTATTGTTGTAATACTTGCCATTTGTTTTGTTTTGTTTTTTTGAAGGCAATACAAAATTTTTGTAAAGGCTATACAAGACCAACACTGAATAGTGAATGAAGCCATTTTTTGTGTGTACTGTGTTTCGTGCATGTTGTCTCTTCCCTTTTCTCTTTCTCTCTCTCTTTTTTTTTTGTGAGAGGTCTTTGCCCCTCCGAAAGGTTGAAACCACGATACACAAGGCACACACGATTCACTCGTAGTATTTGTTTATTTGCACGCTCATCTCGGCTTGTCGGGATATTGGGAGCCGAGGTGGAGTCATACATCCGAAGCAGGGCTCGCCTGGCTTCCAAATCCCGTGCTATCCCAAGCAAGGCCAAAGAGACATGGCACCCTAACTGAAGTCTAGGGCCGAAGTATACCGCCGAGGTACTTGGGTGGATGAAGAGCCACAGCGGAGTAGCACCATCGGGGTGCAGCTCCCCTGACTCATTCTTACCAAGTGTTTTCTCAGGGGAGGCCAAGGCTTCCCACCGGCAAAGCCGAGGGCTCTGTCTCGTTATTTTCTTTGCGCTAAGTGTAGATAGCTGAGGGGGTCACCACGCTCTGAGGTGACGAGGTGACTTGGTGAGGTGAAGAGGAACTTTGCTTCATTCATTCATTCATTACTTTCATCAAAAAATTACATTCATCTGAAGTACATCTGGAGGTTCTCCGAGTTCCACGTCCGAGGGATGGGTCTTCCATCTAAGTTTTCCAGCCGAAATGTGTCGGGGCCGAGAGCTTGCTTAATCCAGTTGGGGCCCATCTTCCCTTCTCCAGGTTCAGGAACCATGACCTTCCTGAGGACAAGGTCTCCCTCTCTGTAGTGCCTTTCTTTCACTCTGCAGTTGTAGTAGAAGGCCACTCGCTACTGATAGGCAGTCATCCTAATCTGTGCTTGTTCTAGGGTTTCTTCCAGTAGGTCTAAGTTTGCTCTGAGCGCCTCGTCATTCTTGGCCTCAATAGACCCTTGGTTCTGAAGTGCTGGTTGGCCAATCTCCGTTGGGATCATTGCTTCTGTGCCGTAGGTCAGGCCAAAAGGGGTTTTTCTCGTCGCTAACCGAGGTGTGGTTCGATACGCATAGAGAACGTTGTGTAGTTCATCGGCCCACAAGCCTTTAGCTCTATCCAACCTGGTCTTTAGCCCGTCTAGGATGGTTTCATTCGTGACCCCAGTCAGGCTGTTCGTCTGTGGGTAGCCTACCAAGGTGTACTGTTGCCTGATGCCTGATGCCGAGGGAGGGTCGTTCGTGACCTTGGCCAAGCCGTTCGTTCATGACCAACATGTGGGGGAAGCCGAAGCGGCAAATAATGTTCTTCCAAAAGAAGTTTTGAATTGCCCGCGTAATGATAGTGGCTAGGGGTTCCGCCTCTACCCACTTAGTGAAGTAATCCACAGCTACGACGAGGTACTTCCTGCCTCCCGTTTCCTGAGGAAAGGGGCCAAGGAGGTCCATTCCCCACTTGGCAAAGGGCCAGGGGTTGCTGAGGGCCGAAAGGGTGGTGGCTAATTGATGGCAGAGGTTAGCATGTCTCTGACACTGGTCGTGCTTCCTCTGACTCATCTTCACGAGGCCGGTCGAGGGGCCTGCTGAAAGTGCTTTCTGCTACGAAGTCAGCCAAGGCTTGTATGTCAAACTCTGATAGTTCTATCGTCCAGTTAATTAGGTGTCCCAAAGTCTCTGGCTTGGCGAGGACGTTCCTAAGGGGCTGATTTGTTAGGACCTATGGAGTGGGCTTGGAAATACGGCTTGAGCTTTCTGGCCGAGGTGATGAGAGTGTAAGCTAGCTTTTCCACTTCAAGGTACCTGGTCTCAACGTCGTAGAGGACCTTGCTGACATAGTACACAGGTCTCTGGACTCCGTCATCTTTCACCAAATCGAACTAACGGCCTCGTCTCCGGCTAATAGGTACAAATATAGGGTTTCCCCTAATATTGGCTGAGCGAGGAGCGGGAGTGAGGCGAGGTATACCTTCAGCTCATCGAAGGCACAGTGGCACTCCTCCGTCCACTGAAAATCTTTTAGCTTCTTGATGGTGCGAAAGAAGGGAAGGCAGCGTTCTGCCAATTTCGACATGAAACAGTTGAGGCCGGCTATCCTGCCGGTGAGTCTTTGAGTTTCCTTTACTGACCGAGGGGGTGTCATGTCTAGTATGGCCTGTACCTTGTTTGGGTTGGCTTCAATGCCTCTTTGAGTGATGACATAGCTTAAGAATTTTCTCGAGGTAACCCCGAAGGCACACTTGTTCGGGTTGAGCTTCATGTTGAATTTACACAGAGTATCAAAGGTCTTGACCAGGTCTAAGGTGTGCGCTTCGGCCTTCAGGCTCTTCACCACCATGTCGTCCACGTAGGCCTCGACGTTCCTCCCCATCTGATTCTTGAAAACCTTGTTGACAAGGCGCTGGTAAGTTTCCCCTGCAATCTTAAGGCCGAACTGCATTACCTTGTAGCAATACGTTCCGTGCTCAGTGATGAAAGATGTCTTCTCCTCGTCGTCGGGGTGCATCTGGATCTGGTTGTACCCAGAGAAGTTATCCATGAAGCTGAGTAGTTCATACCCTATGGTGGCGTTGACGAGGTGGTCTATCCTTGGCAAAGGAAAACTATCCTTTGGGCAGGCTCGACTAAGGTCTGTGAAGTCAATACAGATCCGCCATTTCCCATTAGCTTTCCTTACCAAAACCACATTATACAGCCAGTTGGGGTAATGTACCTCACAGATGAAGCCGGCGTCGAGTAGCTTATCAACTTCCTCTCCTATAGCCTTCCATCATTCCGGTGCAAAGTTCCTCTTCTTTTTCCGAATTGGCTTAGAGCTCGGGTCCACACTCAGCCTATGAGTAATGACCGAGGGGTCAATTCCGAGCATGTCAACAGCGGACCAAGCAAAGACGTCGGTGTTAGTTATGAGGAAGCTTACCAGTTTAGATAGGCGTTTAGGGGGGAGGTTGGACCCAACACGGACTGTCCTTTCTGGGGCTGACTCATCCAGGAGAACTGAGATGAGGTTCTTGGCTGGTTGGCCTTAGATCACTGGTTCTTCTCGGGGGTTGAGGCCTTCTAGTGATAAGGCCTCCTTATTCTTTCCTGTTAGCGCCGCCACGTAGCTTGGCAGGTGATCTGTTGGTTCCCACGAACAACTCCAACGCCGTGCTCGGTGGGAAACTTAAGGGCCAGGTGATAAGAGGACATCGCTGCCCCTAGTGCATGAAGGGTTGGTCTTCCCATTATCGCGTCGTAGGGAGAAGCAACCTTCACCACTAGGAACTCATGCATCCAAGTCACCTGGTGTGACGTTGTCCCTACCATGATGGGTAGGGTAATTTTTCCTTCAGGCCTGGTGACATTGCCGGAGAAGCCAACGAGGGGAGCATCGACTAGCTAGAGTCACTCTGACACGAGCTTCATTCTCTCATAGGTGTCGTAAAAAAGGATATCGGTTGACGAGCCACTATCCACTAAGATCTTCTTCACCATAAAATTGGAGATGATGGCTACGATCACGAGGGCGTCGTCGTGGGGGACAGTAACCCCCTCTAAGTCCTTGTTGGTGAAGACGAGGGCATGTGGACAGCTGGATGTTGAGCTGCCTGGCGTAGGCTTTTCAAGCCAAGGCCAAGGCTCCACCCGAGGCCATGCCCCCGGTGATGATGTCGATGACTCCTACCACTTGTTGGTGCTACTGCTTCTGTCGGGATGACGAGGCGCTGGCCTCTCCCCCGATGAACTGCTTGAGGTGTCTTCGGCGGATGAGGGACTCTATTTCATTCTTTAAATCGTAGCAGTCCTCGGTGTCATGCCCGGTGCTGCGATGGTACTTGCAGTACTTCGTAGGGTTTCCCTTCTTGGGGTTCTGCTTCAGCTTCGCTAGCCACTTCACAAACTTCTCTTCCCTTATCTGCATCAGTATCTGGGTGCGGGTGGAGTTGAGTGGCATGTAGTCCTTGTAGGCCAAGGCTAGAGCCGATGGCTTCTTGTTGCCTTTGCCGCCATTGTTGTTGGGGTGGCGCTGGTCCCCACCTTTCCTCTTCTTCTCTGGGGATCGTCGTGGCGCTTGGCTGCCCTTTCTTGGTTGTCCCCGGCCGAAGCCTCTTCGGCAACGATGTATTTTTGGGCCTTTTTAAGGAATTCGAGTTTAGTTTTTGGCGGGGTCTTAGCAACCGAGCACTTGAGAGCTGAGCTGGGACGGAGTCCGTTGATAGCTACGTGCATGGAGACCATAGGGTCGAGGTCTCGAACTTCGAGCTCTTCTTTCTTTAAGCGGTTGATGTAACACTACAGGCTTTCACCCGGCTCCTGTTTGAGCAACATCAGAGAGACTACACTCTTCTGGCATCGTCTATTGCTGATGAAGTGGGTGAGGAACAAGGTTATAAATTGCTCCCATGAGCTGATTGATTGAGGAGGAAGGCTGGAGAACTAGCGGCGAGTGGCCCCCCTGAAGGTAGCCTGGAAGGTCTGACACGTCAAGGCATCGGAGTAGCCGTATAGTATCATGAGCGCCCTGAAACCCTCCAAGTGGTCATTGGGGTCAGTGCTTCCGTCGTACGTCTCCAATGCGGGAGCCTTGAAGTGTAGGGGGAGAGGCTCCGAGATGATTTCCAAGGTGAATGCGTCCATGTGGCCAACGGAGTTGTCGTGAATGGTTGAGGGCTCGGCTCGGCTCTCCTTAACCTGGCAGAGCTCGTCCTTGACGGCCCCAATCTCAACTCACAATTTGGCGAGCCCTAGGTCAGCACGGGCATGGGCGTTGCTCCTGTCTTCGCAGACCCAGTGGGTGTCGGCTCAGACTCCTGAATATTCCGAGACAGGGTCACGGGGTCCTCTGCGGGTGCGGTGATCGTTCAAAATGTCCCTAAGATCTGAGACGGGAGGTGGGGTGGGGTGGCATCGGCTCTCGCTTCGGGAGCGAACTCCAGGGCGGCCAAGGTGCCCGCCATCGTCTCAGGGGGCCTCCCTACGGCGGCGGTGGTGCTGCTCCGAAGATTGATGACTGTCTTCGGATTGAGCGGGCCTCCCTACGAGGTGAGATCGAGAGGCGGTTATTGCCCAATTCTGACAGTTCAGCCACCGGATTACCATGGCCGAGAACCGGTGGCTCGATGTTCTCGTGTCGGCCCTAATCTTCTGATACCCCAGCGGGGGGGTCGCCTTGAGAGGGACCTCCTGCTCGGGGGAAAACTTCCTCCATTTGTTGGGTGAGGTGGTCCAAATGATCAAGGATGGCCTGAAATTGCTCGTAAGTGACCAGGTTCTGATTGTTCTGGGCTCTCCTCACCATGACTTTCGAGCTTATGGGGGGTTTGGATTTTGAGTATTATTACTTTTTATCCTAAAGTGGGTGTCGCCTTAGCAACTTTTCCCACAGACGGCGCTAATTGTTGCCGTGCGGATTGGCTGAGGGCAACGAGGTAAATTCACTCTTCAGGTTCCGAGTGTTAGCCGAGGACCTCGGGGCCTCGAAAGAAATTGACTGAAGCCGAGGACCGCAGGCTGATGTGAAGTATTCCTTTCGAGGACTATGGTAGCCGAGGACTACAAGTCGAGGCGAAGTCCCTGGTGACCAAAGATACTGCAAGATAGGGAGTGTTAGAGGCCTCGGGGTGGATACCCGAGGTAGAGGCTCCGATGCTCAAGTTAGTACGAGGTGTAAAGCAGGGGAGAGTGCAAAAGAGCTCCTGGAGAGAGTCCTCGGATGCACTAGATCTCCTTGAATTAATGCTAGGTAGACAATATAGGTGCAGGAAGTAAATGAGTGAGTGATCTTGGAGTTACTCCGTTCTAGCCTCTTTTAAGGGGCAGTTACTTCTTATTTATACTTGAGCGTGCTGGGGGTAGGTGAAGATGAACGCCCCGGATGAGAGCCATACGAGGTCAGGCTGTAGGCTCTGGCGGGTATGCCAGATAGCTATGTGATTGGCTCCGTACGGAGGCAGCAGCCTCCCTAATTGTTGCTGACGCTAATAGGCATTAGTGTTGGGCCAAGCTAAAAGTTTGTTTGTTAAGAAGATAAATTTGTCAGTGTAAAACTAACCCAATTCTGCAATATATATGAACTGTTTTACACTCTACATATTTGCATCGTTGCCAAACGCAGCCTAAAGCTCTAAAGAAACTTGGTGGTGGGAAAAGGTGGGGGGGCTAATTACTTAGATATACCCTGTGGTTTTACTACACTACTTAATACCTAACAACTTAAATATACCTTGTTTACCATCTAGCCGTTAAGATTGACAGAAGAAAATTAAAGGACAAAAATGCCCTTGACCGTTTTTTAAATTTTCAAAGTATGCACTTGTAATTTATTCCTCTCTCTGCTCAGTGATACGTAAATCAAATCAATCAAGGTGATCTAGAGTGTGAACTGGAGTCTGGAGAAGTTATAAAAGTCACCATGAAAAAATCAAACGAAAATGGGGAACCCGATGAATGTCTTAATATCTGTGACATTTCCTCTTCCATAGCTTTTACCTCATTTTTCTTCTCCGTTACTACCTCATCATATTAGAAGTCAATAGCAATGGTAGCACTGCCCCTATCAGGTTCAAAGTATCCATATAGTCCAATATGCCGAATTGGGTGTAGCGGATTTTGTATCAACACACTTTTATTATTTTTTTCAAACATGCTCAGGGGTCGGTTAAAGGCCTGACTACCCCTTGAAGCAGGTCTTACCCCGAAATTCCCTTTATTTCACGGTGACCCACTGATATAATACGTATCGATACTTTAAACCTCATGGTGTTTCCACCATCAAACCTTCTTCAACATTAATCTCCTCTTATGGATTTTCAGCCTCATCCAATCAAGCCATGAATGATAGATTTGTATTGGACTGTTATATCTGTAATGCTTTTGCACTATTGGGGGACATACCATTTTACATGGCACAACTTCTGAAGGTCGACGATAGCGATTTTCCTGAGTCCTGACCTGGGTTTGGAGCATTGAAGAAATGGGAATGGGATACAAGAGAGGACTGAAGGCTCACAGTGCTGTGCAATGAAACGTTTGAAAGTTCGGGTTTGCTGTTTGCTCCTCCCGCGTCTCTCTCTACTCTCGTTTCACTCTTTCAGTCTTCCATTCTTTGTCTATCTCTCTCTTCTCTATTTCTCTTTGTCGGCTGTTTGCTGTTCGTGCTTTGCAATATTGGTTGGTTGGTGTTGAAGGATTCGTAGGATAAAGAGCTATTTTTTCGTCTGGATGGCTGCAAGGAGTGAAATCAGAGTAGGTCGGTCTTTTCACTTGTGGATTCTTCTACCGGTAAGACTCTGAAACTTATTTTTGATAAAACAAAATTCGTGGACCTTGATTCGGGCTGGGAGCTCTATAATCGATTAGAGGGATGCGTAGATTTGTAGAAGATAGTTGAAAATTTGTAGTGACAAGAACAGATTTACATAAACCCTCGGGCTTCCGCTGATTTATCTCTCTTCAAATCAAAAGAAACAAAACCTAGGCCTTAAGATCGTCCTTGTGCTTTCCACTGATCCATCTCTCTACAAATTTCTGCAATGCCAGCCTCACCTCACAAGTCCAAATAGCTAAATCACTTTCCTGATTAGGGTTTGATTATGTTCTGTGGTTTTGTTATTATTTGTGTAATGGATATTCATTCGTAGGGTTTTATTTTTTATTTTTGGTTTTTTGGATGCATAATAGAAATCAACTAACATTTGTTTGAGCAATAGGTAAGTAACAATACATGTATCTTTGCTAGACTAATGTTCTTCTTCATCGGTAATCAAACATGCTTGCATGTTTTATATATTTCCATCATACCACTCTATATGTTCTCTTTCCCAATGTTCTTTCTCAGCTTGCGTTTATAGAAAAAGGCATTGAATCTTTGCTTGCAATCATCCACATAAATTTCCATAAAATTTTCCAAAACTCTCTCACCTAATCTTCTGGACTTGCCTCTTGATTTGACTATTCTATTAGGATTGAGAAGGAATTTTTGTCTCTCAGATTCTGCAAAAGTCATTATTTAATATCTTTGTTATTCAATATCTTCTAGATGACTGAAGAAAAAAAAGGATGAAACGGAAAGTTAGCACAATAATATAGGGCCCTTTTGATAAGTCTTTTTGAGAAGATGTTCTTGTAGCTTTGACAGTCAAAAGACACATTGAGCTTTTGACATAAGATCTGGATAATCCGAAGATCGTTTGACAGATGCGCATCTTTCCGTAAGCCATTTTGGGTCTTTTCACACAAGATTTCGGGTTTTCCGGAAATCAGCCCAAAATGGGCTTCACGCATCTTTTTGGTGTTTCGTCTTTTGGCAGCTAGATATTTTGTGTGCCAAACGGAAATAGACCGATTTTTGTTCTTCCTAACTTGTAAATAGCCAAAAGACCGTGTAGAAAGACGCACCAAATGGGCCCATAATCTTTCATTTAGTTAAAAAGGCAAATATTAATGCTAAAAAATATTTTCTGAGAAGATAAATTTGCTTACAAAAACAAGGGAAGTGGGAGGAGGGAAGGGAAAGACAATTAGGCTGTATTTGGTTTGAAGGAAAATTTGATGGCCCATCAGAATTTTAAATGGGGAGGGAAGTGGGAGGAGGGAGGGAGAAGACAATTAGGTTGTTTTTGGTTTGAAGGAAAAGGTAGGGAATGTTATTATCATAGTAGGAAAAGGTTCCCTACTTTTTCCTTGCAGGTGCAGCAATTGGGTAGTTTTCCTGGCGCATTGATGGGTGGTGACGTGACAGGTCCAAAACATTCATTCCATGATGGTTCCTCTGGCTGAGCGGTGAACCAAACGTATAATTTCCTCCAAATCACCCTCAGACCTTCCATTTACTTTTTGCTAACATATATTAATTAGCTATTAATTTCTTCAACCTTATTAATGGCATTGGTGAAGAAAAAGGACTCTATTAATGAAGTGGCAAAGGGTCATTGGGATAAAACATGCCAAAACAGAGAGAGGGAGCAGGGGCCGGGGGAAACAAGCAACCCATTTCAGGAAGCCACTTCAACTTCCATGTGTGAAATCATGGGGAAGAATGCCTACATGTTTGCATGCTTGACCATGATTTGATACTTTTATCCAAACTTATCTTTTTGCCAATCATCCTTATCCCAATAGAATGGGCAAAGAAAATATTGTAAATGTGACAAAGGAAGGCTTGAGGATCCTTCTCTGATAAGTCTTCAAGATAATGAGGAGACCCTAGGAGATAATGGTTCTAGAATGAGCCTTGGTTCTTGAACCACTCCCAAATCCTTGGTTAATTTCCTAGACCTTTCTAAAGCAGTATTTTTGAACTTAGCATCTGCAGCAAAGCGTCAAGAAGACTTAGTTATGTGGCAATTATTAAATCAATAAAAGGCTTAGAGACACAAGAACCATATGGTATGAGTTTCATAGTATCATGTTCTGTTGGTCTTGCTATATTCTTTCTGAGTTTCATAGCATTTGCAAATCACTTAAATGATCAGCAACTATCTTATCTATCTCTGTTTCTTTTTTCACTTAAAGGGAAACATGAATTTATTGAAGTTAATGGTTCTTCTTAGTTTATTATGTCTTGTTTCCCTTAATATTATTTACTTATATTGATTGTTGTAAATTCATAGGATTAATTATATTCATAAGGCATTCTGCATGGGCTTTGTGACATCTAGATAGCTTTGGAAAAGGATGTAAGCAAGGTTTCAAAAGAACTTCAACTGAACATTTAAACTTGAATCATGCTTTCACAAAGACATGTTTTTCTGAACATTTAAACTTCAAAAGAACTTCAATTGAACATTTAAAGTTGAATCATGCAAGAGACATGTTTTTTTGGACTTCTTGTCTTAGTAACACATAACCACATCACCTGTCCAAATAACAGGTTTAATAATCTGTCCAAGTAACAGGTTCGACAACCTGTTCAACTATAATCTTTCCCAACAATAATTTGTTCAATAACTTGCTGAGAAGATCATCAAAACATGGAATAAATTCATTAAATTGTTCAGCTCTGTGCTGATTGATGCTTGGCAGGCTTAGTTTAGCCAATCAAACATTTTCCTAAGATCTCTGCTGCAACCATCTCATATAAGAAACAATTATCAATGCAAATTCCAATATTTATTTAAGGAGAACATAGAATAAAAAAGGAAAATAAACAAGGATACCTCATTAATGGTGCCATGCCCCCCCCCCCCCCCCACACACATATACACACAAAACACAGATAAAATGTTTAAGACTGCTGTCTTAAACATTTTATTAACAGGTTCTCTCGTGTCAAGTGGGACTATCCAATGAGGTATAGTTAAATAGTTTTAAAAACTACAGGGTATATTCAAGTAGAAATGACACTAAGGGATTAAACTTATGAGCCGCATTATAAAACTTTGTAAGAGAATAATTATTCAAGGTTACAACATTAAACGGAACTCGGATTTCCTACTAACTTTAATCTGCTCTCCTCTCTACTAACCCAATTAAAATACGCCACCTGTCCCTACCCATGTTGGAAGAGATTTAACCTTCCAACAACTCACCAAACCTTAACCTCCTTTAAAATAAATCCCTATTTTTTAGTTACCCACATTCCACAAAACATCCCTTTCCCCTTTCTCTCTTGCGCGCCAAGGATGAGTTTCCAGAAATGCAAATTTCAAACCTAAGTTATATAGATTCACCAAATAATGAACATTCATTAGCTTCCAAATTCACATGGTACTATCAATACTCATTGGTTTTATTTATTTGGTAATTTTGTGATCCTTCTTTCCCAGCATTGTGGCTTGACAGAATAAAGTTGTCATTTGCCAATTAAGGAAAGACAGATTGGTTAAAGAGGAAATTTATTATTGGTTTCCCTGAAAGACTTTCAATTGAACCAAAAGGTGTATATTAGCACAAGAAGCAACCTGTTCATCTTTGTTTCAGTTAAGAACATTGAACTTCGTCACTGTTATAGGTTTGAGATGCCTCAAATTAGAACCTCACAGGGCTTGTTTTAAACATTGCACTTCGCATCATCCACAAAGATGAGCCATTCTGGTCTTTTATCATGTTATGTTATCAAATTTATCAGTTTCTGGGTTGAGAAGTGAAAGTAGGGAGTAAATTCCTCAGAAAATCCGGGCCAAATATATTTATATATTGCAGAGGATTCAGTTAGGCATCTGTAATAGTTCCCTGTAGTACATTACCAGAAACTTGGGGAGAATATCAGATTCCAGAATCCAGATCATGTTATTGACAACTAGAAGTTTTAAGATGCAGGATGGTAGATAGCTTGGTCTGAAATTTGCCATTTCTGGAAACTCCTTAGCTCACGAGAGAGAGAGAGAGAGAGAGATGAGTGTTTTGTGGGTGACAGGTGGTGTATTTTAAGTGGGTTAGTAGAGAAGAGAGCAGATTAAAATTAGTAGGAAATCCGATCTGCATTAAACAAGTATATTAGAAAACCAATTTAGCTTTTATGCCAGGAAAATTAGCAATGAAACTTAATTCCATGAGGCATGTACTTCCTTGAGAGTACTTGCAAAATTCATTATTCTCAATCAATTAACTACGATTTTAGCAAATATAATAGCTTTTCATGTCAGTGAATTATATTATTTAGATTTCCTACCAAGTAAAATTGAGAATAAGTTTATCAAAAAGAAAAGTAAAATCGAGAATAAAGAAAACACCTTTCATCTAAACAAACAAATTTTGCATATTGTTTTTGCTTGTTATTCATCACTTTAATACTAAATACCTTTCATCATAAGCAAACAGTTTAAGGGGAAACCTATCTGATATGTGCAAAACCCCTTTCACTACATTGTTGTGGATCTTTTCAGTTTTCAACTTAATTATTAGTTCTTTTTATCCTAAATGCATAAGCTACAGTATTGAAAACGTATCAAAACTGCTTTTCTTCACTTAATATGAAGTGGATTACACACCTTCCATTGGGAATTATCTAATGTTAAACCTATCAAAATGATATTCTTTTTAATTAAACACAATGGTCACTTGGTTCAATGAATATGATGATGGATAACTTAAGGGCGTGGCATTGCTGTATTCCGCTTCAGATAGCATTGGAGCCTCTTTTTCTTTTCTTTCTTTCCTTTTATTTTGATAGATAAGCTGTAAGGCAGTTCAAATTGGACCCATGGAGAAGGTATAGATGAACTACCTTATTGTAAATAAGAAGTACAAAAGCCATTGAAGATACATGCAAGAGCCAGCAGTTACAAAGTAGGGCATTGCTATTCATTAGTTAAAACTTAAAAAAAATAAAAAATAAAAATAAAGAAACAAACCATTTAGCCACTATTTGCACATACATAGGAAAAATCTATGATGCCGAAAAGATAATGCATGTTACCGGAAAGGCCTTCACCAATCCCCCTGTGAATTTTGATGAAAATCTGCCTTATTAGTTATCACTTCTATGATGCCGGCTGATTGGTTACAAGTTTTTCCCGTATCTAGGGGTGGCAATTTTCCCCATCCCCGACGGGTACCCGGGCTCCCCGACCCGATGGGGTCGGGGATGGGAGGTACCTTGGCAGGGTCGAGGTCGGGGTCGGGGATGGGGCTACCCATGAATCCCCGATCGAGGATGGGGACGGGGGACGGGGAATGCAATCCCCGCCTCAACCCGTCCCCGATTAATATTGTATATTATATAAGTATAATAATTATTAATTTATTTATAAAACAGTAAAAACTAAAAGTCTAAAACATAATTCGAAGAAATCAAGAACACTTGAAAAGTTGGAAAACCCTTAACCCTCGACTAAACTAGTTACCAGTCTTCATTCTTTTGTCTTCAACAGAGAAGACTCAAGAGAGGCGACTGAACCGCAAAACCAGTAAACCCTAGCTTCGTCTTCGTCGTCGATTCGTCGACCGCCGACCGCCAACTGCCAACCGCCGTCGCTGACTGTTGCCACTGCCCACTCGCCTGTCGGACATTGAACAGAGGAGAGGCCAGAGAACTGAGGAAGAGACTTTGTCTTCGTCGTCGATTCGTAGACCGCCAACCGTTGTCGCCGTCATCATCGTCATCGCTGTCACCCTTCGGACTCTCTCGCATCAGTCATCATCGACATAAACTCTCCCAAGTCTCAACAGTCCTCTCTCTCTCTTAGTTACGGGGATTCGGGTTTCCAACAGGGAATTCATCCCTGTCGGAATTGGGGATGGAGGGGGGATTCCTTTCCCCGTTGGGGATCGGGGATGGGGATGGGGGGTTATTTGGGGGTCGGGGTCGGGGTCAGGGTCGGGGATGGGGAATGTACTCTCTGCCCCGTTGCCATTCCTACCCGTATCATAGTTAAACTATTTTTTGGAGCATCGTCATAGTCAAACTAATATATATATAACATTTTATTTCTTGTATATATGGCATCATGGGTCAATGGTTTGACCAGTGGCTGGATTGTTTGACTCGTGGCCTAGTTGCCTTTTGGTTTTGTAAACAAGCAACTAAAGGGATTCTCTATAAGCAAAAATTATCCACACAATGTGAAAGTATGAGAATCCCACAATGTATTGGAAACATGATCCCATGAATTTAGCATAAATTTATGAGAGATATTCTTAATGTGTGGCTAGATACTATGTGAACAGAATTTTTACTTACAGGAAATCTGAGCTTTAATCTTATAAGTTACAACTTTAATTCTAAGGGGGCGTTCTTTTTTCCGATTCTGAGAGGGGGGAAAGTTGGTCAATGGGATTTTGGTTCCCATTGACCAAGAATCTCATGTTCTTTTTTCAGATTTATATGGGGACCAGGGAAAGTTTATTTTCTTATGTGTCACTTACCCGGGTAAGTGATGCCAATCTCCTAGATGGGTAAATAACTTTCCCACCTAGGGGGAAAGTTGCCAATACTTGAATGGGACAAAAATACCCTTTTTAATAAAGGATTTTTATGGCTAAAATGGTCATTTCCTTATTTATATGAGAAATAAAAGAATATGGGTAAATGCACTTACCCAGGTAAGTGTTTATCAGGAAAAACTTATCCAGGTAGCTGCATTTACCCAGGTAAGTAACTTATCGAAAAGCGAATGGGGCCTAAGAAACACCGCCAATTCAGCAATTAGGCCTGCGGGCCTGACCTCGGGCCCAAAACACCAAGGCCAATTGTGTGTTGAGATGGGCTTGGGATTTGTCAAAAAAGACCGGCCCGGGCTGACTCATTTATATAATATAAAATATATAATATTTATTAGATATATATATACATTAATAATTTAATATATACATTTTTATTTTTTTCTTTATAATCTCTCTCTCTCTCTCTCTATTCAGCCGCTTCAGCAGCGGCATGAGCTATATACTACGGGCTCGGGCCGAAGTCCGAGCTTCGGGCTTTTTATAAAACAGTAAAAACTAAAAGTCTAAAACATAATTTGAAGAAATCAAGAAAACTTGAAAAGTTGGAAAACCCTTAACCCTCGATTAAACTAGTTACCAGTCTTCATTCTTTTGTCTTCAACAGAGAATACTCAAGAGAGGCGACTAAACCACAAAACCAGTAAACCCTAGCTTCGTCTTCGCCGCCGATTCGTCGACTGCCAACTGCCAACTGCCAACTGCCAACCGCCGTCGCTGACTGTTGCCACTGCCCACTCGCCCGTCGGACATCGAACAGAGGAGAGGCCAGAGAACTAAGAAAGAGACTTTGTCTTCGTCGTCGATTCGCAGACCGCCGACCGTCGTCACCGTCATCGTCGTCGTCATTGTCACCCTTCGGACTCTCTCGCATCAGTCATCATCGACATAAACTCTCCCAAGTTCCAACAGTCCTCTCTCTCTCTCTCTCTCTCTCTCTTAGTTTCGGGTATTTGGGTTTCCGGTGGGGAATTCATCCCCGTCAAAGTCGGGGATGGAGGGGGGATTCCTTTCCCCATTGGGGATCAAGAATGGGGATGGGGGTTATTTGGGGGTCGGGGTCGGGGATGGGGAATGCACTCCCCGCCCCGAACCCACCCCGTTTCCATTCCTACCCGTATCATAGTTAAACTATTTTTTGGAGCATCGTCATAGTCAAACTAATATATATATATATATATAACATTTTATTTCTTGTATATATGACATCATGGGTCAATGGTTTGACCAGTGGCTGGATTGTTTGACTCGTGGCCTGGTTGCCTTTTGGTTTTGTAAACAAGCAACTAAAGGGATTCTCTATAAGCAAAAATTATCCACACAATGTGAAAGTATGAGAATCCCACAATGTATTGGAAACATGATCCCATGAATTTAGCATAAATTTATGAGAGATATTCTTAATGTGTGGCTAGATACTATGTGAACAGAATTTTTACTTACAGGAAATCTGAGCTTTAATCTTATAAGTTACAACTTTAATTCTAAGGGGGCGTTCATTTTTCCGATTCTGAGAGGGGGTAAAGTTGGTCAATGGGATTTTGGTTCCCATTGACCAAGAATCTCATGTTCTTTTTTTAGATTTATATGGGGACCAGAGAAAGTTTATTTTCTTATGTGTCACTTACCCGGGTAAGTGATGCCAATCTCCTAGATGGGTAAATAACTTTCCCACCTAGGGGGAAAGTTGCCAATACTTGAATGGACAAAAATACCCTTTTTAATAAAGGATTTTTATGACTAAAATGGTCATTTCCTTATTTATATGAGAAATAAAAGAACATGGGTAAATGCACTTACCCGGGTAAGTGTTTATCAGGAAAAACTTATCCAGGTAGCTGCATTTACCCAGGTAAGTAACTTATCGAAAAGCGAATGGGGCCTAAGAAACACCGCCAATTCAGCAATTAGGCCTGTGGGCCTGACCTCGGGCCCAAAACACCAAGCCCAATTGTGTGTTGGGCTGGGCTTGGGATTTGTCAAAAAAGACCGGCCCGGGCTGACTCATTTATATAATATTTATTAGATATATATATACATTAATAATTTAATATATACATTTTTATTTTTTTCTTTATAATCTCTCTCTCTCTCTCTCTATTCAGCCGCTTCAGCAGCGGCATGAGCTATATACTACGGGCTCGGGCCGAAGTCCGAGCTTCGGGCTTTTTATAAAACAGTAAAAACTAAAAGTCTAAAACATAATTTGAAGAAATCAAGAAAACTTGAAAAGTTGGAAAACCCTTAACCCTCGACTAAACTAGTTACCAGTCTTCATTCTTTTGTCTTCAATAGAGAAGACTCAAGAGAGGCGACTGAACCACAAAACCAGTAAACCCTAGCTTCGTCTTCGCCGCCGATTCGTCGACTGCCAACCGCCAACCGCTGTCGCTGACTGTTGCCACTGTCCACTCGCCCGTCGGACATCGAACAGAGGAGAGGCCAGAGAACTGAGGAAGAGACTTTGTCTTTGTCGTCGATTCGCAGACCGCCGACCGTCGTCGCCGTCATCGTCGTCATCGCTGTCACCCTTCAGACTCTCTCGCATCAGTCATCATCGACATAAACTCTCCCAAGTTCCAACAGTCCTCTCTCTCTCTCTCTTAGTTTCGGGTATTTGGGTTTCTGGCGGGGAATTCATCCCCGTCAAAGTCGGGGATGGAGGGGGGATTCCTTTCTCCATTGGGGATCAGGAATGGGGATGGGGGGGTATTTGGGGGTCAGGGTCGGGGATGGGGAATGTTCTCCCCGCCCCGAACCCACCCCGTTTCCATTTCTACCCATATCATAGTTAAACTATTTTTTGGAGCATCGTCATAGTCAAACTAATATATATATAACATTTTATTTCTTGTATATATGACATCATGGGTCAATGGTTTGACCAGTGGCTGGATTGTTTGACTCGTGGCCTAGTTGCCTTTTGGTTTTGTAAACAAGCAACTAAAGGGATTCTCTATAAGCAAAAATTATCCACACAATGTGAAAGTATGAGAATCCCACAATGTATTGGAAACACGATCCCATGAATTTAGCATAAATTTATGAGAGATATTCTTAATGTGTGGCTAGATACTATGTGAACAGAATTTTTACTTACAGGAAATCTGAGCTTTAGTCTTATAAGTTACAACTTTAATTCTAAGCGGGCGTTCATTTTTCCGATTCTGAGAGGGGGGGAAAGTTGGTCAGTGGGATTTTGGTTCCCATTGACCAAGAATCTCATGTTCTTTTTTCAGATTTATATGGGGACTAGGGAAAGTTTATTTTCTTATGTGTCACTTACCCGGGTAAGTGATGCCAATCTCCTAGATGGGTAAATAACTTTCCCACCTAGGGGGAAAGTTGCCAATACTTGAATGGGACAAAAATACCCTTTTTAATAAAGGATTTTTATGGCTAAAATGGTCATTTCCTTATTTATATGAGAAATAAAAGAATATGGGTAAATGCACTTACCCAGGTAAGTGTTTATCAGGAAAAACTTATCCAGGTAGCTGCATTTACCCAGGTAAGTAACTTATCGAAAAGCGAATGGGGCCTAAGAAACACCGCCAATTCAGCAATTAGGCCTGCGGGCCCGACCTTGGGCCCAAAACACCAAGCCCGATTGTTTGTTGGGCTGGGCTTAGGATTTGTCAAAAAAAACCGACTTGGCCTGACTCATTTATATAATATAAAATATATAATATTTATTATAATATATATATACATTAATAATTTAATATATACATTTTTTATTTTTTCTTTATAATTTCTCTCTCTCTCTCTCTCTTTCTCTCTATTCTGCCGCTTCAACAGCGGCATGAGCTATATACTTCGGGCTCGGGCCCAGGTCCTAGTTTTGGGCTTTTTATGAGGGCTGCGCTCGGGCCCAAGTTGTAGACCCGATGATCGGGCCGGACTCAAACTCGGGCCTTAAAAAAATCTGTTAATGCAGAGTGAAAGCCTGACCATGAACAAGCCTATTACTGACCCAGCTGATTGGATTAGTGATGGTCATAACACAGGTTTGGATCCGGTTTGGATCAACTTTCAATGTCATTTTAGAAAAAAACTTTTAACTTGGTCAACAACCATTGATTGCGTGAGTGATTGAACCATTTATCCATCTAACCCATTCAATGGGTTATTAGGTTTTCTTTTCTTTTTTTCCTTTAGATTTTTTATGTAAATAACATCAGAAATTGACCCATTGACCTGAATGGTTGACGGCTGACCATTAACTATTGACCCAGAGGATAAAACGCTTTGACCATGAAGACCTTAGAAAGTAACACCTTTTTGAGATGCTGAGGTAATGTCTAAACGGTAACAGATCCCATCAAACTTATCGGGAATTCAAGACAATAAACTTCTTTTTTAAGCCTAAAAAGGCACATTAAGGTTATGTTTGGTTTGAAGGAAAAGATAGGGAAATGTGGGGAAATCTATACAATATTTCTAAAGGTTTTCCTATATTTCCCTTCCTTTACCTACTTTTTCCTTTAAACCAAACATAACATAAATTGATAAAATGCTCAGATTACAAACAAGATCAAACAATCAGCACAACGCATGAAACCAGGTCTGAACATGACCCAAGAAATAAACCCAACATCAAGCAATAAATTTCCTTCTCAACCTTCATGGCTTCAATTCACATAAGCCACCAAAACCCTAGGAGAAATATAGTGAAACTAGGGCAATAATAACACTTGAATGGCTTAATCTAAACAAAGAAACAACGATTTAGTTTTACATTAATAAATTTTGTAATCCTGCTAAATGGTTTTGGTTGTAATGGATACAGATATGAATTCCGAGACTAATAGTCTCTCGCCTCTCGTATGTGACCTTGGCATGAGTTTTCCAGCAACTAAAATAGGCTAAAATGATGTTAAAATGAATTGCTGAGTTATGGAAACACTTCTAGTCAGCTTTTAATGTCAAGAAAAATCTAAATCTGTTAAAGCTTAAAGAGTTTTTGCAAATCTCCAGTCTGAACACAATGGAAGAATTTGAAGCTAAAGGCTCAAATAATTGGAGAATTCTGGCGAATGAGATCTTTACATAGGTCAGCAATGCTTCTAAAATCTCCTCTTCCTTCTTTTGGGCTCAAGTTGGATTTTTATTGATAGAGAAAGGAAGAAAACTAGGTTTAAATCTCGCTAATCACAAAGCTTGGTCTTCAAGAGAATGTTTTCATGGAAAAAGGGCAACGATTTTTAAAGGAAAAGCTTTGTAGTCAACCTTTCCTTTTTGATGCAACATTTCTCCTTGATTTGGGGTTGATTTTCATGGGTTTTGTGCATCCAATGAGAGTCTTGGGCATGCCTATCATTTCAGTCTTATATTTGGAGCTTCTAATGGTATAAAACATAAATTTGACTCACCAATAAAAACTATTTTATCTTTCCTTAACTTTAAGTGGGGGTATCTTTGGGTTTTTAAAGTATACTAGGCTCAATTTTATTGGTCCAAGAGTCTTGATAGGTCAAGTATGGGGCTGACATCAACCTCCACCCTCTTGAGGTCTCTAGTTGGGACAAATGAAAGGGCGATTTAATATGGTGCATTGAAATAGAATCTTTCTAGTTTAATGGTCAAATGATGTTTGGATGATGGGATCTATAGTTAGATATGTTATAGTTAATGAAATTTACTAAAACAAAATCTTCGTTTAATAATGGGGTAAACGAAAAGAATTTTGGGATGAAATTTGGTGGGTAAGAATTTTTGAACATCTTGAATCTAGTGAGAAATAAATTTGTGTTTAGAGTAGGGGTGCAAATGGATCAGATCATGATATGATCTTATTTTGCCGAATTCGGATCTCCCCAGTTCAAATCTTTGGATTAAATAATAGGATCCAATAAGAAATCAAATCGGATTCGGATTACCCCTATCTAATCCGAGAAGATCTACTCCAATATATATTTTGTTTATTTATTTATATTACATTTTTGTAAATTTATTATATTATTTATTTTTTTATAAAAAACATGTATATATATGATCACAATAGTTGAAAAGATACTTGTATTTTTTTGTGTTTCTTTATTTAAATTGTTATATTTGACTTTTTCTTTTAATAATTTATTTATTGTTTTAAAATCAAATTGGATTGGATTAGATCCAAAGATCTGACGGTCTCATCAGATTTGAATTCAAATCCACATTTATGAGATCTCTCCCCTTAACAGTATCGGATCGGATTCAGATATACTTTGATTCGAATCCGGTTCAATCCGTTTACATCCCTAGTTCAGAGGTGTGGGTTAGAAGATTTGGTTTATGTCATGGTTTTAACTTATGATTTATCAACAATTGAGGAGGCTTGAAATGGAATCTTGCCTATTTGGAAGGAAATGGGGTAATTTAAGTAGGGATGGCAATTTTCCCCATTTCCCTGATCCCCGTGGGGATCCACCCTGAATGGGGCGGGGATGGGGACGATTTTCCCCCTGCAAGGATGGGGATGGGAAAATTTTCATCCCCGTTAGCGAGGACGGGGAGATCAGATCACTCCCCGCTCGCGGGGACTCCAATCCTCGCCTTGTAGGATCCCCACTAATATATATGTATATATGTATGCATACGTCATATATGTATATATGTACACATACATCTATATATTAATATTTTTAAAAATATGGTTGAATCTGTTTGAATCTTTTCTAATAGGATTGTAAATTTTAATTATTTTATTTTTCTTTTTTTAAATAAAATAAAAAATAAAAACAAAATGGTTAACATTATAAAAAATCACGGGGAATGGGGATCCCCGTAGGGATGGGGACGGGGATTTTCGCGGGGACGGGGATGGGGAGAAGCTCCCTGTCCCTGCCCCTGCCCCGCCCCGCCCCGTCGCCATTCCTAAATTTAAGTTTGAAATTGGATGGGTGGGTCATTTTGATAATTTTAAAGTTAATGAGAGGGATTTGGTTGCTTGGGTTATAATTTTTTGTGTAATTTAATTGTAAGCATCAAATTGGAATCTTTATTGATCACATGGTTGAACAAGGGAATTTGGAGTTGAAATTTGGCATGTGGGCATAGATTTAGATGAAGATTTGGGTGGATAGTTCAAATATGAGAAACTGTTTGTTCATCTTGTTTATCTAGTTTTATTCACTCAAGGCCGTTGGATTGAAATTTTGGCATTTTTAAGGTTGATCATCATATATTTGATATGAATGTGTTGAATTTGATTTTGTGAAGTTAATGTTTTAAATTGCGTAAATTAGGACTATTAGAGAGGAAGTTAGTGTGATGAACGGTGGATCCTTGGAGTTTGATAATGAAATTCAATGTGTAATTAGGTTATAGTTTTCTAAAGCTAGGGATTGTGGTTGTTAGATGTTGATTTCAATGTTCTCGTTTGATGTGTGGATTGTGCCAAAAGAGGAAATTTGGGGTTTTTGTAAGTCTTAAGTTGATGTAGTTATGCTTTTAAGCTTTGGGTATCAAAAGAGGGTATAAGGAGGTGGATTGAAGGGATTAAGCAAAAATTGGGTGCTGACACATGTTGTTGTCCTAGTTGCTACCTATGGTATACAAAATCTATTAGTATTAAGGTTGATTGGTCAAAACTTAGAAGTTGCACTTGACTCCCATATTCTTAATGATAAAACTCTATAATCTTTTTGAAATGATGGATACCCAAGAAAGATACAATGGATAAACTTATTATAACCTTCTTGGAAAATCTACACATGACTAGGCCATTTGATTTTGCTTATTGTTATTGTTATTGTATATTTGCATCTTGTGCATTATTGATTTGTTAGTCACCTAATTCTCATTTATTTTTTTTGCTCTTAAACATGAAATCACTTAATCATTGCAATTAGAACTTTTCACTCATATAAGCTAACTTTTGGTCTTTAAAAAAAGAGAAATTGGTGCATGATGTGTGTGCATGCTACACATTGTTTTTATTGTTTTATACATGGTTTTGATGATAATTTTTAATGGTTTTTACCCTAATTGAGATGAATTTCAGGAAAATAGGAATTTGGGACAATTTAGGGTTAATAGAGCATAAAGACAAGGTGATATGGCGGAAAAGGGAGCACTTCAGCCCAACAAGAAGAGAGGCCCAGCCGAAGCCTTATGGGAGGCTCCAAGAGGCGGCTGACTTTAGCAGAGTTTGAAGGGGAGTAGGACTCTCAACCAAAAGCTGTAAGAAAGAGTATAAAAGAAAAAGAAAAAGGAGAAATTAGGGTTCGACCCCTTGACACAAGAACAGAAAAGAGAAGTGCTAGGAGAAGGATCACAAGGCTGCCGAAGGAGAATTGAAAGGAGATCGAAGATTGATGCAAAACTTCTGAGTTGTCTTCTTCTTTAATTCAGCATTTCGGTAACCTAGGTTCAACTAGGGTTTTTCTTTGTTTGAATCTTTCTTTCTTTCTACTATGCGAACCATGATTAATGTTAATTCAGATCTGTAATTAATCTTTTAAGCTAATCCGATTGATAGTGATTCAATCTTGGGATTTCTTGATTAGGGTTTTCGATAATAAGAGTAATTTTGGCTGAATTGCTCTTGTTTCTTGGATTACTTAAATCGCTTGAAAAAAGGGTTTAGGAAATCAGATCAACTGATCAAGAAGATGGATTGGATGTATCTTAGAGATAATTTGCATGATTCGTTTGGCATTCATTCATCAAGAATTGACTTCCTTCGATTTCCTTGTCTTTAATGCATCTATAACAATTAAATTCTTGACAGAAATATAAGAGTTGTTGCTCGTAGATAGATGGGTATGTGCTCGAAAGAGGCTGCTCATGCAATTAGGAAATAGCCAACCCATAGCTGAAATCAACTTTAGTTGGATAGCTTAATGATATAATTGTTCGATCGGTTCTGCTAGCATTTTCGTGAAACACTTTCTCTAATTTCTTAAGGTGGTCTAATCCGAGAATACATAGGATAGCTCGTTAATTAGGAAATCAGTCTTTAGATTTCGGGCTGTTAGATAACATAAGGCAGATCTAGTACTAGTAGTTGTTGGATTAATCCTCGTGGGAACGATACTCTATTCATTAGAGTGAAAAACAATTGGATCTTGGTTATTGAAGTGGAAAACACTTGATCTTTCAAATTGATACCAAACTTATTTGGTGGCCTTATGTTTTTGGGTTTTACAAGGCCTTATTATGACTTGTTCTAAGTTTTATTTTTTCTTTTTGAAAGGTAAATACTATATTAACAAACATAAAGGATAATAAAGTCCTCAACCCTAGGTATCACTTCTAGATAATCTGAACTTACAAAAGAAGATGGTGAGTTAGTCTTAGCTAATTGGGATACCGCATGGGCAGTTTTGTTAAATAATCTATTTACATAACAAAAGTTAACTTTATGAAGGTTCCTTAATAACATCCTGGTTTTTGAAAAAAGCCATTGGCAAGACTAGGGAATATCCACATGCTGCATAAAGTTTCTTATAAGTTGTTGTGCATTGGAACATAGACAAACTTCTTCAAAATTCCCGTAAAACCTGCAAAATAGCAAATAGTTCAACTTGAATGACAGAATTAACTTGAGAGGTTCGTCCTCCAATTATTTTCATGTAGGACAAATTTCGTGATAAAATGATGAAGCCATAAGTATATAGGGAGTCTGAAATTTTTCCTACATTTGTAAAAACAATAAAGCCTGTAGTTGACTTATAAGAAGAGAGAATTTACTTTCCCTTAGTTGATTTAAAAGAGATTGAGAGTCATTAAGGCAAGCCATGGAGAGGTGGAAAGAGTGATTGACCATATGAGCAATTGAAAAGCTAAGATTTGTTTATTTTGAAAGGATTGTTCATTTCAAGCATACCAAATGTAATAATAGGCCATGGCAATCCAACCCAACACATGCATAAAAAGAGATTGATCAGGGATTAAATTATGCAAAATTTGAATACCCAAAGTTCAAGAATTTTGAAAAATATGTTGCAATTGAAGAGTCCAAGGATTGGCAAAGAGAACTGCTTGGGCAAATTGGCAATTAAGAAATAGATGATTTGAGGATTCTATTTCAAATTTGCAAAATACACAAAGTTTTTGATGATCTTCTAAGCAAAGGAGTTCTTTTACTGGGATGAAGTTGTTAATGATTCTCCATAAAATTAATTGGAAATGGGAAGGGATAGATAATTTCCATATTTTTGCGAGACAAAATTTTAATTCAAGAGTGATATTCGGAAGAAATATTTGCATTTCATTCTTTCATTCTTATAATTTTCCTTGATCGAATATTTTCCAGACCTATGGTTTTGCCAAATCTAGGAAAGATCATTGTTAGCAGGAAAGATAGGGGTTCCTAGAATTTTGGTAGCCTCTGGGAGGAAATAAAGAATAAATAAGGTTCTCATTCCAAGTCCTAAAAGGAGAGGAAGATGATTTTGCAGAAAAAATGGCAAGGTTCTTTGCAAACGCCTAGAGAAGACAGATCCCCTTTCTTGTAGAAGCCTCCAAAGGAAAACTCCCTGAAGATCAATGTGGATGGCTGTTTTGTGAAAGTGGGTCAAGCTGGTTTTGGCGCTATCAACAGAGATCATCTAGGATGCTATGAAGCTGTTGGTTTTGGGCCTGCTTCAGCTCAGTCACCTCTACAAGCTGAAGCTTTTGCTTGCCTCCAAGGCACTAACCTCGCAAAGAAGTATTGCAGGGGTCCTTTTGTGCTCGAAAGTGATAGCAAGATTCTGATGCAAGCATTAGCCTCAAAGAACCCAATTGGAGCTCATGATGCTTTCTTTTTTTGTAAAGATATTTTAGATTCTAGTAAGGACATGGATATTTCCTTCGCTTTCTCAGGCAGGGAAAGCAATGTGCTAGCTCATAGCCTAGCGAAAAAAGGCCTTTCGAACTCGGGTGTTCATATTGAAGCAATGCCTTTGTGGCTTGCAAATTGGGTGAATTTTCACCCTGATCTAATCTTCATTTTGTGAATATAATCTATGCTTACCAAAAAAAAAAATTCCAAGTTCCTCACAAAAGAAGGTTGGAAATATTTAAATTCAATAGGTGGGGAGCTAAGGGGAGAGAAACCCAAGAGAATTTAGATTCTGATTGGATCCAAGGGATTTGAGAAATCAGGAAAGACGAGTCTTCATTTACCAAATGCCCACATTCAAAAGCTAATTCAATTAATTTTGGACAAATAGCTTTCTAGTAAATAGAGCTTGAATCCGTAGAAGAATAAGGAAAGGAAGTATGATTTTTGAGATATTTGGACTTCCAAATATGAGCCCAAAGTTTATGTTGTTCATTTAGAAATTTCTAGGCAACTTTCTTAAGTAGACTTTGATTTACTAGATTTAATTTCTTAAATCCAAGGCCTTCATGAGATTGAGGCAGGGTTGGAGTGTTCTAGGAGCACCAATAGTAAGGATGCTTACACTCAATGGTTCTTGATTGTTTTTTCCATACACTCAATGGTTTTTTGAGGGAACTTAACTAAGGTCATTGCATGAAGAGGGATGGCCTGGAGAATAGATTGAATTAAGATTCTCTAACCAGCTTGGCTGATTTCCGAAGCCCTCCAATTATTTAATTTGGCTTTGAGATTTTCTAGAATATAGTTCAAGTTAACATGCTTATTCCTGGACCAAAAAAGGGGAAGACCCAGATATTTAGAATTTTTATTAATAGGTCCAATATTAATTTGCTTTCTGATCATACGTTGTAACCTTAGATGAATATTTTTACTACAATAAACCTTAGATTTCTTCAAATTAATTAGTTGACTAGAGGCGTCCTAAAAATCCATTAGAATTTGTTTGAGGTTTGCAATTTCATCTCTATGGGCTCTCAGAAAAATCATCACATCATTAGCAACGAAAAGGTGGGAAATTTTTGGAGAAGGAATAAGAGGGATGCCTTGAATTTTCCTATCTTGTTCAACTTTAAAAAGAATTCTAGAAAGACCCTCCATAGCTAAAATAAATAAATAGGGAGATAAAGGATCTCCTTGTTGAAGACCTTGGGATGGGTAGAAATGGCCTTCAAAAGGACCATTAATAAGGACTGAAAAGGAAACAATGGAGATACATTCCTTAATCAGGAGACAGAAGTCCTCGGAAAACCCTAACAAAGGCATGACTTTAAGTAGAAAATTCCATTCTAACCAATCATAGGCTTTTGTCTTATCTAATTTTAGAGCCATATAGCCTATACCTCTTTTTTTGTGTTTAAGGAAATGAAACATTTCCTGAGTAATGATAGAATTATTTGACATTTGACAACCCGGTACAAAATCTACTTGATTGGGAGCGATACACTTGTCCATAATAGTACGAAGATGACTGGTTATTAGCTTAGCTATGACTTTATAGGTTGATTATACCTCTTTTTTGATTGTCACCTATAAAGTCATAGCTAAGCTAATAACCAGTCATCTTCGTACTATTGTGGTTTAGTCTTTTCAGAAGCTTCTTATTTTGGAAAAACTCCTGGGCTATTGAAACTATGGCTGACATCCCATCTGGACCTAGGGATTTGAGACTCCTAATGCTAAAAAGAGCCGATTTCACTTCCTCAGTTGAGGGAGTAGTTAGGAGCATAGAATTATCCTCTTCAGAGACTACTGGGGTTATGACATGTGATAGCTCTTCTAATTTATTAGGCTCTTGGGTGGTATAGAGGGATGTAAAAAATTCTAGAAAAATATGAGCAATTTCATTGTGCGAGGTTTTCTAGTTGTTCTGTTCATCTTTGATGCCCTCAATGTAATTCCATTTCCTCCTAAAGAGAGTACTTTTATGAAAGAAGTTCGCGTTTCTTTCTCCTAGTTGCAGACAAGTTTGGCAAGAGTTCTGTCTCCAATAACTTTCCAATTGCCATTTAGACTGCTCATACTCCAAATACAGGCCACATAGATTTTGGTAAGACTCTGATTGTTCTGCTTGTAAGATTTGCACTTCCAAACATTTGAGTTTATCTTTAGGTTCTACAATGGTTTTCTTCCTCCAACTAATTAAATTCTTCTTTAGATTGTCTAATTTTTTGGTTAACTTGTAAGCCGCATAATCATTGGATTGGAATTTCTAGCCTTCTTCAATAACCTGTTGACAAGAGTTATCCGATAACCACATTTCAAAGAACCTAAAAGGTTTAAGGTTTCGAGTTGGATGATCTAAATTTAGAATGAGGGGATGATGACTAGAACTCCATTTGGTTCCTAAGGAGAGGGTTGCATTAGGAAAAAGGTCAAGCCACTCAGGAGAGGCTATTGCTCTATCAAGAGTTCGTTGAACATGGCTCTTACTTCGTTTATTAGACCAAGAAATTCCACCACCTTAGATATTTAATTCTAATAGATTGTGGTCTAAAATTAGATTTCTATATTGACGAGAAGCCAGGTAAGATATATGATTAGAAGTGGGGGGATCTAAGGCATCCAACGAGGCAACCTCATTAAAATCTCCTATTAATAAGTAGGAGAGAGAAGTGGACTATAACCAATTATTTAAATGTCGCCAAAAGGAATTCCGATGATGTTTAACAGAAGGACCATAAAGAAAATATACTAACCAAGAAATTGAATTGGACTGAATTTCAAGAAAGACATACTTAGCTGACGACAACACAACTGACACTACAAAGCCCGCTTTCCAAAGTACTACTAAACCGCCAGCTCTCCCTTCAGGGGTGATAGTGACATAATTAAGATAACACAACTTAGTAGATAAATTATTAATTTTAGTATCAAGGATTTTTGTCTCACATAGAAAAATGAAATTGAGATTAATTCTATCGACAAAATCCCTCAAGACCTTGAACTGCCTTAGGGTGCCCAGCCCCATGGTAGTTCTAGCTTAAGATTAACATGGATACTGGTGGGGCTGATAAGGGCCAGCCACCTCTGCCCATAGATAAGTAAAGAAACTTGAGAATAAGATAGACTAAAATCTTACCGTATTAATATCTTTTGAATCTCTGTCAGACTCTCTACTGCCTGTAAGATCAATAGGGATGATTCGTTCTACCAGAGAGAACCCTGATGACTCTAGCCTATCGTAAATAGGGAAATCAGGAGAGGAGTGATCTATCTCAAGGTTTGCAGCTAGACTAAAGGTTCCAGGAAAAACCCTTAGGCCTCGTTCGCTTTTCGGTAAGTTACTTACCCGGGTAAATGCAGTTACCTGGGTAAGTTTTTCCTGGGAAGCACTTATCCGGGTAAGTGCATTTACCCATGTTCTTTTATTTCTCATGTAAATAAGGCAATGCCATTTTAGCCATAACAATCCATTATTAAAAAGGGCATTTTTGTCCCATTCAAGTGTTGGCAATTTTCCCCCTAGGTGGGAAAGTTATTTACCCACCTAGGAGATGGGTATCACTTACCCGGGTAAGTGATACCCAGGAAAATAAACTTTCCCTGCCCCACACATAAAACTGAAAAAAAGAACATGGGATTCTTGGTCAATGGGAACCAAAATCTCATTAACCAACTTCCCCCCCTCTCAGAATCCGAAAAAAGAACACTCCCTTAGAGGAACAGACGAAGTGGTCGCTGTTAGAAGACTTGGAGAGATCGAAGTAGTAGTAGTTTGAACAGGAGTGTGAAACTGATTTGAGGGTGGTGAGACCGGGGTTGCTTCCTTCTTTTTGGTTGGTTTGTTTACTTACATATGGGAATGTTTATTCCATTACGAGATAGATGTTAATGGGATTTGGATCATCCTATTACGTGATCCTTGAGCATAAGAATTTGGAATGGTCATTCTTTTTCTTTTATTTTACCTTTTTTTTTGCATTTTATTTTGAGGCCCCGTTCATTTTTTCGGTAAGTTACTTACCCGGGTGAGTGCAGTTACCTAGGTAAGTTTTTCCTAGGAAACACTTACCCAGGTAAGTGCGTTTACCCATGTTTTTTTATTTTTCATGCAAATAAGGCAATGACCATTTTAGCCATAAAAATCCATTACTAAAAAGGGCATTTTTCTCCCATTCAAGTGTGGACAACTTTCCCCTTAGGTGGTAGAGTTATTTACCCACCTAGGAGATGGTTATCACCTACCCGGGTAAGTGATACCTAAGAAAATAAACTTTCCCTGGTCCCCACACAAATCTAAAAAAAGAACATGGGATTCTTGGTCAATGGGAACCGAAATCCCATTGACCAACTTTCCCCCCTCTAAAAATCTGAAAAAAGAACACCCCCCGAATGCTTATTTGAAATGTGAAAAAGAAAGTCCATGTGATAGTTGCTACAGGATACTTCTTAACAGCACAAATACGTACATAGGAAATTATGCCTTACTGTCCAAGCATTTTCAAGTGCAAATAATTGATTGTTAAAACTATAAGATTAAATAAATCCTTGCGTTTAGCATCTGAGTGCCCGAGTGGTTTTGGAAGATACTAGTTACCAAATTCTAGGACATGATAAATGTTAATAATTCATCTCCGAAAACATACCGTTTACCAAATTCTATATTCTTCAAATTGGATGCATTTTTTGGTCAACTTTTTATTCAAATTTTTGTCCATAGAAAATAAGAGGACATGCCAAAATATGCCTGAATATGCTATTTAACGAACTAATGACAAAACTTGTGAAGGCATTTGATATGCCTAGACCACTTTTGGAGAGTTTGAATAACCACTCTCACCCTACAATAGTATTGCCATTTGAATTATTCATTCCAATAGAAGGAAGAATAACAAAAAACAGATAAATCCTACTTACACCATACACCATGGAGGTGCAATGCTATGAGCCTGAAAATCATCTTCCCAAATATATGCTTCTTGTTAAGCACATATGATACAAGAAACATTGATTGGAATAACCCATTCAACAATTATGTAATAATTGATTGGAATAACCCATTCAAAAAATTTGCATTGCTTTCCCTACATGTATGAAAATGAAATTTAAGATCGATAATTGCTAACAATATTACTAAGGTAGTTTTAGAAAAACTTATGTGGGTTGGCAGGTGCCTCAGAAAGTTTAATCGCTCATTTCTTCCCACACAAATAAAATTTTACTACATTCTTAAATATTGCAAGATGAAGTATATTCACAAGTAGATTGCAAACTCATTCGAGTATACATTACAACAATAACTCCACTCATTCGAGTATCCTAACTTAGGGTTTTTCTTGAAATTGTGTGAAATAAAAAAAAAATCCAAATTTATGAAATTAGGTTTTTTCTTAAAATTTGTATGAAATCAAACAATAACCCAAATTTACCAAGTTATGGTTTTTTCTGGAATAATTATGCAATAAAGTCAATTAATAAAAACCCAAATCTAGATAAGTGTCCAAGAAATTGTGTGAATTCAAAAAATACCCAACTTAGTATTTTTGGTTTAGTCATTTCTGCTATGATGAACAACCATTTAATTATTTCCACTATGAATTCAGAAAATGGCTCTAATAATAAATAAGACAAGTCTTGCACTCGCTTACGTGGCAGAAACACTCCCAAACATATCAAAGCGTTTTTTTTTTTTGTGAAAAATGGGTCTAACAAGCATGGGTGTTTTTTTGAAAATCGATCCCAGAAAACGCTCATGCTTCCAAACACCATCATAGTGACATTGTTATGCTTACACAAAAAATGAGAAGACCCTTTAATAAAGAGGAGAGAAAAAATAAAAATTTGTGATTTTCTATTGGTTATTTGAAGGAGAAGAATAGGAAAAAAGCAATGCCTAGAGGAAGAAGAGAGTATTTTTCGTTGAGGGAGAGGAGAAATTTTTCACAAAAAATAAGGATGAATATACATGTGTTCAAATCCATTTGTTGGCAAAAGATACATGTCACAAAAAGAAAAGCTTCCATTTGGTAGCAAAAATATAGGAATGCAACATATTAAACTATGAAGAAAGAAGCTTGCATACATATTGATCCTTTGAGCGTTGAGGGTTCAGCTGTAATGAGGAAGACTTTGAAAGTAAGAGATAAGAGATGTTAGGCATTTGGACGATATATAAACTAAAAGGGTAAAATGGTCCAAAAAATAATGGGAGGGTAGTTTGGGAATTATAAAATGTTGAACAATCACATGCCGATTACATGAGAATCTTTTCTTAATGGAACCCTAAGGAAGGGGGTCTTTGTTGGAATCTAAATGTTCAATGAGGTCTTTATCACAAATGAAAGTTCGGGGGGGGGGGGGTTGGGGGTAAGTGCCACTACCCCCATAGTACGGGGGCAATCTATATTTTATCCTAAAATATAAAATAATATATATTCATATGGACCAACTCCTTTTACACTAGTGTTTACAACTAAGATTCAAAGTATCGACACGTATTGGCCCATATTGGTTGATAGTATCGTTCCGAGACCCCTCCGATACGCCCCTATAGTGGGTGTATCGAGGGTCTGACCGATTCAGGGGGTGGAGGAGCCCTAAACCACCCACCGAACCGGTTTCAGAAAAAAAAAATAAAAAAAGTAAAAAAAAATAGTATCGATTCGCCTGATACGCCCCTATCGACGTATCGGGCGTATCGATATTTTGAACTTGTTTACAACTTTGTGTTATCCCTACCAACACTAGTGTTTACAAAATTGAACACCTCCTTTTACAATAAATATTACAATGAAAGCACAAGTATAAATCAAATGCCTCTCAAATAGGTAAATATGGCAAATACAAATAAAACTAGCACCGTGAAGACTTGTGGCTTAAATGGGGTGTTACTCTCTTTCAAACTCAAGGGTTTTTTTTCCTCTTTTGTTCACTTCAAGGGTCTCTATAAATGTAAAGAATTCTTTTTATTTTTTTGGAGAAAGCATTTGGTTCATAGAAATATTTTCTCCTTTTGCTTATTCTTTTCCATTCTTGCTTATTCTAAAATATAATTCTAAGAAAAAGTGAACAAGAATGAGAATTGAATCAAACATAGCCTTATTTAACCATATTCCCCATAGAATGGTAGAATACATTTTGTGAGGTACTTATATTTAGATTGCCAAATACATAAAATTTTGGTATTACATGTCAACATCGCAAATGGGATAGATTTGCAAATCCAAGATGGAGGCCAAACATTCAAGAAACTCAAGTTCAAATTAAGTGGGCCTTGGCTAAGCTCAATTCTACAAAATAAAGTCCAAAATCAATGGATTCAAGTGGAACCCACTAAAAGAGTCTCTAAACATCCCGAGTTATCTAGAAAAAAATCAAGATGGTTACTTTCATCTTAATTCTACAAATAAGAAGAAAATCTTATCTTCTAACCACATAAGTCCCACAAGTTGAAGGATATTGGCTGAAACTCAGACAAATAAGTTTTCACCAAGAAGGTTGAGGCTGATTAAGATTCTTTCAATATACCTCTACTAAAAGGTTTTTATTCACAAGGAAATGACGTTTTTTTTTCCACATCACAGGAGATCTTTGGAAGAAGTGAAAGAAAGCTTTAAAAGACCTTCAGAGTTTTCCATCAGTAGAAGCCTTAGAGTTTTCTATTACCATTTTCTCCAACTCATAAGAGATCTCTATCAACAAAAGCTTGAGAGTTATTCACCAACTAAAAAACATCCTTAGTGATTCTCTATAAGAGATCCCTATCGTATAATTGTTAAAAGATCTACAAGCATCAGTTCAAGAGGAAGCTTCATTGACTCTTAGATCATACACACTTTCAAATTCATCAGAAATTAAGCTTCTAAAGCCCTTAGATAGAATAAAGAAGAAAAAAAAAAAGAACCAAAGGTTTTTTCATTGTAAAGAGATTATGTCTTACATATTTGTATCCCAATTTATTTAATATCAAAGATTTGATATTTGTTATCATTGTTTTGTCTTTGAATTTTTAACTAAAAATTTTATGTATACACACATATACACACATGTACTCTTTATCTCAAGCAATTAAAAAAATTACATGGCTTGGTGGTATAATAATTTGGCACAAAGGAAGAGAAAACAACCTTGAGTTGAGATGATTTCTTTGATCAAATTGAAAAACAAAAATACAGGTTGTCTTATTTTCGGTCTACAAGTGTGAATGTGAATTCAGTGCATTGACCCAACCAAAAATTGACCCACTTGTATGATATTTTAAATTGATTTGAAAATCAAACCAAGAGGGACGTAGAAAATGGTTCAATTTGGGTGGGTCGTTGACAATGGCGATTGGCGAAGCCACAGGAAGGCTTCTGTGTTGAAATTTCTTGAGGCACAAGCCGCCGGTCAAATTAGAATTTAGAATGCAAACTCACGCAGCCATTAGCCCATCAGTTTGGATTTTTAGAATAGAAGAATCGAATCCTTCTAGAAACACTTCTCCCCCTCTTTGTTTCTCCAAATCCAAATCAGTTGCTTCTCTCTCTCTCTCCATGTTTGAAAATCTTTTGCCTCGTTTTTGATTTTCTGTTGTTGCTCGCATCATCTCATTACGACCCGCCCTCGTTTCTCGCGTTCTCTGTCCACCTTTTGGCTTTCTCTCTCAGGGTTACAGGTTGCTCCCCTCTTTTCTTCTTACAATCCTTCTTTTGTGTCGCTGCATCTTACAAATCCAGAAAACTAAGACGTTCGGATAGTTGGTTATCTCTATCTCCCTCAGTCTTTATATCTCAGGTACGTTAGTAGTTGGTTCGTCTTTACAACAGGACAAGGAAGCAGTAGAGAAAACAGAATACTTTCCCATGTTCTATTCTATCTTCATTTTACTTTAAGCTGCTCTTGTTTGTTCGTTGTAATTGCAGCCTTGCAGGTGTTGGAGTTGGTGGTTAGTCAGATATTTCCATTATAATTATTAGATCTTTCATGATTTTGAAGTTTGGAGGCTCTTCGCTGCTCGAGAGGCCTTTGGTCTTCGGATCATGGCCTCTGAGCGACCTCTGTTGATCCCTTCTCCCCAAACTCTGAATACCCAGAATCGTCATATCGCAATGTCCACCTTTGCCGATCTAATCAAGTCCACCCCTCGTAATCCAGACCCGTCTACGTCTTCTAGGATGGATCGGTCCGACCTAGTTGAGAATTCTTCCCACGAAGGCGTCTCGGCGCTTAAGTCGTCTTCTGTGCGGAGTATTTCTTCTATTCAGTCAAAAGAATCGGTGACTTTCACTGTGGATAGCTTCCGGGGGTCGGGATCGAAGCCGGTAAGATATGGGTCGGGGAGAACTGAATCTGAAGGGTTTGGTTCGTCCCAGAAGGAAATCAGCGACGAGGATGCGAGGCTGGTTTACATCAATGATCCCTTGAGGACGAACGAGAGGTTTGAATTTGCAGGCAATTCGATCCGAACAGGCAAGTACTCTGTTTTAACCTTCTTGCCCCGCAACCTGTTTGAACAATTCCACAGAGTAGCGTATATATATTTCCTTGTGATTGCAATCCTGAACCAACTCCCTCAGCTCGCGGTGTTCGGTCGGGGAGCTTCGATATTGCCTTTGGCCTTCGTTCTACTGGTTACGGCAGTTAAGGATGCGTACGAGGACTGGAGGCGTCATCGCTCAGACCGAATTGAGAATAATAGATTAGCGTCTGTGCTCGTAAATGGTCAGTTTCAAACCAAAAGATGGGCGGACATCAGGGTTGGGGAGACCTTAATGGTCTCCGCAAATGAAACTCTTCCTTGTGACATGGTATTGCTTTCTACTAGTGATCAAACTGGGGTTGCCTATGTTCAGACACTGAACTTAGATGGAGAATCGAACTTGAAAACACGGTATGCGAAACAGGAGACCCTGTCGAAGATGCCTGAGAAAGAGGGGATCAATGGGCTGATTAAATGTGAGCGCCCCAATAGGAACATATATGGTTTTCATGCAAACATGGAGATTGACGGGAAGCGGCTTTCTTTGGGACCCTCAAACATTATTCTTCGCGGTTGTGAGCTCAAGAACACAGCTTGGGCTGTTGGAGTTGCAGTATACGCTGGCCGTGAGACTAAGGTCATGCTTAACAGCTCTGGAGCTCCTTCTAAGAGGAGCAGACTGGAGACTCGTATGAACCGGGAGATCATTTTGCTCTCGTTTTTTCTGATTACTTTGTGTAGTATAGTCTCTATTTTTGCTGGGATTTGGCTGCGGCACCATCGGGATGAACTGGACACCTCGCCTTATTACAGGAGAAAGGATTACTCCGAGGGAAATATAGAAAATTACAACTACTATGGGTGGGGATGGGAGATATTCTTCACATTCCTCATGTCAGTCATTGTATTCCAGATTATGATCCCTATTTCTCTCTACATTTCAATGGAGTTAGTGCGCCTTGGCCAGGCCTATTTTATGATCCGAGATACAACTTTGTATGATGAGACAACAAATTCGAGGTTCCAGTGCAGGGCTTTGAATATAAATGAAGATTTAGGACAGATAAAATACATCTTTTCAGACAAAACTGGAACACTTACTGAAAACAAGATGGAATTTCGATGTGCCAGCATCTGGGGAGTAGATTATAGTGGTGCTAGAAATCTTATGCCAGGTGAACAAGATGGATACTCTGTCAAAGGTACTACACAATCTTTCGTAGGAAATAAACAACATGGATGTCACCGCAATGTACTCATCCCACCATCCAGGTGGGATTTACATGGCAGGGCCACCATACACAATACCGCCATGAGATAGAATGTGTGTTGCGGTAATATCCACATTGCTTTAGCATTTTCCTCTCTTCTTAATTAATTATTTAGTTTCCCTTGTATGTGACCTATTATACAAAAGAGGAAATTTATGCCTTTTTTTTTCATTTTTGAATTAGTTGATGGGAAGATATGGAGGCCAAAAATGACAGTAAAGGCTGACCCAGAACTCCAATGGTTGCTAAGAAATGGACAGAAAACAGAGGAGGGAAAGCGCGCTTATGATTTCTTCCTTGCATTGGCTGCTTGCAATACAATTGTGCCTCTTGTCACAGAGACATCTGACCCAGCTGTCAGGTTGGTAGATTATCAGGGTGAATCTCCTGATGAACAGGCACTGGTTTATGCTGCTGCCACTTATGGTTTCATGCTTCTAGAACGAACCTCTGGTCACATTATCATTGATGTTAATGGAGAGAGACAGAGGTAATTCTATCTTGCTTTGTTATGCTGCTATGTTTCATTTAATAGCCATTATTCTTCTAGAACTAGATGTGGTTGGTGGTATGGGTTGCATAAAATGGTTGTGGTGTGGCACTATTCCTCAAGGAGGGGTCATGGGAGAACTTTCATAGAAAGAGTGGAAACTAGAGGGGATAGAGAGAGAAGAGTAACAGTAAGAAGAACAAAAACCTATCAAAATAAGGAAGAATAAGGGGAGAGAGAGATTAATGGTGTTGTCACCAAAGGAAAAAAAGAGGGCTCCTCAATGTATGAACTCCAAGAGCTGCAGAAAAGATAAAAAAACCTTCATTCAAATATCATTTCCACTAGTTATAGAGAGACAATAAATTCTAATTCTGTTTCTCTCTAATAAAATAACAAATAAAATATATTTTATCACATTCTTGGAATATTCTCTTTTGGCATCATCCATTCAACTTCCAAGACTGGGCTTAAACATGGTCTGCGCTAGAATACTCATTGGTCATGTGAGTGGACTGGCCCCAAAACTGTAGGCCCATGACCTAAAATAGATGGCTAGGTGGGGCTTGGGGCATTAGGCAAGGCCTACATCAGTTTCTCTTGTCTTTGAAGAACTTGACCCTTTGACTTAAGAGGAGGATAGATATCTTGCTATTGGACTCCAACATGTTTTTCACATGTATTTGCAGTTGTTGTATGCCATCTTTAGAGATCTTTCTATGGGGTATCCCAATAGGGTTCTTAACTGGTGGACCCATTTGTGATGTCATGCAAATGTGCCTTCTTTGAAGGAAGCAACTTGTTTGGACTTTGGAGTACTTTCATGCCAACTTAGGCTTCATTGGCTTGAAGATGAACTCTTTGAGGCCTTGTTGAAAAGTGTAGTTATTTTCATATCTGTTTTCTTGATCAGCAACAGAAAACATAGCTTTTATTAACTTGTCAGTCATATATGTTATCACCATGGTTGTTCAAGAAATATGTTGGTTGCAGTCATCAATTATGATACCCGAATACTGCATGGATACTTCTAGATATACTAAATAGCATTAACACTTGTAAAATGTGTAAAATGGTATGCCTTAACATATTATAACTAAATCCACACATCTCAGAAATTTAATTAAATTTGGCAAGACATAAATCATGAGAAATGACATTTAGCTTCAAAAAAGTAGATACATACTATGTGAGATACCAATAACTGTATCTGTGTCCGAATGGAGAGTTGTATTCCCATTTCTCATATCTATGTTCGTGTCCATATCCATATCTGGGAAACATCAGTCGTTTGTACATAACGCATGTCTATCCCCTTTGGCTCCCTAATCTGGGAAACATGGGCCATTTGTACATAACAGCATGTCTTCTCAATACAACATTATATGGAGAAGGGCTCTTTTCTTTCAACCCAAGTCCTCTGATTCTTGTGTCCATGTTGATGCAACATGCATTTTTGTCAATTGTGTCTAAGTTGGGTCAGTCTTTTTCCTATTAGTCTAATAGTTTGTATGAGTTGCCTTTTCTTGTGGCACAAGCACTTGGGTCACTTGTCATTTCAGTCCTTAAAGCCATTGTTTCCTTGTCAGTTGTTAGAGTTATTGCTCCAAGCTTGTTAGTTATTAGAACTTTGTAAAATAACTTTCTCCAAGCAATAATAGAAGTTTTACTATTTTCATCTTTTGCATATTAATGTATGGGGTTGGTTTAGGACTATCTCATTGTCTGGGTTTTATGGTCTGTCTATCATAGAGAATGGAAAGAAGAGAAAGAAAGAAGCAAGAAGACAGATGTGTGAAAGAGGAGGAAAAGTGATTGTGGCAGGGCCACTCTCTGGTCTTTTATTTAGTGTTATAATAAGAGAAAATTACATTTATGCTCCTTCACCCTGATAACTAAAGAATTATGACACTCCCCTCAAGTTGGGTTATATATATATAGATATATTGTAAAGACATAAGCCACTTGCTTCTTGGAACTAATAAAGGGAATACATATCTTGCCCTTCTCCACATTCTCACAGATAAAGTACTTATCAGCCTAGCTGATAAAAAAAGTACATATCGACCTGCATGGACATCTTCAATAAAGGGTTCATTAGGAGTAGGGGGTATTTTGAGGAATGATGATAGTCATATTGTTGCAATGTTCTCCGGACTGATTGGTATAGGGGACTCACTAAGGCTGAGATTATGGCTGTAATGGAAGGTAAGCAAAGGGAAATGAATATGAATATGAACAAATTAATTATTGAAGGAAATTCAAGACTTTTGATTGGGTGGTACAGAATAGAGAGGTGGCTCTATGGTTTTACAGGAATGAAATCTAGAAATTCAGATGTCTGACTATAGATATGGAGGTGTGATTTCAACAGGTTCAAAGGGCAGAGAACAGCACGACTGATACTTTAGGCTGCATTTGGAAACAATACTAATGTAAAAGTGTACAGCGCAAAAGCAATGTAAAAGGGTTTGTGAGAATGCAAAATCGTTTTATGTTTGCACATATGATTATGCTTATTTTGTTTGGCTCCAAATGGTGCAACTGCATAAAGAGGACACCAAACCAGCCAGCCTCTGATTCCCTTCAATCTCTTCCTCCTCCTCCTCCTCCTCCTCCTTCAAAAATAAACTCCTAAAACTTCTAACAGGTACCATCAAGTTTGATGGTGGTGATTTGAAGATTTCAGTGCTCTACAAGGTTGGATTTGGTTCCTTCAGAGGCCAAAGTAACAGTGGACCTCGAGGTGGAGGATTCTTGTGCCATTTCCGATTGACACACCAATAGTCTATTGCAATGAGATTAGGCCACAAAAGAGAAACAACATAGAACAATAAAAGGCAACCTTTTTTGTGCTCAATAACTTATAACTTTCATCAAGATTAATGAGAATTAAATACAGAAAGAGGGGAGATAAACTCTTTTAACTCTCCCACCACAAGACAAAAATAACAAGCAAATGAGGCCAAAATAAGAATGGCAGTGGGGCAGGGCGGGGACGGGAAGCCATTCCCCATCCCCATCCCTGCCTCAACCCCTATCCCCACCCCCATCCCCATCCCTGCTGGCGGGGACAAGGTTATCCCCATCTCTGTCCCCACAAGGATCCCCATTCCCTGTTTACGGTATCAATCATTTCGTTTTTGTTTTCTATTTCATTTAAGAAATTAAAAATAAAATAGTTAAAATTTATAATCCTATTAAACAAGATCCAAATATATCCAAACATATTCAACCATATTTTTAAAAATATTAAGTCCCTACCAATGAGGATGAAAATTTCCCCATTCCCATCCTCGCCCCGTTCAGGGTGGGTCCTCATGGGGATAATTTTCATCTCTAGCCCTAAACATAAAGTCCTTAGTCACCCCTTGTTTGGCTAACCCATCAGCAAAGGAGTTAGCAGTAGCACTTCTTTTTACCTGGTTCAATTTTACTTCAATATGCTTAGTCAGCCAATTAAATTTCCTCTTCTCATTACTATAATTCTAGAAACCAGTAGAGTCTTCTTTCAGCCAGCTCACCACCAGTTTATCTATGACCAATTTAGTGATGTTCAGCTCTTTAACTCTTTGAACTCCTTCCAAAACAGAAGGAATCTTAGCCTGGAAAAAAAGAGCAATTACAATGCTCTCCTCATTTCTTAGAACATCTTTGATACCTGAGAGACCTAGATTTCCAGTGCTACTTCCATCGAAAATTTAATTTGAAGAAAACACTAGGAGGAGTCCAAGTCAGTAGGGGGATGCCCTTAGCTGCACCACTCTAAAATGAATTACCTCCAGAATATGTTGTAGACTTCTTTCTCTATTTGAAAAAAAACTTTGATTCCTTTCTTCCCAAATAGTCCAACACATGGCAGCCCTGACACATCTCCACACGGTTCTTTTCTTTGGCCAACTGAACAGAAAAGGGGTAAAGAGACTTTTTACATCTAGCAGAGAAGACCATCTATACCCAAACAAAGAAAAACACCACTCCCAAATACAATTAGCTAAAAAGCAGGAAATTAATAAGTGGTAACTAGTCTCACAAATAGTCTTGCAGAGAGCACACTGGTGAGGAGATTAGTAACTATTAGGTCTCTTTCTCTGAAGTAAACTGCAAGTTTTGAATGTTTTCAGGATTTCTTCCCAACAAAAGCTCCCAACCCTAGGTGGAATAGGTTTGCACCAAACTTCCTTAATGGGGAAAGACTGCCCATACATATCAATTGGTTGAGTTAAAGCTTTGGAAAAGGATGCACAAGTGAAAACCCTAAAGGCTGACAGAGTCCAAACCCTGCTATCAGGTTTTGTGGGATCTAAAACAACCTCCTCAAGAATGCTTAAGAGAGTCAGGGTACTATTTACCTATCAGGTTTTGGGGGACCTTGTTTTCCTTGAATTTCCTTATCTAATTTGAATTTGCAAGGATGGAAATTTTTCCTTCAAGGGGGAATCCCCAATCTAGGCTTGCTCCCAGAATTTAATGAGGTTACTAGAGTGCAATTCATACTTGATCCAGGGTAAGACTAGAGGCAAAGAAGCTTGGATAGTTTTCCAAGGAGAAGCTTTGTGCTCCTAACCAAAATTTCAACGTCCCATCCATTATCTGCAAGCCTATGAATACTAATTACTATCTTTGTCCACAAATTTTCTTTTTCCACAATTTTTCTTTTTCTAAGGGAAACCTCCACAGTCACTTCCCCTACAAGGCTGAATTCCTCTTCTGAATTCCTTAGGCCGAGGCCTCTACACTCCTTACATCTGCTAACCAGTTCCCACCTAACCCTATGGTCCTTTTTCTCCTCCCTTGGATCTCACAGAAAGTCTCGTATTAGCTTCTCCAATCTCCTTGATATCCCTTCTGACACTTTAAAAATTGACAGAAAGTAGATTGACAAATTAGCTAGTGTGGATTTAACCAAACTCTTCCCCCAAGATACAAGTAGTTTCTCTTTCAAGATGTTGGTCTCTTTTCAAATCTTTCCACTATCGGGTCCCAAAAATTTCATCTCATTGGGTTATCCCCTAGGGCTACCCTAAATACTTCAAAGGCCAGTTGGATACCACACACCCTAGGATACCTGCATACTCTTCCATCTTCCTCTCCTCTAAATTCAAACCTACTATATAACTTTTATCAAAATTCACCTTTAAATTTGACATTTGGTCAAATTACAATATGTTTTAAATTTCTCATACAACTCAAGTCACCACTTTAACAAAAGAGCACCGTATTATCAACAAATTGTAAGTGGGTCAGTGGTATCCCATCCTTTCCACTCTCCACCCTTTACTAAATTCCTAGAATCTACTCTAGCGATTAACCTTCCCAGAACATCTGCCATCAAAGTAAACAAAAATGGAGAAAAAGGGTCTCCTTGCCTTATTTCCCTCAAGGTCGGGAAAAAATCAGCCATGTCCCATTTACCAAGATGGAGTAATGACAAGCTCTAAAATACTCCATCACCCACTTGTACCATCTGTCTCTAAACCCAAAATTCACCATCACCTAAAATAAGAATGACCAATCCACTTGTACTACTCCTCTCTTTTCAAACTCTTTGAAGGCCTCCACACTTTCATTTGCTATTAATATTTGATCAATAATTTGTCTTCACTCCACAAAGTCTCCTTGATTTGGTGCAATAATAGTAGGTAGGGCTTTCCTAATCCTACGGGCCAACACTTTTGCTAAGATCTTGTACAAACTATTTACTAAGCTAATCATTTTGAAATCTCTTGGATGGACAACATTTGTATTCTTAGGGATCAAAGCCACAAAGGTGGAGTTCAAGATCAGATTAATTATTCTCTTATAAAATTCATCAAAGACCCCCATACTACCAAAATATCCCAACAATCTTGATAAAAGGCCGTTATGAAACCATCTAGCCCAAGATTTTTGATCGGTCCATAGAAAAAGCCTCCTCTTTAATTTCTTCCAATTCAAGCTTTCTTTCTAACCATTCCATAACCTTGGCCACTCCAGACCTTCAATCCACACTCTCTCCTTGAATGGTCTTCTAAAAATTGATTTGAAATGGTTAGCAAAGGCCTCAACAATTTCATTTTGTTGTGTAATAATAGAGCCCTCCACTTTTAGCTTAGAAACAAAGTTTTTCCTTCTCCGATTTGCTAGAGCATGAAAAAAATTTTGTTTTCCTATCACCCTCCCTAATCCATTTCTATATTGATTTTGTCTCCAACTTTTCTCTTCTTTATGCAAAAGATCCTCCAATTGCTTCCTTAAATTCCATCTTTGTCCCATGTTGCCTTCCTCAAGGCTCCCTCTTTCTTCTTTCAGATCTATCTCCTCAATTTGGTCAACAAGATTAGTCTTCCTCTCCTCTAGTCTCCCGAACTCAAGAAAGTTCCACTCCTTAATTCGCTCTTTTAGGTATTGAAGTTTCCTATGGAACCTCACACCTTTCCACTCCATTCTAGGGTTACTCTCCATCCACCACTCCCTTTCTTAATAAAACCCGACTAGCAAAACCACCTGTTTTCAAACTGAAAAAGAGCTGGTCCAGCATTTCTTAGCTCATCCTTACTAATCACTATTGGCCAATGGTGTGATATTACCCTCAAGAGTGCTCTAGACGTCAACCCTCTCCAATGTTGTTTCCAATTTAGTGAGAGAAGGAACCTATCCAATTTGGAGCATATTGGGTTAGCTTGGAGATTGGACCAAGTGAAGTTGCTGTGAAAAAGTGGAATTTTTGAGCTCAAAAGTGTTCATAAATCTATTGAAATTCCTCATACTAGTTGTCACCCTTTGCCTGGAATTTTTGGTTTCATTTGTGGACCTAATTACATTGAAACCTCCTCCTACACACCAAGGACCCTCCCACAAGCCTCTAAAATCCTCCCTTTCTTCCCACAATTTCCTCCTTTCTCGATAATCATTAGGACTATAGACTTAGTAAGCACACAAACAAATCCATCCTCTATTTGTTCAGATTTCATGGACACTAAAAAATTACCAATAGGCTCCTCAATACTCTCTAACTCCTCATTCTTCCACAGCCACTATACTCCCTAAGGATCTCCAAGAAGATGCCGCTGCCCAACTAATCCCTTTGGCCTTCCATATACTCCTAGCCCATTTGCTATCAAAATCTGCCCATTTAGACTCTTAATGTACACCATGTCTGGATTCAGCTTCTCAATAACCTCTCTTATTATTGCTCTTTTCCTTGCATTTCCTATACCCCTTACCTTCTAGACCCTCCTACTGAAGACAGTCTACTTATACCCTGTTAGAATAATGTTAAAATAACTTAGTTGCAGATGTTAGGGCCTGTTTGGCTAATTAAAGTGTTTTTTATTTCGTTTTTTTATTTCTGTTATGTCTGTTATTGTACTCAGGGGCACAAGGGTCTTTTCCCTTGTTATTTCTGTCGCCCTATATATAGTAAAATAAACACTGGTGCCGCCAGTACTGTTACATTGCAAACCTTCTCTCTTCTCTCCTCTCTTCTCTTCTCTTCTTCTTCTCTTCTCTTCTCTCCTCTTCCTCCTATCTTTGGCCGGCTACACTGTCAAGATGGTATCAGAGCGAGAATGCTGATTAAAAGAGAGCAGATCGATCAACCCTACTTTCAAGAGAAGATCGATCAACCCAAAGAACAGATCGAACCGACTAGCGGAACAGAAATCTGATTCTGGACTACAGAATAGCTACAACTGGTACAGTTCTCCCTATTTTTCTCTTCTTTACTCTCCTTGGTCATGTGCCGAGTGAGAACCCTATGAATCTGGGGCGGCTGAATGCTGTCGAACCTGTGTAACCCTAGTTTTCTTGGATCGTGTGATCCTGTTCATGTGTTAAGACAACTGTAGGTCAAGGATGACCTGTCTTCTCAATGGTTTGAGTTGACTATAAGTAAGAAGGATCTCTCCTGCTGATTAGTGGCTGTTAGACATTCTGGAATTCTGGTAGGTGGGGACTGTTAAAACTATACAGGTCTGAAATCTGCCGAATATTACCTCAGTTTTTGGTCCGGAATTTGGTACTGTTTGTGCTCAATCTGGTTGGTAAACCCGAGTGTGTGGGTGTGAACTGAGTGGAGCATTGTTTTGTGGAGTAAGGAGGGGTCCTAAGTCCGGTGTTTGGGACTGATTAACTGCTTGACCATGTCGACTGAGAATTCTGCTACTTCAGAGATTTCAGGGAGCCACAATGGAGTGAGTGGGGGAATGGATATGAGCTTTCCCATGGCTGTCATTCCCTTTGATGGTCTGAATTACCTTGAGTGGTCTAGGGGGATAAAACTCTACATCACTGCTAGGGGGCGAATAGGATACATCAATGGGAGAGTAAAGGAACTGAAGTATGGAAGTACTGAGCATGATAGGTGAACCAAGAGAATAGTATGGTGATGTCTTGGCTCTTGGTTTCAATGCTGCCACAAGTAAGGAAGACTTTTATGTGGGCTGAAACTGCTTGTGAGATATGGGAACAAGCGAAGTCTACTATTCAGAACAGAGACACTATGCCAAGATATATCAACTACAAGCTGAATCTTCTACTTGCAAGCAGGGGGAGAGGAGTCTCTCGATGTACTATTCTGATTTGACATCAATATGGAAAGAACTTGATCACTATCAGAATGTGAATTGGAAGTGTGATGAAGATGCAAAGGCCTACAAGTCACTTGTATCACAGCAATGAGTGTTTGCCTTCCTCCTAGGGCTGAATCCGTCATATGAGTTCATCAGGGTACAGATCTTGGGTAGTAAAGACTTGCCATCAGTCCAGGAGGTGTATGCCTTGGTGCAGTCAGAAGAAAGCAGAATAAGTGTGATGAATGGCGTAGAAGGGGAGTCAATTGCCCTAGCGGTCCGGGGAAATTCAGATACAAATGTCGGAGGTGGCTTTAAAAGGGGTGACACTCGGAAAAAATCAGAAGATAAAAGCAAGCTTTGGTGCACTCACTGCCAGAAGACACGATACACGAAAGATACATGCTGGGATCTCCAAGGAAAACCTAAATGGGCACAGGATTTGGGTAAGAAGTCAGCACCGGATCAGGGCAGGAAACCAGGCCAGCAGAGACTAGACCTTTCGTAACTCAGGAGAGACATCCCGGTTCTGACTCTAAGGAAGATATTATCAACTCCTTCCGTGAACATTTGGAATTGTATGGTAAGACTCTCCGCCAGGTGGATTCTGGGCCTACTCCTACCTCATTTGCGTCTACATCAGGTAATGCCACAGCTTTCCATGTGTCATCTCATACTACTGATTCACCTTGGATTATTGACTCCGGAGCCTCAAATCACATGACCGGTAAGTCAAATTTGTTCCAGACATATAACCTTCTCTCTGGGAGAGATAAGGTAAGACTGGCTGATGGTTCTTTTTCTACCATAGCTGGCCGAGGCACCATATCTTTCCCACTTGGCCTTACTCTTCCTAATGTCCTGCATGTTCCGAAATTACCTATTAATTTGCTGTCCATTAGTAGTCTTACTCACTCTTTGAACTGCTCAGTCACCTTTTTTCCATCTTCATGTGTGTTTCAGGATTTGACCTCGGGGAAGACGATTGGTAGAGGAAGCATGGTGGATGGTCTCTACGTGTTGGAGAAGTTATGTTCTTTTGAGTCGTTAAAAGTTATGTTCCCACAAGTTCGTCGTTAAAGTTGTTCCCAAAGTTGTTTGAGTCCTTGTCAGTGAGTCAGTTACAGTGTCAAACTTGTCAGTTGAGTAAGCATTGTAGAAGTTCTTTACCTTTACGAAATAAAAGATCTAAATTTCCATTTCATATTGTTTATTCTGATGTTTGGGGCCCTGTTACTCTACCTACTGCGACTGGCTATAAGTATTTTGTTACTTTGATTGATGATTATTCTCGATACACTTGGGTTTACCCTATGCGATCTCGAGATGAAGTGCCACAAATTGTGAAAGATTTTCAACGCATGGTGTTTACTCAGTTCCAAACGGAAATTCATATCTTCCAGTCGGACAATGCAAAGGAATATTTCCATAATGATCTCACGAAGTTCTTTGCTTCGAGTGGGTCACTTCAGCGAAGCTCTTGTGCCAGGACACCCCAACAAAATGGTGTGGCTGAACGAAAAAACCGTCACCTTCTCGAAGTTGCTCGTGGCTTGCTGATTCATATGAATGTGCCAAAACAGTTCTGGATGGATGCAGTATTGTGTGCGACATATATCATCAATCGCATGCCCTCTCGGCTACTAGAGTATAAGGCCCCACATCAGCTCTTGTTCCCTACAGCCCCGCTGTCAACCATTCCGATACGTGTTTTTGGGTGTCGTTGTTTTGTCCACAACTTGTCACCTACTCGTGGTAAACTTGACCCTCGGGCTATTCCTTGTGTTTTTCTTGGTTACCCTTCATCTCAAAAGGGGTATCATTGCTATGATCCCATTGCCCGCAAGTACTATGTTTCCATTGATGTCTCATTCTTTGAGAGTCAACCGTTCTTCTCGGTTTCTCCTCAAGGGGAGAGTAGGGTTGAGGAGAAACAGGCGACGACTCAGATTCAACTACCTCCTTTACCCGATCCTCCTTCGTTCCGGGTTTTTCATCATCGCCATAAGAGCCAGCAGAGTTCAAGAGCCGTGGAGCCGGACACTATGCAACCAACATCATCGGATTCACCCGAGGCAGATCCATCTCATCAGCCAGGTACACTTGCTCTCATTGCTCCTTTAAATGTTGATTCACCTGTCACCAATGATCTTAATGTTCCTATTGCTAAGAGAAAGGGTGTTAGATCTTGTACCACTAATCATCCTATCTCTAATTTTGTGTCCTATGAGCATGTTTCACCTTCGTACCGTGCCTTTCTCTCTTCTGTGGATAGTGTCCCCATCCCTAAGACCGTGGCAGAAGCTTTGTCAAAACCTGAATGGACAGATGCAATGCAGGAAGAAATTGATGCCTTACACAAAAATGGTACTTGGGAGTTGGTAGATCTTCCTGAGGGGAAGGAACCAGTGGGGTGCAAGTGGGTGTTCACAGTGAAATACAAAGCTAATGGAATTGTTGAAAGGTACAAGGCTAGATTGGTAGCAAGAGGCTTCACACAGGTATATGGAGTGGATTATGCAGAGACTTTTGCTCCAGTAGTGAAGATGAACTCTATCCGGATTCTCCTTTCCTTGGCAGCAAATCTTGATTGGGATCTTCACCAATTGGACATCAAGAATGCCTTCTTGAATGGTGACTTGGAAGAGGAAGTGTACATGACCCAACCCCCTGGGTTCTGTGCCAAAGGCAGTGAACAAAAGGTGTACAGGTTAAAAAAGTCCCTATATGGGTTGAAACAATCACCTCGGGCTTGGTTTAGTAAGTTCCATTTAGCAGTCCAACAGATGGGATTCAAACAATGTCAGTCAGATCATACCCTGTTTGTAAAAAGAGGTGAAGGTAAAATTGCAGCTCTTATTGTGTATGTGGATGACATAGTGATCACAGGAGATTGGGAGGCTGAAATCCAGAGACTAAAAAAATTCTTAGCCACTATATTTGAGGTGAAGGATCTAGGCCCCTTACGATACTTTCTTGGAATTGAAGTTGCCTGCTCTCACAAGGGCATCTTTATTTCCCAATGGAAGTATGTACTAGATCTACTAGAAGATACATGCAAGTTGGGGGTAAAACTGTTAGAATGTTAGAGTGATGTTCGGCTGATAAGAGTTCTTATTAGCCCATTCTTATGTTTAACTTATCTTGTAACTGGGCTTGTGTTAATGGGCCTAATCCTGTTTAATGATTTAAGTCATCTGGGTGTCCCATCACTAATCAGGGGCATCCCAGTAATTTCTTGTACCTTGTACTATATTCATCTATAAATAAAGAACTGGTCGACTGGCTAGTACAGTTCGACATTTTCAGCATCTCTTCTTCTTCTCCTCTTCTCTGCTACTTCAACTACAGTGGTTCAGCTTTCATGGTATCAGAGCATTGAGCACTTTCCTGGTTACTGCTGACGCCATCTCATCTTTCTTGCTGTAGTTCACCTTTTTTTTATCTGGGTTGCTGCTGTGAAACCCTAGGGTTGCAGGAGAACAACACAAGGTTCGACCTAGGGTTTCCCTTGGTTGTAGGGCGCAAGGGAGGTAAGACCCTGAAGCTGGAGTCCTACTAGTTTCTAGTAGTTAGCAGCTATTCGGCTGCTAAGAAGAGGTCTGTATAGGACAGACCTAGTTGAGGACTGATTTCAGCAGTCCTAGTGTTGTCTGTAAGGAGGGGAACTCCCTTTACAGTAGCAGTACTCGAAGTGCAAAGTGGTGTCTACATAGCACAGGTCGGTTACCAGCCCAGAACACTTTTTGCTGCTGTAACAGAGCTGCTTCAGAACTGTGACAGTCTCGACAAGTCTGAAACTGTGTTGCGAGCTGTCAGGACCTGCTGAGGTTACTTCAGCTAATCAGAACCTGCATCAGAACTGGTTCAGAAAAACCTTTACAAGACTGTGGCGACTTCAGTTACTGATCATTTCCAGGTCGGTTACCAGCCCTACTCCAGCTCTGTGAACTGGTTCAGTTACAGAATTTTTTTTCTTGCTGCTGTACCCGAACTGGTTTAGTCTAAGTGAAGCCTATCCGGTGTGCTACCAGCACTGTGAACTCTGAGGTGAAGCCTATCTGTGTGCTATCAGCACTGTGAACTCTGTGACTACTTCGGCTAGCCCTAACCAGAACCACCAACAGTACTGTAAACAACTCCTTGACCGAAGTTAGGATGTCATCACTATCCAGTGAAGTTTCTTCTAAAGATAACAGACCTCTTATAAGGTCTTCAAACCTGGAGAACCCTAATCTGCATAGCTTGCAGATTACAAGTGTGCTATTGGATGAGTATAACTTTAGAGAGTGGTCTGTCTCAGCAAGACTGTTTATTACCTCTCGTGACCTCACTGGCTATTTGGATGGAGACAAGAAACAACCAGAAATTGGCAGTCCTGAATACACCGTGTGGCGTAAGGAAAATGCCACAGTCATGTCTTGGTTGCTGGCCTCTATGACTCCTAGGGTGGCCAGAACTGTTCATCACTTCCCCACAGCTGCTAAAATTTGGGAGAAAGTATCTAAGACATATGGCCAGAAAAAGAACAATGCTAGAATCTACAGGCTGAACCAAGACATTGCAGCCCTAAGGCAAGGAGACATGTCCGTGGCAACCTACTTTGCAACACTGGAAGGCCTCTGGGAAGAGCTTGACCACCATTTGATTTTGGATTGGGAAAATGCTAATGATAAGGGGAGGCATGATAAGCAGATTGAGGAGGGCAGAGCCTTCAAGTTTCTGGCGGGTCTTGACCCTGTATATGAAGGTATAAGGTCACAGATTCTAGGGAGAGATGAATTACCTGAGCTTCACCATGTCTACTACCTGGTGAGGAATGAAGAAGTAAGGAGAAAGGAGATGCAAGTTGACTCCCAGACACAGTCAACAGAACAACCTGGAGAGCATTCAGCCTTAGTCTCCACTAAGGGGAATAGATTTTCAGACAAGAAGTCCCTCAAGTGTACACATTGTGGTGGTGAGAAACACACAAAGGAGAAATGTTGGGTCCTGTACCCTCATCTGAAGCCAGCTGCTCTGAGAAAGGACAAAAGGCAACAGAAGGGCCACACAGCAAGTGGGAATCTTGCCACCAACAACAGTAGTGACAACTCACAGAGTATTCAGACAGTGTCATCTTCCACCGCAAGGCAGGCTGCCGACTCCTCTGGACCAACTACTTTGGGCTTCACAGCTAGTGAGGTAGAGATTCTCAGTCGGGCATTAGCCCGTCTGAAGAACAATTCTTTAGCTTCCACCTCTCTTGCCAAATCAGGTACAGCCTCTGCATTTAGTGCATCTAGTTCCATTAGTTCTACCTCTTGGGTGATTGATTCCGGAGCCACTGACCATATGACACATATGTCCTCCTTATTCTCCACATATCATTTGTTGTCTGGCCAGGATAAGATGAGAGTAGCTGATGGGTCCCTCTCCACCATCTCTGGAAAGGGGGTGGTTGACCTAAGCAAGGATCTCTCTCTTAAATCAGTCCTACATGTTCCTAGTCTTACCTCAAATCTGTTGTCTGTTTCAAAGCTTACAAAAAACTTGAACTGCAGTATAACTTTCTTTCCTTCTCATTGTGTCTTCCAGGACAGATTGACGAGGAGAACGATTTGGAGTGGTCATGAGTATGGGGGCCTCTACTACTTTGATGAAGATGTCAGCTCAGCCATGCAAGCTTCTACTACTAGTCTGGAGAGTGTGGAGTCAATAGCTAGGCTGCACTTGTGGCATGCTAGGCTAGGTCATTTGTCCTTTTCTTCCTTAGCAATGTTGTTTCCCGAATTATGTAAGGGCATTTCGAGTCAAAGTTTAATTTGTGATGTGTGTCAAATGTCAAAACAATGTAGATCAATGTATCCAATTTCTAGTAATGAAATTCAAGCCCCTTTTGACTTGGTTCATTCTGATGTTTGGGGTCCTTCACCCATTGTTTCCATTGATGGCTTCCGTTACTTCATCAGTTTTATTGACCATTATTCTCGGTGCACTTGGATTTATCTATTGAAAGGACGTGAAGAAGTTCTCCGGATAATTATGATGTTTTGCAAGATGGTTGAAACACAATTTGATAAAAAGATCAAGCAATTCCGTTCAGACAATGCAGCTGAATACTTTGAAAGATCCCTGAACTCATTCATGGAAGATGTAGGCATGTTACATCAATCATCGTGTGCTTACACCCCTCAGCAAAATGGGGTCGCTGAGCGCAAGAACAGACATCTATTGGAGACAGCTCGAGCTCTTCTTTTCCAGCACAATGTGCCCAAGCAATATTGGTCTCAAGCTGTTCTCACTACATCATACCTGATAAATCGGATGCCATCTAAGGTACTGGGTATGAAGACCCCTTTCTCTGTTTTGTGTCCCACTCTTCCAGAATTTCCTCTTCCCCCGTGGGTTTTTGGTTGTACATGCTTCATACATGTGAAAGATCCAAAGAAGACCAAGCTGGATCCTAAGGCTACAAAGGGAATATTTTTGGGGTACTCTCCTACGCAGAAGGGGTATAAGTGTTATGATCCTGTCTCCAAGAAAAAATATGTCACCAGGGATGTAGTCTTTTTTGAGTTTCAACCCTATTTCGAGTCTTCTCAGAATCCTCTTCAGGGGGAGAGTAGTGGGTTGGAAGAGGATTCTCATTCTCCCTTCCTTTTTGTTCCCATTTCAGCACCTTCCACTACTACTAGCTATAACATTCCGGGTCAACCTAGTGAGACTTCCACTGTGCCAGTTGCTTCTCCAGATTCGGCTGATACTTCTGAAGGTTCCAATAAACAAGAGAAAGAGATACTTACATACAGTAGAAGGAAGAAGGCCCCTCAACCTCATGATTGCAACCAGTTGAACTCAGATCAATCTGTCTCTGCAATCCAAGGTAATTCTGATTCACTCAATTCAGATTTGGATCTTCCTATTGCTCTCCGTAAGCCTGTTCGTTCTTGTACCACTCGGCATCCCATAGCCGATTATGTTTTTTACTCACACTTATCCCCTGCCTATCATTCCTTTGTGTCTGCTCTTTCCTCTGTATGTGTCCCTTCCAGGTATTCAGAGGCGGCATCTGATCCAAGGTGGAAAGAAGCCATGAATGAGGAGATGAAAGCCCTAATGAAAGCAAGGACATGGGAATTGGTGGACCTGCCAGAAGGGAAAGGCACTGTTGGGTGCAAGTGGGTATTCATAGTAAAGCACAGGGAAGATGGGTCAGTTGAGAGGTACAAGGCCAGACTCGTGGCAAAGGGGTTTAGACAAAAGGAAGGAATTGACTACAAGGAAACCTTTGCCCCAGTAGCAAAGCTCAACACAATCAGGGTTCTACTGTCACTAGCAGCAAAATTCTCTTGGGAACTTCATCACCTGGATGTGAAGAATGCCTTCCTAAATGGTGATCTTCATGAAGAGGTATTCATGGAACCCCCACCTGGATATGATGTTGGAAAGAAGGTATGTAAACTAAGGAAAGCATTATATGGTTTGAAGCAATCTCCCCGGGCATGGTTTGAGAGACTTTGTTTGGCCATGAAGAAAGTAGGGTACACTCAGAGCAGTGCAGATCATACATTGTTTACAAGGAGACAGGATGACAAACTTACAGCACTCATTGTGTATGTGGATGATATGGTGATTACTGGAAATGATGTGAGAGAGATGAAGAGGCTGAAGGAGTTCTTAGCTTCAGAGTTTGAGATCAAAGACCTGGGAAATCTGAGATACTTTCTTGGAATTGAAGTTGCTAGATCAAGAGAAGGAATCTACATATGTCAAAGAAAGTATGTGCTAGATCTCCTAGAGGAAACAGGCATGATGGGGTGTAGGCCAGCAGACACTCCAATAGAACCAAGCCATGGATTACAAGAATCAATGGGTGAGGAATACTGTGATAAGGAAAGGTACCAAAAGTTGGTAGGAAAACTGATATACTTGGCCAGACATTGCCTATGCAGTGCATGTTGTTAGTCAATTCATGCACTCACCAAAGACCCCTCATATGAGAGCAGTGGAAAGAATCCTCAGATACTTGAAGACTTGCCCAGGGAAAGGAATTTTATTCAGAAAAAACAGCAGACTTGAAATTGAAGCCTACACTGATGCTGATTGGGCTGGGTCTGTTGGAGACAGAAAATCAACCTCAGGTTACTGTACATTCTTGGGAGGAAACCTAGTCACATGGCGTAGTAAGAAGCAGAATGTTGTGGCTAGATCAAGTGCAGAAGCAGAATACCGGGCTATGGCACACGGGGTTGCTGAACTCTTATGGCTCAGGACTCTCCTTAATGAGCTTGGTATCAAGACAGAGGGTCCTCTCAAGCTGTATTGTGATAATAAAGCTGCTATCAACATTGCCAACAACCCTGTGCAGCATGACAGGACAAAACATATTGAAATTGATCGACACTTTGTCAGAGAGAGAATTATTTCAGGAGAACTCTGTGTGCCTTATACTCCATCAGAGATGCGGATTGCAGATGTATTAACTAAAGGGCTGGCATCAACGAAGTTCAGGGACATACTTGGCAAGCTAAACATGATTGATATCTATGCTTAGCTTGAGGGGGAGTGTTAGAATGTTAGAGTGATGTTCGGCTGATAAGAGTTCTTATTAGCCCATTCTTATGTTTAACTTATCTTGTAACTGGGCTTGTGTTAATGGGCCTAATCCTGTTTAATGATTTAAGTCATCTGGGTGTCCCATCACTAATCAGGGGCATCCCAGTAATTTCTTGTACCTTGTACTATATTCATCTATAAATAAAGAACTGGTCGACGGGCTAGTACAGTTCGACATTTTCAGCATCTCTTCTTCTCCTCTTCTCTGCTACTTCGACTACAGTGGTTCAGCTTTCAAAAACCATCTGATTCACCTATTGAACCTAATCACCATCTGGGAGACAGTTAGGGAGAGTTTTTGAAAGATGTAAAGATGTTCCAAAGACTTGTGGGGAGACTTCTGTATTTGTCTATGACCAGGCCTGACATTGCCTATGCAGTGGGTGTCCTTAGTCAATTCATGCACAACCCGATGACAACTCACTTTGAGGCCGCAGAGAGGATCTTGAGATATCTCAAGAAGTTTCCTAGAGCTGGTTTGTTGTTCCAGAAACATAGTCACTTAAAAGTGGAAGTATATACTGATGCAGATTGGGCAGGAGCAGTCAATGACCGAAAGTCTACCAGTGGTTATTGTGCTTTTGTAGGAGGAAACCTTATCACATGGAGAAGCAAAAAACAAAGTGTGGTGGCTAGATCCAGTGCTGAAGCAGAGTATAGAGCGATGGCTCATGGGGTTGCGGAAATCATGTGGATAAGAAATCTGTTAGGTGAGCTGGGTTTCGCAGTAAGCAATCCTACGTCACTCTACTGTGACAATAAAGCTGCCATCAATATTGCTGCTAATCCAGTTCTGCATGATAGGACGAAACACATTGAAGTGGACAAGCATTTTATCAGAGAGAAACTTGAAAGTGGAGAAGTGTGCACACCATATGTCAGCTCGGAAGAGCAACTTGCAGATATCTTCACCAAAGGTCTTCATCATGTGCGGCACAAAGATTTGTGTGACAAGTTGGGCATGATTGACATCTATGCTCCAATTTGAGGGGGAGTGTTAGAATAATGTTAAAATAACTTAGTTGCAGATGTTAGGGCCTGTTTGGCTAATTAAAGTGTTTTTTTATTTCGTTTTTTTTATTTCTGTTATGTCAGTTATTGTACTCAGGGGCACAAGGGTCTTTTCCCTTGTTATTTCTGTTGCCCTATATATAGTAAAATAAACACTGGCGCCGCCAATACTGTTACATTGCAAACCTTCTCTCTTCTCTCCTCTCTTCTCTTCTCTTCTTCTTCTCTTCTCTTCTTTCCTCTTCTCTTCTCTTCCTCCTATCTCTGGCCGGCTACACTGTCAAGATACCCCTTTCTTCTTTCCCCTCTCCCTCCAAAAGTTTTATCCTCCTACATGTCTCTCTTTAATCTCTCCACTTTGCTTAATTTCTGCTTCCTCATTTTAACTTCCTCCTTCTGCTCCTGTAAAAACACTTTAAGATCATTTGTATCCTTTAGTTTACACCCAAGCTTTCCTAGAAATTCTGCCATTGAGTCCTCCAAGTTCATTGCCTTTTCACCCTTAGCCTCTCTCAGTTAGTTCATTAGTTTTTTTCCCTCTCTCCTTATTACCAATAGGCTTTGGTAAGATAACACTCACGCCAACAACATCAAAACAATAGAACTTCATCTATACTAAACACAAAAAGTACAAGAGAAACCTCCCCAGCCAAGAGCAACTTAGTCATCTCCTTCAAACACTTCATCTTGCTCGTCTCCTTCCTCATCTCACTCCTCTCCACCTTCCCCTACCCCCTCACCCAAAAAAAAAAAGACCTAAGCTCTTGCCAACCCTAACATCATTGTCAGTCAGTCAAACACTCAATCTCCACTTTTCCTCCCTTTTTCTCCAATTGACTGACTGAGACTCATTTAGACTATTGTCAAAATATCGACCTCTAATCCACTTTTTCTCCCTTTTCCTCCAATTGACTGACTGAGCCTCATTTAGACTCTTATCAGAATATCAGCCACTAATCCACTTTTCTTTGCTCACTAATTTCCTTCTTCGACCTAACTCAACTCCAAGCCTTGCAACTGGAACTTCCAATTTTAAATAATCCTCACTATCTTTTGGCAGTCCACTCTCTCCTTTTTTAAGGAAAACATTTGTTAGATGTAAATTGATGTTCGCAGTGAAAAACAAGGGCGATGACTTTACAAAAATATATAAGGCAAGGATTATGGCTAAGGGCTATACTCAAACATATGGGGTTGACAATGATGAGACTTTCTCACATGTTGTTAAGATGACTTCTACGAAGGTACTCTTGTCTTGCTACTCTTCATTATTGGCCTCTTTATTAGATGGATGTCAGAAATGCATTTCTTATTAGATGGGCATTTCATGTAGCTTTTATAGCCACTTGTTTAGGGGTAGTGTGTGTAAGCTTAAGAATGATTTGTGTGGGCTTAAACAATGTCCTTATGCATGGTTTGGTATATTTCAAGGTGTGTTGTTGAATGTTTGATATACTCAACTTTAATGTGATAACACTTTGTTTGTTAAGAGGAAAGGGCAGCTCACTTGTTTGTTTATGTCGATGACATTGTCGTGACTAGGGATTGATATAGAGGACATTGTTCATCTCAAGTTTCTAAGTACCAAGTTTGAGATCAAGGGCTTAGGAGAGCTGAGGTACTTCCCTAGGGATTGAAGTAGCTCAATCCAGGCATGGTATTTACATTTCTTAGCAAAAGTATGTGTTGGGTATTATTAGAGATGCAAGGAAATTAGGAGTGAAACCTATAGATACTCATATTGATCCTAATCATAAGACAAGGCCAATGAGCAGGAGCTTCTCACTGATCAAAGCATGTATCAGACGCTAACTGGGGGGATTTTATGCTTAATGTATAACTTTGCCAGACAGCCTACTCAGCCAGTTTTATGAGTTAGTAAATGCATGCACCTTGTACCACACATCTTGCAGTAGAATATAGCATTTTGGCATCCTTGAAGGGTTGTCCAGGTAAAAGGCATTTTATATTCTAAGTATGATCATATGAGGATAGACTAGAGAGATGTTGCTGATGCAGACTGGGTTGATTCTCTTGATGTTAGGAGGTCAACATTTGGTTTCTGTGCTCTTGTGGGTGTTAATCTTGTTTCTTGGAAGAACAAGAAGCAACTAGTTGTTCATTCCAGTTTAGAGGCTAAGCATAGATCTATAGCATAAGGATTATTTGAGGCTCTTTGGCTGTGGTCTCTACTTGGTGAGTTGGAGATTAGTTTGGAGATGTCTTTGGTGCTTCACTGTGACAAGGCAGTTACTAATATAGTATACAACCCAGTTCAGCAGGATCGTACTAAACATATTGAGATAGATTGTCATTTAATTAGGGAGAGAGTGATGTCTGGAGAGATTTGTCTTCCTTATTTGAAGAGTGACTAGCAGTTAGCAGACATTTTTACTAAGGAGGTACCTTGGTTGAAGCTACTAGCTGTTTTTGGCAAGTTGCTAATGATGGACATTTACTCCCAAGTTGAGGTCGAGTGTCGAGAGGTAGCTTTATGTTTATTCTATTTATTTGTTAGCCTATTTTATTTGTCTTTTATTCTTTGTCATATTGGGCCTATGGGCCAAGCATGTTATGTTTCTTAATGCTGCCACCTTATGAAGGGTGTTTATATAACTTATTTACTACTTACTAGTAGAGATTAATATAAATAACAATAAGGGGACCTCTTAATCCCCTACGATCGGCTTTCTTTTCTCATTCCTTTCTCTCTCGTGTTTCTACTGCTCTTCTATGGAGCCCTTGTTATTTTGAATGCAACAATGATAGAGAGGAGAGAATATTAACATGTTATTTTTCCTTGACAACAAGAAGAGAAAATATGAAAATGCCATTTTTCCTTGACATCTATGTGTTGGTGGTTTTGACAGGAGTAGTAGCTTTAAGAATACAAATGTCTTTGCTACATATATAATCTAGAACTTGGGAAACTGTTTACATTTTCTTTATTTTTAACTGTTGTTTTCTTGTTAAAATGCAGGTTCAATGTCTTGGGTCTACATGAATTTGACAGTGACCGTAAGAGAATGTCAGTTATTGTTGGTTGCCCAGACAATATGGTGAAAGTCTTTGTGAAGGGTGCAGACACCTCCATGTTTGGTGTAATTGATAGATCTCTAGGTTTGGAGGTAATTCGTTCTACCGAGAGCCATCTGCATGCCTACTCCTCATTAGGTCTGAGAACACTAGTTGTTGGGATGCGAGAATTGAATGTCTCGGAATTTGAGCAATGGCAGTCTGCCTATGAGAAAGCAAGTACTTCATTGATGGGAAGAGCAAGCTTACTTCGTGCTGTTGCTGGTAAAGTAGAAAATAATCTGTGCATATTGGGAGCATCGGGCATTGAGGATAAGCTGCAACAGGGTGTGCCTGAAGCTATAGAATCTCTGAAGCAAGCAGGGATTAAAGTGTGGGTCTTGACAGGGGACAAGCAAGAAACTGCCATATCAATTGGCTACTCCTGTAAGCTCCTAACCAGTAGGATGACCCAGATCATAATAAATAGCACTTCAAAGGAATCCTGTAGGAAGAGTCTTGAAGATGCAAAGGCCATGTCTAAGCATCTCCTGGGAATATCCACACAGAATGGTGGATCAGGTGTTTTACCTACCAAAGTTCCACTTGCTTTAATCATTGATGGTACCAGCCTTGTCTATGTTCTTGACAGTGAACTAGAAGATGAGGTAAATTTTTCTAGAAACCAGTTCTCTACTCTTCCTTTAATTGCATTTGTGGTGATCTGGTATATATTTTTTCTGTGTTGATGCTGCAGCTTTTCCAATTAGCAACCAAATGCAGTGTTGTTCTATGTTGCCGAGTAGCTCCATTACAAAAAGCTGGAATTGTTGCCCTCATAAAGAATAGGACAGATGACATGACCCTTGCAATTGGCGATGGTAAATACCATTTTATTTACATGCATAATACATGCATACATTCAAACGTAATGCATTTATGGAACTGCTTTTGAAGATCTCTGTTTCCTATGTTTTATCCAGGTGCCAATGATGTTTCAATGATCCAAATGGCTGATGTGGGAATTGGCATAAGTGGCCAAGAGGGACGTCAAGCAGTCATGGCATCAGATTTTGCAATGGGGCAGTTCAGATTCTTGGTTCCTCTTTTATTGGTCCATGGACATTGGAATTATCAACGAATGGGCTACATGATATTGTACAACTTCTATAGGAATGCTGTGTTTGTTCTCATCTTGTTTTGGTGAGTACTTTATGTGAGATGAATCTTTGGATATTTTATTTTTTAACATAGTGAATTGTACAATTACCAAGTGGCATATTATTACTCCTTAGTTTAAAAACTCCATACTTTTACAATCTTCCATCCAATGACTAGGCTCATGATGGTTTAACTTTTACATCAATCATATATTTGGGTATTTAGACTGTTCTATTCGTTGGTTAAATTACATAAATGCATGACAAATTTTTCATGGTATAAGCCTTTTGAGAACTGATTAAGTTTCATTATAAGAATTATCTGGTCATTGGAGTTGTTTGTCTATTAAAACAATGAAAGATGTATTTATGGGGAAAAGTAATGATGGAACCCTGTAATGCATTATTGAATTTGGTGGATTGCTTGGTTTGGGTTCTGGTTATCACTTTATAATTCATAACATTCAAATGAAACTGATTTGGTTGGGGGTAGGCTTCTTTTACAGAATCTTTGCTTTCCAATTCTAGTTCTTTTAATTTTTTTTTTTTTTTTTTTTGTATTGCAAGTATGCTAATGTATAATTTAGATATTATACAGAATATTATATAACCTGAAGGTATAAAGGCTGTGGTGTTACTTCTTTACATGCTAGAAAGTTCTCTTTCATTATACATGGGAACTGCAATAGGATTATTAATTGAATTAGGGTTTGATTTATATATAATAATTTAACTAAAACGGGATTTGATTTGTTACCTAAAATCCAGGCACACAACAAGATTTATTTTTTCTTTCTAATTACCAAATATAATGTGTAGAGACTTATGAGTTACATAGTTTGTGCTTTATTTCTTGTCAATTTTTTTTCTGAATTGATACAACTAAAATTATATTTTACAACTATGTTTTCTTTTCATATCATATAAATTTTGATGGTGGCTGATTTTTAATTGTTTCTGTATAGGTATGTTCTTTATACTGCATTTTCTCTGACTACTGCAATCACTGAATGGAGTAGTGTGCTGTATTCAATTATCTATACATCCTTGCCTACAATAATTGTTGGGATTCTTGACAAAGACTTGAGTCGAAGGACTCTGTTGAAGTATCCTCAACTATATGCAGCAGGGCAGAGACGAGAGTGCTACAATCTTAAATTGTTCTGGCTGACAATGACGGATACTGTGTTTCAAAGTGTTGTTGTATTCTTTGTTCCTTTCCTTGCTTATAGGCAGAGCACTGTGGATGGGTCCAGCATAGGAGATCTGTGGACCCTTGCAGTGGTGATTCTAGTTAATATTCATCTAGCTATGGACGTAATACATTGGACATGGGTTACCCACGTAGTGATATGGGGTTCTATTCTTGCAACATTCATCTGTGTCATTATCATTGATGTTATCCCTACGCTACCGGGCTATTGGTAATCTCTCTCTCTCTCTCTCTCATGCATGCATGCACATGCTCTCTGTGTGCCTGTGTGTACATATACATATATATTATAGATCTGGCCTTGTTTTACATGTCTTTCGATGTCTGGATCTCAAAATACTATTTCACAATGATTAGCAAGATTTAGGACCTCTGTAAATTTTATGCAGAATTACCGGAATGTAGTTTATCTGTAATAGATGAGGTTGCTTGCTTTGAAGATTGGATTAAGAATTCCTGTAATAATAAAGCCATTTAGTCAAAAGTTCAGTTGCTTGACTTCTGTGCATTTGCTTAGGTCACTGATGGTTTTAGCATTTTGGTTGGTCTAGTTGCTCTAATAACTCTTCACATCTGGGGAAATATTTATGCCTGCTATATATTCACGCACTTCAGTACATACATAAAAAGCCAATTAAATTTTGTGTATTGATGCCTATTTACCCATTAATTGATTTTAATCCATTATGAGGTATTTCATACATCTAATTGGTGACCCAGTGATTATTACAGTTCTGGTCAACCTCTAATTTTCTATATTCAGTGATTTAAAAGGTGTGCCTAGGCACACAAGTGAGGCACATTTTAGGGCCTGTGCTTTGCCTACGCCCAGGCACACCCCTTGAAAAGGCACGTGCCTAGTGTGCCTAGTGCACTTTTTTTTTGTGTGTTTTGAAACATGGTGGTTGGGCTGGGGTCTCTGTCCCCAGAACCCCAACTAAGTCCCTTGAATTCTTAACCCTTACAAAAAATGAACAACATTTGCAAATAGGGGGTTTCATTTCTGCATCAGCTTGCTCACTCCAAGGACCCCCTTGCTAATGTTGTTCATTTCATTCTTCCTAATAAATATATTTTCTAAGAGATAATTAAAATTATAAAACCATTTCTTTGTAGGGATTAAGACCCTAACATGTATTTGTTGGGGTCTTGCCTCAAGGGGCTTGGTACAAAAGTGGCTTGTTAAATGCTTGACATCATATTATCTATTTCAAATAATGCAATTAGGAAAGAAATAAAGAAATTAAAAGTTTGACATACTTGAATTTGTTTATTACTATGATTTTATTGATTGCATTTTTACTTAGAATATGTTTTATATGTTATGGTTATGTATTTTAATTTGAGCTATTTTCGAAATATTTAGTTCAAAATTAAAGTTTGTATTTTTTATTAATATTATTTTTAATATTTTCTTCATTTATTTTGATTTATTTACATTTTTTTATTTTCTTTTTGCTTTTATTGAACTTTTAAAATTTTTTCCTTGCTTGAAAAGGTGCACACCTTGCCTTGCGCCTTGGGCACAAAATGCCCTTTGCACTTTTAAAACACTGGCTCTATTACAAAAAGCCGCTGGTTTGGTCAATGGCCTATCGATCCAGATTGTTGGAACTGTTGATCCATCTGATCTGTTCAACAGGTTACCAATTTTTCATATTATTTTAATTTTTCTGTAATGATGATATGATGGTTTGACCTGTTGACTCAGATAGTTAAACCACTGACCCATGTAACCTCCAGGTTGGGTTTTAAAACACTGGTCATCATTGTAGATGTACGTTTTCCATTCATGATACCATCTTTAGTCCAGTTTGGGGATGTGCGGTTAGAGCTCATCCAATCAAAAGACCAGCTATTCCATTTGCTGTGTCAAGCAGCAGAAATTGGTTGACTGAACCATTCATTCAACAGGCTGCATATTGCAAAACTCACAAGTGTTCAAGGTTCTAAAATGCAATGAAACATGTTCAAAAGTTGGGATCTACAACATTATAATAATACCTGTGTGTGTTTTATATAGAACTTAACAAGATGCTTACATTTGCTTTGTCCTTTCTCAGGGCCATCTTCGATATTGCTAAGACTGGACTATTTTGGTTGTGCTTACTTGCCATCCTAGTGGCAGCAGTTGTTCCTCGTTTTGTTGTAAAAGTTTCTAGTCAATACTTTAGTCCTTCTGATGTTCAGATTGCTAGAGAAGCTGAGAAGTTTGGGATTCCCCAGGAATTTGAAAGAACAGAGGTAGAAATGAATCCTATTTTAGATCATCCACGAGAGATGACAAGGTGATTTTGTTCCTTTTCATCTTCTTTATTGTTCATTTTTTTTCTTTTTTTTATTATTATTTGTGTGTATAGTTTCATATTCTTTGGGCTGCATGGGTGAGTTCTGCATTCACCAATTACTCACTTGCTTTCTATCCAAAGGATAGATTTTTATATCAGATATGCATTGTGCATTATTGTATTTTTTTAAAGAAATGTGAATCAGTTTACACCATGTCTTCGGACTCTGGGAGTGTTTTTCTATAATTATTGGATAGAAAATGAGACTTGAAACTACTCTTTGAAGAAATGTGGCACCTCCATGTTGGACCTAAAGGACAGTTTCTCAATGCAATCAAGATACGCATTCCAGGTTTGAGATACTCTTAACATGGTTCTAATGCTTCTGATCTTGGTTACCAGTTGTGCATAAATCACCCTTGTCATAGCAGACCTACCATTAAAATAGTAAAACAAAAGGAACACTGTAATAAATGAACATATAGTATATATGTTTTCTTATATTTTTTATTTGTTCTTAGTATTTGAAGGTAAACAAAGTTTAACATTAAAATCCAGGGTTTTATACAATCCAAAAGAACATCAGCCACCTTGAGGAATTGGCCCACAACCTCAGAATTGAGCAATACAATGGGCAGCCTGATTGCCAGATTTATTAACAAACAAGAAAGAAATATGGTTCAAGGCAGATACTATGGACAAAATATCATCAACCAGAGCAAGACAGGCCCAAGGAACATCCTTCCTTTCACCTCCCAAAATATTAATAGAAAGAAGAGAATTTGATTCCATTATCAATGAAATACAATCCCATTTCTTTCAGAAAAAGAAGACCAGTATTTGCCTAGATCTCCACTTCCATAATACCTTGAGATATTCTGCAATAACCAGAATCTGCAGCACAAAAAAAAAAAAATAATAATAAATAAAAAAGCTTTGCTCAGTTCTAATAGCAAATCCGTAAGACCCAAGTTTATCATTTATATGTTTCCATCAAATTGATCTTAAGCATCCCTTTTCTTTCAAGTACCAAAAATAAAAAATAAATAAAAGCATCTCTCTTCTTTCACAAAAAGAAGACAAGCCCATATCGCCTTCAGCTCTGCTTCAGTAGCACCTTGAGATATTCTGCAATAACTAGCACCTGCAGCACATAAAACACTTTTGCTCAGTTCTAATAACAAATCCACAAGACCCAAATTTATCATCTGTTATGTTATCATTGCAACTATCTTAAGCATTCCTTCTGGAGGACGTTCCTACTCCTATCAATGAAATATGTCACTCTATCTCACAGATTCAGGTTAAGCATGAGTAAACGGATCATCTACAAAAGAATTGAAGACACTAAATACCTTGTGAAGAACCCACTCAACAGGTTTAAATCTACCATTATATATTCATCATGGGCAATCAAACATAATGAGAGGCAACTACTAACCAACCAAGAATTCAAGTTGTTTATGAGCATGGGGAAAACCACCTATCAAATCCTTAACGGCATAAACTTCTTCATGACCCTAGTGCTGAACACAAATTCCTCAAGGTAACACAAAAAAGAATTGTCTTAGCATAGGGACAGTAGAAAAATAAATGAGAACTTATTTATCAAAAAAACAAAAAAAGAGATACTGTTTCCTTTTGACCACAAAAAAACTGTAATGCTCATGATATTGATTCCCTATGAATTAAAAAACTGTTAATTACAGTTTTTTTTTTTTTTTTTTTTTTCTGAGCACGAGATGTAAACTCTTACAAATTTAAAAACTCTTTTAACGGTTACAAATCTCCTACAAACCCTCCACATAAAAAAATTTATATCTAGGAGGAATTTTCAAACACCAGATGTATTTAATTAATCAGAGGGTACTCCCATCAAGACTAGCTCTCCTAACACTTCCCCTCAGATAATAGTACTCTTTAATAGTGAAAGATCCATTTCTGCCAGAAATCCAAAACAAATTTATCCTTGTTAATATTCCTAAACAAATGAGTTCTCATAATATTATCAGCCATGCAATCCTGGTAATACTTCGAATTTTATCACTATCCCACCTCCTAGAATTTTCAATAACTAAATCTTTAAAACATAAAGTTTGATGGCTTTTATTGGGAGGGGTGGGGGAGGGGGGGGGCAAAAAGAGAAACCAATTAATTATTTATTAAAATTCCATAGATTAGCATTAAAATTAACAGATAGCAATCAACGAGTATTCTCATACAAATCCAAAAGAGAATGAACTATTCTTCCATGCATGAGAATCTGACAGCAACTTTTGTGGGGAGACGTTTATTATCTAGATACTTGGATCTCAAAACTTTAACCTGGATTTGAGAATTTAAAAATCTCCAAGCAATTTTGACGAGGAAACTTTTTTCACCAAAAGTTCATCAGAATTTTATTTATTTGATCAAGAATTTTGTTAGGAAATTACACATTAGACATACGGTGGTTAGGTATGGATTACAGAATAAACTTAGGTCCATTTGATATTCAGTTGGAATTGGAATCAAAATCCTTTGGAATCGGAATTGGAATGGTCTATTGCCATATATATATATATATATTGTTCAGACAGGGATGAGAATGGAAATTGGAATCTAGGAATGATATTTCGTTCCCAAGAGAATGGGGGGAATGCCATTCCACCAGAAATGGGAATGTGATTCTAATTCCACCTAACCAAACAGTTGAAATAGGCCGATTCCGGATTCCTATTCTTGCGAACCAAATGGAGCCTTAATAAGAAAACTTTTCCAACTTGATGTAGACTAGCTTTACATTTATTTGATCTCTGATTAAACTTATCAATAATGAAATTTAAACAATTAGTTTTATTAGGAGACAAAAAGGAATACCAAGATAATGAGACAAATCAATGTTATCCATTTTAAGCTGTTTTCTCTTAAGTTTAACACACTTTTGAGGAACACTTCTGCTACAAAACTAACCAGATTTATTAAATTTAGTAGTTTGACAGTTTGGCTAGACAAATCCTGAAATAAATCCAAAATATCCAATAAGTCAGCCAATTTTATCCTTCAACTCAGCTTTTTGTAGTAGACTAATAAAATCCTCCATAGCAGTAGCAATAATAAAATGGTATGGAGAAAAATGATCTTGCCTAATGCTTCTAGTAGGATAAACATATAACTCTTCGAGGACCCATTAATAAGAATATAATAGGATGCAGTTGGCACATTTAAATATCACTTAATACCAAACCTTTGAGAAGCGCAAAGATTTTAAGACAATAAATCATCATGATCATCATCCAAGGCTTATCCCAATTATATAGGGTCGGTTACGTAAATCTTATTTTCCCATTCACTTTAATCTATCATAAGCCTTAGACATTAAGTTTAATTGCTGCAAAAGATTTCTTGAGCAAGAATCACATTATCCATAAAAAAATCTCTTAGTTAAAAAAAGTTGATTGATACGGGAGTGCACTTATATAAAACATTCCTAAGCATATTGGCCAAAAAACAAAAAAAAAAAAAACAGTAATACTTTTATAAACAACATTCAGAGACTAATGGGTCTAAAGTCTTGAACAAAATTAGTATTTGGACCCTTAGGAAACTAAAGTGATAAAAGTATGATTCAACCTCTTTAATAGCCTTTTATTGGGGAAAACTCAACTGAAAAAATTAAAAATACTAAGGTCCATTTGGTCCCAAAACTTGTAAAAAATAACCAAGCCAGGTGTTTTAAGACCCAATAGTAAGCAATAAGCAGTTCTTTCACTTCATCCACTATTGGCGTAGCTGCAAATAGTTTTTGCCATTCTCATTGATTACCGGATCAAGTAATTCCTGAATAGATTTCAAATGGGGACAACCATAAGTGCTGAACAACCTTGATAATAATTAATAAAAACATGAGCCACTTCCTTGGGGGATTTAAGTCCAATCTCCATTCTTGTTCTTAAATCTACTAAACTTCGGTCCTCCTATCATCCTATGCCTAGCCATGGTACTCAAATGCAAGTCACAACTATCTAGATAAAACTCTTTACTTGAGTCGAAGTTAGAGCTATAATGTGGACCGGACTGCATGCAGGCCAGCATGGCTTGATTATTGTAGAGAGCCGTGCTAAGGGTGGTCTGAACCCTTGGGTTGTGTCAGCTTGGGCGTTTTGAGGCCCATAGGCCAGCATGGCATGACATAAAAATTCCACTCATGCCAGCATGACTCAAATGATGGGTCGACACTGCACGGTACAAAGATGACATGTGTTTCTTGTGATGCGGGGGGGGGGGGGGGGGGGGGGGTGTTAACACCCGATTTTTGCTTGGCCCCCTCTCTAACCCACTTCTCACACTTTGAATGCATGATCGGAATTCACCAATCTCTTCAAAACATACCAAAACCCTGGGAATCCAAATCTCAACTCAAATACCCTTAAATATACCATTAAATCTATAAGATTCCTTTCCAGTGGTCATGATTGTGCCACACCACCATACCCACAACACGATCAGACTTTATCACATGAAACAAAACCTTTGAACAACCGACCACACTAAATTTCAGCCATAGGTTCCTTGATTTTGTTATTTATCCATCAGATATTTCATTTCAATGCATCTGCTATTATGACTCTTTTCGAGCCTAAAACCTATAACTCACATGTCCCAAGCACGATCAAACCCTTCCAACAGATTTGTAATTCAAATCCATTACACTATACTAAGTTTCAACCTAAAACCCCTCATTTACCCATCCATCAAACTGAAATTCCATTCTAAGCCCCCTCATCATCCAAAATACCCATAACTTAGATTCTCATGATTCTCACAGCTCTAAAAGATATTCCTATTAGACTCTAAAGATCCTAAGATACCCATCCACCAAATTTCAAACCTAAAAATGTCCATTTTGCCCTTCATATAGAAAGATTCTAAATTAACCACTCCCATTACACATTACTCTCAAAATCTTAGATCTCCATCACAATACCTTTCTCAATACACCCAAACCTCACCAAAGCTTTCATTAGACACTTGATTGACCACACATCGAATTAGACCCAAAAACACTCATTTACCTCTCATTTAGAAAGATTCCAAATCATTACTCTTGTTATCTACTAATTTCAAAATCTTAGAGTTCAATCATGACACCACTCCTAAGAAACCCAAACTTCACCAAAACTTTCATTGACCACCCAGCAAATTTTAAATCTAAAAATGTCCGCTTTAGCCCTTGTACACAAAGATTCTAAATCGACCACTCTCATTGCTTGCTACACTCAAAATTTAGATCTTTATCTTGATACTTCTCCTAACACCCCGAAACCCTACCATCACCTTCATCAACCTCCTGACTAACCATTTACCCAATTTCAAACATCAAAATACCCATTTTGTTCATCCAAAAAGATTCCAAACAATCATCCTTATTTGTCATCATTATCCCATTTTCAAAATCATCATCGCTACACACTTTATGAGATTTTCAAATCTCACCAAAACCTCCATTAACCTCATGATTGACCACCCACCCAATTTTATACATTAAAATATCCATCTTGCCCCCCTATTCAGAAAGATTCTAAATCAATCATCCTTATTGGTTGTTACTCTCATATTTCAAAATTATTATTGCGACGCACCTTCTGCGGTACCTAAACTTTACCAAAACCTTCATTAATCTCCCAATCGACTACCCATTCAATTTTAGAGACTAAAATGACCATGTTACCCTCCCCTAAAAAAGATTCCAAACGGATTTGTTAGACAGTGTATTCCCTTAGCTCCAATCAGAATGATGTACCTTATGACTTTTAATGTAAATGAATAAAGTACATATTTGATTCATGTTATTAAGGTGTGTTTCTGTGTAATACCCTTAAAAGGGACACATATGAGACTCGTGTTAGTTTAGAATCTTCACAACCGTTGGATAGATCTGGGGAGATTTATCCTGCCAAGGCTGACATTGATGTGCCGCCAAGTTGGTTGGGGTGGCTTGTCTCAGCTGACAGGGTGAGACTTGAGGTACATGCTGGGTTTTCTTGAAACCCTGAATCAGACCAGAATTCCAATATTGCCCTGGACCTTGGAGATAGATTGAAAAAACCGGAATGTTACACCTGACCCCTAGACTCGATTATGATACTGCACTAGGTGTTGGATTGGGCTGTCTTTGATATGCCAATCAGTGAGATCCTTAGAGGGGGTCAAAACCTGGGTATGTTGGGACAGTCCCAGAACTCATCTGAGTGGGTGATCATAGTGACAGGATCAGCCCCTTTGTCGGACAAAGTGAATGATCAGGGATGCACTCTCTCTGATGGAAACCAAAGCTGCCGGTAGCCGATTTCAACCGTTGAAATTTGTTTTGCAAAATATATTTATATAGAGATATACATATATATATTATGGTTTCAAAATGTTTGCAAAATGTTTTAATTCCCAGGATCCATGTGAGTAGAGAGTGCAACACTGTTCCTTGCAGTCGAGGGAGAGGTCCTCTCTTGTCGGGTATCATTATGGGCTGAGAGGTTAAGTGTAAGACCATTGAGGGTAATACCTGATGGGCTAATCTTGCATCTGCCCACAGTCCTTGGGTTTTTATAAGGTGGCTTGACCTAGGGACAATTTAGTGTAAATGTTGACCCCATTAAGTGCCCATGGTGATGGACTCAGGGGTTCACTGTCATCTATAGTGAATTCGGCCAGGCTTTGTAACAAAGGCTGGGCTGAACCCATGTGGCTGATGTGTAGATCAATGTTTGGGTCCCACGCCATACAAGGATACCCAACTGGGCAGTAGTTTGGAGTTTAAGTGAGCACACAGACTTAATGAGCCTAAAGCCCAATTCGAACTGGTTTAATATGATTAATTAAAAAGGGGTGGTTCTGGGATTTATATTAGTAGATAAAATAGGGAGTTATCCCAATCCACTCAGAGAGTGCAGATCCAAATAAAGATTAGGATCAAGAAACTCCTAATCAGATTAGGAGGGTTGATCTTCATCTACAGATAAGATAAGGGATTATCCTTATCTCTTAAAGAGAGTCCAAATCCAAATACAGATTTGGATTAGAAAACTCCTAATGGGATTAGGAGAAGCTCTCTTTAAAGCTATAATTAATAGAGGAGGAGGGCAAACACCAATTCACCCAAATCAGTCTTACTGATACAAGAGGGATGACAGCTACAGTTAGACTGATGCCATCTTCTACTCTTGCCTCCTCCTATTGCTGCCGCCATTGCTAGTTTGATCTTCACCTGTTGGAGCGATCAAGAAAGGTTCTTAATATCAGTTTTTGGTGAAAAGCTGATTTGAAGTCGTGCTCACTCACCCTCCATCGAATTCTTGCTGAAGAGTTCGGTTCTTGCTGAAGAACCACCTGGCGATTCTGCTCCACCCTACGCTGTGTCATCTTCAATGGGAGCAGTGTTTGGCGTTTTCCTTGGGCATGAACACCTTCGTTGGGAGTTACTGCTACTCCGTATCAGGTATATCCCTCTCCTACCTTTTGGTTTCAGATCTGGTCTAGTTTAGGGTTCAAGTTTGATCCTTGAAAGTGCAGTTTTCTAAAATAGGGAATGTGATTCCCTTATGGAAGAGAGAGAAATTTTTGAAATTTTGCCCTACCTACCTGTAGGGTTCGACTATCCATATGATGGATCTCTCACCCCTTCAGTGGTATCATAGCCAGGTGAAGGGATGAGAGATCCATCCTATGGACACCCAAAGATTGCGGAATAAGGGGCGAATTTCAAAAATTTTTCTCTCCCTTCAACTGGGAATCGTATTCCCTATTTAGAAAATCATATTTTCAAGGATCAATCTTGAACCATAAACTAAACCAGATCTGAACCAAAAATAATGGGAGAGGAATATACCTGATACAGAGATGTAATATCTCCCAATGGAGGTGTTCACGCCCAAGGAAGAATCCAAAGACTGCTCCCACTGAAGATGGCGCAGTACAGGGTGGAGCAGAATCAGCAACGTTCTTCCAAAAGAACTTGACCCTTCTTAAGGATCAACTGGACGACTTGAGTACAGCTCCAACCAATCTTTTCCCTAAAAGATTGAAATCAAGATCCAATCTTGATTGCTCCCAAGAACTGGAGATCGAACTGAAGGAATGGCAAAAGCAGGAAGGTGGCGGCAGGAGAGAATTCGCAGTATGCAGGCAATCTCTCAATCTCTCTTTCTTCAAAGAGAAGAATGCTATGGATGTTGTTGTGTAGTAGGCAGCCGCCCCCTTCCCCTTTTATAATCTCAAAAGGGATCAGCTCCTAATCAGATTAGGAGCTGCTAATCCAAATCATATTTGGGTTAGAAGTCCCTTAGTGATAAGGGATAACCCTTATCTTATCTGCAGATAAGATCAGCTGTCTCCTAATCTAATTAGGAGGTTTCCAGATCTAAATCCCATTTAGATCTTGGACTCTCTGAGTGGATAGGGTCTAAGCCCAATCCTTTCAGCTGACCCTCTTTAGAATTCGCCCCCTTTAAATGACTGATCAAATCAGCCCAGTTCGAAATGGGCTTAAGGCCCATTTAAGGTTATGTACTCAAAAGGCTTCCAAATTGCTGCCCAGTTGGGCTTCCTTGTATGGCGTGGGACCCAAGCATTGATCTACACATCAGCCACATGGGTTCAGCCCAGCCTTTGTTACAAGGCCTGGCCGAATGCACTGCTGAAGACAGTGTACCCCCTGAAACCCATCAAATGAGCTCTATGGGCCCAACACTTACACTAAGTGGTCCCTGGGCCAAGCCACCTTGTAACACCCAGGGACTGTGGGCAGATGCAAGATTAGCCCATCAGGCATTATCCTCAATGGTCTTACACTTAACCTCTCAGCCCATAATGATCATACACTGCCCGACAAGAGAGGACCTCTCCCTCGGCTGCAAGGAACAGTGTTGCACTCTCCACTTATATGGATCCCGGGAATTAAAACCTTCTTGCAAACAATTTAGAAACCATACATATATACTTTTATATCTTATATAAAATATATTTTGCAAAACAAATCTCAACGGTTGAAATCAGCTGCCGGCAGTCTTGGTTTCCATCAGTGAGAGTGCATCCCCGATCATTACCTTTGTCCGACAAAGGGGCTGATCCTGTCACTATGATCACCCACTCAGATGAATTCTCGGATTGTCCCAACATACCCAGGTTTTGACCCCCGCTAAGGATCTCACTGATTGGTACATCAAAGACAGCCCAATCCGACACCTAGTGTAGTATCATAATCGAGTCTAGGGGTCGGGTGTAACTTTCCAGTTTTGCCCATCAATCTCCAAGGTCCAGGGCAATACTGGAAATCTGGTCCAGTTCAAAGATTCAATTAATCCTACACTGTATGTGCCTAGGGTCTCACCCTGGCAGCTGAGACAGGCCACCCCAACCGACTTGGTGGCACCACAGTGTTAGCCTTGTCAGGATAGGTCTCCCCAGACCGACCCACTGGCTGTGAACATTCTAAACTAACACGAGTCTCATTAAGTGTCCAGTTTAAGGGTATTACACAGAAACATACCAAGGGAACATGAATCAAATATGTATCTTTATTCATTTACAATAAACTCATAAAGTACATCATTCTGATTGAAGCTAAGGGCATACAAAACTGTCTAACACCAGGTTCAAATATTGAACCAAAATTGATCAGATCTGAAACTACGCAAATGGGCGGAAGGCGTTCTACCCGATTTGCGCAGATAATAGATTTTTTGGGAAATCAGTTCTCAGATTAAGGGCGATTGATTTGAAATTAAATCTTTTAAATCTGATTTATATTTAGAACTGTTCCTTTTATTTATCTTGATTTATGGGTTGTTCGTATGGTGGAGATCGCATTCTTTAATGGCGTAGGAAAACTGCGATTTTCAGTTCTTTACTTTCTGGTCTGTTATTATTTTTTTTTTATTTTCTAGACTGAATGTATAGGAATTCGATTTGATGTAATATTAATAGAAATTAGGGTTTTTCTATTTTATTTCAATCAAGTTCGAAACTGATCATTCCAAAGGAAGAGATTTCACAGATTAGGGTTTCACTATCTACGTTTTGCAGTTTGTGAAATTGCAAACTGTAATCTAACATCTGTTTTGCAGGTAGCAGATCTGCGACCAGCCCTAGTACTGATTCTTGAATGTCTATAATCAGTAATTTAATTTCAGATCAAATCTTGAATTAAAAATCAAACCCTAGACCCATTCGAACCAGATTGGACCAAACTGGTTGGACCGAATCTGTAGTTCGATGGGGGTTGTTCTCAGCCCTAATTTATCACTCTTGGGTCCAGGAGTTGATATTTAATTGCAAGACCTAATTCGGCCCACACCTGTAAAACCCAATTTTAATATGTTAAAACTGCTTCAGCCCATTAACTGCACAAAAGCTATATGGGCCAAACTGCTCATTGCTATTCAACCCATACACCTAGATAATATTAATCAGTAATATTATGGATAATTATGGGCTTTAATAATGGGTTTTACAGATATTAATTGATTGGATCAATTTTATTCCTGCATGTGATGTATGGATGTGTGATGTGCAACGTTCATGGGCCATAAGTACTTGGTCCATGCTGATACGACAGTGGCTCTTGCGCACACCATGGCTGAATGCACATCATTGCCATGGTGTCCTTAAGATCATTGGATGATCTCCCTTCGTGGTGGCCCCACACCTCCCTAAGAGGAACCATGCGGAACCCTAGCCGTTTAGGGCCTACCTAAATCTGGCTTTATGAAAGTCAGTGGGAGCCACTTTGGTTTGACCTAAATTAAACTAGGGAGTAACTTTTGTTCCCTCCTGAAATATGAATGCATGTGATAGGGAGATTCATGTGATGAACTCTCTAAAGGCCTTCCATCATTAGCAGGAAGATGGGTCTTTCAGTAATGAGGAAATGCACCATAAAATCGGGCTATCCATTTGCTGTTGGATCTATTGGAATGTTTCATAAGATGATAGGGGCGTCATAGACCGATGTGGGAGGGGCCTATCCTAAAATGGAAGACTCTCTCACAGTACCTTGGCATTTACGAATATGATGGGTGAGCACTCACTGGACAGAAAGGTTTAACCTAAAATGACAATGAATCTTGTCTGACAGAGGCCAAAGTGAAAGCTCATACGATGAGTGGATATGATCCTTCACAGAAAGGTGGTGGGGTTATGCAGCTGAAATAGTTGGCTCCATGCACCCTATGTGATTTCCCACATTTCCAGAGACATAATTTGTAGTCTTCGTCATTGAGACATGAGGGAAATCTCATAGATGAACAAATGGGAATGAAACATAGATTAAAAGCTATATCTATGTAGATAACATGGATCAAATTAGGTTGTGGACTAATGTTGCTTTTTATCAGAAATAACAAACTTACAATTCGCTAAACTGTTGGACGGCAACAAACTTAAGGGCCCAAACTATGCTGACTGGTACCGTAACCTTATGCTGGTCCTCACTTCAGAGATGTTAGACAAAGTAGCTAAGAATCCTGCCCCGGAGCGTCTGGGTGATAGGGCTTCGGAGGCCCATACGAGAGACTACCAGGAATGGGTAGATGCCATGAGAGCTGAGATGGACTCAATGGAGACCAATGGAGTCTGGACTCTAGTAGATCCGCCCCCTGGGGTAAAAGCAATTGGTTGTAAATGGATCTATATGAGGAAGAAGGGCCCCGATGGTATGGTTGAGTTCTACAAGACTCGTCTTGTGGCGAAAGGGTACACTTAGAAAGAGGGCATCGATTATGAGGAAACCTTTTCGCTGGTGGCCATGCTTAAATCCATTAGGGTCTTGCTTGCGGTAGCAGCATACCATGATTATGAGATTTGACAAATGGATGTCAAAACTGCATTCCTAAATGGAGATCTTAGTGAAGATATCTACATGCAGCAACCGCAAGGTTCCATAGCTGCAGGTCAGGAACACATGGTATGTAAATTAAATAGATCCATATATGGACTTAAGCAAGCTTCTAGGAGTTGGAACATCCGGTTTGACTCTACTGTCAAAAGGCTTGACTTTGAGCAAAACCTAGATGAGCCCTGTGTTTACAGGAAATCCAGTGGGGATAAGGTTACGTTCTTGGTTCTGTATGTAGATGACATTCTACTCATTGGGAATGATGTAGGAATGTTGACTACGGTGAAAGTGTGGTTTTCACAGCAATTCTCCATGAAAGATCTTGGAGAAGCCTCCTATATATTGGGTCTTCGACTCTAATGAGATAAATCGAAGAGGATAATAGGATTATCCCAATCTGCTTATATTGACAAGATTGTCAAAAGATACAACATGGAGAACTCCAAGAAAGGAAATGTTCCTTTCAGGCATAGAGTTACTCTCTCCAAGGGCATGTCTCCCAAGACACCCGAGGAGATTGGGAGCATGAAGGACGTTCCCTATGCCTTAGCTGTAGGGAGCATCATGTATGCTATGCTGTGCACTCGTCCTGACATCGCTCAGGCAGTGAGTGTGGTAGGCAGATTCCAGACCAACCCAGGGCAGGAGCATTGGACTACTGTGAAAAACATACTTAAGTACCTTCAAAGGACAAAAGAGTTTTGTCTGGTATTCGATGCTAGTTCACTATAGATCCAGGGGTGCACTGATGCTAATTTCCAGTTAGATTCATATGATAGAAAGTCTACATCTAGTTATATCTACACGATAGGATCGTGTGTTGGGGTCCTAAGTAGTAAGAATAACAGTCCACAACCCAAGCCGAACACATTGCCATAGGTGAGGCTACCTAATGAATGAAGGTGTTCATTATGGAATTTGGAATTCCGCACATCACCCATTCCACTGTTGTGTGACAACACTGGATTTACGGGAGATTGATGTTAAAAGGTAGCATCAGCGGAGAATGTTGCAGACCCATTGACTAAGCCATTGACACAGAAAGTGTTTGAGAAACACGTGGAAAGTTTGGGACTCCGGCTTTTAACCAATTGGACCTAAGTGCAAGTGGGAGCTATTAGATAGTGTATTCCCTTAGCTCCAATCAGAATGATGTACCTTATGACTTTTAATTTAAATGAATAAAGTACATATTTGATTCATGTTATTAAGGTGTGTTTCTATGTAATACCCTTAAAAGGGAGACATATGAGACTCGTGTTAGTTTAGAATCTTCACAATCGTTGGATAGATCTGGGGAGATTTATCCTGCCAAGGCTGACACTGATGTACCGCCAAGTTGGTTGGGGTGGCTTGTCTCTGCTGATAGGGTGAGACCTGAGGTACATGCAGGGTGGGTTTTCTTGAAACCCTGAACTGGACCAGAATTCCAATATTGCCCTGGACCTTGGAGATAGATGGGAAAAACTGGAATGTTACACCTGACCCCTAGACTCGATTATGATACTACACAAGGTGTCGGATTGGGCTATCTTTGATATGCCAATCAGTGAGATCCTTAGAGGGGGTCAAAACCTAGGTATGTTGGGACAGTCCCAAAATTCATCTGAATGGGTGATCATAGTGACAGGATCAGCCCCTTTGTTGGACAAAGTGAATGATCAGGGATGCACTCTTTCTGATGGAAACCAAAGCTGCCGGCAGCTGATTTCAACCGTTGAAATTTGTTTTGCAAAATATATTTATGTAGAGATATACATATATATATTTATTATGGTTTCAAAATGTTTGCAAAGGTTTTAATTCCCAGGATCCATGTGAGTAGAGAGTGCAACACTGTTCTTTGCAGTCGAGGGAGAGGTGCTCTCTTGTCGGGTAGTGTTTGATCATTATGGGCTGAGAGGTTAAGTGTAAGACCATTGAGGGTAATACCTGATGGGCTAATCTTGCATCTACCCACAGTCCTTGGGTTTTTATATGGTGGCTTGACCTAGGTACCATTTAGTGTAAATGTTGGCCCCATTAAGTGCCCATGGTGATGGACTCAGGGGTTCACTGTCATTTACAGTGAATTCAGACAGGCCTTGTAACAAAGGCTGGGCTGAACCCATGTGGCTGATGTGTAGATCATTGTTTGGGTCCCACTCCATACAAGGATACTCAACTGGGCAGCAGTTTGGAGTTTAAGTGAGCACACAGACTTAATGGGCCTAAAGCCCAATTCGAACTTGTTTAATATGATTAATTAAAGAGGGGTGGTTCTGGGATTTAGATTAGCAGATAGGATAGGGAGTTATCCCAATCCACTCAGAGAGACCAGATTCAAATAAAGATTTGGATCAGGAAACTCCTAATCAGATTAGGAGGGCTGATCTTCATCTGTAGATAAGATAAGGGATTGTCTTTATCTCTTAACAAGAGTCTAGATCCGAATACAGATTTGGATTAAGAAACTCCTAATGGGATTAGGAGAAGCTCTCTTTAAAGCTATAAATAATAGAGGAGGAGGGCAAACCCCAATTCACCCAAATCAGTCTTACTGATATAAGAGGGAAGACAACTACAGTTAGACTGACGCTATCTTCTTCTCTTGCCTCCTCTTATTGCTACCGCCATTGCCAGTTCGATCTCCACCTGTTGGAGCGATCAAGAAAGGTTCTTGATCTCAGTTTTGAGTGAAAAGTTGATCTGAAGTCGTGCTCACTCACCCTCCTTCGAATTCTTGCTGAAGAGTTTGGTTCTTGCTGAAGAACCACCTACTGATTCTGCTCCACCCTACGCTGTGTCATCTTCAGTGGGAGCAGTCTTTGGCGTTTTCCTTAGGCATGAACACCTTCGTTGGGAGTTACTGCTACTCCGTATCAGGTATATCCCTCTCCTACATTTTGGTTTCAGATCTGGTCTGGTTTAGGGTTTAAGATTGATCTATGAAAATGTAGTTTTCTAAAACAGGGAATGTGATTCCTTTATGGGAGAGAGAAATTTTTGAAATTTCGCCCTATCTACTTGCAGGGTTCGATTATCCATATGATGGATCTCTCATCCCTTCAGGATTACCCTCATTGCTTGATACTTGCCAAATTCAAGATATTCATCATCACACATAATTTGACACCTCCAAACTCCATCAACACAACCAGACCGACAATCTATCAAATCTTAAACCCCAAAATGACTATTTTATCCTTCATTTAAAAAGATTCCAAATAGATCTTCCTTGTCATTCGATACTCTCAAAATTCAAGATATTTGTTGCCACACATCATCCGATACATCAAAACCTCCTGATCGACAATCCATCAAATCTTATATACCAAAATGACCATTTTACCCTTTCTTAAAAAGATTCTAAATGGACCATCCTTATTGTTTGATAAACCCTAAATTCAAGATATCCATCGTCATGCTTCATTCAATACCTCCAAACCTCATCAAGGCCTCCTGCTTAACAATTTATCAAATTTCAGACCCTAAAATGGAGATTTACCCTTTACTTAAAAAGATTCCAAATAGACTACCCTTATCATTCGATACACTCTAAATTCAAGATATCCATCGTTACACATCATTCGACACCTGAAAACCCCACCAAAACCTTATGATCGATAACCTAACAATTTTGCACCCTAAAATGACCATTTTACTCCTTACCCAAAATGATTTTAAATTGAAGGCTCTCATTGGTTGCAATTATCCAAATTCAATATTCGCATTGTGGTACACCCTCCAATTTGTCTAAACTACATCGTCACCTTCTTAGAGATCTCAATCAACCATCCTTTTTTAGATCCAAAATAACCATTTTACCCCTCTATCAAGAAAGACCTCTATCCGATAGGCCCCATTGCTCAATGCACTCCAAATCACGATTTCTCACTTTGGCGTACCCTTCGAAGCAATCAAACCCCATCATTTACCTTTGTTGGACACCTTAGAACCACCTTGAAAATTTTCATTACAAAATTCCCCATTTTACCCCTTCATCTACGAAGGTTGCAATTCGTGTAGTCTCGTTGGTTGGGACAAACCCTTGGATCTTGAGGTTATTTCCAACCATTATGAGCTCCAGGAAGCTCATGGCTGGCTCAAAGAGATGGAGTCACCACCCATGTTTTAGAGGAAAGGGGCCCTCATTTTTAGATTTGAAAAACTCAATTTAAGCCTTAGATAGTGATTCTGTCCTCCATGGAAAAGGCACACAACCGAGAGATTTCGAGTCCCAAGGGTTGGGAGAGGAAAGGTATTAGGCACCCCTCTCTCCAAGCTTCTATAGAAGCCTAATACGGGGGTTGTTTAGGCTCATTTTTTAAGATAAAAACAAAAATGGTTGTAGGAATTTCTTAAATCTGGAGGAACATGCTTCCAACTTCTCCTAAGGCTGATTTTGAGGTGATGTTATCGGGTCTTAGGTACTGATTTCCCTAAGACCCTCACCTCTCTGCCTCTATTCTCAGTCAAGAAGAAATCATAAATGATGGTTCTCCAATATTTCAGAACCTCAAGCAACCCAAAAAATCTAAAAAAGACTTACCTTTGTATGTACCTTGTTGAAAGTTTTCCAGAAGTTAGGATGATATAAAATGAAGCTCAAATGGGTTCTTGAGCTAGAGAGTGCTTCTGGTTGCAACAACTTCTACTTGAAAATGGAGGAGACGATTTCGGAATCTGAGGTTCAGTATATGGGTTGGGAGAAAGCTCTCTTCTCTCTCCTTTTCTCACTCTAGGGGCCTTCCTTAGGTTTCCTCCCTCTTTTTCTTTCCTCATTTTTTTTTTCCTTCTGGCATTTCTCCTTGCTCTCCAAATCCTCCCCCCATTGAGCTCAAATTAGGTTAGTATTTATAGAGAAAGGGGGGGGGGGTTAGGTCTGAATTCGCTTAGCTACAGTACCTGGGATTCAACAAAGGTTTTTCATTCAAATAGACAAAGATTCTTCAAAGAAATAGATGCCTAGTCAAGCTTTCCTTTTTGGTGAAACATTTTCTTTGATTTGGGGCTGATTTTCACGGGTTTTGGATGTCCAATGGGAGCTTTTGGCATGCTTTCATGACGGTCTCGTATTTGGGGCTGTCGGTGGCAGAAAATGTAAATTTGATGAACTTTTAAATGATATTTTGTCTTTTCTTAATTTTAAGTGGGGTCTGTTTGGTATTTTGAGCTTTTTAAGCCTATTAAGCTTTGTTTCATCGATCCAAGTATTCTAATGGGTCAAGAATGGATCTGACATCAGCCATTCTTGTTTCACTCTTTTGAGGTTTCTGGTTGGGACAGATGACATAGCAATTTATTCTGGTGCATTGAAATGTTATCTTTCTAGTTTAACGGGCAAACGAATGAATTAGGATGTGAAATTTGATGTGTTGGGGTTTTTTGGGTCTCTGAACATAGTGGTGATGTCTGATTGGTAAAATATGTTTAGGATGATTGAGATCTATGGTTGACAAGACAAGTTCAGATCAATAAGATTTGTTGAAATAGAATCTTTATTTGATGAAGGGTCAAACGAGGGAATTTTGGGATGAAAATTTGGTGGGTTGGCATTGTTGAATGTTTTAAACCTGATGGAGTCAATGGATCTTTGATCAGAGGTGTATATTGACTAATTTATTTCAGATCATGGCCTTAGTTTATTTCAATCAACAAGAGGGCCCAAAATGGAATCTTACTTTTTCAACTGTCGAATGGAGGTATTTGGTTGTGAAATTTGACGTGGTGGGTTTTTTGGGTCTCCAAACACTGTGGTAAGGTCTGATTGGTTATATGAAGTTGGGATGATAGATGGTAAGCTCTAATTAATGGGGTTTGTTGAAATAGGACCTAAGCTTGATGATGAGTCAAACAGGGAATTTTGAGCTATAATTTGGTAGGTAGGCATGGATTAGGGTGAGGAGTCAAGTGGATTATTCTGATCTGAGAAAGATATGGTTGATCTTGGTAATCATTCAGGGCCATTAGAATGAGATCTTGACGTTTTTGTGGTTGATCATCGTAGATTTGTAGTGGGATTCACTATTTGATTGCTTCCTAGTGATCTTGAGGTGATGGGTGTGTTGGATTTGATTTTGAGAAGTTAGAGTTTGAATATCACATAGATTGGGGCCATTAGAAAGGGAGTTGGCATGATGAACGGTGGATTTTTGTAGTTTAGTCATGAAAATTGATGTGTAATTAAGTTATAGTTTTCTAAGTCTGAGGCTGATGTTTGATTGGATGTTGATGTTGATTTCAAGGTTGTTATTTGTCCTGTGGATTGTGTTAAAGGAGGGTATTTCAGGTTTTGGAAAGTCTTAAGTTGATCTAGTTGTGTTTCTAAATTTTTGGGGTCTAGGAGGGTACAAAGAGGTAGGGTGAAGGGACCGAGCAAAAATTAGGTGCTAACAGCTGCCCCTCTTTGTTGAAGGTAGTGGGCTGTTGAACAACAAAGGAAAAAAAGCACACGAAGATTTTTGTGAGGGCCAAGAGTTTAGATGAGGAGATTTCACTGCTGAAATTTCAATTAAGATTAAAGTTGATGTAGTGCAAAACCTTTGCTTGGAAGGTGTTGTACCATCCCAAGCCTTGGAAGGTGATTGCAACTGTCAAACAAACACAAGAAAAACATAGTGGTGCCATCCCAAAAATAGCTAGCATTAGTTGATGTTTGATTTTTGGATGCATGCATTGATGATTCAAAATATTTGATAGGTTTTGTTATTGGTTGAAGCTTGTTAAGTTTTTTTTTATGGATTTCAAATTAGTTATTTGTTGGATGCTTATAGGTTGGTGATTGATGAAGGCTTATAAAGATTGTTGGATTTAGGTTTTTGGTAGTTGATGTTATGAAGTTCGAATTTTCTATTTGATTCAAATGTTCAATGAAATTTTACGAAGTTAATATGGATTTTGGTTTTGATTTGAGCTTTTTACAGGTCTTGATTTTGATTTAAATATTTGATGGATTTTGAATTTTGATTTGAATTTTCACGGATTTTGGTTTTTGAAAATATTTGAATTTTTGTGGGTTTTATTTGATTTAAATATTTGATGGACTTTGGCTTTTGATTTAAATTTTTATGAGTTTGATTTTTGAAATTGGTTATTTGATTTGAATATTTGATGGTTTTTGACGTTTGATTTGAATTTTCATGGATTTTGATTTTTGAAATTGATTCGAATATTTGATGGATTTTGTCTTTTGATTTGAATTTGGGCATTGATTTATGGATTTTGATTTTTGTCTTGAGTTTTTACGAATATTTGATGGATTTTGATTTTTGTTTTGGGTTTTTATGGGTTTAAATTTTTGAAAAATATTTGATGGATTTCATTTTTTTTTTTGTTTTTGGGTTTTTACGAGTTTTGATTTTTGAAAATATTTGATGGATTTTGATTTTTGTTTTGTTTTTTTTATGGGTTTTGATTTTTGAAAAATATTTGATGGATTTCAATTTTTTTGTTTTTAGTTTTTACGGGTTTTGATTTTTGAAAATATTTGATGGGTGTTGATTTTTTTTTTGAAAATATTTGATGGATTTTGAATTTTGTTTTGGGTTTTTACGGGTTTTGAGTTTTGAAATTAATTATTTGATTTAAATATTTAGTTGAAGCTTAATATGGATTTTGACTTTTATATTTGAGTTATTACGGGTTTTGATTTTTAAAAATATTTGAGGGAAGTTTAGTATGAATTTTGATTTTTGTTTTTGATTTATTACAGGTTTGAAGTTGAAATCCTTTTTGGAATCCATTTTGAAAACATGACAAAGGTCCTGTGATTAATATAGCGCATGTTGTGATTCTGATAGTAATGAGTTCCCTTCAGATAGGAGTTACCTGCACATTAAAACTTCGACAATTCGAGCAACAAAAACCGTACGATGCAAAGTGTACGACGTTAAAGTAAGTCTAATGCCTTCAGTAATGGTTTGGATTTCATAAGAGTGGTTTGAGGATAAGGTGGTCTGGTTACAACTTATCAAGCTTTCTGTAATTCTGGACATAGTTCCATGCATTGGGGGCAAAATATTTTTGAACTCTACAATTGATTTTAGGAATGCTTGAACTGAAAGTTTTTTTTTTTGTTCTTTTTAGTGATTTGTTTGAAGTTATCTCACACGAGATTTTTTTTTGGGTTATGCTTCCTTTGAGTTACTCTAAGAAAGTGATAGATTTTGATGGATTTCAATGGGTATTCGATTATGACTGAAGGCAGATTGCATAAAGCGAAAGATTTTGATGAATTTCAATGGGTATTCGATTATGCCCAAAGGTGGATCGCACAAAGCAAATGATTTTAATGAATTTCAATGGGTATTTGATTATGTCCAAGGGCAGATTGCATGAAGCGAAAGATTTCGATGAATTTGGATGGGTATTCGGTTATGCCCGAAGGTGGATTGTGCAAAGTGAGAGATTTCAGTGATTTTTGATGGGTATTTGATTATACCCGAAGGCGGATCACACAAAGTGAGAGATTTCGATGAATTTGGATGGGTATTCGATTATGCCCAAAGGTGGATCGCACAAACCGAGAAATTTTGATGATTTTCAATGGGTATTTGATTAAGCCCGAAGGCGGATCACACAAAATGAGAGATTTCGATGAATTTGGATGGGTATTCAATTATGCCCGAAGGAGGATCGCACAAAACGAGAAATTTTGATAGTTTTCGATGGGTATTTGATTATGCTCGAAGGCTGATCACACAAAGTGAGAGATTTTGATGAATTTTGATGGGTATTCGATTATGCCCGAAGGCAGGTTGCACAAAGCAAGAAATTTTGATGATTTTCTATGGGTATTCGATTATGCTTGAAGGTGGATTGTAAAAAGCTAGAGATTTCAATGATTTTTGATGGGTATTTGATTATGGCCAAAGGCAGATCGCACAGTGAGAAATTTTGAAGATTTTTATTGGGTATTTGATTATGTTTGAAGGCGGATCACACAAAGTGAGGTTTCGATGAATTTGGATGGGTATTTGATTATGCCCGAAGGCGGATCACACGAAGCGAGAGATTTCAATGAATTTCGATGTTATTCGATTATGGGATATTTCATTGATTTTTGATGGGTATTTGATTACGCTCAAAGGTGGATCACACAAAGTGAGAGATTTTGATAAATTTGGATGGTTATTCGATTATGCCGGAAGGCGGATTGCATAAAGCGAGAAATTTTGATGATTTTTCGATTATGACCGAAAGCTGATCATACAAAGCGAGAGATTTTGATGATTTTCAATGGATCTCATAAGTTTTGGATGATTTGGATGAAAGAAATTTGGATGATTAATGACTTTTGGATTTGGACAACTTAGATGAAAGCAATTTGTACAGAAAGATTATGAAAAGGATGATGATGCAAAGAACTTCTGATTAAGTGCATGCCAAATTTTGGATATGATGAAAAGATTTTTGCATAATGAAGGAGATTTGTATGAAAATTCTTAGATGGTTGGGATAAAAGATTTTTGAATGATTTTATATTTTTTGGAAAACTTTTGGATGATTTGAAAATAAATTTTGGATGCTTTAGATGCAAGAAAAAAGAATGCTACTGGGCTTTTCGCTATGCGATGATGTGAGACAAAATTAATTCTTCACCATAAGGGAATTTGATGCCACGAGGGACTTCGATTCCGCGAGGGACTTTAGTGCCACGAAGGACTTTGGTTCTACGAGGGACTTTGATGCCATGGGGGACTTTGATGCCATAAGTGACTTTGATGCCTTGAGGGAGTTTAGTGCCACAAGAGACTTTGATGCCACGAGGGACTTTGATGCCACAAGGGACTTTGGTGCCATGAGAGACTTTGGTGCGACGAGGGACCTTAAAACAGATTTGATGATCAAACATTGATTTCTATGCCATAGTGCTGGAAATGATATGACTATCTGGAAGCTTGATGATTTTAAAAAGCATGGTAAATAGATGAGGACCATTTTCTTCTTTTCTTGTGATGGTTGGTCAGTTTTAAACATTTAGGCTGGAGTAGAGGATAATGTGTATGATGTCGGTTGGGAAAATGATGCGTAGATTGGAATTATCTGGGGGGGGGTCGAAATGACAAGAGGTTGACAAGGATTAGGTGGATGGTCATGGCTTACTTCGGACGAAACAATGACACTCAAAAGACCCTGCTTACCCTTAATGTGGTGTGAGAATTGATGATAGCAGCACTATTGGTTTCAGAGATATGCGTCTTATAAATGTTAGATGCCAATTGGAAATTCACTTCGGGAAAATGTTCGAGCAAGAAGTAGTTGCCCCTTCATAAAAGGATTGAATCTTGAAAACTTTGCCGAATTGAACTTCTTGTGCTTTGAAATGCTTACCTTAAGTTTGGAATATATTCTTCCCCTTTTCTATTTTTTTCTCGCCCTTTTGCCCTTGGTTTAGTGTTTTCAGGTTTGACTTCTTTCTTCTTCTTGTTCTTTTTTTTTTTCTCATTTAGGGGCCTACACTTGATTCTGTCCTTATTAGCGGAAATAGGTGTGCCCAAGGTCAGTTTGCTAATCTCTCAAAGATCGATGAGGTCTTATTACATGGGACGAAACTGTTTGACAGTTTTGTATGCCCTTAGCTTCAATCCGTTTTGATGTACTTTTGTTTTTTAGTACATGTTTGATTCATGTTGTTTGGTATGATTATGTGTAAGACCCTAAAACTGGATACTTATAGAGACTCGTGTTAGTTTTAAATGTTCACAGCCATTGGATAAGTCTGGGGAGATTTATCCTACCAAGGCTGATACTAATGTGCCACCAAGTGTTGGGATGGCCTGTCTTGGCCACCAGGGTGAGACCCAAGGCACATGCAGTATGGGATTACTCGAATCCTTGAACCGGACTAGATTTCCAGTATTGCCCTGGACCTTGGAGATAGATGGGCAAAACTGGAAAGTTACACCTGACCCCTAGACTCGATTATGACACTTCACTAGGTGTCGGATCGGGCTGTTTTTGATATGCCAATCAGTGAGATCCTTAGATGGGGATCAAAACCTGGGTATGTTGGGACAGTCTGAGAATTCATCTGAGTGGGTGATCATAGTGACAGGATCAGCCCCTTTGTCGGACAAAGGGTAATGATCGGGAATGCACTCTCTCTGATGGAAACCAAACTGCCAGCAATTGATTTCAATCGTTAGAATTTTGTTTTGCAAAATTAATATATATATATATATGTATGGTTTCAAAATGTTTGCAAATGGTTTTAATTCCCGAGATCCATGTGAGTGGAGAGTGCGGCACTGTTCCTTGCAGCCGAGGGAGAGGTCCTCTCTTGTCGGGCAGTGCTTGATCATTAAGGGCTGAGAGGTTAAGTGTAAGACCATTTAGGATAGTACCTGATGCGCTAATCTTGCACCTGCCCACAGTCCCTGGGTTTTTATAATATGGCTTGGCCCAGGGACCACTTAATGTAAGTGTTGGGCCCATAGGGTCCATGTGATGGGCTCAGGGGTTCACTGAGCTTTAAAGTGAATTCGGCTGGGCCTTGTAATAAAGGCTAGGCCGAACCCATGTGGTTGGTGTGTAGATCAATGTTTGGGTCCTACGCCATACAAAGAAGCCCAACTGGGCAACAGATTGGAAACAAATTAAGCACTGAACACTTAATGGGCCAAAAGCCCATTTCGAACTGGGCTGATGTGATCACCCATCTATGGGGCGGATCTGAGATTATGTTAGCAAAAGGATAGGGCCTTTTAACCTTATCTACTATGGGAGACCAAATTCAAATCAGATTTGAATCTGGTAACCTTCTGATAAGAACTGGACTAAGCTAACTTAATCTGCAGATAGGATTAAGATAATCCCCTAGCCAAATACTGATTTGGATTGGGATAACTCCTAATTAGGAGGTTTCTTAATCAAGAAAAAAGGAGGAAAAACCCTAAGTGAGAAAAATATCAAATTTTGAACCAAGGGTTTCAGAAAAAGCAAGAAAGCTTCTTGCGAATAGAGATTAGATCTCATTCATACTCTAGAGAGAAGAGAAGCAATTCAGCTGTCTTCGTCCTTGGAGTTCTCCTCCAGTCACCGCCGCCATTGCTTCTTACAAGATTCGAGCTTTGTAGAAGAAAGAAGTCAAGAAACCAGTTCTTGACATCAGTCTTGCAGAAAAGACTGAAAAAGATTCGGTGTTTAGAGTTTCCAGAGGATTCTTGCGAAGGATCCAGTGTGTAGGATGCACTTTGCTGGTTCCGTTCCACCCACAGCTGTGTCATCTTCAGCAGGAGCGGATCTTGGTTTCTTCTTTGGGCGTGAACACCAACTTTGGGAGATACTGCTTCTCCGGATCAGGTATATTCCTCCCTTTTGCCTTTTGGTTCAGATCTGGTTCGATTATGGTTCAAGTAAGATCCTTGAATATAGTATTCTAAATTTAGGGAATATGATTCCCAGTTGGAAGAAGGTAGGAAAATTTTTGAAATTCGCCCACCCATTCTGCAACCTTATTGGCGTCCATTAGATGGATCCTACCATTCTTTCAGAAACATGGCTCGGGACATGGTTCAGAATCGAAAGATAGGAGGCTCAAATATTCTTTTAACATAGGTTTTAGATGCTTGAATTGACAAACGAAGCCTTTAGTACATATTTTTTGCTTTTCTTCTTTTCCTTTTTTTCACTTTTTTTTCATTGGATGAGAAATGCTTTGCATGTCTTTCAATGCCGTGAGCCATACATTTTTCCTGATCTAGGAGAACTTTTTGTCGGGGTGAAGTGATAACTATAATTATATAAACCTAGCAAGTGCACCAAGTGCACTAGTTATCAAGTAGTATAAAGATATCATTCCCACGAGGATTTAACAAAATAAGTATTAGAACTATAGCCTTCCTTAATTATTTGGATAACCAAATTTCAGATCTAACAATAAGAACTACTGAAAATTATGAATAGAAGAAAAAGAAATAAAAATAAGGGCAATTAATGACAAAACTTGCAACGATCTAATTGGAAGCGCTAGGACTAATGGTCCACCTAACCCTTCCAATGGATATCAATTTATTAGATTAACCAAGATAATTTATTATTTTCATACGCTGAAGTTTTTCCAAATTTATTTAATATTCCCTCTTAGGATATATCAAATCTACCTCTATCAAGTAATCCTTCGATCTCTCGACTAGAGTTCTCGTGATAGAGATGCAATAAGTTCTATGAAAAACTTATATCATCAAATGAATCATGTATATATATTCCTACATACCATTCAATTCACATTATGAATTAGTTAGTACACTATATGAATTCCTCTTTCGATTCATTCATATAAACCAAATCAATTAAGAGGTGGCCAAGCTCCTAATCGCATTATGCATAATAACTCATAGACAATATGAAAATAACAATCTTGGATAAATCAGAATAAAAATCAATCCATTATCATGGTTAGGCTTTCCACAGCCCTAGCTACAAATAAATTAATTCATGATAAAGGAAATAAAATAAACAAGGGGTAAGAAAGAACTCATGATGTCGCCCTTGAAGCTGAGATCTTGTCTTCTCCTTGCTGCCACCTCCTTCTTGAAGCCTTCTTGCCTTGCTGATCTCCTTCTTGAAGCTTTTTTGATTGTCTTCTTGATTACTTCAGAGAGAGAGCTTGAATGCTTGATGCCTAAAGCTAGTCCCCCCCCCCCCCCCCCCCTTTACATAGCTTTAGGAGGAGGGGCTGTGTCCAATTCCTCTTAGGAGTTCTTTCTTAAAAATAGAAAGTCCTAATTAGATCTAATCCTATCCTATCCTATCTAGTAATCTCAATCTTTTATCTTTCTAGAATTACAATTGAAATTTAAATCTGATAGGACTCTTTATTCTCAAATTCGAGTTGGGCTTCTTTAATAAATTGGGCTGCTACAAGGCTTTTTTGCGAATTGGGCTTCAACTGTGAACTGGGTTTTACTACAAATTTGCTTCGACTTTGGGCCCAATTTTGAACTTGGTGCAGACCGAATCTATCAAAACCCAAAACATGAACGTTGTGGAGTTCTCCCTTATCTTTCCAATGTATCTTGAATTTTCTCAATCAGAGTCCGGATGGGAGAGTTATGCCCAAATCATCAAAATATAAGAATAATGAGCCTTGTTTTTCTCCTGACGCCTTCTTTCATGCCCTGAATCGAAATACAAGAATAATGAGTCCAATTAAGTACTAATTAAGTATAAAAGACTGAATATTTGGGGATAAAAATATGATAATTTTTATTCTCATCAAATCCCCCACACTTAAACCTTGCCCGTCCTCGGGCAAGACAAAATTCAAGCAAAAATAAAACAAGAACAAACTAACTATCCTACCGATTTTTAAACTCAACTCTCCTTCATCTTTTTCCACAAATATCCTAAGTCGGTTATTGCGAACTATTAAGTCAACACAACCAAGTTATACTCAACTCATCTATCAGCCAATCCCTTCTTTACTACTATAAACCAGGTAGTAAACTAGGGAAAACATTTTTACTTGCTCTTTTTTTTTCTCTCTCCTTGGTGGATGTAAGTGCATTTCATGCTCCATCTCACTATTAGGACTTAGTCAGTGGGTGCATTTTATGCTCCATCTCACTGTTAGGATTACTTGGTCAATAGGTGCATTTTATGCTCCATCCTATTATTGAATTGCTTGGTTGGTAGGTGCATTTTATGTTCCATCCTACCAATTGAATTGCTTGGTAAAATATTTATCCTATTTACTTAAACCTGAATTTAGGACTAGCTTAAAAGGGATGGCTTCAGATGAATGGTGTGCTCCCTGATCATATTTCTTTACTCAGTTCATAAGAATTTTTCTAGAATATTGTTTCAATTGATTTCAAAAGAGTTGAGTTTTTTTTTAATGCAGAAAAACATGACCTAAATCAAATTTTAAAACACAATCTAAATTCTAACCTAAATCCTAAATCCCCTCCCCACACTTAAAACTTACATTGTCCCTAATGTGAGGTTAAATGCAAAGAAAGGGCAGAAAAACTAAACTAGAAATGTAAAAACAAAAAGAAAAAGGAAAAACAAACTTCCCTATTTTTAATAAACATGAATTGGATCCTCTAACTCTCGTGGTTGCAGCTTTCAGTGTGCTCCCCTTTCATCCATCATGGGCGGGTTCAAATCTGGAATAGGGGCCTGCAAAACAGAGGGTAACAGTCTCTCATTAGAAATTGACAACATAATATAATGAGCATTACCTTGTCTTAGCTTGAACCCTTCTTGACCGGCCTCCAAATAGTTCAAAACCTCCTTAGCTTCCTCATCCAAGACCTGCACATTTTTACAAGAATTAAGACTGCAACGTTCTAAAGGATCATCTGTATCGAGTTCAGCTGCCCAAACATCAATGCAATCAATTGCATATATTTCATGTTCAATTGTGTTGGGATACTTCATGGTTTTCAATACATTAAACACCACTTCTTCACCATTGATTCTAAGGGTAAGTAGACCTTTTTGCACATCAATTAAAGCATTACCAGTAGCAAGAAAAGGTCTCCATAAAATCGGAGGCATTATCCTATCTTCCTCCATATCCAACACAATGAAATCAGCAGGAATAATAAAATTGCCCACTTTGACTAAAACATCTTCTACTATTCCCCTAGGATATTTAATGCTTCTATCAGATAATTGCAGGGTAATAGTAGTAGACGTTAATTCATGCAATCCAAGTATTTTAAAAATAGAATATGGCATTAGATTTATACTGGCACCTAAATCGCATAAGGCTTTTTCAAATTCAGTATTTCCTATGGTGCAAGGTATAGAAAAACTCCCTGGATCCTTAAGCTTTGGGGGCAATTTATTTTCGAGAATGGCAGAGCACTCTTCGTTTAATTTCACCATCTCGCATTCCTCCCATTTCCTTTTATTCGACATCACCTTCTTCAAGAATTTGGCATATTTTGGCATCTGCGACAATACATCAAGAAGAGGGATGTTAATATGTATTTTTCTAAACACTTCTAAAAATTTTTCAAATTGTTTATCCAAGTTAGCTTTCAAAACTCTGCTGGGGTAGGGGAGAGGAAGTTTAATAGCATCTAAATTCAGTTTAGGTGTACTCCCTTTGGTCTCCTTTTGTGAATCGACCACTTCAGATTTCTGATCATCATTCTAGGTCTCTCCAATAGTCTTTCCACTTCTTAAAGCAATGGCATTCACTTGCTCCCTTGGGTTCTTCTCTGTATTGCTAAGCAGTCATCCCTCTCTTCTTTCTGACAATATATTCACAATCTGCCCCACTTGGACTTTTAAGTTCTTAATTGATGCTTCTTGATTTAAGAATCTCTTTTCATGTTCTTGGAATTTTGCTTCAGCAACATTAATGAACTTAGAAATCATTTCTTCTAAATTACCCTTCTTTTCTTGTGGGGGCGGCTGTTGTTGAAATCCCATGTTGTTCCATGAAAAATTCAGATGACTCTTCCACCCTGGGTTGTATGTGTTCGAATAGGGGTTGAAATTCGGCCTGCTACCATGAGAAATAAAATTAACACTTTCATGTGGAGCAAAAGGGTTACCTACTGGACAGTCAGAATTAATATGTCCTAATTAACCATAAAGATCACATGGATTGCTAGATGATGCATTTATTGTTGCAACATTAAGATTATCTAATTTTTTATTCAAACTAGCAAGTTGAGCAGATAAAGCTGCAAAAGAATCTATATGGTGTACTCCCCTTCGATCAGCTCGATCATTATTCCATTGGTAGCTATTTGACACCATTTCTTCCAATAGATCATAACTTTCCTCTGGCGTTTTCCTCATGATAGTACCTCCTGCAGATGCATCAATAATGGAACGATTAGAGGGGGTAATACCATTATAAAAAGTTTGGAATTGATGCCAAATCGGTATCCCATGGTAAGGACACTTCCTAAGCATCTCTTTAAATTGTTATCATGCCTCATACAAGGATTCTCTCTCTAATTGAGCAATAGTAGTGATATCATTAATTAATTTTGCTGTTTTAGAGGGTGGAAAATACTTAGCCAAAAATTTTTGGGTCAAGTCATTCTAAGTGGTGATGCTTCCTGCCGGGAATGAGTTAAGCCAATCCTTAGCTCTATCACGTAATGAGAATGGAAATAATCTAAGCATAATAGCATCATCGCTAACTCCATTATGTTTAAATGTATTGCATATTTCTAGGAAATTAACAATATGCGCATTAGGATCATCACTTGGCAACCCACTAAATTGAATACTCGTCTGAATCATTTGGATAATTGTAGGCTTGATCTTGAAATTATTGGCTTGAATTTTGGGCTTGCAAATGCTAGAAGTAGCCCCATCAATTGTTGGATAAGCATAGTCCAAAAGGGTTCGATTTGCTTCATCTTCCATCTGTTCTTCTTCTGCTGGTTCGCCTTCTTCAACCTCTTCTCTTTCTTTACTTTTATTAGCTCTTTGCAAATTGCGAAGGGTTCTCTCTATCTCAGGATCAAATTCTGCTAGTTCTTCTCCTCTAGTACGTGTCATACACTAAGCAAGAATTCAAATAAATAATGATAAAAGAAAAAATAAAAATCCAAATTAACCAAGGTTAACAAGTTCTAATATTATTTTAGGATTAAATCCCTGGCAACGATGCCAAAAACTTGATAGCTATAATTATATAACCCTAGCAAGTGCACTAGTTATCAAGTAGTATAAAGATATCGTTCCCACGATGATTTAACAAAATAAGTATTAGAACTATAGCCTTCCTTAATTATTTGGACAACCAAATTTCAGATCTAACAATAAGAACTACTGAAAATTAAGAATAGAAGAAAAAGAAATAAAAATAAGGGCAATCAATGACAAAACTTGCAACGATCTAATTGGAAGCGCTAGAACTATTGGTCCACCTAACCCTTCCAATGGATATCAATTTATTAGATTAACCAAGATAATTTATTATTTTCATAAGCTGAAGTTTTTCCAAATTTATTTAATATTTCCTCTCAAGATATATCAAATCTACCTCTATCAAGTAACCCTTCGATCTCTCAACTAGAGTTCTCGTGATAGAGATGCAGTAAGTTCTATGAAAAACTTATATCATCAAATGAATCATGTATATATATTCCTATATACCATTCAATTCACACTATGAATTATTTAGTCCACTATATGAAATTCTCTTTTGATTAATTCATATAAACCAAATCAATTAAGAGGTAGCCAAGCTCCTAATCGCATTATGCATAATAACTCATAGACAATATGAAAATAACAATCTTGGATAAATCAGAATAAAAATCAATCCATTATTGTGGTTAGGCTTTCCATAGCCCTAGCTACAAATAAATTAATTCATGATAAAGGAAATAAAACAATCAAGGGGTAAGAAAGAACTCATGATGTCGCCATTGAAGCCGAGATCTTGTCTTCTCCTTGCCGCCACCTCCTTCTTGAAGCCTTCTTGCCTTGCTGATCTCCTTCTTGAAGCTTCTTTGATTGTCTTCTTGATTACTTCAGAGAGAGAGCTTGAATGCTTGATGCCTAAAGCTAGTCCACCCCCCCTTTATATAGCTTTAGGAGGAGGGGCTGTGTTCGACTCCTCTTAGGAGTTCTTTCTTAAAAATAGAAAGTCCTAATTAGATCTAATCCTATCCTATCCTATCTAGTAATCTCAATCTTTTATCTTTCTAGAATTACAATTGAAATTTAAATCTGATAGGACTCTTTATTCTCAAATTCGAGTTGGGCTTCTTTAATAAATTGGGCTGCTATAAGGCTTTTATGCAAATTGGGCTTCAGTTGTGAACTGGGCTTTACTACGAATTTTCTTCGACTTTGGGCCCAATTTTGAACTCGATGCAGACCGAATATGTCAAAACCCAAAACATGAAAGTTGTGGAGTTTTCCCTTATCTTTCCAATGCATTTTTAAATTTCTCGATCGGAGTCCGGATGGAAGAGTTATGACCAAATCGTATCACGGTGCCGAAACTGGGTAAAATTACCCGATTAGCCTTGTTTTTCTCCTGACGCCTTTTTTCATGCCTTGAATCGAAATACAAGAATAATGAGTGCAATTAAGTACTAATTAAGTATAAAAGACTGAATATTTTTGGATAAAAATATGATAATTTTTATTTTCAGCATGAAGAATGAGGCGGGGTTAGGATGAAATTGGAAATAGATGTTTAGCTTAATTGCCCTAGTTTTTTTTTCTTTTTTTTTTCAAAATTGTGCTTTGTTGACTTAGTTTTTCTTTTTGGTTTTATTCCCTTTTTTGACTTATTGTAAGGGCATTCGAACATTTGACATTTGTCTCTTGAGAAAGGGGGTTTAGTCAAAGAAGAGGTTCAAAGGATTGGTTAGTGGATCAAAAACAAGGTGAAATGATTGATAGATGGCCTCTCTTTGTCTCTTGATTGTATTCATGACTTATGAAATGAAATACATGTTAAGCTTGTCCCCAATTGATCATTCGAGGGAGAAGAATTATTTTGTGACAATGTTGGGGTACTTTAGTGAACTTGCCTCTAGTTCTTTTTGCCCCCTTTTTTTTCATGCTTTTTTTTTCTTTCTTCCTTTCTTTTTTTCCTCTTTTTTTTGCCCATTGATTTTTTCCTTTTAATTCAAGCATCTTTGGAAACTCATGGGTTTTGTCAAAGAAGGGTTTAGATGAAATGCTCAAATGGGCTGACTATCGTTTGAATGAATGATAAGGGACCAAGGGAAATGATTGACCAAAAATGGCCTCCAGTCCTTTCTTCGATCGATGAGCAATTGATATTGGTTGTGATGCCTTTATGCTGACTTAGGAGTAGCTGATGTGAAGTCAATTTAATGCCCTTTTGCCTTCAGAGCCTGTGTTATCTAGGGCTTGTCCTCCTTTTTAAATATTTCTTTCTGTGAATTTCCACATGGCAATCAACTTTTTTCAAGAACATATCGAGGAGACTTGTTGCAAGTTTTTGATCATAAAATCTGGATACACTAGAAGGATAAATTGGGCCCAGTTGAATTCATTGTTTTGTCAGGAATAAGCATTGGGACACAAACATAGATTGATAAAAGACACAAAGCAAGATTTCATTAAGTAAAAACTGAGTGCACTGAGCTTTAAGGTAAAAAGAAAACAAAGTTTAATGCAAATGTGTTTTAGGGGGCAGCATGTCCATAATCTTGAGCCCAGGGTTGTATTAGCCATCATCAATGAGGCATTGGGTAGCATACTTCAATTTCCAGCATTCATTAGTCTCATGTCTCGGTCCTTGATGGTAGGCGCAGTAAGCGTTCTAGTTGAAATTCTTTGGATCGACAAGAGGCTTCCAAGGCAACAAATGAAGGTATCCTTTCTTGACCAATATGGGCAAAAGTTGGGAAGGTTGGCAAGGTAACAGACTGAACTTCTTTACTTCTTTCTTGGATGGTTGAGGTGGTGGTGTAGGATATCTAACACCTTTGTCGCCTAAACCAATTTCCAATCGCCTACCAAAAAGCTTCGAGATGGGCACCAAGGACTGGGACACCTTTGGGAAGGTTGGCAAGGTAATGGTCAAGAAAGGTATCCTTTATTGACCAAACTGGTGGTGTTGCCCCTGTACGAGAGATTAGCCAATCAATTTTGAAGGTTAACAGGTTCACTGCTTTTTGAAGTTCTTCGATCTCTTGTTGGATTTTGACTTGATCTTTGGTAGGTGAGGTCATCTTTCTTGCTAAGAGCATTAGACTTTAGATGGAATGCAAACATGCATGGAATGAATGCAAAGATGATGCAAGTAATGCCTAGACTATCTGGGTTGGTACCTGAGGGTGTTTGGATGGATAACCTATGGTTTTAGGTGACGATATTAAAAGGTGTTTATTTAAGGTTTTATTTTTATCTAGTTATCCGAGTTGCACCTAAGCGTTATTGCGCAAGCTGCCTACGTACCCCTTGTGAGGGATCAAACCAATCATAATTCTTGAAAAAGTTACAAATTTGATCACATATTTAGTTATGTCTTAAGGGATATTGTCTGACATTGATTGGATCTTGGACGTTGACTTCGAGAAATGTGTAATTGTTCGTCGAGTGCCCGAGTCCTTAGTGCTCATCTCGAAGCTCTTTGATAGGCGATTGGGAATTGGTTTAGGCGACATAGGTGTTAGATATCCACTCTTAATCAATTAAGGAAGCAATTGAGACTATAGAGGGAGGGGAGTGAATCATCTCTTGACTCTTCTTTTGAAAGGATCAACCAAAATTCGACATTTCTGTGATGAAGAGGAAGGTTGATTATGGTGGCAACTATTGTAGGTTATTTGATTTCAACTAGTGGATTTATGGATGCTAGGTGGATTTTCTCATCCTTAACTCCCCATTCGATGTGTGCACTGACCATTTTCAATTGATGAAAGTCTTGGACAATTTGTCCTATGTCTTCTTAAAGTGTTCTAGATCATCAAAACTCTTGATAAAATGTTCACCAATTTGCTTTATGTCCTCCGAGTGTCTAGGTTGAGTTGGGTATACTAATCCAAAGTGGCTTCTATTAGCCTCTTAGAAAATAGCTGGGCTAAAAATCATTCATTAGGTCCAAATAAAGAAGGATGTGAGCTTTGGGACAACTAGATCCATCGTACTTGTGGACTTTTTGGATTTTAACCTTTTCAGGAAGGTTTAGGTTTGGATGAGGGCACTCGATTATTTTTTTTTTGGTTGGGATGCTCATATGTCCTTCATGTCTTCTTCATCCTAGCCAACTTTTCTTGGTAGAGTCGACAATTCTTGCTCGATGGGAGGTTGATGAAAGGCTTGAAAGGGTTCTTTTTAGTTTAAGAGGGATTTGAACTTTTGTTTGATTTGTGGTGTGTCTTTTTGTTTTGTTCTATTGGAGCTAAGCTAGGTAGATGTTTCAAAGTTGGTTATCTAAAGGGCCTATGTTGTTGGTTTTATAAAGGTATCAATCTAGATTGTAGGCACCTAATAGGGGGAATAGACTAGTGTGGGCTGAGGACTAGTTCTAGGGATGCAACATGTGATGACATGTGATATGCTCATGCAAATGATGAAGTGCGGGCAAAAATAATGGAAAATCATGACAAAACCGACCTGCCCCTAGTATGAACCTAGAGCTATCGAGGTTGCTATGACTTGGTAGATCTTGGATCCTAAGCAAGAATTGGTCAAGGTTAAATCTGACTTGCGAGGGTGTAGGATGCTATGGGTGAGGTTGATGTAATAGACTTGGTGTGAAGTGCTAGGGTTGTCGATTCCACGGTGTGTGTGGCTACTGATTGGAATAGTCCAAAGAATGCTAGATGTTTAGGTGATTACATAGGGTAGCTTCCTTGGAGTGGGTCAAGGGAACCTAGCAAGGATGTGCAGGAATCTATGGTTAATTAGACTAGGTCATGCAAGGGGAATGCCTTAAATTAGTGGACCTATGTAAAAAATTAGAAAAAAAAAGCATTTAGAAAGTTAAAACTAAGGTCAAACTTGAAGTTGGAAAACAAATCCATTGTTCAAAGAAACTCTAAAAAACCTTATGGGGGTTTGAGAAAACTTGATCAACTTTGTCAATTTTGATAAGATTGAAATAGTATTCATAAACTTTGATATTTTTTCAAATTTATGAAATGTTGATTTTTGCAATTATGTGAGTAAGGATTTGATAAAGAGACTTTATTAGATAATCCTTACAATATAACCTGATGGTTTGACAATTTTATTTCACCTCATTTTATGAGACTTTCCTTTATTGTGTTTTTGTTGACTTGATAGATTTATATATTAGATAATTTTGAAAATAGATTTTTATTATGAGTTAGTTATTGGGATTTGATACTATTTGGTACAATTCTTTTCCCTCATTTAGGATCAAGTTGTAATTTAGAAAATACTCTGGGGTTTTGGAAAATGTTAAGATTTGAAGGAATGCCAAGAATAATTAGTTCCTATACCATGTCTATGAAACAACCCTTTTGATATTGCTCCCCAAGAGCAAACTCATTGGGTCAAACATCTACTTAGTTTGGAGGAGAACAAGAAGGATATTTGAGTTCAAAAGTTTATGAAAGATCATGAGAATGTCTTTTCGATACTAGCTAAGCGAATATTAATCCCTACACCATATGTGTACCTACTTGACATCCTAGAGTTTTGAAGGTGTGAAGGACCAAGTAGCCTTTTGATGTTATTTCTCAAGAGTAACTCATAGAGCCAAACATCTACTTGGCCTAAGTTCAGTTAAGGGAATGAAGCATCCTTTGATACTGGTCAAGGGAGGGTTAGACCCTTTACACCTAGAGTTTGATTTTCCACTATATAGCATATGATTTTCTACCAGTTTGCCACATCACAAATCATATTTTCCACTACATAGCACATAGATTCTCCGCCTTTGGCACATTACAAATAAGAATTTTCCACTCTATTGCACACAAGTTTTTCCACCACTTTGGCACATCATAAATCACTGATTTCTTCACTTTATAACACACGGGTATTTTCTGTTACACTAGCACACCACAATTTTAATCAAGGCTTTATTGTTGTTTTCGTCGCTGCATAGCACATTATTGTTTCCAATTTTATGCTTTCTCACCTCATGACAAATACCTGACCTTTCTCCAAAAAAGTATTCGTACTTGTTGGAAAGTCCACTATTGCCAAAATTAAATAGATATCACACATTGAATTGCTTTTATCGTTCTTTTTTATTTGTTCTCTATGTTTTTCTTTACGACAAATGTACCATAATTCTGAAGGTTCTTGATACCAAGGGGGGATCATTTTGCTAAGAATAAAATGGCATGTCCAAGATGAAATGATGCTACATGGGAACCTTTCCACTCACCTCAATCCTCTTTCCTCCTCTTTCCTTCCCTACCCTTCTTCCGATCCTACCCTTCACAAAAATCTCATTGTGCTTTTTTTTTGTCTTTGTTGTTTTGTAGTTTCCTACCTCACAACAAAAAAGGGTAGCTATCAACACCCGATTTTTTCTCGGTTCACCGTCTGAACCCTAATTTACCCCCAAAACATGATCCAACCCTTCCAATCCAATCTCTCCGAAACACCTAAGATCCCCAAAAAAACCTAAACATGGCCCCAAGAGCCCTCAGATCCATTGTTAAACCTACCCGATACCAATCTAATGGCCTCAATCAACCCCTATTTATGCTTTAACCCTAAGATTAGACACTACCATTAGTCCCCAAACATCCTAAAATACCTTTACATAAACTTTTAGCCCAAATTGCTCTATTTACCCTTTCGTTAAACCAAGATTTCCTTTTGGGCCCTCTCATTAGCCTAAATCCTCATATCCTAGATTCCCTTAACCTTAACACATTCGAATCGATCAGACCACATCATTAAACTCTAGATACACAGAAACACTTACCCATGAAGTTCTAACTAAATTGATCATACATTACCACCGGACCTGTTGTTTACCCAAATTTTTACGATCTTGACACCCCTAAATTGATCATACATTACCACCGGACCCCAGATATCTTAACATACCCACCTGTGAAATTTCAGCCCAAAATACCATTGTTTATCCCATCATCGCATAAAGATTCCATTTCGATACTTCAAATCGATTGAGTCAATACCTTTTCTAAACTGCCCAATTCAGGCCCACTTTGCCCAATCCGATCCCACCAATCAATTCATAATATCTAAAAACCCCCTCATACCAAATTTTGACAAAAAATATCCCTATTTACCCATTCATCTAAAAAGATTCTATTTCGGCCAATCTCGCTAGCTCACACACACAAAACCCCTCTGCAGTTAGACCCATCTTAACCCTCTGATCATTGACCCATAAATCCTAATCATCCATCAAGGAAATCCCAGTTTAACTCCCTAGACCTGGTTTGACCCAAATATCTTTAAATTACCAAAATACCACAACTTTTAAAAAATTATGAAAATACCCTTAACTCCCTATATAAATTTAAACCTATCTTCAACATTTTCCCTGATGCACTGTTCACCTCCTCCTTTTTTGAATGAAAAACCAAAGTGGTGGTTACGAAATAGACCTCTCGACAAATCGATGGTAATTCCCCTTTCACCTCCAACCTCTTATTATTCTCTCTCCTTGTCCTTTTCTTCTTCTTTCCTTTCTCTTTATTCTCTTCTTCCCAGAGTGGTAGGTGCGGATGGCCTTGAACATTTAGCGGCCTACATGTGCCTAGCGGCGCACATCAGAGCGGAGTCAATTAGTGAATGCACACTGCCCAGCTTGACGGAAATCTAAGGACCAATGGCGCGGTGTCACTTAGCTGCCTAGAATGGCCATGCACCCCACATATGAGGTGACCCCCCTCTAGGTAAAGGATCGAATACTTGAACTCTCTCACTATCCTTTGAGATCTATCGGCTCTCTAATGACCACGTCTAGGTGCTCGCACCTGACTTTGTCCACTCCACACCTCGGTACTAACTTGACCGTTGAACTCCTTACCTCAGGTCTTCACCCGAGAGCTCTGACACTTTTCCTCTTATAGAGCTGGCCCCTCGGTCATTAGCCATCTCAAACACAAGACACAGTGGGCCTCAGGCTTCAGACCTCGGATCTTCACCACCTTGGTAACTAGTCCTTGGTTACCTCAGCCTTCGGACCTTGGGTACTTCAGCCCTCATCGGGCTTAGGAGCGAATTGACAGTGCTGTCCTCCACCAATCCAAGCATCAACAAATAGCATCGTCTATGGGTAACGTTGCTAAGACATCTTCCAACATACTTTAGACTCAAGAGAACTTTCATAAGTTCCGATCAACCTGTTACGAAACACCAGGAACACCCAGAACTTGATCACTAATGAACAACTCCAAGCGGTCCTCGACCATCTGGATCACCTCATCCGGCCTATCAAGGAGGTGTGTCCCCAGGCAGGAGGTCGCCCTCAGGGTGGCCGTCCCATCGGGACGTCGGGTCATCAAGGGTAGTGCGAGTCCATGGACCCGCTAGCCCTTGTTTCCGCTGACTCCCACCGAGTTGAGCCCTCGGAATCCAATAGCAGCTAATGTGCCAATCAGCCACCAAGGAATGCAAGACCTCCCCAGCCAATGGGGAGAAGAGTCAGCACAGCCTAGCGACTACCGTTAGAACTCCTAGCAACACCACCACTGTCGAAGAAGAGAGAGCTCTAGGGAGCTCTAGGGACCTCCTAGCCCCACGTCTGAGTACTAGGGGATCCGGGCCGACTCCTACCGAGTCCACGAGGACCGAAATGGGGCATAGGTCCCCCTCGACCCTCGGATTGTGGACCAGCAAGCCCAGCTCGGGGCCATCAAGTCAAAGAGAGATGAGTTGACATCTCGACTAGCTAGAGCCATCCGATTGGAAGGATAGACGCGTTCACCTCGGACATCATCTCCGAGCCCCTTCCCCCGCGCTTCAAAGCTCCTGCACTAGAAATGTACGATGGGACAACAGACCTCGACGATCACTTGGAAAGTTTCAAGGTGCTCAAGCTCCTTTATGGGTACTCTAATGCGCTGATGTGCTAGACTTTCCAAGAACTTTCAAGGGGGCAGCTCGGCAAAGGTTCTATGGCCTCCCACCTCGCCCAATCAGTTCATGGGAGTAGTTTTCCAACCTGTTCCTTGCCCAATTCATCAACAGTAGGTAATGCCAGAAGAGTGTCATCTCGTTGATGTCCATTAAGCAGAAGCATGGAGAGAGCTTGCAGTCCTAAATCGACCGCTTCAAGAGAGAAGAGCTCGAGGTCTGAGACCTCGACCCAATGGTCTCCATGCACACCACAATTAACGGCCTCCTCCCCGGCTTGGCTCTAAAGTGTTGGGTAGCCAAGACCCTGCTAAAGTCCATGGTGGTTAAGAAGGCACAAAGTACATTGTAGCCGAGGATGCCTTGACCGGCGAACACCAAGATAGGGAGGCCAAGCGCCACCATGGAGGCTTGGAGAAAAAGAGGAAAAATGGAGACCACCACCGCAACAACAACAACAAGAAGGACAACAAGAAGCCACCGGCCTAAGCTCTGGCTTATAGTCAATACACACCACTCAACTCCACCCGAACCTTGATCCTGATGCAGGTTGACAAGGAGGAGTACGTGAAGTGGCTAGAAAAGTTGAAGAGGAACCCTAAGAGGGGAAACCAAAAGAAATACTGCAAGTACCACCGTGGCACCGGCCATGACACCGAGGACTGCTATGAGTTGAAAAACGAAATAAAGTTCCTCATCCGCCGTGGTCACCATAAGTAGTACATCGGGGGTGAGACTGGGGCCTCGTCCTCCTAGCTACAACGGCTGTAGCAGCAACATCAACAACTAGCTAGCATCGTCAACATCATCGCCAGGGGCATGACCTTGGGTAGAGCCTCGGCCTTGGCCCATAAGGCCTATGCTAGGCAGCTGAACATCTAGGGGCTAGCCCCCAAGAAGCCAAAGTAGGAAGACGCCCTCACCTTCATAGACGAGGACCTAAAGGGGGTTACAGTACCCCATGACGACGCCCTCGTGATCTCGACCACTGTAGAAAATTTCTTGGTGAAGAGGATCTTGGTAAACAATGGCTCCTTGGCCGAAATCCTCTTCTATGTAGCATTTGAGAAGATGAAGCTAGCGACAGTGCGCCTACAACCCACTGATCTCCCTCTCAGCAGCTTCTCTGGCAACATAGTTTGGCCAGAAGGAAGAATCACCCTACCTATCATGGTAGGGGCAGAGTCTCGGCAGGTGATGAGGATGAACGAGTTCCTAGTCATGAGGATTGACTCCCCCTATTACGCCATCATTGGGAGGCCAACCCTCCATGCGCTCAAGGCAGCCATCTACTCCTACCACCTCGCCCTCAATTTCCCCACTAAGCATGGCATCAGAGTCGTACGGGGGGATCATCAAGCAGCTCTCCAGAGCTTTGTTGTGGCACTAAAAGGCAAGAACAAAGAAGCGCTGCCACTTGAGGGCCTTGACCTCAGGGAGGAGCCAGCGAGCCAATGCCAACCGGCTGAGGACCTTGTCACTGTTCCCTTAGACGAGGCCGAGCCTGAAAAAACTATTAGATAGTCTATGCCCTTAGCTCCAATCAGATTGATGTACATATACATTTATTGTAAATGAATAAAAGTATATAATTGATTCATGTTATATTGGTGTGTTTCTATGTAATTACCATTAAATTGGACATTTATGAGACTCGTGTTAGTTTAGAATGTTCTTAAGCATTGGATAGACTTGGGGAAGTTTATCCTGCCAAGGCTAACACTAATATGCTGCCAAGTCGGTTGGGGTAGCTAGTCTCAGCTACCAAGGTTAGACCCGAAGCACATGTAGTGTATGTTTGTTTGAAACACTAAACCTAGACCACTATCCAGTTTTGCCCTGGACCTTGGAGACTAGTGGGCAAAATTGGAAAGTTACACATAACCCCTAGACTCGATTATGGTACTGCACTAGGTGTCAAATTGGGCTATCTTTGATATGCCAATCAGTGAGATCCTTTGGGGGTAAAAAACTGGGTATGTTGGGGCAGTCTGAGAATTCACTCGAGTGAGTGATCATAGTGAAAGGATCAACCCCTTTGTCAGACAAAGGGAATGATCGGGACTGCACTCTCTCTGATGGAAACCAAAATTGCCGACAGTCGATTTCAAACTTGTTTGAGATTTGTTTTATGTTGAAATAACTTGGTTTATTTTAAGTTTAATGCCACAAAGGCACCTTTGTAATTTTCTCTTTTCTTTTTTCTGTATGGTCGCCCTAGTATGTATATCAAATAAACTAGCACCACCAGTTGACTTTTTTTCTCTCTCAATTATGTCTCTCTTCTCCCTTTTCTTTTTTCTCTTTTCTCTATTCTGGAATCATACCATCTCAGCACCAAGAAAAACATGGTATCGGAGGGGCAAGTCCAACCTTAGGGCTGGGGCGACACTTCTTTCCTTTTTTGTCTATTGGTGATCGAACCAAAGAACAAGATCTTTGGTGGACATGTGAGGAAGCTCACTACAAGATAGTTATTTTCTCTTGGTCGTGAGCCCAAAAATTATCAAGGGAGAGAAAAATCGAATGTTGTGAGTCAGTTTTGAATACTGTGAGTGTTTCTTTATTTTCCTTCACTAGTTCTGTGGATCAAACTGATCCTTTTGTACCCAGATCTGTGGGTTATGTGGGTCTAATGACCTGCAGCTGGTGTGAGAGAGCCTTCTCTCAATGTATGTGGATCGAGTGATCCTTCTTATGCCCTAAAAAGTGTGATTTCTTCAAGACTGCAGATCTGTAACTGTTGTGACAACAGTTTATTTCCTTCTATTTTCATTGAACTTAAATACTGTGTGAAAGTTGATCTATTGCTAGAGGGAATGGTCAGATCTGTTTCTTTGATATACCTTACATATCTGAAATGGTGTGTGATCAGTCTAGAATGGTTCAGTAGGGCCAAAATCTGAGAATAGTAATGGTGTGTGACCAACATTGATTTCTTTGTGTGAGAACAAGCTTTCTTTATGTCCAGAAGTGTGATTGAGCTGAGATGGCAACCTATTTTTGACTGTACTATGAGTCTGAACTGAATTGAAAACTTGTTATCTAGCTGGATTTTGACTGATCATATTCAGCTTTTATGTCTTCTAAAGATTCTGGTATGTCTGGTGTTACCTCTAGTCGGAGTGGGATGAGTGGAGGTTTTGACGTGATTTTTCCTGTGGTTGTGATTCCTTTTTTATGGCCTTAATTACCTAGAATGGTCAAGGGGAATCAAGCTCTACATAACTGCATGGGGAATCAATGGCAGAATTAGGGAACCCCGGTCTAGTGGTGTGGAACATGATAGGTGGGACCGGAAAAACAACATGGTGATGTAATGGCTATTATTATCTATGCTGCCACAAGTGAGAAAGACCTTCGTGTGGGTAGAAACAACTTATGAGATATGGGAGCAAGCTCAGTGTACATACTCCGAACAACGACATTATGCTAAAATGTATCAGTTGCAGGTTAACTCCTCAACTTGTAAATAGGGGGAGAGGAGTCTCTCCGCCTACTATTCAAACCTGACTTCTATTCGGAAGGAACTAGATCACTATCAGAATATAGACTGGAAATGTGATGCAGATGCCAAACTATACAAGTCTCTAGTTTCCCAACAACGAGTGTTTTCCTTTCTCTTATGGCTGAATCCCATATATGAATCTATCTGGGTTCAGGTATTGGGGGGTAAAAACCTCCCATTAGTACAAAAAGTATATGCTCTAGTATAGTAGATGGAATGTGATGAATAATCCTGAGGGAGAGCATGTTGCTTTAGCAGCTAAAGGGGGTGTTGCTACGGGTGGTGCAAATTCCTTCAAGAAGAGTGACTCCCAGAAGAAAGTTAATGACGAAGATAAGTTATGGTGTAGACACTATCAGAAGACTAGGCATACTCGGGAGACATGTTGGGAGCTTCACGGGAAGCCAAAGTGGGCTCAGGAAATGAGTAAAAAGCTGAATCAGAATAAGAAGCCAGAACAACAAGGTCAGAGAAAGTTTAATGCAGCAAATTTAGCCTCTCAAGAGCCTCAATCATCTACCACTACTACGATTCCTTCTGGGACTGATCTGAGGGAAGATATCATTAATTCTTTCCGTAACCATTTGGAGTTGTATGGGAGGGCAATCTGCCCAATGGATTCTACTTCTCCGCCCTCAACTTCCTTTGCATCTACATCAGGTAACAGTAACTCTACCACAACTTTCCATGTGTCCTCCCATCCCTCAGACTTCCCTTGGATAATAGATTCTAGAGCCTCGAACCATATGATAGGTAAGTTCAATTGTTTTTAATCTTATCATCTATTATCTGGTTAGACAAGGTGAGACTTGTTGATGGTTCTTTCTCCACCATAGCTGGTCAAGGAACCATCTCCCTTCCTCTTGGACTCACCCTCTCTGATGTTCTACATGTTCCTAAACTGCCCATAAATTTGTTCTCTGTTAATAGTATAACAAATTCGTTGAACTGCTTAGTAACCTTTTTTCCTTCCTCTTGTGCGATATAGGATTTGACCTCATGGAAGATGATTGGTAGAGGTCATATGGTAAATGGTCTTTACCTGCTGGAGAATAAAGCTTGTCTTGCGGCTAATGAGTCTAAGAGTTTGTCTAATAAGAGTCAAGTCCTTTTATGGCACAGTTGTTTGGGTCATTTATCTTTTGAGTCATTGAAAGTTTTGTTACTATATTTATTTAAATTACTATCGGTGTTGGATTTCGCATGTTAAACTTGTTAGTTGAGCAAACATTGTAGAAAATCACTTTACTTCAAGAAATAATAAATCTGATTTTCCTTTCCATATTGTGTATTCTAATGTCTAGGGCCTTGTTACTTTAACATCCGAGTTTGGCTATAAATATTTCATTACACTTATTGATGACTACTCCCGATATACATGGGTGTACCCTATGCGGTCCAGACATGAAGTACCAAAAATCATTAAAGATTTCCAATGCTTGATATCACTCAGTTTCAAATGGAAATCCAAATTTTCAAATCAGACAATGCCAAAGAATATTTCCATAGTGATCTCATTGAGTTTTTTGCTTTGTGCGGATCCATACTGAAGGGACGGGAGATCCATTATATGGATGGCCAAGCCTTGTAGGAAGGTTGGGCGAAATTTCAAAAATTTCTTTACTCCCATCGGGAATCGTATTCCCAATTTAGAAAACTGCTTTTTCAAGGTTTGTTCTTGTAACCCAACCAGACCAAATCTAAAACCAAGATTAGGGAAGGATATACTTGATACAGAATCCACGCAAAAATCTCCTCCCAACGCAGGTATTCACGCCCAAAGAGTGTACCAAATCCTTCCTCCACTGAAGATGACACAGCTTAGGATGAGGTAGGATTAGTAGGTAGTTCTTCACCAAGAACCTTTCATTCTTCAGCAAGAATCTAATGGGGTAGTGAGTACAACTTCATAATTGTTTCTTCTAGCAAGAAACAATATCAAGATCAAATCTTGATCAGTCCCAAGAATTGGAGATCGAACAAGGTAGGGCGGCAAGAGTAGGGAGAAAAAGAACTAAAGTTTGAAATAGTCAAACTGAATTGTCTTTTGTGTTGTATGTGTGTCTTTTTTAGATCCACCCTGCTCTCTATTTATAGCCTTAAAGAGATGACCTAATCTGATTAGGAGTCTCTTGATCCAAATCTTTATTTGGATTTAAACTCTTTAAGTGATAAGGATAATCCCTTATTTTTTCTACAGATAAAGATAAGCTATTCCTAATCAAATTAGGAGTTCCTTGATCCAAATCTCTATTTGGATCTAGACTCTTTAAGTGGATAAGAGTTAACCTCTTATCCTTATCTGCTGATCCATACCCAGATTTGCCCCTATTTAATTAGTCCAATTAACCCAGTTCGAAATGGGTTTTAGGCCCATTAAGCTTTCAGGCTCACTTCCTTTTAATGCTGGCTAGCTTGTCTCTCTTTGTATGGCGTGGGACCTTATCATTGATCTACATATCAGGCACATGGGTCCAGTCTGAGTCCATCACTATGGGCTCTTAATGGGCCCAATATTTACACTAAAATGTCCTTGGGTCCAGCCATCTTATGAAGGCCCAAGGATTGTGGGCAGATGCAAGATTAGCCCATCAGGTATAACCCTCAATGGTCTTACACTTAACCTCTCAGCCCTTAATGATCGAGCAACCACTGCCTGACAAGAGAGGACCTCTCCCTCGGCTGCAAGGTACAGTGCTGCACTCTCTACTCACATGGATCCCGAGAATTAAAACCTTTTGCAAACAATTTGTGAAACCATAATATATAAGTATATCTCTATATAAATATATTTTGCAAAACCAAATTTCAAACACATTTGAAATCCACTGTCGATAGTTTAGGTTTCCATAAGAGAGAGTGCATTTCTCTAACCATTCACTTTGTCCAACAAAGGGGTTGATCCTATCACTATGATCACCCACTCAGGTGAACTCTCGGTCTATCCCAACATACCCAGGTTTTGATCCCCTCTAAGGATTTCACTGATTGGCACATCAAAGACAGCCCAATCCGACACCTAGTGCAGTATCATAATTGAGTCTAGGGGTCAGGTGTAACATTCCAGTTTTGCCCATATGTCTCCAAGGTCCAGGGCAATACTAGAATTTGGCCTGGTTCAGGGTTTCAAGAAAACCCACACTACATGTACCTTAGGTTTCACCCTGGCAATTGAGACAAGTCACCCCAACCAACTTGGCGGTATATTAGTGTTAGCATTGGCAGGATAAGTCTCCCCAGATCTATCCAACGACTGTGAAGATTCTAAACTAACACGAGTCTCATATGTGTCTTGTTTAAGGGTATTACACAGAAACATACCACAATAACATGAATCAAATATGTACTTTATTCATTTACAATAAATGTCATAATGTGGATCATGTTGATTGGAGCTAAGGGCATACACTATCTAACACATACACCGTAGCTCTTGCTCTAGAACCCCTCAGCAAAATGGTGTTGCTGAAAGAAAGAACCATCATCTTCTTGAAATTGCTTACGGGTTACTAATACACATGAATGTTCCTAAATGTTTCTGGTTGGTTGCTGTGTTGTGTGTTGTCTATCTCATCAACTGTATGCCGTCTCGTTTGTTAGGGTACAAGGCCCCCCATCAGCTCCTTTTTCCCAAGGCTCCCCTCTTCTCTATTCATATCCGTGTGTTTGGTTGTCATTGTTTCATCCAGAACCTTTCTCCTACTCTTGGAAAACTTGATCCTCGTACCATTCCTTGTGTCTTCTTGGGTTATCTTTCTTCCCAAAAGGGCTATCGATATTTTGACCCTATTTCCAAGAAGTACTATGTCTCTATGGATGTGTATTTCTTTGAAATTGATCCTTTTTTCCTGGTTTCTCCTCAGGGGGAGAAACCAGGGACAGATCATATCAAACCAGGTACTATTATTCCTATTGATGTTCCTGATCCTCTTGCCATAGATATTCCATTTTGTGATGACCTTGACATTTGCAAAAGGGAAGGGAGTTAGGTCTTGTACCACCAAGTACCCTATTACCCATTTTGTTACCTATGAGAACATCTCACCCTCCTTTCGTGCTTTCATTTCTTCCATTGATAGTGTCCCTATCGCAAAAAAAATGTGGTAGAGGCTCTCTTAGTACCTAAATTGATAGATGCAATGAAAGAAGAGATAAATGCCCTACATAAAAATGGTACATGGGAATTAGTGGATCTTCCTGAGGATAAGGAATCGGTGAGGTGCAAGTGGGTGTTCACAGTGAAGCACAAGGCTGATGGCTCAATAGAAATGTACAAGGCTAGGTTGGTGGCAAAAGGGTTTACCTAGGTATATGGTGTAGATTATGCAGAGAATTTTGCGCCAGTAGCAAAGATGAACTCCATTAGAGTCCTTTTGTCCCTTGCGGCAAATCTTGATTGGGATCTTCATCAGCTAGACATTAAAAATTCCTTCTTGAATGGAAACCTTAAGGAAGATGTGTACATGGTCCAACCTCCTAAATTTAGTGCCCAAGGCATGTTAGACAGTGTATGCCCTTAGCTCTAATTAGAATGATGTACATTATGACATTTATTGTAAATGAATAAAGTACATATTTGATTCATGTTATTATGGTGTGTTTCTGTGTAATACCCTTAAACTGGACACGTATGAGACTTGTGTTAGTTTAGAATCTTTACAGCCATTGGATAGATCTGGGGAGATTTATCCTACCAAGGCTGACACTGATGTGCCGCCAAGTTGGTTGGGGTGGATTGTCTTAGCTGCCAGGGTGAGACCTGAGGTACATGTAGTGTGGGTTTTCTTGAAACCCTGAACCGGACCAGAATTCCAATATTGCCTTGGTCCTTGGAGATTGATGGGTAAAATTGGAATGTTACACCTAACCCCTAGACTCGATTATGATACTGCACTAGGTGTCGGATTGGGCTGTATTTGATATGCCAATCAATGAGATCCTTAGAGGGGGTCAAAACCTGGGTATGTTGGGACAATCTGAGAATTCATCTGAGTGGGTGATCATAGTGACAGCATCAGCCCCTTTGTCGGACAAAGGTAATGATCGAGGATGCACTCTCTCTGATTGAAACCAAAGCTGCCGGCAGCCGATTTCAATCGTTGAAATTTGTTTTTGCAAAATATATTTATATAAAGATATATATATATATATTATGGTTTCATAATGTTTGCAAAAGGTTTTAATTCCCGGGATCCATGTGAGTAGAGAGTGCAACACTGTTCCTTGTAGCCGAGGGAGAGGTCCTCTCTTGTTGGGCAGTGTTTGATCATTATGGGCTGAGAGGTTAAGTGTAAGACCATTGAGGGTAATACCTGATGGACTAATCTTGCATCTGCCCACAGTCCCTGTGATTTTATAAGGTGGCTTGGCCCAATGACCACTTAGTGTAAGTGTTGGGCCCATTAAGAGCCCATGGTGATGGGCTCAGGGGTTCACTGCCCATAACAGTGAATTCGGTCAGGCCTTGTAACAGAGGCTAGGCTGAACCCATGTGGCTGATGTGTATTTCAATGTTTGGGTCCCACGTCATAGAAGGAAACCAAACTGGGCAGCAGTTTGGAAGGTTAGTGAGCACATGGACTTAATGGGCCTAAAGCCCAATTCGAACTGGTCTAATTTGATTAGTTAAAGAAGGGGGCGGATCTGGGATTTGGATCAGTAGATAGGATAGGGAGTTATCCCTATCCATTCGGAGAGTCCAGATCCAAATACAGATTTGGATTTGGAAACTCCTAATAAGATTAAGAGGGCTGATCTAATCTACAGATAAGATAAGGGCTTATCCTCATCTCTTAAAGAGAAGTCCTGATCCAAATACAGATTTGGATTAGGAAACTGCTAATGAGATTAGGAGCTCTCTTTAAGGCTAAAAGGAGGAGGAGGGTGAACCTCCATTCATCTCATCAAAATAGATCTCAGAACACAGAAAGAGAGAAGATAGATGTAGTAAGACTGTGCCATCTTCGGCTCTTGCGCCCTCCTCCTGCTGCTGCCATTGCCAGTTCGATATCCACTGTAGGAGCGATCAAGAAGTGTTCTTGATATCAATTTTTGGAGAAAAACTGATCTGAAGTCGTGCTCACATTCCCTCCATCGAATTCTTGCTGAAGGATTCGGTTCTTGTGAAGAACCTGCTGATTCTGCTCCACCTTACGCTGTGTCGTCTTCTGTGGGAGTAGTCTTTGGAGTTTTCCTTGGGTGTGAGCACCTTCATTAGGAGACATTGTTTCTTCGTATCAGGTATCTCCCTCTCCTCCCTTTTGGTTTCAGATCTGGTTTGGTTATTGATTCAAGATTGATCCTTAAAAATGCAGATTTTCTAAAACAGGGAATGTGATTCCCAGATGGGAGAGAGAGAAATTTTTGAAATTTCGCCCTACCTTCCTGCAAGGTTCGACCATCCATATGATGGATCTCTCATCCCTTCAAGGCAAAGAGTGGAAAATGTGTAGACTAAAGAAGTCTTTGTATAGTCTGAAGCAATCTCTAAGAGCCTGGTTCAGCAAGTTTCATCTGGATATACAACAAATTGGCTACAAACAATGTCAAATTGACCATACCCTATTTGTGAAAAGAGGGGAAGGAAAGATTGCAACCTTTATAGTGTATGTTGATGACATAGTGATCACAGGTGACTAGAAGGTTGAAATATAGAGACTAAAAGATTTCTTAGCCACTCAATTTGAGGTGAAGGATGTAGGTCCCCTTTGATACTTCCTTGGAATTGAAGTGACCCGCTCTCAAAAGGGGATCTTCATTTCTCCAAGGAAATACATCCTAGTTTTGTTACAGGATATAGGAAAACTAGGGGTTAAGCCAGCCAACTCTCCCATTGATCCAAATCATAAACTGGGTGACTATTGTTGTGAAGTTGTCAAAGATGTAAAACAATTCCAAAGAGTTGTGGGAAGGTTCCTGTATTTATCCATGACCAGGCCAGGCATTGCTTATGCAGTAGGTGTTCTTAGTCAGTTCATGCATTCTCCTAAGACCACACGTTTAGAGGTAGTAGAAAGAATACTCAAATACCTAAAGAGGTTTCCTGGAGCTGGTTTGTTATACCAAAAGAGTGGTCATTTGAAGATTGAAGTATATACAGATGCTGATTGGACTGGATCAATTGATGATAGAAAGTCTACTAGTGGGTATTATTCCTTTATGGGAGGAAACCTAGTCACATAGAGAAGCAAGAAACAAAATGTGGTGGATTGGTCTATTGCTAAAGCTGAATACAGAGCAATGTCCCATGGGGTGGCTAAAGGCATGTGGATAAGGAATCTGTTGAACGAACTGGGTTTTCTTGTTGATGGCCTTATGTCCTTGTATTGTCATAACAAGGCTGCCATTAATATTGCAATCAACCCAGTTCCTCATGATAGAACTAAGCATATAGAGGTTGAAAAACACTTCATTAGAGAGAAAATTGTTAATGGAGAAGTGTGCACCCCATATGTGAGTTCCAAAGAGCAATTGTCAGATATATTTACAAAAGGCTTACATCACTCACAACACGATGACTTATGTGACAAATTGGGCAAGATTGACATCTACATCTCAACTTGAGGGGGAGTGTTGAAATAACTTAGTTTATTTTAAGTTTAGTGCCACAAGGGCACCTTTGTAATTTTCTCTCAATTCTATCTCTCTTCTCTCTTTTCTCTCTTCTCCCTTTTCCTTCTTCTCTTCTCTCTATTTTGGAATCATACCATCTCAGCACCAAGAAAACATTTTGCAAAATATATTTATATGAATATATATATATATATATATATATATATATATATTATGTTTTATGAAAAACATTTGCAAAATGTTTTAATTCCCGGGATCCATCCGAGCAGAGAGTGCAACACTGCACCTTGCAGCCGAGGGAGAGGTCCTCCCTTGTTGGGCAGTGTTTGACCAGTAAGGGCAACAAGGTTAAGTGTAAGACCATTTAGGGCTATTATACCTGATGGGCTAATCTCACTTAAGACCATTGTCCTTGGGCCTTCATAGGATGGCTGGACTCAAGGACCATTTAGTGTAAATGTTGTACCTATTAAGAGCCCATACTAATGGACTCAGGGGTTCACTGTGCTTAGCAGTGAATTCGGCCAGGCTTTGTCACAGAAGCTAGGCTGAACCCATATGGGCTCTTGTGAAGTCATTGTTGGTGTCCCATGCCATACAAAGAGAGCCTAATTGGCTTGCAACTAAAAGGGGATGTGAGCCTACTTGCTTAATAGGCCTAAGGCCCATAATTAATTGTATTAATTAAGAAGTCACATGACAGCTTAAGCAATCGTGTGACCTGGGTGAATTTGGGTACAAATGTGGGCTTAGATCAGCAATGGGATAAGAGGATAACTCTTATCCACTTAAGGAGTCCAGATCCAAATAAAGATTTGGATTATGAGAAGTTGATGTTTAAGGCTTACAAATAGAAGAGGGCGAACTACTCCAAACTTCACCTTTCTACTCTTAGTTTTCTCCCTTTGCTTTTTCCACCCAAACCCCAAATCGTTCTCCATATGGTGATTGATCTTGATCAGTCTTGGTTTCTAATTTTGCAAGAAAAATCAAATTTGCATTGTGCTCACATCCCTTGCTCGATCCAAGCTATTGGATTGCAGTTCTTGCTAAAGGACTGTGTTGCTGAACCAACTTCAATTCAAGCTGCGCCATCTTCAGTGGAAGCTGGGTTTGGTATCCTCTTTGGGTGTGAACACCCACTTTGGGAACTACACGTGTGGAATCCGTATCAGGTATCATTCTCCCTTTCTTTTGCTTTCATATCTAGTTCAATTTGGTGCAAGAATGTTCCTTGGAAAATGCAATTTTTCTAAAACTAGGAATTTGGTTCCCGGAAGGGTAAAAGAAATTTTTGAAATTTCGCCCTACCATCCAGCATGGTTTGGCCATCCTAATGATGGACCTTCCCTTCCTTCAAAAACAGTCCATGTCGGGTCCAACCTTCCCCCGGAGAGCCTATCCGAGCTGGTAAGTTTCCTTAGAACTAATGCAACATGTTTGCTTGGTCTACCACTGACATGCCCGGAATTGACCCTTCGGTCATTACTCATAGGCTGAGCATGGACCCAAGATCCTGGCCAGTTCGGCATAGAAAGAGGAACTTTGCACTAGAACATTGGAAGGCCATAGGAGAGGAAGTTGACAAGCTACTCGACGTCAGCTTCATCCAAGAGGTACACTACCCTAACCAGTTGTCAAATGTAGTTATGGTAAAAAAAGCTAATGGGAAGTGGCGGATCTGTATTGATTTCACAGACCTTAACCGGGCCTATCCAAACAACAGTTTTCCTTTGCTGAGGATAGACCACCTCGTCGACGCCATTGTAGGGTACGAGCTTCTCAGCTTCATGGATGCCTTCTCCGGGTACAACAAATCAAGATGCACCTTGAAGACGAAGAGAAGACCTCCTTCATCACCAAGCACGATACTTACTGTTACAAGGTCATGCCCTTCGGCCTCAAGAATGCTGGGGCCACCTACCAGTGCCTTGTTAACAAAGTTTTCAATAACTAGATGGGGAGGAACGTTGAAGCCTACGTGGACGACATGGTAGTGAAGAGCCTAAGAGCCGAGGCACAAACCTTGGACCTAGTTGAGACCTTCGATACCTTGCAGAGGTTCAACATGAAGCTCAACCCTGGCTAGTGTGCTTTCGGCATCACCTCGGGCAAATTTTTGGGCTTCATCGACACTCAAAGAGGAATAGAGGCCAACCCAGAGATGTTCTAGGCCATACTGGATATGGCACGACCTTGGTCAATAAAGGAGACATAGAGACTGACCGGCCGAGTGGCTGCCTTAACCACTTCATGTCGAAGTCAATAGACTACTGCCTACCCTTCTTTTGAGCCATCAAAAAACTAAAGGACTTTCAGTGGATGGAAGAGTGTCACCGTGCCTTCGAGGAATTGAGGACCTACCCCGCTTCGCCTCCCCTACTCGCTTATCCCCTTCCGAGAGATATGTCAGCATGGTCCTCTGCGACACCGAGACCATCAGCTCGGTCCTGATTAGAGAAGACAGAGTGTAGAGACCAATCTACTATTTCAGCATGGTCCTCTGCGATGCCGAGACCAGATACCTCGAGGTGGAGAAGCTGGCCTTCGCCTTGGTGGTCTTGGCCAGGAAGCTCAGGCTGTATTTTCAAGCCTACACAATTACGGTCTTGACCAATTAACCTCTCAAAACTGATCTGTATCTATGGAACTTGTATGAGGTATATGTCTCCCTCTGTTTTTGGTTTTTAATCTAGTCCAGTTCAGTGCAAGATTGATCTAGAAAATTCAATTTTCAAATTCAAGGGGAAATTGGTTTCCGTAAGGGTTAGAAAAATTTTTGAAATTTTTCTTAGCCATCTAGCATGGTTTGGCTATCTATATAATGAATTTTAAATGCTTCCAGCAATGGTATTAGAGCACTAGGTTCAGATCTTGCACTTAACCAAAGCAGAATTGAACCAAAACTCAAACCGGTAAAAATTTGTCTAGTCGATTTGAGTAGTTAGTAGAAACCTCTAAGAATTCGGTTCTCAAAGTGGGCCGATGATCTGAAATTTTTTATATATATCCTAATAAATTATAAAATTGTTCTATTATGAATTCTTGGATTCTTGGGCTGAAACTATGATCAAGATCGAACTCTTGATAGTGGCAAGACCGGTGCACACCAAATTAATTAATTTCATTATTTGGTTTATTAATTATTTTTCTTTTCTTGAAAGAATGCATTAGGTTTTTCTGATGTAAGCAATAGAAATTAGGGTTTTTCTTTGTTTTTTACATCGGAGAAATCGCCAAAGCTTGTAGAGAAGATAGAGATTGCAGATGGATATTGATCTACAAGTTGTAATTTCACAATGATGCAGCTTTTGTTCGGATTGGATTCAGACCATCACACTATCAGCCCTAGCCATTTATTTTTGATTATCTACTATTTATTTGCTGATATGATTGTGAATCATAACTGAGAATTTCAAATCATTACCTATGTGAATTGATGCATGTTTTGGACACCAAACCCTAGGCTGATCTGACCTACTTTTTGTCCAATCTTGTTGGGCCAAACCTATGGTTCTTTGTGGTCTGATCACAGCCCCTAGGAACACTATTTAAGTGACCAAAATTGATCTAAGTCAGTGGTTTAATGGCTCATTGCATGGACCAATACTTGAAAAGACCATTTATGTTAGTTTAAAGCAAGGCTAACCCATTTCAACATGGACTGCTATATGGGTCGAACTACTTTTTGCAGTTTAGATCATATATCAAGATAAAATTATTAGATAATTTGGTCCATTGATGGGCTAATTATGTATTAATCTAAATGGATATGGGTTTCATAAGTTTTAATTTGATATGGATCAATTATGTATGTGTGTGTTGAATGGATGTGATTCGTTCATGGGCCATAAGTGTTTGGCCCATGTATTGACTTATGTGGCTTTCCATGATCATCGTGGCTGAATGCACATTATTTCCATGATGCCCATGGATCGTTGCATGATCCCCTTTTCTAATGCCCCCCCTCAATAGCTTCCTCCCCAAGAGGAACCTTGCGGGAACCCTAACCTATTAAGGGCCCATTTAAATCTAACTTTATAAAAGTCAGTGAGAGCCATTATGGTATGACCTAAATCTGGCCTAGGGACTAATATACACATTCTGTCATGATTAATATAAGTACAATGACATAGGGAATGTGATAAGATGATCTCTCTAAAGGCCTTCCGTCATTACCATGAAAACAGGCTGAATTGGTGGGTGAAGATGTACCATAAAATTGGGCTATCCATTTCATTGAGACAGTCAGTGGGATTGTTTCATGAGATGATAGGGTCATCATAGACTAGTGGGAGGGGTCTATCCTAAAATGGAAGGCTCTTTCTTGGTACCTTGAGGCTCGTGATATGACAAGTTTGCACTTACTAATTAGAAAGGTTTAACCTAAAATGGAAGTGAACCTCTGATGGAGGCCAAAGGGAAAACTCAATGGATGGGTGGATATATAATCATTTATAAAAAGTGATGGAGTTATGTAGCTGAAACAGTTGGCCCCATGCACCTATGTGATTTCCCACATTTCTAGGGACAGGAACTATGTCCTTGTCACTGAGATAGAAGGGAAATCTCAAAGATGAACAAATGGAGGTGGAACATGGATAAAGGTTCATTCTATGAAAGGTAACTTAAAACAATATTAATGTCGTAGACTGATTAATTAGACCTTTTATTAGAAATGACACACAGACAATTTACTAAATTGTTAGACAACAACAAATTGAAATGACCTAACTATACAGACTAGTTTCAACCTAAACCTGGTGCTTACATTCGAGAAATTGGACAAGGTTGTCAAAAACCCAACACCAGAATGTCCGGTGATAGGTTTTACAAGCAAGGAGGGAATATCAGGAATGGGAAGAGAAAAATTCTCTTGCCTAGTGTTATGTCATAGCCTCCTTGGATATTTCTCTCTAGAGACAACTTGACAAAATTGATATTTGCAATGATATACTGGATAGTGTAAAAACCATGTATGAGAAGTAGAATCGTTGTACAAGACAAAAGGTCCTCAAGTTGTTGATGACCACGAGGATGACCGAGAGCCAACCAGTTTAAGACCATGTCATGCAGATGATAGGTTATATAAATGAATTAGAGGCTCTTGGCTCCCAACTTAACAATGACACCAAGATTGATGTCATCCTAAACTCTTTAACCTCATCCTTAAATCAATTTTCCATGAACTACAACTTGAACAAAATAAAAGTTAGCTTACAAGAACTCAACAATATGTTACAAAGAGCTAGAGAACTGATTAAGAAGGATAAGTTGGTAGCCATGCTTGTTGAAGGTGGCAAATCTGGTAGGAAGAAAAGGAAGGGTAAGAAGCCTAAAAAAAGGGAGGCAAATTGAAGAAGGAGATGAGAGACAAATCATCTGATGAATGTCACTTCTGCAAGTAGATTGGGCACTAGAAGAGGAATAGTCCTTAGTATCTGGAATCCCGCAAAAACATAGAATGTAATTTTGAATCTCTTATCATAAAGACCAATATGTTGGTCACTTTTGCATCCTGGTGTATTGACTCTGGAGCTTCCACTCATGCATGTAATACATTGAAAGGGTTCAAGGAAAGCAAAAGGCTGATTGATGATGAGGTTATTCTTTACTTAGGGACGAATGCAACTATTACAATTGCTACTATCGAAACAATAGATTTAATTTTAAGAAAAGAAATTGTGACATTAAAATATTGCTTTTATGTACCTTTACTTAGAAGAAATTTGATTTTAGTTACTAAGTCATGTAAGGATGATTATTCTATTTTATTTAGTAATAAGGTTATAATTAAATTGAATAACAAATTGCTTACTCACGAAGAACTTGAGAATGTATTTTATGTTTTCCATCCTTCTCTAGAAACAAATGTGACGGAAACCGTATCATAACTCAACCCCAAGAAAAGAATACATAATACAATTAATTCCACATGTTTGTAGCATTACCAACTTGGCCATATTAATATAGAATGTATCACAAGATTGATGAAGGATGGTACTCTAGATTTTCTCACTATATAAGATCTACCAGCTTGTGAGGCTTACCTCCAAGGCAAGATGACAAAAAGGCCATTTTCAGGTAATTTTGAAAAAAGTACAGGCACACTTGACCATATACATATCAATGTATGTGGCCCCATGAATGTTAGAATACAGAATCAACACTGTTATTTTATAGTTTTTGCCGATGATTATTCTTGGTATGGTTATGTGTACCTAATGAGACAAGTCTAAACCCTTTGAAAAGTTCACAGATTTTAGAAAAGAAGTAGAGAAACAGTTGGGGTATGATAACTATGTATTTTGATGCCTTAATGGGCATCATTTTAGGGTTACCTAGGCCTTAGAATAGCCAAAATGTGTCATTTTCCAGTTAAATTCAATATTGTGACCTTTGAGGGTCCCTGTGCAATTCCTGGGAAAACTGGGGAAGTTTCAAGACTGAAATGCACTTTTTGGGAAGCTGGTGTGAATTCCAGCTGAGAGAGGAGGTGTTTATATGAAAAACTGAGCACAAGAGGGTGCCCTCCTATCTGCTAAACCTAGAATGGTGCCCCTCCTACTATATTAGCATACTCCCCTCTCCTTAGCAAACCCTAGGGCACCTCCCCACTCATTCTTTTCACCTCTAACAAACACTAGCCGCCCCTAACTGCTAAATCATTACCTTCCATTCCTTTTAATCTCCACCCTCCATTCTAGGGCACCCCCTCTTTAGCATTCTAACCCTAGGGCGCCACCTAATTTCTAATCCCCACCATTCAGCCTTTAGCTACTAGATCTCAGCCCTCTATTTCACTCTCTATCTCATCCATTCACTCTAGGGGGTCACCCATTCCTTTTAATCTCCACCTTTCAGCCTTAGGCGCCTAAATCTCCACCATCCAATCTTAGGAATCCAAATCTCAGCCATACATAATATTGGGCACCCTTTCCTTCTTTTCTCAGCCTTAGGATCACCTTAGACCAATCCTAACCCTCCATTCTCAACCCTAGGGTGCCCATATTTTTGCAAAAACCAAGCTGCCGGCCCCCCTCTTTCTCTCTAATCTTAGTTATGACCACCCTTCTTTATAAAAAGGACCCCAGGTGCCCTAGAGAAGGGGTTGGTCAATTCACCTAGTTCACAAGGCTAAGGTTTCTTAAGGAGTTCAACGGTTGTAGAGGGGAAGGACGCCCTGATCTTGTCAGGAGGGGTTCCTGCAAACAATCCAGCCAATCTGCAACTACCGCTACTAGATTTGATCAGCCATCCTTTTCATTTTCTTTATTTTCTTTTATGTTATTTTTATTTCAGCAATCTTTTAGATTTAATTTCTATTCATTTGTTTGTTTTGCAGATTTGAATTCATCTTGTTCAAGGCTAAGGTGTCTTGAGAGGTTCGAGGGCTGAACAGAAGGAGAAAGCTTGTATTTCGTCTTCCCGGACAGCTACTGCCACTGGATCCGATTTTGGATCACTTTTATTTATTTCTTTTGTTGATTTCAGTGTTCTTTACTTTCTGAACATTAATTATTGTCTTGTCTAATTCCGAACCTTTAATTTCAGCATTAATAAAATTTATTTTTTTATTTTTTTGCAAATCTTAGATCCATTTTTCATTTATTTGTCTGGAACAAAAAATAATAATTTTTATTATTGCTTCCCTGTGGGTTCGACTCCTTCCTCACCACCTACTACGTTGTTTAAGGTTACGTGAGGATTGAAAAAATTATAAATTATTATATTGGTGTTCCGAAGTGGTTAACGACACGCTTCCGACTACACTAAGTTTTGGGTGTCATTGCTAGGGAAGGAACGGAGAAAATTTTTCATTTGCTTTGTTCGAATCTGTTTCATTTATTTTTTATTTTCGTTTGATCACTTGATCTGTAATCTCATTTTAATTCTTGTTTCTCTTTGATTTTGCAGGATGTAATAGCAAAAGGTAGGGTACCGAAGCATTGTCGGATTGTTGAAGAAAAGAGAAGACAAGAGAAATTGGGATTACGATTCTGGTGTAGTCGTCCCAATTTATTCCTGTTCTTTTTGTTTTTATTTTTGAATTCTTTTTGGTAAAATAGGATTTTCGAATTCTTAGTTAATTAATTTTTTTTGACAGATCCGATTTCTTTATTTTTTAGTATTATTTTTTTTTGTTTTGTTCTTAGATCTATTTTTCTGTGTTTTAATTTCTTGAGCGAAATAGATTTCTGTTTAGGATTGTTAGGTTCTATTTTTTTCTTTATTTTCAGATTAAAAGCTCACTTTGTTTATTTTATTTTATTTTTTATTTATTGCCGCATACTCTCTTTTGTTATTTTCTATTTAATCCTTAGAGTAGCAATTTCCCTTGTTAGTATTTATTTTTGTAGTTGTTAATTTTTTTAGCATAATTAATCCTTTTATTTTCTGTTTACTATAATTATTTGTTGCTTTACTTAATTGCTCCTTTAATTAATTAGTTATTTAATTGAATAATTAATTGTTTATAGGAAATTAATTAAAATTTCGAATTTGAGTTTAAATTTCAAATTTGAATTCAAAATTTGAATTTTAATTCGAATCTGAATTTGAATTTGAATTTAAATTTCAAATTTCAAATTTCAAAAAAAAATTAATTAACATTTTAAAATTTTTGCATTTGCATTCCAACATTTAGGGTTTGATATGTTCTAGAGCATGCATCATATAGGGTTATTTAACTGATGAAATTATTTTGTTAGTTGTTAATGTGTTAAGGTTTTTCATTTTTTTTAATTGCTCCTTTTGCTGAAGTAGTTTGTTTTAGTATTTTATGTTAAATTGTTGAATTGCATATTAGAGATAACTGTTCATGCATTGTAATTAGTTGCATTTATTTTGTTTAGTGTGTTTTTTTTTTTCGTTAAGACATTTAAGGGCAATCCAATTTAAATCAGATAAGGTGGGGATTTCATCATCCTTCCTTGTTCCAAAAACCCCCACCCTTTCACATGCGGTTCACCCTAAACATTAATTTAAAATTTGAATAGCATGATCCTTTAGGGGGCCCCACACGTTTGGTTCAAAAGTGTGCTGAATTTTAGGGAAGCTTGTGGTTACTTTCCATAACCGGCGGTTGGTCTCTAAGGAAAGAGGTTAACCAGCTAAGCCTAAGCAGGTTTGTGGTTACTTAATTAGGTCCTTGCGAGAGCAAGGGGAGCCTCCCACATCCCCACCTCTTACCTGGCTAACCAAAGGAAGTGGTGTAATTCCAAGTGAACCTAAGAGGATTCACATTGGTTGAACTGTTAGTTTAAGAAACCTTAGGTCAGCCCAGGTTGTGTGTTTGAATTGCTTGCATTTTTTTTTTAAATTTAAAAAATTCAAATTTGAATTAAAATTTCAAATTTCAAAAAAAAAATAAAAATACTTAAAAAAATAAAATGAATTCAATGTTCGATGTTTGTGGAATGAGAAACTATTTCCAACCTAAGCCACGGAAACATTGTAACCACGTGTCTCAACAATTGGATAAGATTAATGGGATGGCCCAAAGACTTGATCAAGTCCTTGCATTTCGTCAACAAGTTGGCCTATACCCAACCTTGTCATCCTACCCAACATGTTCCATCTGTGCAAGCCCGACCCATCATGTTAGCCAGTGCCCTATGGCGGGCCCATGTCAACCAGTCATTCTAGAGCAAGTACATGCAACTAACGGATTTTTCCAACCCAATGCTAACCCATTCTTTCGCACATATAACCCTGGGTGGGAAAATCAGCCCAACTTCACTTATTGGGCCCAAGCCCAAGAAACCACCTTGCTAGATGTGCATTCTCAATGGCCTGAAGCCCAAACTCACTATGAGTATAATGATTATTACCCTGGGACTCAACCAGCTCAGCCATGTCAAACCTACCCTCAGCACTATCAAACCGATTTTCCTGATGATATGTTTCTGTAACTCCAACAGCTAACCTTAGCTCAGAAGCAGTCAATCCTAAGATCAAAGAGCCAAGTAATTCAGCTCATGGAAGCTAACCTGTAGTGGGAGAATGATTCAATGCTTAGTCAGCCGGTTGTCAACCCCAGAACCGAACCCTAGGTCTTCCCCAACACCTTATGACTTCTAATGTCCAACACTTAGAAAATGTTAGAGAAATTTTGGCTCTTCAAAGTGGAGAAAAGTTTGAAGACTGATATGAATCTAGAAGTCCTTCTGCCTACCTAGCCTAGAATTGTTGTACAATAAATGTAAATAGAAACCTTGGAGAAATTGGTCCGGTCACAGCGGAAGACCCGGCGAAGGAAGCTAATGTTTTAACAAAGTCTCTACACCCATTACGGTCTTGGCCTACTATTGAACATCTCCCAGAGTTAAAGAGTGAATCACCCGTGCCTTTTCTTGAATCTCCTCGGCAACTAGAATAAAAACCCTTGCCGTACTCCCTTTAGTATGTGTTTCTAGGACCCAACCAAACACTACTAGTAATTATAGCAGTTGATTTTGTTAGACAGTTGTGTATGCCCTTAGCATCAATCCGATTTGACGTACTTTTGAAATTTAGTGTAAATAAATAAAGTGCATGTTTGATTCATGTTGTTAGGTATAATTCTGTGTAGGACCCTAAAACTAGACACTTATAGAGACTCGTGTTAGTTAAATGTTCACAGCCATTGGATAAGTCTGGGGAGATTTATCCTGCCAAGGCTGATATTGGTGTAACGCCAAGTGTCGGGATGGCCTGTCTCGGCCACCAGGGTAAGACCCAAGGCACATGCAGTATGGGATTACTCGAATCCTTGAACCGGACCAGATTTCTAGTATTGCCCTAGACCTTGGAGACAGATGGGCAAAACTGGAAAGTTACAATTGACCCCTAGACTTGATTATGACACTTCACTAGGTGTCGGATCGGATCCTTAGCGGGGATCAAAACCTGGGTATGTTGGGACTGTCTGAGAATTCATCTGAGTGGGTGATCATAGTGACAGGATCAGCCCCTTTGTCGGAAAAAGGTAATGGTCGAAAACTGCACTCTCTCTGATGGAAACCAGACTGCCGGAAGTTGATTTCAATCGTTGGAATTTTGTTTTGCAAAATTAATATATATATATATATGTATATGTACGGTTTCGAAATGTTTACAAATGGATTTAATTCCCGGGATCCATGTGAGTGGAGAGTGCAGCACTGTTCCTTGCAGCCGAGGGAGAGGTCCTCTCTTGTTGGGCAGTGCTTGATCATTAAGGGCTGAGAGGTTAAGTGTAAGACCATTTATGATAGTACCTGATGGGCTAATCTTGCACCTGCCCACAGTTCCTGGGTTTTTATAAGATGGCTTGGCCTAGGGACCACTTAATGTAAGTGTTGGGCCCATAGGGTCCATGCGATGGGCTTAGGGGTTTACTGAGCTTTTCAGTGAATTCGGCTGGGCCTTGTAATAAAGGCTGGGCCGAACCCATGTGGTTGGTGTGTAGATCAATGCTTGGGTCCCACGCCATACAAAGAAGCCCAACTGGGCAGCAGATTGGAAACTAGTTAAGCATTGAACACTTAATGGGCCAAAAGCCCATTTCGAGCTGAGCTGATATGATCACCCATCTATGGGGCAGATGTGAGATTAATGTTAGCAAAAGGATAGGGCCTTTTAACCTTATCCACTCTGGGATACCAAATTCAAATCAGATTTGAATCTGGTAACCTCCTGATAAGAACAGGAGTAAGCTAACTTAATCTGCAGATAGGATTAAGATCATCCCCTATCCAAATACTGATTTGGATTGGGATAACTCCTAATTAGGAGGTTTCTTAATCAAGAAGAAAAGAGGAGAAACCCTAAGAAAAACATTAGATTTCGCACAAGGGTTTTTCGAGAAAGCAAGAAAGCTTCCTACGAATAGAGATCAGATCTCATTCGCACCCCATAGACAAGAGAAGCAATTTCGGCCATCTTCATCCTTGGAGTTCTCTTCCAGCCGCCGTCATTCCTTCTTGCAAGATTTGATCTTTGAAGAAGAAAGAAGTCAAGAAATCAGTTCTTGACATCAATCTTGCAGAAAAGACTAAAAAGGATTTGGTGTTCAGAGTTTCCAGAGGATTTTTGCGAAGGATCTAGTGTGTAGGACGCACTCTACTGGTTCCATTCCACCCACAGCTGTGTCATCTTCAGCAGGAGCGGATCTTGGTGTCTTCTTTGGGCGTGAACACCAACTTTGGGGGATACTGCTTCTCCGGATCAGGTATATTCCTCCATTTTCTTTTTGGTTCAGATCTGGTTCGATTATGGTTCAAGTAGGATCCTTGAATATTGTATTCTAAATTTAGGGAATATGATTCCCAGTTGGAAGAAGGTAGGAAAATTTTTGAAATTCGCCCACCCATTCTCTAACCTTCTTGGCATCCATTAGATGGATCCTACCATTCTTTCAGTGGTATCAGAGCCATAGGTTCAAATCTTGAACCAAAAGAAAATCAGATCTGAACCTGCACAGATGGACAGAAGATGTTCTGCCAAGATTTGCGCAGATTGTTTTCTTTATTTCAAGAAACTGTTTCTTGTTAAGGGTGATTGATCTGAAATTAATTTCTGTTAAATCCAAAATTTATTTAGAACTGTTCTTTATTTATTTTGATTTAATGGACTGTTCGAACCTGGAGATCGTAGTGCAGATTTGGCGCAGATGGTCTGCGCACCCTTATTCATTTATTTTATTCAATTCGGTCTGTAAATATATTTTTTTTTATTTTCTAGACTGAATGTATAGAATTTGATCAAGAATGTAATTAATTAATAGAAATAGGATTTCTGTTATTTTTATTTTTCTTGATTAAAGAAGAAGGAAGAAGATGGCGGCGCTGGAGATTTGCAGATGGAGAAATCGCTTTCTGCGATTTCCAGTTTCTGAAACTACGACCTTGGTGTTTAACCTCTGTTTTGCAGGTGGTGCGAACAGTCCATATTTGATTTATGATTGTTGAAAATCAAAATTATTAATTTCAGATCTTTCATGAATTAATTCTTGAATTGAAAATCAGTTTCAGACCATTTCGGACTAGATTGGACCAAAACTGTTTGGACCGAATCTAGGGTTTGAAGGGGACTGTTTTTCAGTCCGTCTTTCTCACACTTGCTGTTCCAAATCTGATGTTCAATTACAGGGATTAATTCGGCCTACCTGTAAAGCCCAGTTTTAAATGATTAAAACTGCAAAAGCCCACTATTGTGAGAAAAGTTGTATGGGCCGAACTGCTAACTGCGATTCAGCCCATATACCTAGTCGACATTAATTGTTAATGTTATGGATTTTAAATGGGCTGTTAAATGGGCTTTACAGCAGTTAATTGATTGGATCAATTCTTCCTTTACATGTGATGATTGGATGTTTGATGTGCTGCGACCATGGGCCATAAGCACTTGGCCCATGAAGACTCGTTAGTGGCTCTTGCGCATACCATGGCTGAATGCACATCACTGCCATGGTGTCCCTTAAGGTCATTGGATGACCCCTCCTTGCTTGGTGGGCCCCACAACCCTGAAAAGGGATACATACGGAACCCCTAGCTGATTAAGGCCCACCAAAAATCTGACTCTATAAAAGTTAGTGGGAGCCACTCTGGTTTGACCTAAATTAGAACTAGGGCGTAATCTTGTTCCCTCCAGCAAAAATAAGTGCATGTGATAGGGAGATCCATATGATGGACTCTCTAAAGGCCTTCCGTCATTAGCACAATGATGGGTCCTTCAGTAATGAGGAAACACACCATAAAATTGGGCTATCCATTTGCTGTTGGATCTGTCAGAGTGTTTCATAAGATGATAGGGGCGTCATAGACCGATGTGGGAGGGGCTTCACCAGAAAATGGGAACTCTCTCACGGTACCTTGGCGTAACCTGAATATGATGGGTGAGCACTCACTGGACAGAAAGGTTTACTTGAAAATGGCTCTGAACCTTGTCTGACAGAGGCCAAAGGGAAACTCATTCGATGAGTGGATATGATCCGTCATAGAAAGGTGGTGGGGTTATGCAGTTGAAACAGTTGGCTTCACGCACCCCATGTGATTTCCCACATTTCCAGAGACATTTCGTCGTCTCCGTCACTGAGATAGGAGGGAAATCTTAGAGATGAACAAATGGGAATGGAACATAGATTAAAAACCTTATCTATGTAGGTAACATGAATCAAACTAAGGTTGTGGACTAACGTCTTTGCTGTTTTATCAGAAAATGGAAAACGGTCAATTCGCAAAGCTTCTAGACGATAACAAGCTTAAGGGCCCAAACTACGCCGACTGGTACAGAAATATTTTGCTGGTCCTAACTTCCGAAAAGTTAGATAAGGTAGTGAAAAATCCTACCCCGGAGCGTCCGGGTGATATGGCTTTTGAGGCTCGCAGAAGAGACTACCAAGATTGGGAGGATAAGAACTCCCTAGCCCATTGCTTTGTCATTGCATCACTAGACAACTCAATACAGAGGCAGTTCGATTAGATCGAACTAGCCAAGGACATATTAGATAGTCTAAGGATGATGTATGAAGAGCAGAACCGTTCTACTCGACAGAAGGTCCTGAAATTGTTCATGACCGCGTAGATGTCCAAAGGGCAGAAAGTTCATGACCATTGTCTTTGGATGATGGGCTACGTTAACGAACTAGAAGCTCTTGGATCCGGGCTAGATCTTGGCACGCAAGTGGATGCCATCCTGAATTCTTTGCCCTCTTCTTTCAATGCATTCACAATGAACTACAACATGAATAAGCTGAATGTCAGCGTCCAGGAACTCAGCAATATGTTGTAGAGGACCGGGGATCTACTCAAGAAGGATGAGCCTGTTGTTATGCTCGTTGAAGCTAACAAATCGGGCAAGAAAAAGAGAAAGGCAAAGAAGCCCCTGAAGAAAACTGCCAAGCCTAAGAAGCAGAAGAAGAACAAGGCATCTGATTTCTGTCACTTCTACAAGCAGATCGGCCACTAGAAGAGGAATTGTCCTGCCTACCTGGAATCTAAGAAAGGTAACGTCGAAACTTGTGTCATAGAAACTAATATGTTAGTTACTTCTGTGTCCTGGTGTGTTGACTCTGGGGCTTCAACTCATGCATGTATCTCACTGCAGGGGTTCAAAGTTAGCAGAAGATTGAGTGAAGGCAAAGTGACACTATTCTTGGGAACGACTGCAAATGTTGCAGCTGCGGCAATAGGAACTATAGAATTAGTTTTTAGAGAAGGAGTGCTTGTACTTAAAGATTGTCTTTATGTGCAAAACTTGAGAAGAAATTTTATTTCTGTTTCTAAACTGTGTGCTGATGGATATACTGTTTATTTTAGTAATATGATTACTGTTAAATGGAATAACAAATTCATCGCATGCGGGGAACTGGAGAACGGTCTCTATGTTCTACATCCTTCTCTGGAAACTAACTTAACCGAAACTACGTCGGTTGAAAATCCCAAGAAAAGGAATAGTGATACAGTAAATCCCACGTGCCTCTGGCATTACCGACTAGGCCATATCGGTGTTGACCGAATCACAAGGCTGGTAAAGGATGGTCCTTTGGATTTTCTAACCGTAGAAAATCTTCCCACTTGTGAGCCTTGCCTTCAAGGTAAGATGACTAAGCGGCCATTTGACGGTAAGCCTAAAATATCTACAAGCACACTTGGCCTAATACATACTGATGTATGTGGTCCCCTGAGTGTTAGGTCATGAAATCAACACGTGTATTTCATCACCTTTACAAATGATTTTTCACGATATGGTTACGTGTACCTAATGAGACACAAGTCTGAATCCTTTGAAAAGTTCAAAGAGTTCAGACAGGAAGTCGAGAAACAGTTAGGAAGAGAAATTAAGGCCCTTTGATCGGATCAAGGTGGCGAGTATCTCTCTAACGAATTCAGGGACTACTTGAAAGACAATGGGATAGTGTCACAACTAGCTCCTCCTACTACACCTCAACTCAACGGTGTTTCAGAGAGGAGGAATAGGACCTTGTTGGACATGGTCCAATCACTTCTCGTACGCTCAGAATTACCCACATCCTTTTAGGCATATGGATTAGAGACTACTATCTACGTGCTGAATCGGGTTCCAACCAAATCAGTTCCGAAAACTCCATATGAACTATGGATCGGAAGGAAGCCAAGTGTAAGACACTTGAAAATTTGGGGTTGTCCTGCACACGTTAAAAGAACAAGTGCGGACAAGTTGGAGTCTAAAACCAATCGTTGCCTATTTATAGGCTACCCAAAAGATTCGGTGGGTTATCTATTCTATGACCCAAGTGAGCAGAAAGTGTTCTGCAGTCGAAATGCCCAATTCTTAGAAACCGAATACATCCTAGACACCCATCGTCAGGAAATAGTTCTTGATGAAGAGAGCTCAGGAGCAGTGGGAGATGTCCTACAAGTTCCAGGTAGTGACCAACCTAGAAGATCAACTCGGGTATCCAGACCACCAGTCCGATATGGTAATGACCAGGATAGTTACCTGGTGGAAGCCTTGACTAGTGAGGAGGATCCCGTAACTTACGCAGAAGCTATGTTAGACATAGATTCCCAGAAGTGGGTAGAGGCCATGAGAGCTGAGATGGACTCGATAGAGACCAATGAAGTCTAGACACTAGTAGATCCGCCCTCTGGGGTAAAAGCAATTGGTTGCAAATGGATCTACAAGAGAAAGAAGGACCCCGATGGCAGGATTGAGACCTACAAAGCTCGTTTGGTGGTGAAAGGGTATACTCAGAAAGAAGGCATCGATTATGAGGAAACCTTTTCACCCGTGACCATGCTCAAATCCATTAGGATCCTACTAGCTGTAGCAGCATACCATGACTACGAGATTTGGCAAATGGATGTCAAAACTGTGTTCTTGAATGGAGATCTTAGTGAAGATATCTACATGTAGCAGCCGCAAGGCTTCATTGCTGCTGGTCAGGAACACATGGTATGTAAACTTAATAGATCCATATATGGACTTAAGCAGGCTTCTAGGAGTTGGAACATCCGTTTTGATTTTGCAGTCAAAACATTTGACTTTGAGCAGAATCCGGATGAGCCCTGTGTTTACAGGAAGTCCAGTGGGGATAAGATCACCTTTTTGGTGTTGTACGTGGACGATATCCTACCCATTGGGAATGATGTAAAAATGTTGACTTCGGTCAAGGTATGGCTATCACAGCAGTTCTCCATGAAAGATCTTGGAGAAGCTTCTTATATACTGGGTCTTCGACTCTATAGAGATAGATCAAAGTGGATAATTGGATTATCCTAGGCTGCTTACATTGACAAAATTGTCAAAAGATACAGCATGGAGAACTCCAAGAAAGGAAACGTTCCTTTCAGGCATGGAGTCACTCTCTCCAAGAAGATGTCTCCAAAGACTTCCAAAGACTTCTGGTGTGCCGCCAAGTGTTGGGATGGCCTGTCTCGGACACCAGGGTAAGACCCAAGGCACATGCAGTATGGGATTACTCGAATCCTTGAACCGGACCAGATTTCCAGTATTGCCCTGGACCTTGGAGATAGATGGGCAAAACTGGAAAGTTACACCTGACCCCTAGACTCGATTATGACACTTCACTAGGTGTCGGATTGGGCTGTCTTTGATTTGCCAATCAGTGAGATCCTTAGCGGGGATCAAAACCTGGGTATGTTGGGACAGTTTGAGAATTCATCTGAGTGGGTGATCATAGTGACAGGATCAGCCCCTTTGTCGGACAAAGGTAATGATCGGGAAATGCAGTCTCTCTAATGGAAACCAGACTGCCGGCAATTGATTTCAATCGTTGGAATTTTGTTTTGAATAATTAATATATATATATATATATATATATATATATGTATATGTACGGTTTTGAAATGTTTGCAAATGGTTTTAATTCCCGGGATCCATGTGAGTGGAGAGTGCGGCACTATTCCTTGCAGCCGAGGGAAAGGTCCTCTCTTGTCGGGGCAGTACTTGATCATTAAGGGCTGAGAGGTTAAGTGTAAGACCATTTAGGATAGTACTTGATGGGCTAATCTTGTACCTGCCCACATTCCCTAGGTTTTTATAAGATGGCTTGGCCCAGGGACCACTTAATGTAAGTGTTGGGCCCATAGGGTCCATGTGATGGGCTCAGGGGTTTACTGAGCTTTTCAGTGATTTCAGCTGGGCCGAACCCATGTGGCTGGTGTGTAGATCAATGCTTGGGTCCCACGCCATACAAAGAAGCCCAACTGGGCAGCAGATTGGAAACTAGTTAAGCATTGAACACTTAATGGGCCAAAAGCCCATTTCGAGCTGGGCTGATATGATCACCCATCTATGGGGCGGATCTGAGATTAAAGTTAGCAAAAGGATAGGGCCTTTTAACCTTATCCACTATGGGAGACCAAATTCAAATCAGATTTGAATCTAGTAACCTCCTGATAAGAACAGGAGTAAGCTAACTTAATTTGCAGATAGGATTATGATCATCCCCTATCCAAATACTGATTTGGATTGGGATAACTCCTAATTAGGAGGTTTCTTAATCAAGAAGAAAAGAGGAGAAACCCTAAGAGAAAAACATTAGATTTCAAACAAGGGTTTTTCGAGAAAGCAAGAAAGCTTCCTGCGAATACAGATCAGATCTCATTCACACTCCATAGACAAGAGAAGCAATTTCAGCCATTTTCATCCATGGAGTTCTCCTCCAGCCGCCGTCATTCCTTCTTGCAAGATTTGATCTTTGAAGAAGAAAGAAGTCAAGAAATCAGTTCTTGACATCAGTCTTGCCGAAAAGACTGAAAAGGATTCGGTGTTCAGAGTTTCCAGAGGATTCTTGCGAAGGATCCAGTGTGTAGGACGCACTCTGCTGGTTCCGTTCCACCCACAGCTGTGTCATCTTCAACAGGAGCGGATCTTGGGGTCTTCTTTGGGCGTGAACACCAACTTTGGGAGATACTGCTTCTCCGGATCAGGTATATACCTCTCTTTTCTTTTTGGTTCAGATCTGGTTCGATTATGGTTCAAGTAGGATCATTGAATATTGTATTCTAAATTTAGGGAATATGATTCCCAATTGGAAGAAGGTAGGAAAATTTTTGAAATTCGCCCACCCATTCCGCAACCTTCTTGGCGTCCATTAGATGGATCCTACCATTCTTTCAGATTTAACCCCTATACAAGAAGAGAAATTGGTTGATGTCTTAAAAGAGTATAGGGGTGCCATTGGTTGGTCGGTGGTTGACTTGAAATGGATTAGTTCATCCATTTGTATGCACCATATTTATATGGAGGAGGATGCCAAACCGAGTAGGGAAATGCGAAAGTGGTTGAACCCAAATATGAGAGAAGTGGTCAAGCAAGAAGTAGTCAAGTGATTGGATGCGGGTATTATCTACCCAATTTCATATTGTAGTTGGTTAAGTCGTACGCAAGTGGTTCCTAAGAAGGGTGGACTCATTGTGGTCACTATTGATCAAGGTGAAGTGGTCTCCACCCGTCTTACCACAGGATGACGAGTATGCATCGATTTCAGGAAACTCAATGCAGTCACGAAAAAAGACCACTTCCTTCTGCCCTTTATTTACCAGATTCTAGAAAAAACTTGCAGGGCAGAAATATTTCTCATCTTATATGGGTATTCTAGGTATAACCAAGTAGCCATTTACCCTGAAGACCAAGAGAAAACTACTTTCACCTGTCCATATGGCACATTTTCCTTCCGAAGAATTTCGTTTGGATTATGTAATGCACCAGCAACCTTCTAGAGGTGTATGATGGAAATTTTCTCAGAAATGGTAGGTGACTTTCTGGAAATATTTGTGGATGATTTCTTTGTCTTCGGGGATTCCTTTGAAACTTGTCTCGAACACTATGAAAAGTTCTTCAACGATGCGTCGAGACAAATTTGGTACTCAGTTGGGAGAAGAGCCACTTCATGGTCCAAGAGGGTATTGTCTTAGGTCACAGAGTTTCCAAATGAGGGATCAAAGTAGATAAGGAAAAAGTTGACCTAATCTCTAAACTCTCACCTCCCACCTCTTTCAAGCAAATCCACTCATTTCTTGGACACACTGGTTTCTATCGTAGGTTCATTAAGGACTTTTCCAAGATCTGTAGGCCTCTGTGCAATCTTTTAGCGAAGGATGTCCCATTTAATTTCAACAAGTCTTGTCTTAAGGCTTTCAATTATCTAAAAGAGGTACTAACCAAAGCCCCAATTCTTCAACCTCCCGACTTGTCATTGCCCTTTGAAATAATGTGTGATGCGATGCCTCTGACTACGCCATTGGAGTAGTTTTGGGACAAAGGGTGAATAAATGTCTGATGGTAGTATAATATGCTAGCTGCACCCTATCTGAGGCTCAGTTGAATTACACCACTACCGAGAAATAATTGTTAGTTGTAGTATTTTCTCTGGAAAAGTTTCGCCCGTACTTATTGGGCACCAAAGTTGTTGTATATTCTGATCACTCGGCCTTGTGGGAGGCACTTTCGGGGAAGAAAACGGTGGCCAAAGTACTACAAAGTGGCTTTTATTGGCTAAGTTTATTTAAGGATGCCCATGCTTTTAGTCAAAATTGTCTAAGATGTCAAGCTATCAGGAATATGTCCCATAGAGACATGATGCCACTTAATCCCATTCTAACTCTAGAAATCTTTGATGTTTGGGGTATTGATTTCAAAGGACTGTTTCTGCCATCATCCAGTCACGAATACATCCTAGTGGCCGTTGATTATGTGTGGAAATGGATTAAGGCGGTAGCAACTCAGACCAATGATCACAAAGTTGTAATGCAATTTGTTCAAAAGAACATTTTCTCTAGGTTTGGGTGTCCGCGAGCAATCATTTGTAATGGGGGGTCACATTTTACTAATGCGCAATTCCGTGCTTTTCTCCGCAAATATGAAATCACTCATAAGATAGCAAATCCTACCCCCAAACGAATGGTCAAGTGGAAGTTTCCAATCGGGAAATTTAGAGTATTCTGCAAAAATCCGTTACGCCTGACCGAAAAGATTGGCTCAACTGATTGGATGATGCACTTTGTGCTTATTAGACGGTGTACGAAACTCCCATTGGAATGTCTCCTTAAAGGATAGTCTTTGGCAAAGCTTGTCATCTTCCTGTAGAATTAGAGCACCGAGCATATTGGGCCATCAAAAAGTTTAATTTCGATCTAACCCAATTTGGATCCCACCGGGCTCTACAATTAAGTGAGCTGAAAGAACTTTGCAATAAAGCTTATGAAAGCTCTCACATTTATAAAGCCAAAATGAAAGCATTCCATGATAAAAACATTTCAAGAAAAACATTTGAACCTGGTAAAAAAGTTTGGCTCTTTAATTCTAGGCTGCAGGTGTTTTGAGAAAATTAAAGTCCAGATGGGATGGGTCGTTTGTTGTTGATAAAGTGTTCGATCATGGTGCGGTTAGAATAATTGATCCTAAGAATGGAACCATTTCAAGGTCAATGGTCAAAGGCTTAAACCATACATAGAAGGAGTATCTGAGAGTAGAGGTGTTAAGACCTTTAGTCTAAGTGATCCAATTGCATTTGGATGAAGATGTTAAACTTAGCGTTGGTTGGGAGGCAACCCAATGTAGTTGTTTTTGGGATTAGAATTTTTGGTTTCTTTTCTTGATTCAAGACCAGTTGGTAGACCTTGAACCCCTTGAGAAAAACCCTCTTGATTGTTCCCTTTGGCCCAAGACCCTTTTGCATCAGTTTAGTTATGCCATTGGGGACAATGGCATTTAAGTTGAGGGGTGAGGAAAGAAAGAAAATTTTGAAAAATAAAGAGAAAAATTAAAAAAAAAATTGAGAAGCTAAGCCTTTAAATATGTAGAATTAAAATTTCATTGAAAAATTATTTTTCATTAAAAGAGATTCCCGAACAGAAAAGTTGAGGAAACTAATAAAAGAATATTGAATTTTGTAGAAATTGGTAGCAAGTGATAGGAGTTAAAATTGATCTTATTTGAATATTGTCGAAACCGTTTAGAAATTGAAAATACTCCCAAGTTTGCCCTTGTAAAGATCAGAAGAGAAATTGTGAGAAATAAGACAGAAATTCTTCAAATTGTTAGAGATAGTGGACTACCTTGAACAGTGTTTCAAAAAAAAAAAAAGAAAGAGAGAGATAATAAAAGGTCAATAGACACCCTGGACTTAGTAACTGGGTCTTTTCACCTAAGTTAAGTGTCGATATTCGCGTCAAACGGGAAAGGGAAGGCCAAAGACACTTACCAAACACTTAGTAACCGGGTCTCTTCACCTAAGTCAAGTGTCGAGATTCGCGTCAAGCGGTGAAAGGTAGCAATAAAAATGTGTGTGCATATCAAGTTTAGGGGTAGAAACCCATCGTCAGAAATGATAAGAAGAATACCCACCTGATTTTAAAAATCAATCTCAGCTTATCGAGATAGTTTGCAAATGGAAGGGTATATAAAGATTTTTAAGCCAAGTTTCTATAATGTTCAAGGCAAGACGGTTTTACCCCTTAAACCCAATACTGATCTATATAAAGTTTAAGAATTCTAGAATCAGGATACTTGATTGATCTTGTCAAGGATGATCTTGCAATGGGAATTATGTTTTTACTCAGTGTAATTTTAAGGCTGCATTACTAAGGGACTAGCAATGATCAAGTTGGGGGGTGTGATAACTCTGTATTTTGATGCCTTAACGGGAATCATTTTAGGGTTAGCTCTCCTTCTCTTCTCAGCCTTAGGATCACCTTAGACCAATCCTAACCCTCCATTCTCAATCCTAGGGTGCCCATATTTCTACAAAAACCTAGCTGTCGCCCCCTCTTTCTCTCTAATCCTAGTTACGACCACCCTTCTCTATAAAAAGGACCCTAGGGGCCCTAGAGAAGGGATTGGTCAATTCACCCAGTTCACAAGGCTAAGGTTTGTTGAGGAGTTCAAGGGTTGTAAAGGGGAAGAACACCCAGATTTTGTCAGGAGGTTTTCCTGAAAGCAGTCCAACCAATTTGCATGTACCGCCACTGGATTTGATCAACCATCCTTTTCATTTTCTTTACTTTCTTTTATGTTATTTTTATTCCATCAGTATTTTAGATTTAATTTCTATTTGTTTGTGTGTTTTACAGATCTGAATTCATCCGGTTCAAGGCTAAGGTGTCTCGAGGGGTTCGAGAGCTAAACGAAAGGAGAAAGCTTGTATTTCGTCTTCCTGGATAGCTATCGCCACTGGATCCGAATTTTGGATCACTTTTCTTTGTTTCTTTTGTTGATTTCAGTGTTCTTTACTTTCTAAACATTAATTATTGTCTTGTCTAATTTTGAATCTTTAATTTCAGCATTAATAACTTTTATTTTCTTATTTTTTTGCAAATCCTAGATCCATTTTTCTTTTATTTGTCTGGAACAAAAAAAATAATTTTTATTCTTGCTTCCTTGTGGGTTTGACTCCTTCCTCACCACGTACTACGTTGTTAAAGGGTATGTGAGGATTGGAAAAATTTATAAATTATTAAACTGGTGTTTTGAAGTGGTTAACGACACACTTTCGGCTATACTAGGGTGACAGATCAAAACCCTTCGGTCAGATTGAGGAGGTGAATATCTCTCTGACAAATTTAGGGACTTCTTAAAGGACAATGGGATTATATAACAGTTCTCTCCTCTTGTTACACTACAATTAAATGAGGTCTCAAAGAGAAGAAATCAAACTCTATTAGATATGGTCTGATCACTCCTTGTCTATTTAGAGTTACCCATATTCTTTTAGGGCTATGCATTGGAGATTGTAATACGTGCTGAATCAGGTTTGAACCAATTTTGAACCATGGACTAGTAGGAAACTAAGTGTGAGACACTTGAAAATATGGAGTTGTCCAACACATGTCAAAAAGACAAGTGCGAACAAATTGGAATCCAAAACTAGTCGTTGCCTATTTGTAGGAAACCCTAAGGACTCTGTAGGGTTTTTGTTCTATAACCCATGAGAACAAAAATTGTTTGTTAGTTGTAATGCCTACCTCTTGGAGGAGGAATACATCCTGAATAATCATCATTAGGAAGTTGTTCTTGATGAAGAGAGCTCAGGAGTAGTGAGAGATAATCCACAGATTCCAGACAATAATATCCAACTTAGAAGATCTACCCGGGTTTCCAAACCACCAGTAAGTTACGATTATGATCAAGAAAATTTTTTAATGGAAGGTACAGATAGTGAGGAAGATTTTGTGACATATACAGAAGCTATGTTGGACATAAACTCTCTGAAGGGGGTAGATGCCATGAAAATTAAGATGGACTCGATGAAAACAAATGGAGTATGGGCTCTTGTAGACCCGACCCTAGGGTGAAAGCAATCGGTTGCAAATGGATTTACAAGAGGAAGAAGGGCTCTAATAGAAATGTTGAGACCAATAAAGCTCGGCTTGTAGCAAAAGGGTACACTTAGAAAGGAGTCGATTATGAGGAGACCTTTCCATTAGTGGCCATACTCAAATCCATAAGGGTACTATTAGCCATAGCTACACACTACGATTATAATATTTGGCATATGATGTCAAAACTGCATTCCTGAATGGAGATCTTACTAAAGATTTCTATATGTAGCAGCCATAAGGCTTTGTTGCTAAGGGTAAAAAACGCATGGTTTGTAAGATAAATAGATCCATTTATGGATTGAAACAAACTTCAAGAAGATGGATGAACCTAGTTTGATCCAAATGATAGAAAGTCTACATCTGGATACATTTGGGATCCTATATTGTGAGCTAGAAAGCTAGTCCATGACTGATGCCAAGCACATTATCGCAGGTGAGGCAGCCAAATAAGTATTATGGATGAAGAATCTAGGAATCTGGAGTCATACCACATCACCCATTCTAGTGTTTTGTGACAATACTGTTTCTACGAGAGATTGTTAGTAGAGGACACATCCAAATTCAAAAGGTAGCATTAGTAGAAAATGTGACAGACCCATTGACTAAAACGCTAACACACAAAGCATTTGAGAAATATGTTGATAGTATTGGACTGAGGCTTGTAACCGGTTGGACATAAGTTTAAGTGGGAGCTATTAGACAGTGTATGCCCTTAGCTCCAATCAGATTAATGTACAAATGCATTTATTGAAAATGAATAAAAGCACATTATTGTTTCATGTTAATATTGGTATGTTTCTGTGTATTTACCCCTTAAACTAGACACTTATGAGAATCATTTTAGTTTAGAATGTTCTCAGCCATTGGGTATGTTAGACAGTTTATGCCCTTAGCTCCAATCAGATAGATGTACAGATCCATTTATTGTAAATGAGTGAAAATACATAATTGATACATGTTATATTTGGTGTGTTTTTGTGTAATTACCCTTAAATTGGACACTTATGAGACTCATGTTAGTTTAGAATATTCTCAGCAGTTGGATAGACTTGGGGAAGTTTATCCTACCAAGGCTGACACTAATGTGTTGCCAAGTCGGTTGGGGTGGCTTGTCTTGGCTGCCAGGGTTAGACCTGAAGCAAATATAGTAAGTATTTGTTTGAAACACTGAACCCGAACCAATTTCTAGTTATGCCCTAGACCTTGGAGACTGGTGGGCAAAACTAAAAAGTTACACCTCACCCCTAGACTCAATTAAGGTAATGCACTAGGTGTCGGGTTAGGCTATCTTTGATGTGCCAATCAGTGAGATCCTTCGGGGTCAAAACCTAGGTAAGTTGGGGCAGTCCGAGAATTCACTCGAGTGGGTGATCATAGTGACAGGATCAACCCCTTTGTTGGAAAAAGTGAATGATCAGGACTGCACTCTCTCTAATGGAAACCAAAACTACTGGCAGTCGATTTCAACCGTGTTTGAGATTTGTTTTGCAAAATATATTTATATGAATGTATACATATATATATATATATATATATATATATATATATATTATGTTTTATGAAAAGGCTTGCAAAAAGTTTTAATTCCCAGGATCTATCCAAGCATAGAGTGCAACACTGTACCTTGCAGCCGAGGAAGAGGTCCTCTCTTGTCGGTAGTGTTTGATCATTAAGGGCTGAGAGGTTAAGTGTAAGACCATTTAGGCTTTTGTACCTGATGGGCTATATCTCACTTAAGACCATTGCCCTTGGGCCTTCATATGATGGCTGGACCCGAGGACCATTTAGTGTAAATGTTGGGCCCATTAAGAGCCCATGGTGATGGACTTAGGGGTTCCCTATGTCAACAATGAATTCAGCCAGTCTTTGTTACAGAAGCTAGAGTGAACACATATAGTCTTTTGTGAGGTCATTGTTAGGGTCCCACACTATACAAAGAGAGCAAAGTTAGCCATCAATTAATAAGGGATGTGAGTCATCTCCTTAATGGGCCTAAAGCCCAAAGATTAATTGAATTAATTAGGGTGTCACATGACAACTTAAGCAGTCATGTGACATTGGCGAATTTGGGTACAGATATGGGTTTGGATCATCAGATAAGGACAAGAAGATAAGTCTTATCCACTTAAGGAGTCTAGATTCAAATAAATATTTGGATCAAGAAGCTCCTAACTGGATTAGGAGAGCAGCTCTTTAAGCTATATAAATAAAGGTGGGGATGAACTACTCCAAGTTTACACACTGCTCTTAGTTTTCTCTCTCTCCTTCTGCTCTTGCCGCCCTAACCCTAATTCGACCTCCCTTCTTGAACTATAGAGATCAGTTCTAATTCTGATTTTTGCAAGAAAATATCAGATCTAATTCGTGCTCACCTCCCTTGCTCGATCCAAGGTGTTGGATTGTAGTTCTTGTTGAAGCACTACATTGCTGAACCTGCTTCATCTCAAGTTGTGCCATCTTCAAAGGAAGTGGGTTTTAGTACCCTCTTTGAGCATGAACACCTACTTTGGGAACTACACATGTGGATTTCGTATAAGGTATTTCTCTCCCTTTCTCTTGGTTTTAGATCTGGTCCAGTTTGGTGTAAGAACGATCATTGAAAAATGCAGTTTTTCTAAAACTAGGAATACGATTCGTGGAAGGGAGAAAATAAATTTTTGAAATTTCACCCAGCCATCCAGCATGGTTCAACCATCCATATGATGGATCTCCCTTCTATTCAGTGGCATCAGAGCCAGGTTCAAGTCTTGAACCAAATTTGGATCAAATTTGAAGCAGACAAATTTGGTAGAATAGTTCTACTCAATATGTGTAGTTTCCAGTTTTTTTGATAAATCGGTTCTCAGTTTTGGGCGTTTTGATTTGAAATTAATTCTTTATTATTCTGCAATCATTTTAGAATTGTTCTTTTATTATTTCTTGAATTTTTGGGCTGTTGGTGTGATGGAGATCAGATTCTTTATTGGTGCCAAGATTTGTGCACCCTGCAATTTTATTTATTCATTTTGGTCTGTAAATAATTGTTTTTTTATTTTTAGACAAAATGTATAGGATTTGTTCTGATGTAATTAATAGAAAATTAGGGTTTTTATTTATTTTTACATTGGAAGACTTGCTGGAGCGCATAGAAGAGAAGAAGAAATTTTGCAAAAAATAAATCTGTAATCTGCAATTAACTCTTTTTCTTGTAGGTTTGTAGTTAGTCCGGATCAGATTCGGACCATCACACTTGCATCCCTATGTTATGTGTTTCTTGCTATGATTGAATGTCAACTTTGGCTGTTAATAATTTTAAATCAAAATCTAGGAAATTGTAACATGTTTTGAACACCAAACCCTAGGTCGAATTAACCTAGTTTGGTCTAAATTGGTTGGACCAAACCCATGGTTCAATGGGGTCTGTTCTCAGCCACATGGGTTACGTTTAAGTGGCTTAAATTTGGTTATGGGCCAAGGGTTTGATGGCCCATTACATGATATAATTCGGCTCTCCCTTGTAAGACCTAATTTCTGCTAAGTTAAAGCAACATCAGCCCAATTTTTAGCATAACTGCTATATGGGCCGAACTACTTTTTGTTGCTTAGCCCATATACCTAGATGTTATTATTGGATAATGCATGGATTTAATGGGCTGATTGTGTGTTAACTTAAATTAATTAGGATCTTTACAAGTTATTAAATGATTAGATCCTTTTTTGGATGTGAAGGTATGTAATGTGCTGAATGTGATTCGCACATGGGCCATAAGTACTTGGCCCATGTTTAATCATATGTGGCTCTCTACGAACATCATGGCTGAATTCACATCATTGCCATGATGCCCACAGATCATTGAATGATCTCCCTTCTCAATGGGTCTCCTAATCAATTTCCTGCCCAAGAGGAACCCCGCGGAACCCTAGCCCGTTTTGGGCCCATTTGAATCTGACTTTATGAAAGTCAGTGGGAGCCACTTTGTTATGACCTAAGCTAGGCCTAGGGACTGTTTTAATTTGTTCCCTCCAGATTAATATAAGTACAAGTGATAGGGAATATCATATGATGAATTCTCTAAGTGCCTTCCATCATTAGCATGAAAGCGGACTGAATTGGTGGGTGGAGATGCACCATAAAATTGGGTTATCCATTTTTTTGGTCTAGTCGGTTGGATTGCTTCACGAGATGATAGGAGCATCATAGACCGATGTGAGAGATGCCTATCCTAAAATGGAAGATTCTTTCACGGTACCTTGGGGTCCATGATATGACGGGTCAGCACTTACTAGACAGAAAGGTTTAACCTAAAATGATTATGAACCTTGTCTGGTAAAGGCCAAAAGGGAAAGCTCATTGGATGAGTGGATATGATCCTTAACAGAAAGTGGTGGGGTTTTGCAACTGAAACAGTTGGCTCCATGCACCTATGTGATTTCCCACATTTCCAAAGACATGTACCGTGTCTCCATCACTAAGATAGGAGGGAAATCTCAGAGATGAACAAATGGAGATGGATCATAGATAAAAGACCTTTGTATGTAAACATGAATCAATTTTAGGTCATGGACTAATCAGTGTTGCCTTTTATCAGAAATAGCAAACTGACAATTCACCAAGTTGTTGGATGGAAATAAACTTAAGGGACCCAATTATGCTGACTGGTTTTGTAACCTTAACCTGGTTTTAACATCTGAGAAATTGGACATGGTTGCCAAGAACCCTGCTTTGGAACGTCCGGGTGACAGGGCTTCAGAGGCATGAAAGAAAGAGTATCAAGAATGGGAGGAGAAAACTTTTCTTGCCTGGTGCTTCATCATAGCATCTTTGGACAATCAGATATAGAGATAGTTCAATAAGATCGAAGTGTCCAAGGATATCCTGGATAGCCTGAAGATGATGTATGAGGAGCAGAGTCGTTTTGCTCGTCAAAAGGTCCTCAAACTATTGATGACAACCCAGATGACCGAGAGCCAACAGGTCTAAGACCATTGTTTAAAAATGATGGGTTATATTAACAAATTAGAGGCTCTTGGTTCTCAGCTAGATGAAGACACTAAAATTGAAGCCATCTTAAACTCTCTACCTCCCTCCTTCAATCACTTTGTCATGAACTACAACATGAACAAGCTAAAAGTTAGCCTTCAGAAACTCAGTAATATGTTGCAAAGGTCTGAAGATCTGATAAAGAAGGATAGCCGATAGCCATGCTTGTTGAAGGAGGCAAGTCAGGCAAAAGAAAGAGGAAGGGCAAGAAGAGGCCTCAAATAAAGCAGGCAAACCGAAAAAGCAGAAGAAAGACAAAGCATTGGATGCATGTCACTTTTGCAAACAAAATAGGCACTAGAAGAGGAACTGTCCTTAGTATCAAGAAACCAAGAACAAAGAAGGTAACTTCGAATCTCTTGTCATAGAGACCAATTTGTCGGTCACTTCTACATCCTGGTGTATTGACTCCGAGGTTTCTACTCATGCATGTAACACATTACAGGGGTTCAGAGAAAGTAGAAGGCTGAGTGAGGATGATGTGACTCTTTACTTTGAGACTTCTACAATAGTTGCAGCTATAGTTATAAGAACTGTAGATCTAGTTTTCAGAGAAGGAACAATTAATAGTGATATGATTACTATTAAACTGAATAACAAATTCCTTATTCACAGAGAACTCGAGAATGGTCTCTATGTCCTCTATCCTTTGCAAACAAACATAACCAAAACTACATAAAAAATTATCCCCAAGAAAAGATCACGTGATACGGTTAATTTCACATGCCTGTGGCATTACCGACTTGGCCACATTAATATAGATCATATCACAAGGTTGGTAAAGGATGGTCCTTTGGATTTTCTAACTGTAGAAGATCTTCCAACTTGTGAACCTTGCCTTCAGGGTAAGATGACGAAATGACCATTTGCGGAAAAGCTTGAAAGATCTATGGGCACACTTAACTAGATACATACTGATGTATGTGGTTCCATGAATGTTAGGACACGCAACCAACACATTTTTTTTATAACCTTTACCAATGATTACTCTCGGTATGGTTACGTGTACCTAATGACACATAAGTCTGAATCCTTTGAAAAATCCAATGAGTTCAGACAAGAGGTCAAGAAACAGTTGGGGAGACAAATTAAAGCCCTTTGATCAAATTGACGAGGCAAATATCTCTCCGAAGAATTTAGGGACTACTTAAAAGACAATGGGATTGTATCACAGTTGTCTCCTCCTACTACACCACAATTAAACAGTGTGTCGGAGAGGAGAAACCAGACTCTATTAGATATGGTCCGTTCACTTCTTGTCCATTCAAAACTACATATATCCTTTTGGGGACACGCATTGGAGACTGCTATATACGTGCTGAACTGGGTTCCTACCAAATCCGTTCCTAAGACTCCCTAGGAGATATGGACCGGTAATAAATCAGGTGTAAGACACTTGAAGATTTGGGGTTGTCCAGCACATGTTAAAAGAATAAGTGCTGACAAATTGGAATCCAAGACCAGCCATTGCTTATTTATAGGCTACCCCAAAAGATCTATAGGATACCTATTCTATGACCCTAGAGAGCAAAGGGTGTTTTGTAGTTAAAATGCTTACTTCTTGGGAGAAAATAACATCCTAGACAATCATCGTAAGGAAATTGTTCTTGATGAGAAGAGCTCGGGAGTAGTGGGAGATGTCCTACAAGTTCCAAATAACACCCAACCTAGAAGATCTACTCGGGTTTCTAGGCCTCCAGTTTGTTACGGCTATGATTAAGAAAGTTACTTGATGAAAGCCACGATTAGTGAGGAAGATCCCCTGACTTATACGGAAGCTATGTTGGACATAGATTGCTTGAAGTGAGTTGATGTCATGAGAGTCGAGATGGACTCAATGGAAACCAATGGAGTCTGGACTCTATAGATCCACCCCCCAAGGAGAAAGAAATTGGTTACAAATGGATCTACAAGAGGAATAAGGGCCCCGATGGGAAGGTTGAGACCAACAAATTTCGTCTTGTAGTGAAAGGGTACACTCAGAAAGAGGGCATCGATTATGAGGAAACCTTTTCGCCAATGGCCATGCTTAAATCCATACAGATCTTGCTAGCTGTAGCAGCACACTATGATTTTGAGATTTGGTAAATGGATGTCAAAACTGCATTCTTGAATGGGGATCTTACTTAAGATATCTATATGTAGCAGCCACAAGGTTTCATTGCGGCGGGTCAGGAACACTTAGTGTGTAATCTTAACCGATCCATCTATGGAATTAAGCAAGCTTCAAGAAGTTGGAACATCTGATTTGACTCTACCATCAAACAGTTTGACTTTGAGCAGAATCTAGATGAACCCTGCGTTTATAGGAAATCAGTCGGAGATAAGGTTATGTTCCTGGTTCTGTATGTAGATGACATTCTACTTATTTGGAATGATGTAGAAATGTTGATTACGGTGAAGGTATGGCTTTTGTAGCAATTCTCCGTGAAAGATCATGGAGAAGCCTCCTACATCTTGGGACTTCGACTCTATAGAGATAGATCGAAAAGGATAATAGGATTATCCCAATCTACTTACATTGGCAAGATTGTCAAAAGATACAACATGGAGAACTTCAATAAGGGATTTGTCCCTTTCAGACACGGAGTCACTCTCTCCAAGGGTATGTCTTCCAAAACTCCCGAGGAGATTAAGGGCATGAGAGAGGTTCCTTATGCCTCAGCCGTAGGGAGCATCATGTATGCCATGTTGTGCACGCGGCCAGACATTGCTCAGGCTGTGAGTGTAGTAAGTAGATACCAATCAAACATAGGACAGGAGCATTGGATTGCTGTAAAGAACATACTCAAATACCTTCAAAGGACAAAAGAGTTTTGTCTGGTATTTGATGGTAGTTCACTATAGATCCTTGGGTCTACTGATGCCGATTTCTAGTTAGACACAGATGATAGAAAATCTAAATCTGGTTACATCTATATGATGGAGTCCTATGTAGTAAGAAAAATAGTCCACGACCCAAGCCAAGCACATTGTCGTAAGTGAGGCTGCCTAATGGATGAAGTTGTTCATCCTAGAACTTGGAATCTAGCACATATAGTGTGTATTTTTTTGAAACATTGAACCCGGACCAATTTCCAGTTATGCCTTGGACCTTAGAGACTGGTGGGAAAAACTAGAAAGTTATACCTGATCCCTAGACTCGATTATGGTACTACACTGGGTGTCGGATTAGGTTATCTTTGATGTGCCAATTAGTGAGATCCTTCGGGGGTCAAAACCTGGGTATGTTCGGGTTGTCTGAGAATTCACTTGAGTGGGTGATCATAGTGACTGGATCAACCCCTTTATTGGACAAAGTGAAAGATCGAGACTGCACTCTCTCTAGTGGAAACCAAAACTGTTGGCAGTCGATTTCAACTGTGTTTGAGATTTATTTTGCAAAATATATTTATATGAAAATATATATATTATGTTTTATGAAAAGGTTTGCAAAAGGGATGAGAGGTTAAGTGTAAGACCATTTAGGGCTTCTATACTTGATGGGCTCTATCTCACTTAAGACCATTGTCCTTGGGCGTTCATAGGATGGCTGGAGCCAAGGACCATTTAGTGTAAATGTTGGGCCCATTAAGAGCCCATGGTGATGGGCTCAGGGGTTCACTGTGTCAATAGTAAATTTGGCCAGACTTTGTTATAGAAGCTAGGCTGAACCCATATGTACTTTTGTGAGGTCATTGTTAGGGTTCCACGCCATACAAAGAGAGCCAAGCTGGCCAGCAATTAATAAGGGATGCGAACCACCTCCTTAATGGGTCTAAAGCCTAAAGATTAATTGGATTAACCAGGGTGTCACGTGACAGCTTAAGCAGTCATGTGACATGGGCGAATTTAGGTACAGATATGGGTTAGGATTAGTAGATAAGGAAAAGAATGTAAGTCTTATCCACTTAAAGAGTCTAGATCCAAATAAAGATTTGGATTAGGAAGCTCCTAATTGGATTAGGAGAGCAACTTTTTAAGCTATATAAATAGAGGAGGGTGAACTGCTCGAAGTTTACACACTACTCTTAGTTCTCTCTCTCTCCTTCTGCTCTTGCCGCCCTAGCCTTAATTCGACCTCCATTCTTGAACTGATAGAGATCAGTTCTGATTCTGATTTTTGCAAGAAAATATCAGATCTAATTCGTACTCACCTCCCTTAATCAATCCAAGTTGTTGGATTGTAGTTCTTGCTGAAGGACTGCATTGCTGAACCTGCTTCATCTCAAGGTGCACCATCTTCAGTGGATGGGGGTTTTGGTACCCTTTTTGGGTGTGAGCACCTACTTTGGGAACTACATGTGTGGATTCCATATCAAGTATTTCTCTCTCTTTCTCTTGGTTTCAGATCTGGTCTAGTTTGGTGTAAGAACGATCCTTAAAAAGTGCAGTTTTTCTAAAACTGGGAATATGATTCCTGAAAGGAAGAAAAGAAATTTTTGAAATTTCGCCCAGCCATCCAGCATGGTTCGGCCATCCATGTGATGGATCTCCCTTCCCTTCAAGGTAGTAGACTTGGGAGTTTATCCTGCTAAGGCTGACACTGATGTTTCACCAAAGAAGTTGGGGCAACTTGTCTCAGCTACTAGGGTTAGACCCAAAGCACATGCAGTGTGTGTTTGGATAAAACATTGAACCCGAACCATTTTCTAGTTATGACCTAGACGCTAGAGATTGATGGGCAAAAGTGAAAAGTTATACATAACCCCAAACTTGATTATGGTGCTGCACTACGTGTTGGATTGGGTTGTCTTTGATATGTCAATTAGTGAGATCCATTGAGGGTCAAAACCTGGGTATGTTGGGGCAATCTAAGAATTCACTTGAGTGGGTGATCATAGTGATAGGATCAGTCCCTTTTTTGGACAAAGTGAGTGATTAGTTTTACACTCCCTCTGATGGAAACATAAACTATCAATAGTGAATTTCAACTGTGTTTGAAATATGATTTTGCAAAATATATTTATGATATATATATTAATGTTTTATAAAAATTTATGCAAAAGGTTTTAATTCTCAGGATCCATCCGAGTAGAGTGTGACACTGCACCTTGCAGTCAAGGGCGAGGTCTTTCCTTATCGAGTAGTGTTTAATCATTATGAGCCGAGAGGTTAAGTGTAAGAGACCATTATAGGGCTGATTACCTGATGGGCTTTATCTTAATTAAGTTCATTATCCTTCAATCTTCATAGGAGGGTTGAATTCAATGATCATTTAGATGTAAATGTTGGGCCCATATTGATGTGCTCAGGGGTTCACTGCGTTCAGTAGTGAATTCAGCCAAGCCTTTTCACAGAAGCTGGGTCGAACCCAAGTGGACTTATGTGAGGTCATTGTGGGGTCCCACGCCATACAAATCAGGCCTAAGTTGGCCATGCAACATCTTGGGTCGTGAGCTTTTGAAGTAAATGAGCCTATGGCCCATAATTAATAAGATTAAGTAAATTGTCACATAACAACTTAAGTTATCATGTGCTCCCGGTAAAATATAGGTTTGCAAATGGTTATGGAGGTCCCATTCTGTTAAGATGATAAGGCTTATCTTTTAATAGAGTCTAGATCTCATTTAGATTTGGATAACCTCTTAATTTGATTAGGAGAGTGCTCCATAAGGAGATAAAAGAAGAAGAGAGTGAACCAAACTAGAACACCACTCTTTCTTGTTCTCTCTTCTTCTCTTTTGTCTTCCAAGAAATCCTATCATGGCCTAGGCTTTCAAGAACTTATTTATATCAATTTTCTACTTTGTCTTTACAAGAAAATTTAAAAGAAAATTAGACTCACTTACCTCATTTGATTCAAGCAACTTGGATCATAGCTTTGCTGAAAACAATGTTGCTAAACTGGCTTTATCTACACATTGTACCATCTTTAGTGGAGACTGGTTTTAGAACTGATTTGGGCATGATTTCCCACCTTAATATTTGCATCTGTGGAATCCATATCAGGTATACATTTTTCTCTTTATTTGGTTTCAAATCTAGGCCGGTTTAGTGCAAGATCGATCTAGACAATTCAGTTTTCAAATTCACCAAGAAATCGGTTCTCGTAAAGGTTGGAAAAATTTTTGTAATTTCGCCCAGCCATCTAGCACAGTTCAACCATCCATATGATAGATTCTAAACCCTTCCAATACAGTCCTCTAGGGGTCTGCGACATGGAGACCCTCTCTCACCTTATCTCTTTATTCTAGCAAAAGAGATGTTAAGCATGGGCTTAAAAGTTATATCATCTTCCACTTGGTCGTACTCTACTCAGTGAGGTTGTCCTTTAGTTTTTCATTCTTTGTATGTGGTGTTAGACAGTGTATGCCCTTACCTCCAATCAGATTGATGTACATATCCATTTATTGTAAATGAATAAAAGTACATAATTGTTTCATGTTATAATTAGTGTATTTCTGTATAATTACCCTTAAACTGGACACTTATGATGAAGGGATGAGAGATCCATCATATGGATGGCCGAACCCTGCAGGTAGGTTGGGCGAAATTTCAAAAATTTCTCTCTCTCCCATGTGGGAATCACATTCCCTATTTTAGAAAACTGCATTTTCAATGATCAATCTTGAACCTAAACCAGACCAGATCTGAAACCAAAAGGTAGGAGATGGATATACCTGATACGGAGTAGTAGTAACCCCCAACAAAGGTATTCACGCCCAAGGAGATTACCAAAGACTGCTCCCACTGAAGATGACACAATGTAGGGTGGAGCAGAATCAGCAGGATGGCTCTTCAGCAAGAACCAGATTCTTCACCAAGAATCTGATAGAGGGAGAGTGAGCATGACTTCAGATCACCTTTTCTGCCAAAAGGTGATATCAAGAACCCTTCTTAATTGCTCCTACAGGTGGATATCAAATGGGTAATGGCGACAATAGAAGCAGAAGGCAAGAGCAGAAATTGGTGTCAATCCAACTGTATGTTGTATTCTCTCTTGAATCACTAAGACTGAAGGATGATTTGGGGTTCTCCCTTCTCCTTTATTTATAGCCTTAAAGAGAGGTTCTCCTAATCCCATTAGGAGTTTTCTAATCTAAATCTTGTATTTGGATCTAGACTCTCTTTAAGAGACAAGGATAATCCCTTATCTTATTTGCAGATAAAGATCAGCCCTCCTAATCTAATTAGGAGTTTCCATATCTAAATCTCTATTTGGATCTGGGCTCTCTGAGTGGATAGGGACAATCCCTTATCCTTATCTGTTGATCTAAATCCCAGAACCGCCCATCTTTAATTAATCTAATTAATTCAGTTCGAATTTGGCTTTAGGCCCATTAAGTCTATGTGCTCACTTATCCTCCAAACTGCTGCCCAATTGGATGTCCTTGTATGGCGTGGGAACCAAACATTGATCTACACATCAGCCACATGGGTTCAGCCCAGCCTCTGTTACAAGGCCTGGCCGAATTCACTATAGGAGACAACGAACCCTTGAGTCCATCACCATGGGTTCTTAATGGGCCCAACATTTACACTAAATGGTCCTTGGGTCAAGCCACCTTATAAAAACCCAAGGACTGTGGGCAGATGCAAGATTAGCCCATAAGGTATTACCCTGAATGGTCATACACTTAACCTCATAGCCCATAATGATCAAACACTGCCCGACAAGAGAGGACCTCTCCCTCGGCTGCAAGGTACAGTGTTGCACTCTCTACTCACATGGTTCCTGGGAATTAAAACCTTTTGCAAACATTTTGAAACCATAATATATATATATATATATATATATATATATATATATATATGTATATCTCTATATAAATATATTTTGCAAAACAAATTTCAACGGTTGAAATCGGCTACCGATAGCTTTTGTTTCCATCAGAGAGAGTGCATCCCCGATCATTCACTTTGTCTGACAAAAGGGCTGATCCTGTCACTATGATCACCCACTCACATGAATTCTCGGACAATCCCAACATACCCAGGTTTTGACCCCCTCTAAGGATCTCACTGATTGACATATCAAAGACAGCCCAATCCGACACCTAGTGCAGTATCATAATCGAGTCTAGGGGTCAAGTGTAGCATTCCAGTTTTGCCCATCTATCTCCAAGGTCCAGGGCAATACTGAAATTTTGGTCCGATACAAGGTTTGAAGAAAACCCACACTACATGTACCTCAGGTCTCACCCTGGCAGTTAAGACAAGCCACCCCAACCAACTTGGCGGCACATCAGTGTCAGCCTTGGTAGGATAAATCTCCCTGGATCTATCCAGCGGCAGTGAAGATTCTAAACTAACACGAGTGTCATAAGTGTCCAGTTTAAGGGTATTACACAGAAACACACCATAATAACATGAATCAAATATGTACTTTATTCATTTACATTAAATGCCATAATGTACATCATTATGATTGGAGCTAAGGGTACACTGTCTAATAACTCCCACTTGCACTTAGGTCTAATCTGGTACAAGCCGGAGTCCCAGACTTTCCACTTGTTTCTCAAACACTTTCTGTGTCAGTGGCTTATTCAATGGGTCTGCCACATTCTCCATTGATGCTACCTTTTAACATCAAACTCCTATAGATCCAGTGTTGTCACACAACAGTGGAATGGGTGATGTGTTGAATTCCATATTCCAGAATGAACACCTTCATTCATTAGGCAGCCTCACTTACGGCAATGTTTTCGGCTTGGGTTGTGGACTGTTATTCTTACTACTTAGGACCCCTATTTGTTGCCTTTCCAGCAAATAGCACACGATCCTATCATGAAAACATATCCAAATATAGACTTTCTATCATCTGAATCTGACTGGAAGTCGGCATCAGTATACCCCTGGATCTGTAGTAAACTACCATCGAATACCAGACAAAACTCTTTTGTCCTTCGGAAGGTACTTGAGTATGTTTTTCACAGCAGTCCAATGCTCCTGCCCTGGGTTTGACTGGAATCTGCTTACCACACTCACTGCCTGAGTGATGTCAGGACGAGTGCACAGCATGGCATACATGATGCTTCCTACGACTGAGGCATAGGGAAAGTCCTTCATGCCCTCAATCTCCTCGGGAGTCTTGGGAAACATACCCTTGGAGAGAGTGACTCCGTTCCTGAAAGGAACATTTTCTTTCTTGGAGTTCTCCATGCTGTATCTCTTGACTATCTTGTCAATGTAAGTAGAATGGGATAATCCTATTATCCACTTCGACCTATCTCTATAGAGTCAAAGACCCAGTATATAGAAGGCTTCTCCAAGATCTTTCATGGAGAATTGTTGTGAAAGCCATACTTTCATCGTAGTCAACATTCCCACATCATTCCCAATGAGTAGAATGTCATCTACATTCAGAACCAGGAACATAACCTTATCCCCACTCGATTTCCTGTAAATACAGGGCTCATCCAGATTTTTCTCAAAGTCAAACTTTTTGACTGTAGAGTCAAACCAGATGTTCCAACTCCTAAAAGCTTGCTTAAGTCCATATATGGATCGGTTTAATTTACATACCATGTGTTCTTGACCCGCAGCTATAAAACCTTGTGGTTGTTGCATATAGATATCTTCACTAAGATCTCCATTCAGAAACGCAGTTTTAACATCCATTTGCCAGATCTCGTAATCATGGTACACTGCTACAGCTAGCAGGATCCTAATGGATTTAAGCATGGCCACCGGCAAAAAGGTTTCCTCATAATCGATTCCTTCTTTCTGAGTTTACCCTTTCACCACAGGACGAGCCTTGTAGGTCTCAATCTTACCATCGGGGCCCTTCTTCCTCTTATAGATACATTTGCAACCAATTGCTTTTACCCCAGGGGGCGGATCTACCAGAGTCCAGACTCCATTGGTCTCCATTGAGTCCATCTCAACTCTCATGGCATCTATTCACTTCAAGGAATCAATGTCCAACATATCTTCCGTATAAGTCATGGGATCCTCCTCACTGGTCGTGACTTCCACCAAGTAACTATCCTGGTCATAGCCGAAACGAACTGGAGGCCTGGAAACCAAAGTAAATCTTCTAGGTTGGTCATTACCAAGAGCTTGTGGGACATCTCCTAATACCCCTGGGCTCTCCTCATTCTCCAAGAAATGGGCATTTTGACTACAGAACACCTTCTGTTCTCCTGTGTCATAGAATAGGTAACCCACAGAGCCTTTGGGGTAGCCTATGAAAAGGCAACGACTGGTCTTGGATTCCAATTTGTCTGCACTCGTTCTTTTAACATGTGTCAGACAACCCCAAATCTTCAAGTGTCTCACACTTGGTTTCTTACCGGTCCAAAGCTCATAGGGAGTCTTCGGAATTGATTTGGTTGGAACCCTGTTCAGCACGTATATCGTAGTCTCCAATGCATAACCCCAAAAGGATGTGTGTAACTCTGAGTGTACGAGAAGTGATTGGACCATATCCAATAAAGTCTGGTTCCTCCTCTCTGACACATTGTTTAGCTGTGGTGTAGTAGGAGGAGCTAATTGTGATACTATCCCATTAACCTTCAAGTAGTCCCTAAATTCGTTAGAGAGATACTCGCCACCTCGATTCGATTGAAGGGTCTTAATTTCTCTCCCTAATTGCTTCTCGACCTCTTGTCTGAACTCTTTGAACTTTTCAAAGGATTCAGACTTGTGTCTCATTAGGTACATGTAACCATACTGAGAGTAATCATCGGTGAATGTTATAAAATAAACGTGTTGGTTATGTGCACTAACACTCATGGGACCACATACGTCAGTATGTATAAGGTCAAGCGTGCCTGTACATCTTTCAGGCTTACCATTAAATGGTCGTTTCGTCATCTTACCCTGAAGGCAAGGTTCACAGGTTGGAAGATAATCTATAGTTAGAAAATCCAAAGGACCATCCTTTACCAACCTTGTGCTACGATCTATGTTAATATGGCCAAGTCGGTAATGCCACAGACACGTGGGAATAACTGTATCACGGGTTCTTTCCTTGGGGATGTCATCCGACGTAGTTTCAGTTATGTTAGTTTACAGAGAAGGATGGAGAACATAGAGACCATTCTCAAGTTCTCCATATGTGAGGAATTTGTTATTTCTTTTGATAGTAATCGTATTACTAAAGAAAACAGAATATCCATCCGCACAAAGTTTTGAAACAGAAATTAGATTTCTTCTCAAATTCTGTACATAAAGACAATCTTTTCGTACAATAATTCATTCTCTGAAAATTAACTCTACAGTTCCTATAGCTGTAGTTGCAACACTTGTAGAAGTCCCCAAGTAAAGTCACTTCTCCGTCACTCAGTCTTCTGCTTATCCTGAACCCCTGCAGTGAGTTACACGCATGAGTCGAAGCCTCGGAGTCAATACACTAGAAAGCAAAAGTTACCAACAAATTGGTTTCTATGACAAAGGATTCGAAATTACTTTGTTTCTTGGATTCTAGGTACTGAGGACAGTTCCTCTTCTAGTGGCTGGCCTGCTTACAGAAGTGACAAGCATCTGATGCTTTGTCCTTCCTCTGCCTCTTAGTCTTAGTAGCTTTCTTCTGAGGCTTCTCTTTACCTTCCTCTTCTTCTTGCCCGATTTACTAGCTTCAACAAGCATGGAAAAAGGCTCATCCTTCTTGATCAGTTCCTCGGCCCTCTGTAACATATTGTTGAGTTCCTGGATACTAACATTTAGCTTATTCATGTTTTAGTTCAAGATGAACTTATTGAAGGAAGGAGGCAAAGAATTTAGGATGGCGTCCACCTTAGTGACATGGTCAAGCCCAGATCCAAGAGCCTCAAGTTCATTGATATATCCCATCATCTTAAGACAATGGTCATGAACCTGTTGGTTCTTAGACATCTGCGCAGTCATGAACTATTTCAAGACCTTCTGTCGAGTAGAACAATTATGCTTTTCATACATCATCCTCAGACTGTCCAAGATATCTTTGGACAATTCGATCTGATCAAACTGTCGTTGTATCGGATTGTCTAAGGATGCTATGATGTAGCAGCGGGCAAGGGAATTTTTCTCTTCCCATTCTTGGTAGTCCCTCCTATGGGCCTCAGAAGCCCTATCACCCGAACGTTCCGGAGCAGGGTTTTTAGCCACTTTGTCCAACTTTTCTGATGTCAGGACCAGCATAAGGTTTCGGTATCAATAAACGTATTTAGGGCCCTTAAGTTTGTTGTCATCCAACAATTTAGCGAATTGTCCATTTTCCATTTTTGATAAAAAGCAAATATTAGTCCACAACCTTATTTGATTCATGTTATCTACATAGATATGGCTTTTAATCTATGTTTCATTCCCATTTATTCATCTCTGAGATTTCCTTCCTATCTCAGTGACGGAGACTGCAAATTATGTCTCTGGAAATATGGGAAATCATATAGGGTGAATGGAGCCAACTGTTTTAGATGCATAATCCCACCACCTTCCTGTGAAGGATCATATCCACTCATCTTATGAGTTATCCCTTTGGTCTCTGTCAGACAAGGTTTATTGCCATTTTATGTTAAATCTTTCTGTCCAGTGAGTGCTCACCCATAATATTCGTGAATGCCAAAGTACCGTGAGAGAGTTCCATTTTAGGATAGGCCCTTCCCACATCGGTCTATGACACCCATATCATCTTATGAAACATTCCAACAGATCCAGCAACAAATGGATAGCCCAATTTTATGGTGTGTTTCCTCATTACTGAAGGACCCGTCTTTATGCTAATGATGGAAGGCCTTTAGAGAGTTCATCATATGAATCTCCTATCACATGCACTCGTATTTCAGCGGAGGGAACAAAAATTACGCCCTAGTTTAATTTAGGTCAAACCAAAGTGGCTCCCACTGACTTTCATAAAGCCAGATTTCGATGGGCCCTAAATGGCTAGGGTTTTGCACGGTTCCTCTTGGGGAGGAAGCTGATGTGGGGCGCACCACGAAGGGAGGATCATTCAATGATCTTAAGGACACCATGGCAATGATGTGCAAGAGCCACTATTGTATCAGCATGGGCCAAGTACTTATGGCCCATGAACGTTGCACATCACACATCCATACATCACATGCATGAAAAACAGAATTGATCCAATCAATTAATATCTGTAAAACCCCTAATTAAAGCCCATAATTATCCATAATATTACTGATTAATATTATCTAGGTATATGGGCTAAAGCAGTTTTAACACATTAAAAATGGGTTTTATAGGTGTGGGCCGAATTACATCTTGCAATTAACCATCAACTCCTAGACCCAAGAATGAAAAATTAGGGCTGAGAACAGCCCCCATCGAACCACAGATCCGGTCCAACCAGTTTGGTCCAATCTGGTTCGAATGGGTCTAGGATTTGATTTTTAATTCAAGATGTAATTCAAGATTATGATCTGAAATTAAATTAATGATAAAAGACATTCAAGAATTAGTACAAGGGTTGTTCATAGATCTTCTACCCTGCAAAACAGAGGTTAGTTCGCAGTTTGTAGTTTCTCAAACTGCAAATCGCAGATAGCCGAACCCTAATTTGCGAAACTCCTCCCTTCTGCGCAATCAGCTTCGAATTTGAATGGAATAAAATAGAAAACCCTAATTTCTATTAATATTACATCAAATTGAATTCCTATACATTCAGTCTAAAAATTAAAGAAAAAAATTAATTACAGACAAGAATGTAAAAGAACTGCAAAACACAAATTTCAATCTCCACCGTACGAACAGCCCATAAATCAAGATAAATATAAAGAACAATTCTAAATATAAATCAGATTTAAAAAGATTTAATTTCAGATCAATCACCCTTAATCTGGGAACCGATTTCCCAAAAAATCAACAATCTGTGCAAATCGGGTAGAATGCCTTCTGCCCACTGAAAGGATGAGAGATCCATCATATGGATGGCCGAACCCTGCAGGTAGGTTGGGCAAAATTTCAAAAATTCCTCTCTCTCCCATGTGGGAATCACATTCCCTATTTTAGAAAACTACATTTTCAAGGATCAATCTTGAACCTAAACCAGACCAGTTCTAAAACCAAAAGGTAGGAGAGGGAGATACCTGATACAGAGTAGTAGTAACCCCCAACGAAGGTGTTCATGCCCAAGGAGATTACCAAAGACTGCTCCCACTGAAGATGACACAACGTAGGGTGGAGCAGAATCAACAGGATGGCTCTTCAGCAAGAACATGATTCTTCACCAAGAATCTGATGGAGGGCGAGTGAGCACGACTTCAGATCACCTTTTCTGCCAAAAGGTGATATCCAGAACCCTTCTTGATCGCTCCTACAGGTGGAGATAGAACTGGCAATGGCGCCAATAGCAGGAGAAGGAAAGAGCAGAAGATGGCGTCAGTCCAACTGTATACTGTCTTCTCTCTTGAATCAATAAGACTGAAGGATGATTTGGGGTTCTCCCTTCTCCTCTATTTATAGCCTTAAAGAGAGGTTCTCTTAATCCCATTATGAGTTTCCTAATCCAAATCTTGAATTTGGATCTGGACTCTCTTTAAGAGATAAGGATAATCCCTTATCTTATCTGTAGATAAAGATCAGCCCTCATAATCTAATTAGGAGTTTCTAGATTTAAATCTCTATTTGGATCTGGACTCTCTGAGTGGATAGGGACAATCCCTTATCCTTATCTGCTGATCTAAATCCCAGAACTACCCCTCTTTAACTAATCTAATTAAGCCAGTTCGAATTGGGCTTTAGGCCCATTAAATCTATGTGCTCACTTATCCTCCAAACTGCTGCCCAGTTGGATGTCCTTGTATTGAGTGGGAACCAAACATTGATCTACACATCAACCACATGGGTTCAGCCCAGCCTCTGTTACAAGGCCTGGCCGAATTCATTGTAGGAGACAGAGAACCCTTGAGTCCATCACCATGGGCTCTTAATGGGCCCAACATTTACACTAAATGGTCCTTGGGTCAAGCCACCTTATAAAAACCCAAGGACTGTGGGTAGATGCAAGATTAGCCCATAAGGTATTACCCTCAATGGTCTTACCCTTAACCTCTCAGCCCATAGTAATCAAACACTGCCCGAAAAGAGAAGACCTCTCCCTCGGCTGCAAGGTACAATGCTGCACTCTCTACTCACATGGATCCCGGGAATTAAAACCTTTTGCAAACATTTTGAAACCATAATATATATGTATATCTCTATATAAATATATTTTGCAAAACAAATTTCAACGGATGAAATCGGCTACCGGCAGCTTTGATTTCCATTAGAGAGAGTGCATCCCCGATCATTTACTTTGTCTGACAAAGGGGCTGATCATATCACTATGATCACCCACTCAGATGAATTCTCAGACTGTCCCAACATACCTAGGTTTTGACCCCCTATAAGGATCTCACTGATTGGCATATCAAATACAGCCCAATTTGACACCTAGTGCAGTATCATAATCGAGTCTATGGGTCAGGTGTAACATTCCAGTTTTGCCCATCAATCTCCAAGGTCCAGGGAAATACTGGAATTTTGGTCCGATTCAGGGTTTGAAGAAAATCTACACTACACCTACCTCAGGTCTCACCCTGACAATTGAGACAAGCCACCCCAACCAACTTGGCGGCACATCAGTGTCAGCCTTGGCATGATAAATCTCCCCAGATCTATCCAGTGGCTGTGAAGATTCTAAACTAATACGAGTCTTATAAGTGTCAAGTTTAAGGGTATTACACAGAAACACACCATAATAACATGAATCAAATATGTACTTTATTCATTTACATTAAATGTCATAATGTACATCATTCTGATTGGAGCTAAGGGCATACACTGTCTAACATATGAGACTCGTGTTAGTTTAGAATGTTCTCAACCGTTGGATAGATTTTGGGAAGTTTATCTTGCCAAGGCTGACACTGAAGAGCTGCCAAGAAGGTTGGGGTAGCCTGTCTCAACTGCAAGGGTTGAACACGAAGTAGATGCAGTGTATGTTTGTTCGAAACACTGAACCCGGACCAATTTTTAGTTTTTCCCTTGACCTTGGAGACTAGTGGGCAAAACTCGAAAATTACACATAACCCCTAGACTCGATTATGGTATTGCACTAGGTGTCGGATTGGTCTGTCTTTGATATGCCAATCAGTGAGATCCTTTAGGGGTCAAAACCTGGGTATGTTGGGGCAGCCTGAGAATTCACTCAAGTGGGTGATCATAGTGACAGGATCAGCCCCTTTTTTGGACAAAGTGAATGATCAGGACTGCACTCTCTCCGAAGGAAACAAAAACTGCCGGTAGTCGATTTCAACCGTGTTTGAGATTTGTTTTGAAAAATATATTTATATGATAATATATATTATGTTTTAAGAAAAATGTTTGAAAAAGGTTTTAATTCCTGAGACCCATCTAAGCAGAGAGTGCAACACTACACCTTGTAGCCCAGGGAGCGGTCCTTCCCTGTCGGGTAGTGTTTGATCATTATGGGCTGAGAGGTTAAGTGTAAGAGATTATTTAGGGTTGTTTTACCTAATGGGCTATATCCTACTTAAGTCCATTGTTCTTGGGCCTTCATAGGATGGCTGGACTCAAAGACCATTTAATGTAAATGTTGAGCCCATTAAGAGCCCATACTGTTGGACTTAGGGGTTCACTGTACTTGATAGTGAATTCGGTTAGGCCTTTTCACAGAGGCTTGGCCGAACCCATATGGGTTTATGTAGGGTCATTTTTGGGGTCCCACACCATACAAAGAGAACCAAATGGGCAAGCAACTACCTAGAGATGTGAACCACTTGCTTAATGGGCCTAAAGGCCATGATTAATTAGATTAATCAAGTGGTCACATGATAGTTTAAGTAGTCATGTGACTTGGGCGAATATGGGTTTGGATAAAGGTATGGAGCACCCATTAGGATAAGAGGATAAGTCTTATCCACTTAAAGAGTCTAAATCCAAATAAAGATTTGGACTAGGAACCTCCTAATCAGATTAGGAGTGGTGCTCCTTAAGGTTTATAAATAGGGAGGAGGCGAACTACTCCAGATAACACACTGCCCTCAGTTCTCTCTCTGTTCTTGCCACCCCAGAAACCCTAATTTGACCTCCACTTCTTGGACTACTATTGATCAGTTCCTTCTTTGATTTTTGCAAGAAAAATACAGAGAAAATTCATGCTCACCTCCCTTGTTCAATCCAACGTGTTGGATCACAGTTTTGCTGAAAACTGTGTTGTTGAACTGGCTTCAATTCAAGCTATGTCATCTTTAGTGGAAGTTGGTTTTGATACTCTCTTTGGGCATGAACTACCACTTTGGGAGGTACATTTATGGAATCCGTATCAGGTATACTTCTCCCTTTCTGTTGGTTTCAAATCTGGTCTAGTTTCGGTGCATGAACGATCCTAGAAAAAACAGTTTTTCAAAAATTGGGAATACGATTCCCAAAAGGGTAAAAGAAAATTTTTCTTTGAAATTTCGCCCAACCATCTAGCATAGTTCGGCCATCCATATGATGGATTTCCCCTTCCGCCATGTGGATGATACCATTACTTTCACTCGAGGTAATAGATGATCCCTTTCTTTAGTTATGGACTTCATCAAAATATATGAATGATCTTATGGCCACCTTGTTAATGTAAGTAAAAGGTTTTCCTTCACCACAGAAAATCTTGAGCCTCCAAGGTCCATATTATATCTTTTGTCACTGACTTTTCTCAGAAGAACTTCCCATTCATATACTTGGGAGCTCCCATTTTAAAGGGTAGGACTCGCATTTCTAATTTTTCTAGAATTGTAGACAAGGTGAATTCCTGGCTTGTTGGGTGGAAGAGTAAGCTTTTATCAAGGTGTGGAAAGTTGGTGCTTCTAAGGCATGTCATATCCAGCTTCCCCATTCACGTTCTTGCTACCGCAAATGTGCCCAAAGGAGTTATTAGGGGGTTCAAACTTGGAAGGTAAACACCGTTGGGTTTCTTGGAAAGAATTCTGTCATCCTATTGTGGAAGGTGGTCTTCATATTAACAATTTAGCAGATGTAACAAGAATCTTCAGACTGAAATCTCTATGGTGTTGTTGTACTCGAACTTCTCTTTGGGCTGAATTTTTTCTTTCTAAATATCTCTAGAACAACCATTTTCACCTTGCGTATTTGCCTACTTGAAGTTCTTCTTTTGGTAAATCTTGTTTTGACCTCTTTGAGATCTTCTTACAGCAGACGGTGTAGCTTGTTGGGAATGGCAATATGTAATTTTGGTTGGATCGATGGTTTACGGGTGGTTGTTGGATTGATGATGAGGTCGGTGACATTATCCAAATTGACTTATTGGTCCGGATTGATAATGTGCTTAATGCAGATGGGATTGGGACCTTAGTAGGGTGGAGAATGCTCTTACGGTTGAGACCATTAACCGAATCAGATTTATTGGAGTCCATATCTCTAATAGAGCTGATAGATGGGTTTGGTTATAGAATTTTGATAGTGTTTCTACTACCCACTCGGCTTAGGAAGTCATAAGACGGAGGAGCCCCCATGGATATGTATAAATGGAATTGGAATCAAATTCATGATCACAGTTGAAATGGAAATTCAGCGAATCAGAATTCCTCTTCCTTCCCGATGTACTAGTTATAAGTTCCTATCAATTGAAACTCTGATTCACTTTTTTATCCATGTTGCTCTTTCTCGTAAAGGTGGCAGCAGGTTTCTAGTTCCAAAATTTCCCATTTTAATTTTATAGTAGCAATTTTGTTCGCTGATTATTTGTTGGGAGGTTTGGAAAGAAAGAAATGGGACAGGAAATCTCATGTAAGAAAACAATATGTATATATGTCCTGTTAACAACAATAACTCACAAAGAAGCCTGAGGGCATTACCCCTCCGTGACATTGCTCAATTATTAAAAAGAAGCTTGAGGGTGTTACCCCTCTGCAACATTACACAAATGTTCATAATGAAGCCCGAGGGCATTACCCGTCCACGAATTGCTCAGTTATTACGAAAATGCCCAAGGGTGTTACCCCTCTGCGACATTGCACAAATGTTCATAACGAAGCCCAAGGGCATTACATACCCCTCCACGAACTAATATACATATGACAAAGGCACCAAGCTACCAAAGACCCATTAACTCCAATGGACTTTGGTTCGATGCTAATCCTCTAGGCACTATGTATCAAAAAGACACCAAGGTGCCAATGACCCAACAACTCTAGGATAAAACCTCCCCAAAGTAGAGATAAAGCCATTTCCTCAGAACCACAAGGTACCCAGAATTCTCTCCTAGACCAATATACTCGAATGCAGCCTTCAAAGTCCCGTTCAAAATCAGGGATATCTTCAAACTAACAAAGAGACTTCAACTAATTGACAACTGCTTCGGTACTATCCTCCCGATGATTAATAGGTTTCTGGAAATTTTCCTTAATAACTTCATGAACAAGGATTTCCAACAAGATGTCACTCATAGCCACTTCAAAATCCTACACCATGAATAAGATAAACAAGAAAGAAGAAAAAAAAAAAAAGATATAGAAAGATCAAATGAAAATAAGACAAAAATGGATCAAACCCTAACACTAGCTAGAGTGACAAAAACATCAGCCAAGGTATGAACATCACCCTCGAGTCACTTAAATCTACATCCACGCTTGGAGTAACGCCACTACCATCAGTACCCTCCCTATCCCCAGTTACCCCAACGCTGGTACCATCCCTGCTTATGATAGTGGCAGCAGCCACCGGAGACACATCCAACACATTTTTGTGCAAGGCCACAATCAACAATACCCTCTTCACCTTTGATATGTACACTCTAAACAAATTTTGAACTAGCAGTCAAGCTATTAACATTTTTTACACCTACGGTAATGGACTCCGCTGGTGCCGTAGCAACTTCATCTCTAATTAGAACTTCCTAACCAGACTCAGGAACTTCATCGTGCCTTCAAGTTACGGCCGTGGACATCGTTGATGTCGTACACTTAATAGCAGATAGAATAAAGGAAAAGGAAAAGTATTATCAATACTCCTAAATTCCCAAAGGATCATTCATATGGCATAAATTTCCTAATTTGAAAGACGACCAAAATTATGCCTATGCCATTATTGTCAGGATACCACTTTGGGTGTTACGATTGGTTAGAAACTGTTTGAGTTTCAGGTCTCAAGATGGGTGGGTAAAAGGTATCGGATATGGGTGATATTGGTATGTCGGATTTCAACATTTCAAGTTCTACGTATCTATATTTTCAGATTTTTGACATGATGTGAAATAACTTCAGGATGCAAATATCCTGATTAGATGATCATAATCGATTCCAGCTTTGGGTCTTAAGATGACGAGATAAATGGTACTGGGTTTGAGTGATCTTGGTATCGTCAGATTTTGAATTTTGAGCTCTACGTACCCATGTTGACAGATTTCTGACTTGACATGGGATAAGTTTCAGAATCAAAATGATCCCAATTAGACAATTAGAATCAGTTTTGGTTTCGGGTCTTAAGATGAAGGGGTAAAGATTTAGTTAATCTGCATGTCATTAAATTCAAAATTTTGGGATTTACATACATGTGCTTTTGGATTTCTAACTTGATGTGAGGTAAGGTTTAGGATCAAAATGATCTTGATCAGACAACTGGAATTGGTTTCAGTTTTGGTTCTCAAGATGATGGGGTAAACGTTATTGGGCTCTATGTACCTATGTTGGCAGATTTCTAACTTGATGAGGTATAAAGTTCACAATCAAAATGATCCCAACCGCACGATCAAAATCGATTCTGACTTCATGCCTTAAGATGAAGGTGTAGACAGTGTCAGATTTAGGTGATCTTAGTATTGTTGGATTCAGAATTTTTGTTGGGAGGGATAGAAATCAGATTATGGATGCTTAAACCATACTTAATGGCTTGGAAATTTTACAAAAATATTTTCTGACCTACCCTAGGAACCGATTTTCTGGTGATTTTGAAATATGAAATTTATGGATTGATCTTGCATTGCACCAGACCAAATTTGAAATGAAAATCAAAACTAATTATACCTGATACAGAGTCCACAAAGTATAGTTCCCAGAGTGGTAGTTCACGCCCAATATCAATCCCAAAACTGGCCTCCACCTGAAAATGGCACAATGTATATGAAAAGATGATTCAACAATACCATTTCAACAAAATTGCTATCCAACTTGCTTGGATCGAATGGGATTTGTGAGTGTGATTTCCCCAACGTTTTTCTTGCAAAAATAAAGTGGAAAAACTGATATAAATCAGTTCTTGCAATGGCTAGGTCATGGGTTTTTGGGAGGCAAGTGAAAAGAGGAGAGAACAAGAGAGTGGAGAGAATCAGATCAATTGGACTCTCCCCTCTTTCTCCTTTATATAGAGCACTCTACTAATCTAATTAGGAGTTTATCCAAATCAAATTTAGATCAAGACTTTATCTTTAATTGATAAGCATTATCCTCTTAAGAGGATAGGTGCTACACACCCATTTCCATGCCCAGTTTCGATCCAAATCACATGATAAATTAAATTGTAATGTGATCACATAACTAATCACACTAGTAATGGGCCTTAGGCCCACTATCTCCAAAGGCTCACATCCCTAAGTGTTGCATGGACACTTTGGGCCTAAATATTGTATGGTGTGGGACCCCACAAGGTTTCACACAAGTCCATAAGGGTTTGACCCTACCCTTGAAAAAGGTTAGGCTGAATTCATAGCTCAGGTTAATGAACCCCTGAGCCAATCATTTTAGGTTCAATTTGGGCCCAACATTTATAACTAAATGATCATTGCATTCAGTCACCTTATGAATACCCAAGGATAATGAATTTATGTAAGATAAAGCCCATCAGATAATCAACCCTGTAATGGTCTCTTACATTTAACCTCTTAGCCCATAATCATTAGAACACTACCCATAGGGAATGACCTCTTCCTTGACTACAAGATGTAGTATCACACTCTTTGTTCAGATGGATCCTGGGATTAAAACTTTTTGCAAACCTCTTTTTTTATAAAATAGTAATATAACATGTAAATATATTTTGCAAATCAAATCTCAAATATAGTTGAAATCTATTGTCGGTAGTTTAGGTTTCCATTAGAGAGAATGTAACCCTGATATTAACTTTGTTTGGCAAAGGGGCCGATCCTACCACTATGATCACTCACTCAACCGATTTCCCAAACTGCCCCAACATGCCCAGGTATTTGACCCTTGATGGATCTCCTTGGTTGACAAATCGAAGATAGCTTAATCCAACACCTACTGTAGTATCATAATCAATTATGGGGTAAAGTATAACTTTCCATTTTTTCCCATCTATCTCCAAGGTCTAGGGCATAAATAGAAATTGGTCCAAATTAAATGCTTCTTGTAAGTACCCATTGGCTATGCTTGGGGTCTAACCTTAGCAGTTGAGACAAACCACTCCAACTGTTTGGCAATACACTAGTGTCAGCCTTGTCAAGATTATTAGGCAGTGTATGCCCTTAGCTCTAATAAGATTGATGTACAGATACATTTATTGTAAATGAATAAAAGTACATTACTGTTTCATGTTGATATTGGTATATTTTTGTGAAATTACCCTTTAAATTGGAGACTTATGAGACTCGTGTCAATTTAGAATGTTCTCAGTTGTTGGATAGACTTGGGGAGTTTATCCTGACAAGGCTGACACTGATGTGCTACCAAAGAAGTTGGGGCATCTTGTCTCAACTGTTAGGGTTAGACCCAAAGTACATGCAATGTGTGTTTGGTTTAAACACTAAACCCAGACCATTTTCTAGTTATACCCAAGACTTTGGAGATTGATAGGCAAAACTGAAAAGTTACACATAACCCCTAGACTTGATTATGGTTGGATTGGGTTATCTTTGATAAGCCAATCAGTGAGATCCATTGAGGGTCAAAACCTAGGTATGTTGGGGTAGTCTGAGAATTCACTTGAGTGGGTGATCATAATGATAGGATCAACCCCTTTATCGGATAAAGTGAATAATAAGGCTTACACTTCCTCTGATGGAAACTTAAACTACTAGTAGTGGATTTCAACTGTGTTTGAGATTTGGTTTTGCATAATATATTTATATGATATATATATATATATATATATTATGTTTTATGAAAAATGTTAGCAAAAGGTTTTAATTCTCGGGATCTATCCGAGCAGAGAGTGTGACACTGTACCTTGTAGCCAGGGAAAAGGTCCTTCTTTGTCAGGTAGTGTTGTGATCATTATGGGATGAGAGGTTAAGTGTAAGAGACCATTACAGGGCTGATTACCTGATGGGCTTTATCTTACTTAAGTCCACTATCCTTGGGTCTTTATAGAACGACTAAATTCAATGATCATTTAAGTGTAAATGTTAGGCCCATATTGAGCCCATAGTGATGTGCTTAGGGTTTTACTACGTTTAGTAGTGAATTCGGCCAAGCCCTTTTACAAAGAATGGGCCGAACCCCTGCGGACTTATGTGGGGTCATTGTGGGGTTCCACACCATACAAATCAGGCCTAAGTTGGCTATGCAACATCTCGGGTCATGAGCTTTTAAAGCAAATTAATAAGATTAATTAAGTTGTTATGTGACAACTTACTTGTTGATATGATTGTGGGCCAATGATATGAAATTTATATATATATATATATATATATATATATATATATTCTGATATATTATAGAATTGTTCTATTATGGATTCTTGAAATCTTGGGCTAAAAGTGTGATGAAAATCGAACTCTTGATAAAATTATTAAATAATTTGGTCATTTGATGGGCTAATCATGTGTTAATCTAAATGAATATAGGTTTTACAAGTTTTAAATCGATTTGGTTCAATTATGTATGTGTATGTCATGTGCTGAATGGATGCGATTCGTTCATGGGACATGTTGGAATGTTAATTTTATTTCTAATATTTGTATTCTGCTGAGTTAGGGTCCATTTGGACTAGTTAAAGCAGTTTTTTCTTTTGTTTTTTATGTTGTAACTTATGTAGGGGCATAAGGGTCCTTTCCCTTCTAATTATAGTCACCCTATATATATTAATATAAATTGGCGTCGCTATTAACAGTAGGCCATAGAAGCTTGACCCATATATTGACTTATGTGGCTCTCCATGATCATCATGGTTGAATGCACTTAATTGCCATGATGCCCATGGATCATTGTAGAATCTCCTTTTCTAATGGGCCACCTCAATAGCTTCCTTCCCAAGAGGAACCTCGTGGGAGCCCTAGCCCATTAAGGGCCCATTTGAATCTGACTTTATGAAAATCAGTGGAAGCCACTATGGTATGACCTAAATCTGACTGAGGAACTAATATACATGTTCCCTTATATAAGTGCAATGAGATAGGAAATATCATAAGATGATATCTCTAAAGGCCTTCCATCATTACCATGGAAACGGACTGAATTGGTGGGTAGAGATGCACCATAAAATTGGGCTATCCATTTGAGACAGTTAGTAGGATTGTTTCATAATATGATAGGGGCGTCATAGACTAGTGGGAGGACAACAGAAAGGAAATCAGTTCATGACCACATCATGTGAATGATTGGTTATATAAATGAATTGGAGGCTCTTGTCTCCCAACCTGACAATGACACCAAAATTGATGCCGTCCTGAACTCTCTACCCTCATCCTTCAATCAGTTTGCCATGAACTATAACATGAACAAGATAAAAGTTAGCTTACAGGAGCTCAACAATATGTTGCAAAGAGATGAAAAACTGATTAAGAAGGACACGCCAATAACCATGCTTATTGAAAGTAGCAAATGTGGCAGGAAGAAAAGGAAGGGTAAGAAGAGGCCTTAGAAAAAGGGAGACAAACCGAAAAAGCAGAAGAGAGACAAATCATTAGATGAATGTCACTTTTACAAGCAGGCTAGGCATTGGAAGAGGAATTGTCCTCAGTATTTGGAATCCCACAAGAACAAAGAAGTTAATTTCGAATCTCTTGCCATAGAGACTAATATTTTGGTCACTTCTGCATCCTAATGTATTAACTCTAGGGCTTCCACTCATGCATGCAACACATTGCATGGGTTCAAGGAAAGCAAAAGGCTGAATGATGATGAGGTTATGCTTTACTTGGGGATGACTATAACTGTTGTAGCTACTGCTATAGCAACAATAGATTTAATTTTTAGAGAAGGAATTGTTAATTAAAAGATTGTCTTTATAAATTTTGAAGAAATCTAATTTTAGTTTTTAAGCTGTGTAAGGATGGTAATTCTATTTTGTTTAGTAATAAGATTACAATTGAATTGAATAACAAATTCCTTACAAAGAACTTAAGAATGGTTTTTATGTTCTCCATCATTTTCTAGAAACAAATGTGACTGAAACTATATCGGAACACATCCCCAAGAAAAAATACGTGATACAATTAATCGCACGTTCTTATGGCATTACTCACTTGGCCATATTGATATAGAACGTATCACAAGATTGGTGAAGGATAATTCTCTAAATTTTCTCATTGTGGAAGATCTACCAACTTGTGAGCCTTGCCTCCAGGCAAGATGGTAGAAAGGTAATTTATAGGTAAGCCTCAAAGAAGTATAGGCACACTTGACCTTATACATACTAATGTATGTGGTCCCATGAAAGTTAGGACACGGAACCAACATTGTTATTTCATAACTTTCACCAATGATTATTTTCTATATAGTCACGTGTACCTAATGAGACATAAGTCTGAATCCTTTGAAATGTTCAAAGAGTTTACAAGAAGTCAAGAAATAGTTGGGGAGACAGATCAAAACCATTCGATCATATCGAAGGGTGAATATCTCTCCAACGAATTTAGGGACTACTTAAAGGATAATGGGATTATATAATAGTTATCTCCTCCTACTACACCACAATTAAACGGTGTGTCAGAGAGAAGAAATCGGACTTGATTAGATATGGTCTAATCAGTCTTTGTCCATTCAGAGTTATTCATATTCTTTTGGGGGCATGCATTGGAAACTACAAGTTACGTGTTGAACCGATTCCAACCAAGTCGGTTCCTAAGACTCCTTATGAGCTATGAACCGGAAAGAAACCAAGTGTAAGACACTTGAAAATATGGGGTTGTCCAACACACGTTAAAAAGACAAGTGCAGACAAATTGGAATTAAAAACTAGTCGTTGTCTATTTCTAGGCTACTCCAAGGACTCTGTAGGGTATCTTTTCTATGTCCCACGAGAACAAAAGTGTTTGTTAGTCGAAATGCCTACTTCTTGGAGGAGGACTACATCCTGAACAATCATCATCAAGAAATTGTTTTTGATGAAGAGAATTTAGGAGTAGTAGGAGATAACCCACAAATTCCAAATAATAATATCTAGCTTATAAGATCTACCCGGGTTTCTAGACCTCCAACTCGTTATGGATATGATCAAGAAAATTACTTGATGGAAGCTATGAATAGTGAGGAAGATCTTGTGACTTATACGAAAACTATGTTGGACATAGTCTCCCTGAAGTGGGTAGATGACATGAAAGTTAAGATGGACTTAATGAAAACCAACATAATTTTGACTCTCATAGACCCACCCCCGGGGTGAAAAGCAATCGGTTGCAAGTGGATCTATAAAGTGGAAGAAAGGCCCTGATGGAAAGGTTGAGACCTATAAAGTCAGCTTGTAGCGAAAGGATACACTCAGAAAGAAGGAGTCGATTAGGAGGAGACCTTCTCACCTGTGGCGTTGCTTCTAGAAGCTGGAACATCTGATTTGACTCAATAGTCTAACAGTTTGATTTTTAGCAGAATCCGGATGAACCCTGTTTTTATAGAAAGACAGTGGAAGATATGGTTACATTTATGATTCTATATGTAGACGACATTCTGCTCATTGGGAATGATGTAGGAATGTTGACTACACTGAAGGTATGGCTTTCGTAGCAATTCTCCATAAAAGATCTTAGAGAAGCCTCTTATGTCTTGGGACTTCAACTCTATAGAGATGGATTAAAGAGGATAATTGGATTATCCTAATCTACTTACGTTGATAAAATCGTCAACATATACAACATGCAGAAGTCCAAGAAGGGATTCGTTCCTTTCAGGGATGGAGTCACTTTCTCTAAAAAAAATGTCATTTAAGATCCCTGTGGAGATAGAGGACATGAGAATGGTTCCTTGTGTTTCAGTCGTAGGGAGCATCATGTATGCTATGTTGTGTACTCGGCCAGACATTGCTCAGGCTGTTAGTGTTGTAAGTAGATACCAATCTTACCGAGGACAAGATCATTAGACTATTGTGAGAAACATACTAAAGTACTTACGAATGACTAAAGATTATTGTCTTATCTTCAATGGTAGTTCACCACAGATGGTTGGTTATACTGATGTCAACTTCTAACCTGACCCAGATGATAGAAAGTCTTTATCTAAATACTTTGGTACCCTATGTAGAAAGAAAAATAGTCCACGACCGAGGCCAAACACATTGTCATAAGTGAGACTGCCTATAAGTAGTGTAGATGAAGAAATTCGAAATGGAATTTGGAGTCCTACCATATTCCCCATTCCGCTGTTGTGTAATAACATTGCATTTATGGGAGATTGTTGGTAGAGGGGACATCTAATTTTAGAAGGTAACATTAACAGAGAATGTAGTAGACCCATTAACTAAACTACTAACACAGAAAGTGTTTGAAAAACACGTGGGTAGTATGAGACTGAGGCTTGTACCCGATTGGACCTAAGTGCAAGTGGGAGCTGTTAGACAGTGTAT